>NC_134423.1:29724487-30359487 GCF_030867145.1 Opisthocomus hoazin | reverse complement strand
TGCTAGTGTTATGCACGATTAATGTTTTCTGATTTTTTTTTTTTCCATCGCCTGTTCATTAAGAGTACTGGGACAACTTGAGTGAGCCTTCATATCTGGGACAATGGGTCCATGATATGAAAAAGGTAAATTAATGTTGTCTCTGGAGTGGACCCAAACTCTGAAGGATATCTAAGCTTTTTCACCCTTTGGATGGAGTTATTGTATTTCTCCAGACTTGTTCACTTAGTCAACAACTCTGACATAGAATAAAGTGAAATGCAAGCCTTATGAAGGCAGGAGTTGCATTTCTAAATGAGAGTAAATTCTTGCAATCATTGTTTGGATAGATCAGGGAAGTCAAACAAAACATATGCAGAACTGGCTCTAGTTAAGACTGTATTTTCTACACTGCCTACAAATAATATGTTTGTATTTGATTTGGACACTTTGTATTGGTAGAAGGGAGTCATGTATAAATAAGGCAAACATTATCATTCAGTATTATTAATGGTGTTGTCTACTCTTAGTTTCTCAAAAACTAGAAAACTAATAAATTTTACATATTGGAAAAAAATCACAGATAAATCAAACAAATATATAAATTCTTTAAAGTATTTAATATGTGTTAAGAGGACAGAATGATGAATTCAATATTGAAAACCAATATCAAGTTTACAATTATGTACCATTTATCATCACTGATTGCACAGACAGCATATTATTGCAGGGAACAGAATGGTGCATAAACTAAAACCCTGATTGGTTTTATAAAAAACACGTTAAAATTCATGTTATGTCTGAAAAGCTTTGTTTTTCTTTCTCAAGCATTATTTTAAATAATAATTTGTTCTTTCAGACACAAATTATGCATGTTTAATTTCTTGAACTTTAACATTAAATGTATAATAATTTTAGAGTGTTGGAAACTGATGCTTTTACAAACAATATGATTCAGAATGCTGTTATTTTCTGAGGCCCAATTCCCCCTTTAAGAAAAAAGAACATATTGAAAATGAAAAAGTGGATAGGAACCAGTTTTGAATCGGACAAACAGAAGCAAGCAAATAAAAGCAGTAAAAATGCTCTTGAAAGGTGATTTGACTTTGAAGAGAAAGCATGTACACAGAGCCATTTCTTACTCAGCAGATCTTCTCCCAGAGTAAAATTCTGCCTCCTCTAAAAGTCAATGGCAAAGCTCCTGGTGACTTCAGTGTTTTCAAACTTCTACTGTCTGTCTGTACTGAAGGACATACCTGCTTACCTTTATGAAAGAGCTGCATCCTTTAAACTCCTGTCACCCCAGCTGAGCTCTGGGAGAGGGAAACGAATGCTTCTCTGGCTTACACTTTATCAGCAGAATTATTAAGCAGTTTTCTGTTGCGGAGTCACTCTTGTAATGTACTCTTGCCTTCTTTTTTCCCCCAAAAAAGTATTTTCTCAGTTTCCTGATGGTGCTCAGGTTGCATGGGGATAACCAAAGATATCATTTCACCAAACTGAGGGCGTGCACCCAGAACTGAGAGTTATTTCATCCTTCAGAATTTCAACAACTCATTCTAAGTTATGAAATAATGTAGCTATGCTTGAAGATTCAGCTTGAGTTTAAAGAGTTATAACTCTAGACTAGACTCATTGAGTCAACAATAATAAGAAAGAAGCCAAACCATCTTTTTATATCTTTATTTGTAAATTCTACATTTTAAAAACAGAACCACTGAACGAGAATCAGTGTGATGCAATCTAATGCGGTTTATACTGGTTGTCTTTTTAGAAGGGGGTCGCGTTTAAATAGAGACAAATAATAAATGAGTATTATAGTAGTCACGCTCAAATGTAAAACACATCCATAGCCAGATTCATTGACGTTTACTAATGTCAACTATCCTTCAAGTAGACAACCTTATTGCAGAGAATACCAGAACTATACTTTCCAAATTAAATTACTGAGCTGGATGGAATTTTACATGAGAATGAAGAGCAGGGTGGAAAGCTTTGTCTCAAACATCTGTAAGCAGCCATACAACAGTGTCATATCTTGGGCTTTTTTGATGTCCAGGACAGTCACAGTTTGACAGGACACTTCTATGGAAAATTTTAGAGAACTCTGAGAGACAAAAAAAAATGTAAAAAAAAAAGATCATAGTAGCAAGCTGGCCTAATTTATTTCAAGCAGACTGTTTTGGTCTCCATGCATTTCACACAGCATCCTAACTTTTAAAAAGAAAAAATCAGGGAGGCCAGGTAGTTCCCCAGCTGGAAACTGGTGACAAAACTGAGTCATAAACAATGCCATCAGTATAGAGCAACTGGTGGTTTTAATTTTCTTATACAAACAACAAAACTAATTATCTTTATTCAATAAATCTAGTTCAAATTTGATCTATTAAATTTTATTAAATATTGAAAATAATTTAATACATAAAATTTCTAATTTATTATTGATATTCATTATTAGGATGTTTGTAAAAATAATTAAAAACAGAGCAGGAAAGATGGGGGTGAATACACTTGAGGCATCAGTAGTGCTGCAGATCCTAGTTAGGTTGCCTTAGCCATAGCTAATGAAGAAAAATAACCTTCTGGAGCTACCAAGAGAGCAGAGAGCTGGGTTTGCAGAACAGAGGTGGGGAAGCCGGCAGTCGCTCCTGTACACCTGTATTCTCCACTGCCCAGTTCTCCTGGTTTAGGTGGCTGGTGTAAGATCTTGGGAAGGCTGCAAGCTAAGACAACGCAGCAAGGGGAAGGTTAGAAACCTAGAGGCACAAAACCAGTGGTGGGAGTGCAGAAGATTTTTGGGAGGCTGCAAGCTAAGACAACGCAGCAAGGGGAAGGTTGGAAACCTAGAGGCACAAAACCAGTGGTGGGAGTGCAGAAGATTTTTGGGAGGCTGGGAGGTTGTAGGGAGTTCCTTACGGAAACAGTGTACCAGTTCTGGCCCAGACTATGTTTATCCATTTTGAAACTCTGCCATCACCTGCGGTCATGTACTGGCATGTTACCAGGAAACACACAGTGCAGGACAAAGGATTTTGGCAGCCTCATATGTGCATAAAATAGTGTACAATGTGGGGATTCATCCTGTGGCTACAATGACAAAAAAGTTCTGTTAGCCATTTTGGTACATTATCAAAAACGGACTTGGTCTTCTGTTTCCTACATACTGAGATAATAAAAAAGCAGCAACTCAGCCAACATTATTATTCTAACTAGAAATTAATCAGTAATAGTACATAACACAAATACATCATCTCATCTTGGAAAGACTGTGCAAACATAAGATTGCTGGCAAAGAGCTAAGTTAGTGCAACTGCTCAGATCACCTGTCATAAGCACTTTGGTCTAACGATTTGTATCATCATACATTTGTAACTTCTGTTACATCTTTCAGGAAGAAAATGACAGCCATGGGGTACACAACACGTTCCCTGTCTGCTACCTCTCCGAGTCGATTTGACAATACAAGGGCAGATGCTCTGGACGGTAGAGGATGCTAGAGCAGAGGTAAATTTTCCATCGCGCTTTTCTCTGTCTACCAGCAACCCCTCAGTCTTGCCAGATATCAGCTCTAGCCAGCTTCTCTCCACCCAGGGGTTGCTTCAGGCAGTCAGAGAGCTGCCTGTGTTCGCTCAGGTCTGCGTGCCCCTACAACGGCGTGCGCGCCTGTAGTTGCAAACCGAGGCACTTGAAACGGGTCCAGAAGTTTGCACGATCTTCTGCTAAGCACATCGGTGGAGTTAGATGGGTCTCTGCTCTGGAGAGCCCCTGCTTTCAGCCGTAGGAGGCAAGGAGCCTTTGTTTTTACCCCCAGCTCCTACCCTCTACTGAGCCGCCGAATGTTTCTGCCTCAGCTGTAGAGTTTGCTTGCTCATTCCCGCATGCACTGGTCGGGCGGCAACCTTGGGATGCCGGGGTGCGGGTCTGATTCTGTGTCCCTTTCCTCTATTTAAGGTATTTTAATTGAATCGGCCGGAGAAAAAAAACCCAAATCACATACACAAACCCCAAGGCTTCGGGACTAGACCCCCCTCCCCCCAAACAACAAATTGTTAAATAAATAACGCGAAGACAAACCAACCATCGCCAAACGAATAAGCAAAAAAATCAGCGTCAGCGCCGCAGGAAACGGGAAAGTTTCTGCGTTCTGAAGCTGGCCCCGTGGTACCGCGCGTAAATGCAAGGATCCAGGGGGGAGCGGAGCGGAGCGCGGCCCCAGCCCGGCGCCTTCGGGAGCCGGGGCTGCACCGGTGCGCCCAGCCCTGCATCCCGGAGCGACAGCCCGAGAGATGCTGCCGTGACTTGGTTCTGCGCTGGGGAACGAACAGCTCCGAGCCCCCACCCCCGTCTCCTCCCTCCCTCCTCCTCCTTCCCCCTCCCCCGGGTCCTGCGGGGAGGCGGGTTTAAGGTGGGTCGTGTGGCCGCGGTAACTTTGCTAACAGAGCCAAAGAGGTGCCCGGAGTCCCCCGCAGCAGCATCGCCTCCCCGCCCTGGTCAGCGGCACCGGCGCGGTGCACCCGTGCGAGCGGCCCCGGCTCGGCCGTTGCAGCCCGGGCTGCCGCTCGCCGCCTCCCGCCGCCGCCGCCTCTCGCAGCGTCGCGCTGCCGCCGCCGCAGCCCCGCGGAGCCGGCCTCGACGGCGGGGCTCCGGCCCCAGGTCCCGCCGAGGTAGGTGCGAGTCGGGACAGGGGCTGGGCGCTGCGGGGTACGCGGCGCCGGAGCCCCCGCGTCTGCAGCTGCGGCCCCCCGCGCCCGGTTTGTTCCAGGCGCTGCTGCTGTGGGGCAAGGAGCTTCCTCTGTCCCCTCTGGCTGCAAGGGAGGAAGCCCCCGTTCCCTGCTCCTCGTGGAACTGCCCAGGCATTCAGGACGAGCCCGGGGGGGGGCAATCTCTCTCCAGCCTCCCGTTGCTTTCCCTTCCCTCGAGCTTTCTTTGGGTTCTCGTTGATTTTGGAAGTGCTGATCTAGGAGATAAGCGCGTGGGTGAGATCTTACGGCTTTATTAGGACCCCCGCCTATCAGCGCTTCTCTCCGAAGCCGCCCCCCCACCGCATGGTTTACTGGGGTGTTGTGTCGGCACGAACTTTCTTCTGGTTGCAGGAGGCAGATTTGGTCCCTGCGTGTCCCCGTCCTCGGGCTGCTGCTGTGCGCGGGCGAGTGGACTCGCTGCTCGGGTCGTAGCGGCTTCCCTTGTTCGTACTTAGCGGGGCTCCTGATGAAGAGGGTCTTTGCGGTAGGGAGAGGCACAAGAGAGAAGCTGTAGGGTGGAGTGTGTAAGTGATGCCTGTTTCTTGAGATGGGGGAGCTTCTGGAATCTCACTCTCGCTGGTGCTACTCGCTGCTGCCAAACAATCCCTTCTTTTGCCTAGGAAGGACTCTGGCCACCCTGCCAGATGTTGCTTAGCAAAGAGGGAGAAGTTTGGGAGTGTCAGGACGTCAGCTCCCCAATTCAGTGCTCGGCTGAGATCCTCAGGTGACAGCACAGAGTTCTGATGCCGGTGTTTATTAACACCCATCTGCAAGCACTGGGCATCTGGTTGTCCCGGAGAGGTGGGCAGAGGATGAATATTTGGTGAAACCAAGGCAGCCATCTCTCGAAGTACCACAGCGATTGGAAATTAGATAAACCCTGTGACCACTAAATACTGTGAAGGCTGGGGTTAGCCCCTGCCTTCCCCCCGCGCTGGAAAAAAGTCCAGAGTTAGCTAAAAGGAAGCCTACAGTTTGTATATTTATGACCTCCTGGTTTAGAACACAAATATGTGGCATATGAGTTATGAATGAACTAGAATCTAGCAGCCTGTCTACCTTCCATATTCTGTGAAATTGGGGAGACCCCCGCCCCTCGGTCATGCTTGCTCCTGTATTTTGGTAATAGAAATCTCAGGTCAGGTGATTGGATGTTATGTCTCTTAATTTCACATTACAGGGCTAATTAACTCTGTGCAGATTTCTTCTGGGATATCCAAGTCTCAGTCTGAATCCTTCCCATTGTGTTAGACTTCTCTTAGAGTGCAGCCAGAGCTCTTCTGTCCCTCCGTTTGGACATTCCTTACATATCCTCTTCGTTATGAAATTCCACAGGTTTTCCTTCTTAGACTAATGTGCGGTGGATGGATTCTTTTAGGTGTATTGCCTTGCTTATGGTAGTGCGAAATAAAGGTGAGTAAACCAGCTAAACAGTCTCATCATAGGATTTGATTTTATGTGAGCTTTTACAGACTGAGGATCTGGTTTTGCAAAAGCTTATGAACAAGTTTACCTGCATGGGACCTGGTCAGGGGTCTGTCAAAGTTCATGTGAGACACCTGAATTGGCTTTGCATTAGGACAATGGGTACTAATAAGCACATGTGTTTAAAGGTAATGATAGATGTTTCTAAAATTAGTTTCGATGCAGGTGTGTGAGTTCTTGTTTATCAGTAATGACCTCTGGAGGCTTGTTCAATGTTCAAACTTTTGAACTTTGCTTTCATTCTGCTTCTTATTAATATCTAAGTAAATTTGTTGCAGAACTGTAAAAGTTTTATGGTGAAAGTGTTTCAGCGTTTCAACATATGAAACATTGAAAATGGTCACGTGGTCACTACCTGTTTTTCAAAACAGAATTTCAATGTTGTCTTTCTTTCAGGTGACTCAGTCATCTACTTTATAAAATTTAATAATTTTAGTTAAAAAAAATGGCTGACGTAAAATATACAATATTAAGCTGCATTATGTTGCTCCTGTTAAAAAGTATTAAAAAGTCAAAAGTATCAAATAAAAGCCAGTGTTCTCTTTTAATAAGTTGCATGGCTGTAAGCATATTTACTATGAATGGGACATTCGGCCATTTTTACTTTAAATAATCCATCGTGCTCTAAACGCTAGGCAGCAGAATTAATATTTAAGCAAATGCATACAGCAAAACCGTATATCTCTGAAAACGGTTAATTATATTGGAACTGTGAATGTACCTTCAAGTACAGCCTGTATAAACTATTTCTCTGTTGCGTGATCACATTTCTTGCAAACCTTTTATCCTTGTCTGTGAAAACATTTCTAATTCTGTGCTCCTGCAAAGCATGTGCTTGGTTATTGTTTTCAAAACCATGTGGTTTGAACTACTATTTAAGTATAATATTTATGATACTACTGTAGTTGTTCAGTTTAAAAAGAGAAGTGCTGCTTACAATTGCATACTTAAAAGCTTCTATATAATTACTACTTTTCATGGTACTGCTGTGCAAATCTCTGGGGCGGGAATTTAAATGGAGACTTTGTGTGGTTCGCCGTTGCTTTTATAGAAAGTAATAAGCTCTTTTTCTTGAAACATGGGAGCTGCAGGCATTGAGGAGTGTGCAAGTATGGTGCCCGCACTAGTTTTTACATTTTAATCACTGCAACGTGTGCTTGCTGTTGGCCTTCGTGTACTTCCAAGTGTGGAGACAGTGTGTGGCAGATTACCAGAAACCGTGCATCTGTACCACTTTGGGTTTGAATTACCTCTTCAGACACTTCATTCTTGTTGCACACACTTCATTCTTATCGTCATTTTATGTAAATATGTCGATTCTGGTTGGATCTTGCAAAGGAGTGCTGGTAGGCATGGGGTTAATTACACGGCTCATCTCCCTTGCCTATCTGTGCAAAGGAAACTGTGACACTCTGAGAGTCTGGTTCCAATTCAAGCCAGAGTCACTGGGAATTTCTCCACTGATGGTGATGGGCTTTAGACCACACTGTAGCTGCAGGTAGGATACAGGTCTCGCAATCAGCGTAGGTTCTCTGGGGTATCCTGCCTGGTCTCTACTTGCTGGTCCACCAGCTTCAGTTGTGCTGCAAGACAGATGTTGTATCTGGTACCCTATACAGATATCTTGGTTTTCCTAGGGTGTCTCAAATAGCACTTGGCATCTATGTTTAGGCAACTGAGTCCTTCCCTGTCTCACATATTACTAAAAATGACTAATATGTTAAACATGGAATCAGGAAAGTAGTCACGATTAGCATTGTGAATAAATGAGTTACCCCTAGAAAGGGTTGTTCAGATGTTAATGGAAAAGATGAAAAAAATTCAACCTCATTGTTCTGTACTGTGCAGGCTGACCGTGCTGCAGTAGCGATTGGTGCTTTTCTTTGCACAAAACTGATTGAAACCTCAGTGAGAAAGTTCTGTATGTTAAGGAAAAAGAGATGAAAAAGCTTGTAGAAAATTAAAAGAGCTACTCTCAAAGGAGACGAATCCCAGGTAGAATCAGTTTTAAAGATCGCCAGATGAATTCTGACATATGATACATCTATGAGATTACTGTGGGTGATGTACTGTTGGTGTATGCGTGTAGAGAGGAGGAATTTTGTTTAAGAGCTAACAAAATGTGACCCTTACCTTAGGAGTTAAAGGTTATGAACAAAATTCATGAAGAGACCATATTCACGGCCTTGTGAAGATCAGACTCAGTAGCTGTAAAACAGTGGGCTACAGCCCGGAGAATCTAAGGTATTCCGTTGGGATGTCCAAAGACAAATCCAGAATTCTCTAAGATAAGTGTGTTGACAAACACTTTCACATGAACAGTAGTGCTAAGCCCTTCAGGCCATTTCTCCTATCTGCCTGCTGCTCTAAAGGGAAAGTACTGAAATTTGTATGAAAGCTTCTTTCTGAGAGCGGGAGAGAGATACGAGACGAAGGTCACCACTTAGCCTGCTTGCAGAAACGCAACAGGAAGGAAGAGCACATCCAACTTGCACCAAATTACAAACAAGATCAGAACTGGTAGGCCTAACTTTTTGCTTTACAATAAGAACTGGTGCTGAGCATTTCTCCTAGTAACAGCCTGATTATAAAGGCTAATGAATGAATAGGCATGAGACTGAAATAATATTCACTGCTAGAGATATGCTGGGCCTGGAAGAGGAGTAAGACATGGTAGCTGAGCGAGAATAGTTCTGTGCTCTAACTTCTCATACTTCATTTTCTAGGTTTTTCAACCCAACACACTTTGTGAGCACTAGTAGTCACTCTGAAAAATATTTTAGAGTTCAAAAGGGACCAGAGAACTGCTAGAATATGACAGCTTAAAGGTTAGCCAAGTGTGAAATTTGTGAACAAATCCTTTCCTTTTTTTAAATTTTGTATTTAATATTTTAATTTAACTGGTAGATATGAGTGGAAATGGGTTCAGGTTCTCTTAAGTTCAGATATGCAGCTGAAGTTTTCTGTGACCTGTTTTCTTGGATTCCTTGTTAAGGTCTAGGCTGTTGCTAACCTCCTGTTTTTATCACAAGTCTTACGGTACCTGATTTTTTGCAAGTTTATGGAGTGTTGTGAACACGTGAAAATCTGCTTTCTCTGGAACAAAGAAGGTAGGAAAAATGTACAGAGGAATTATGAGGTGGAGCATTGGAATTCACAGTTATCTCCTTAAGGGGCCAAACCAGCAAGGTAAATTAAAAACTCCAAAGCTCTTGAATTAAAGGGTGTAACCTATTTCCGTGGATTGTACGGCTAGATATGGTGATTTGGGAGCATATTCTACTTTTTGACGAGGTTTGAATCTTTAACACTCACATCTGATTTTGAGGCAAATACTTGAATAGTAAAAATTGTCATTTGACACAGCCATTTTAAGAGCCTTTAAAGGTTTTTAGAGGGTTTGGTACAAATTTTTCATCCTGTTTTTTACCAGCATAAAAACATAGAAGTATACCGCTATAAAGCCAGTGTAAGCGTTAGGAGAATCAAGTTCTTTATCATGCTTTTAAAATCTACCAAGTGAGGGAAGCATGGATGATTTGTAAGTAGTCGACTGGCATATGGTACCATTATGATAACATCATGTTCACAGCACTTTCCAGATTGATATACAACCTTTCTAAAATAAGCTCAGTAGAAAAAGAAAAAAGAATGTAAAGTCATTTAGCAGCCAACATGCTTTTGGTAGCAGCATAGGACACTGGTAGGTGACTTCATTGACACTCAGTTTGTCAAGTGAGTTGTGCGTGACAGTCTAGTACCTACCTGACAGGCAGTCACTCCAGAAAACTGTCGTTGCCCTGTGTACACTGGGGTCTGATTCGTGCTTTTTTAATTCACAGTGAAATGCTGCATTCATTTGCATTCCATGCAGTCTTGGCGAAGTCATGGGGGTTAGCACAAGGTATAGAATTTGTTTCTCAGGAGGAAGTCCAGTAGCAAGCCCTTTGCTAACAGTGTAAAGAGAAAGGCTGGGGTTACCTGGGGATGGAGACTGAATTATACCTTAGTTCTGGATGGAAATATCCAGACTGAGATTGAAACTGTCTCATTGACATGCTGTGTCATTTATGGTTCTCGAGGAACGGTAAAATCATAAATATTCTGAGAAGCAGGAACCTTGACAAGGCAAACTATAACAATGTTTCACTGTTCAAAGGGGTTTTATCTACTTGCCACAGCTAGCTTAATTCTATTAAAGAATTAAAACAATGATACTTTATATGTCATTATTATGGCATAAATTATACTTTTGTTTGTCTTCATTTAAATGTAAAAGCTGCAAATATCTCTTTAAAGAAGTGCTGACTGATTAATTTGAAATCGTATTAACTGTGTGTTAAAGTGGATAAGACAAATCAAAACCATTAAGGTTATAACACCTACCATTTCTCAAACTTAGTAAAAATGTCTAATGTGGCAATGTTCTTCATCCCTTCTCCTAATTTCCTTTTTTCTGCATATTTCAGGTAGGCATTTTATCAACCACATAGGGCCAATCAGTTATTTTACAGATGCAATTCAGGCATCAGAAAATTTACTTCTCAGTGTTATTATGCACTGCCTTCTACAAAACACCTTGTGACTAGTCATGCACTGAAATGCTAGGGGAAGAAGAGTTCTGTACCAGTGTTTCTTTGTAAAGGGATTAGACATTTGAAGGCTTGTTTTTGCAAAAGGTATCATCTTTAGGATGCCTTCTGGATATGACGCCTGCCCCCTTCCTCCAAGGAAGTCAAGGTAGTTCCTGGTACTCTGCTAGCCCTCAAGAAGGACTACCAGACCAGACCAGGCCAGGCATCTAAATTTTGGTTTTCTCAGATTTGGTGAGATGAATCCCGCCCTTTCATAATTATGCCTAGTTTCCATTTTACTTGTAAACAAAGATAAAAAGACCAAGAACTTTTTTGTAAATGAATGTATGAACAAATTTGAAAATTATCGTTTGTAACTCTCAGTTTTAGTTTAGGTATGATGAGTTTTGATTGCGGTAGTGTTAAAGCAGGACAGACCTGTGCATCTGTCTTACACAGAGTACAGCGTGATGTTTTGCTGTTTTCCTGTAACCTTTCCTTGAATGAGGATTTTTGGGTGTAGCCCAAACTATTACCAGGTAATGTTATGACAGGAAAACTTAATACTTGGTTATGTAGAATTTTGTTTTAAGGAGCAAAGTACAGTACCTGCAGTCACTGGCTAGAACTGCTAATAATTACTTTTCCAGAAGACTGCAAAAATCTTCAATGATAAGCACTCTAACAAATCAGTCTTCTTTACTGGTGATAAGTGCAAATTACAGTGAGAAGTTCTTTTGATTTGGAGTCTTTGGTGCCATTATCGCTGTCGTTAATTATGTGTTACGTTTTTGAAAGGAAAGACATCAGTAGCCTATAGGAAGTATTTGCATAGTAATTGAGGATTGATTCGATGCAGTCTCTGCAGTGAGGGCTACTGGGAATAAGTCACAGAAGTTACAGCAGTGGTAAATTATATTTACAAAATATTCTTTTACAGCAAATAATGATGGTCAAACATGCAGAAAGATTTGTATGCTGCAAATGGAAGGAGACCCATTTGCATGGTGCTGCCTGTTGCGGGAGAGGATCCATCCACTTGTTACCTAGCACTGGACTATAAACTCTTTAGGGCAGGAGTTGTGATTTATGTAAACTGAGGTCTGTTGAATGACAAAATACCATCTGCTGTTTGTGGTCAGCAGATAGCCAGGTGTCAGTTAACAAACAAAGGCAGTGGGTGCTCTTAGTAGTTGAGGCAGGCGCTGCATCCATTCCAATCCACAGGAATTTTGCAAAGTTTTATTTTTCTTGATCTTTCTTTTCGATTTATATTGTACCGCTTTGGCTGATAGAGACGTAAGTGAAATTTATTTCTCAAAATAATTTCCATGGGATTCTTTGTGGATCATCTGAGTGCAGCCTGGAAACTGAGCTTGTTGCTCTTGCTCTGATCGGTAAAACGCAAAAAATGTGGGAACTCTGGATAAGGGGCAAACAATGTTTAACAAGAAAGGTAATGGAAAATAGCTTGGCAGGCAGAGGTGTATGGGTAGGAATCATATAGAAAGTCACTTTTATATGTAGAAAAGAGCAAGAAAAACACAATTATGAAAATAAACAAGAGGAGACAGAGAGACAACTAAATAAAATTCAGCAACAGATAAAAGACTCACCCAGAAATTATTGAGTTAAATGAGAATGCTGAAGTGAGGAATCAGATCTGTGTATGGTGTGCAAAATCCTTTTACTTGACAGAGAGACAAACAGTTAGCAGGATGCTGCTGTACTGATTAACATCCAGCGTTTAATGCTGATGGTTTCTAGATAATCCAGATGTCCTCCTAATTTTTTTTTAGCAGAAGTTTTTTTTGCCCCTGCGCTCTTATTTTCCTCCAGGTCTTTCTGTTGTCTTTTGCTCCATAGTACTCTTTTAGTTTTTGTTTAAGGATAACGTTTTCCACTTAAAGGGCAGCTCGATAGAACATTAGCAAAGGACAGTTTTAGGGTCTGCGTTCTCTTGTAGTAGAGAGCTAAGTTTAGGTTGTTTCTTCTGTATGCAGGTATTCAAAAAACAGGAGACCTACTTGAAATAATGTGAACTGGAAGCCGAACTCATAGTTCTGTTGACTTTTGTAAAAGCAATGTGTTTGCACAGGTACTCTAGAATGAAATAGACTCTGACTTTCATACACAGCCTACCAATGTGCAGACTACCGAAGGTGAAGAGGAACGTATTCTGAGCTTGTAAAAGTGCTGTTGTGATGTAAATTTTAGTAATATAGTACAGTGTATTTACCTGAAGGTGTACGTAAATTGTTAGTTTCTGACTATTCTGTCCTGCTGAATTGTGCATGAAGCAGCACCTAGAAAGGGGAAGGGCTGGTATCTCAGTGTTACTTTTTCACTCCATGATGGAACATGGCCTCGGTTTGGCCATTGTTGTAAATTTAACGGATCTTGTGTCCAAGTTTTTCTGTGTCTGGCTTCGGCAGTGCAATCCCCAGCTGCCTTTGAGTTGCAGCTTTCCAGGTGCTTTGGGAGATTTTTTTGGAGGATCTGATAGTCAACAGACACCTCATTGGTGTTTGGAATAATGGGAGTTTGGGAGTTTATTGGTGACAGCACCAAAGAGAATAAGAAGAGAGAGTGAAAGGAATTCAGCTTAATTCTGGAAAAGGAAGTTGTGCACAAGGAGGACATAAAACTCGTAAAGGACAATATTTGGGTATAGAATCATAGAAAGTTTTGGGTCGGAAGGGACCCCTAGAGGTCATCTAGTCCAACCCCCCCTGCAGTGAGCAGGGACAGCACTAACTAGATCAGGTTGCTCAGAGCCCTGTCCAACTTGGTCTTGAATGTTTCCAGGGATGGGCCTCCACTACCTCTCTGGGCAACTTGTTCCAGTGTTTCACAACCCTCATTGCAAAGAACTTCTTCCTTATATCCAGCCTAAACCTACCCTGTTTTAGTTTAAAACCATTACCCCTCGTCCTGTCACTGCTGTCTCTACTAAAAAGATTGTCCCCATCTTTCCTATAGGCTCCCTTTAAGTACTGAAAGGCTGCAATCAGGTCTCCCCGCAGCCTTCTCTCCTCCAGGCTGAACAAGCCCAACTCTCTCAGCCTGTCCTCACAGGAGAGGTGCTCCAGCCCTCGGATCATTTTTGTAGCCCTCCTTTGGAACCGCTCCAACAGTTCCATGTCCTTCTTGTGCTGAGGGCTCCAGAGCTGAACGCAGTACTCCAGGTGAGGTCTCACCAGAGCAGAGGGGCAGAATCACCTCTCTCGACCTGCTGGCCACGCTTCTCTTGATGCAGCCCAGGACACTGTTTGCCCTCTGGGCTGCCAGCGCACATTGCTGGCTCATGTCCCGCCTTTCGTCTATCAGTACCCCCAAGTCCCTCTCAGCAGGGCTGCTCTTGATCCTTTCATCCCCCAGCCTGTATTGATCCCGGGGATTACCCCGACCCAGGTGTAGAACCTTGCACTTGGCCTTGTTGAACCTCATGAGGTTCACACAGGCCCACCTCTCCAGCTTGTCCAGGTCCCTCTGGATGGCATCCCATCCTTCTGGTGTCTCAACCGTACCACTCAGCTTGGGGTCATCTGCAAACTTGCTGAGGGTACACTCAATGTCGCTGTCCATGTCATTGATAAATATATTGAACAGCACCAGTCCCAGTACGGACCCCTGAGGGACTCCACTCGTCACTGGTCTCCATCCGGACATTGAACCATTGACCGTAGATCAAGCCGTATGTAGATGTGTCTTTAGGCACATTTCAAAAAGCTAGGCACATAATTATACAAAACAAGGAAGTAATCTTACAAAACTCCAAGGATATGGAGTCTCCATCTTTGGAGCCCTGACATGGTCCTGGGCAACTGGCTCAAGGTGGCCCTGCTTGAGTAGGGTGGTTGGAGCAGATGACCTCCGGAGGTCCCTTTCCACCTCTACTATTCTGTGATTGTGTGAAATTGGGTTGAATTAAATACTTAGTTGTCACTGAGAAGTGAACAAACCTGCCCAGTATTCTTTCAAGGATGCTGAATTCACTAGAAGACATTACTAGAGTTCTTTTTAATGCTTCTGTTTTGTTTGTTGTTTTGTTTGTGTTTTTTAGGTTTTTTTTCTTTGTCATTGCTAACAGACAGCACTATACTTTTGTTAGTGCTGGATTTACTTCAGTGAACCCATTTAGGAACACTCACTCTCTTTACAAAAAGGTTTCCTTTTTCATTTAAAAACGGTTCTTTTCTGTATTCTGGGGTGCTTGCATACCACTTGTTTATTACATTGCATGGGGGGAAAAAAAGCACTAGAAGTCTTAACTCTTGCATTAGAGTTCTGGAGAAGAAATTGTGTAAGTCAGTATGCATAAAAATATCACTGTTAGGAGGCTATGTTGTAAATTATAAGCTTGGCTCCTTGTGTGTGAGGGTTAGTACATCTGCTGTCATGAATCATTCTGGTTAGCACTGTGAAGAATGCAGTCTTAAAAAGTTACATCACTTCAGGTAAATTCTTAAGCCCCAGTGAGAAAGATCTTCTTATGAGCAGATATGATCCCCGTTTAGACCACCTGATCCACTCAAAGAGCAAGCAGTGCTTGAGTGCTTGCATTTCATACTGAAACCCCAGCTGCTAGTCAGAGTCTTTCTTTCTAGCTAACATTTTGAACATCTGTGTATGAATTAAAAGAAGTCTTGTGTTGCATGTTGTCTGTCATACAAGAAAAAAAGACGTATACTTTCAATACAAATAAGTATTTTCTTGCATTAGTGAAATAGCTTGTTATTCATTACCAAGGAATTCATAATGGACAAAGAACTCTTCTCATCTAGCTAAAACTAATTATGCAAAGGCATCAGATACTAGGCTGTTTGGAAATAGGATAAGGTGATATTCATGCCATTCTCCTTCGTACTGTAATGTTCTTTTTTTAATTGTACACAAGACTTAAATTTATAGCGTATGCCAAAAATATAATGTAGCCTCTGTGTTGCTCACTAGTGTATTGTAACATACATTCGTAACTTTGCTATATGAAGGACATCACTTTTTATTGTTTTCAGCCACTACTAGAGCTGAGTTTCAAACCTGAACTCAAAACTAAGTCCACAATAGTGGAAAGTGCTAGCAGTCGGGATATTCAGCTGCACTGAAGTCTTGCTGCTCTTTTGAAGATGAGACTTTCATCACAGATATGTAGGACAGCAAGTTTTTTAGGACAAACAGTTTCTTTGGATGGCTTTACGTAATATATAGGCCTTCATTCTGCTTGGGACCTTTGAGCACTTTAGTAAATTTGATATTAAGTAATAAATGTTATGGTTACTGTTGTTTATTGGATAAATCTACTGCCAGAAAAAGAGATGTGTTACAGAATCAGTAAAGGTGAAGCCTGTTCTTGGCTTTGTCAAAGAGTGCCTCTAATATCAGTGCCTTGTATTTTCTGGGAATGCTAATGCTTCTGATATTTTTTTAATCTTAACATATTTGTCGAGCGCTCCAAGATCCTGTGCAAAGTTCTTGTGAGTACTGTATGCATCCCTAGGCCAATTAGTCTTGCGTTAGCTATAAACCAGTCTACCGCGCTCATTTCTCTGAATTTTATGGAGGTGACTGCTGTCAGTTGCTGCTAAGTCCAAAGCCAATTAGTTCTGTTCCAGTTTGTTGCTATATTTTGTGCAATTGGATGATAATAGTTTCATTCCAGAAGATCTGATTATATACCAGTTTTCTCATCTATCTGAAGTCTGCTTGAAAGTAGAACTGGATATGTAAGCAAAGTGTTGTTCTCTCATAAAATCATACTGGACTTTCATTCTTCTAATTTCTAATCAAGCAGAAGTCTTTGTAAAAAGCAAAAAATTGTTGAGAGCAGGAGAAACATTGTTTCACAAAACTATTTAATGTTAGGTCATCTGTGTCAGCACTGATTCTACTCAAAACTCCTGCGAAAATGAACACAAACACAAAATAATCTTAGTTATTTAAAATATTTATTGCTATGATAGAATTGTAAGATACACGCATCTCTCTTCTTCAGGTGGGATAGGATCTAGTTTTGAACCAGTGTTTGAAGTTAGCTGTCCCAGAGTCTGCTTCTTCAACTTCTGTAACTCTCATGTGAGTAACCAACAGCCTAACTCAAAGCCAACTGAACTCAATGGGTGTGGTTTAAACAACTCACAGGTTGGGCCTAAAGAAGAGGCACTATGTTTGTAAATGGTACTGATAGTGTTATTGAAATATATTTAAATTAAATAAGATTCTATGACCTGGTTTAAAAAAAAGGAAGCAAGGAACAACTTGTTTTAAAAAGCAGTGTATAATGAAACGCCTAAATGCGTTTCTAAATATGTAATTTCTCTTGAGGTCACTTTTAGATGTGTGTTCCCTTAGTCAAGCCATTTCCTCAAGATATACGCTCTACTAATCAATAGTCAAATAGAAAGAAATTGAACTTGCGAATGATGAGGCACTCTTTGTGTTTCTCCATTTACTCCCTAAAGCTTCATATCAAATCCAGTAGAAAAATCTTCACATCTAAATAATTCATCTGCAAATAGTGGGAATAAGAGGAAGGGGGGAAAAAAAGTTGTTTCATGCTAAAATACAATAATGCATTAAAATTAATCAATTTCCTCCTGCTGGGGAACAATCATTTAGAAAACATTTTAATTACCAAAACTGAATAATGGGATCAGTATTTTTGAGAAGGTTGGATTCGCCCTACTGAGCACTGGAGAATACTCTTCACAGGAGCCCATAAAAACATTGCTGTTTTCAAGTTGCTACTTTCAATCATGATACTTCTGGGGAGAAATCTGATTTTTTCACAGCAGCTTTTAAGGAAAATGTCGAGTGGACAGCAGGCATGTATTAACTGCTCTGCGCCCAGAGCAGAGCTTTGCATGCACTCTAGCATTTCTTTTTCTTTTTTTTGCTTTTGGATGAGAATTCATTGTGTATTACTTAACACATATCTGAAGTCCAGTTTTCAAGCCAAAGCATTTGGCTGCAACAATGGACAAGGTTGTAGCGTAACGTTGTAAAAATAGCATTCTTGTGTCTATATTCAGCCTAGTAATGAACGGAAACTTGCAGAAAGACGACGGCTTGGTCCACTGCCTTGGCCAGAAGTGGTGGTCAGGTAGAATGCTCATGGCTATTACACTAGGTATAATGACTGTGACTTTCAGAATTTGGCATGGAAAAGCCTCTTTTCCCTCTTTGAGTCATAAAGGTCTTGGTCTCCAGCTCTGGTTTCGTGAGCATTTGTCAGAGATCTGAATGTTAATCAGAGACATGACTCACTAACTGTAGAGCATATGGTCACCCTCAAGGAATAGCCGCTACCTGGCCATCTGGGAAAGTTGTAGGAGACAGTAATAAAAAAATGTGTTTGTAGCAGAAGTTTCTTCACATATACGGGATGTATTTTAGTCTGAAATGGTTTATGTCACTTACAGGTTTTTTTTGTCCTATTGAATTGTGGAAGCTTTGCTTTTTCATAAACATGGCATAGCAGGCACATAGTCATATATACTAATTTTCTTAAGTTTCTGTGGGTGATGGAGAACACTCTTGCAAAGATGTAGCTGATACTGTTTAATATCTGAATCCTAACTGCAAAGCCGTCTTGTAAGTCCTGCAACTAAGGAGGTGTAAAGGGTGTCTTTAAGAATGCATTTCACAGTAAGATGACATAAAATTTTGTATAGCATATGTTTACACTGAGGCTAGGTGAGAACTGGTATTAGAGTATGTATTAGTCATGGGAGGGAGGCCATTTTTTTGCAAGGATATATTTGAACTTTTCTTTTACAACATTGGACATTGGTCAGCAAAATAGTTAAATAGCTACCTGGGTACCTGCTGAAGATGTGGTCACATTAAACTTTAAAGATAAGCGTACACTTACCAACTTTGCTGAAGCTGCCCTGCATGAATTTCAGGAAAATTTACATTGACTGATGTCTTCAGTGTGTGCTTAGAGTAAGCTTGCATCTCCGTACTTTGCTGAATCAGGATATTAAGTTTGCAAAGAAAATTAAAATAGATTCACTGAGAATGATGTAAATCTTTATATTCACAGTAAGGCACAGAAGCAAAGCTCAGTATCCTAGTAATAAAAGTACCTTGTAACTTGTGGAATGAACAAAGTTCCAAAAATTGTTATTGCATGCCATATTTTCTCTTTTGGATTATTGAAATAGAATTACTAAGAATTAAGTTGTATAAAAGGCACTTTTTTATTTTCATAATTATTCTGTCACCCACATAAAACTTTTTTCTATCTTGAAATAGCCTTGGTTGGTACAGAAAAATTGCTGTAGGATAAGTAAAACCAGTGTAATTGAGATTCATAAATCTGCTTTTTAACAAGTACAATTAGGAATAGTTATTAGAGACCAGCTGGAAAACATTAGGGATAAAAATTTGCCATAGGAGGTTTTTTACGTGTTTGAAACATTGTTTGATACCAAAACCTAAATTAGATCACCAGAGAAATGAACCTGCTATTTAAAATCTAATTTGTACACAGAAAGTTCATTCTGAATATTCCTATTGATAAAAATTTTATTATTAGGTCTTGTTAAACTGCCTGTTTTTAATGGAAGTCTGACTTTTACAATGCTTTTCCTATAATTAAAATGTGAGAAGTAGCAGCTTGATTATGTTGAATGCATTTGTGTCCAGTGCCTGTGTAATAAACTTTGGTGCTAGTTAATTCTATTCTCCATGATGATTTTTGAAAGTAAGGAAGTTTATTTGGCCTAATTCCAACCCAATTCAGTTCAAAGGAGTTGTTCAGGTAGTGCCTTTTGGATTAACACTTCAGCAATTTAAGCACAGATTTTCAGACATGTTGGCATACACCTTGACACCCAGTGAGATAGGAGAGAAGTAATTCACCGAGACTATCCCCCCCCTAAGGAACGCTGTACCGGAATGTAACAGTGTAGCAACAGCTGTGTTGAGTCAGGGAGGAAAACTCTGCTAGTCCAGTACTTGGTCTTCAGCTGTAGCGCATAGCAGTGGCAGGCACACAGCAATACTTCCCTGAATATTCTCCTCCTTGAGTTTTCCTGGGCTCTTTCTGCAGCTGGGGCAGCGAAGAGGAGACTGCTCTAGTGGCTGAGTCGGAGGAGAAGACTAGCTTTGATATAATGCAGAATCCTGCGGACTTTTTAAACTGGAGTTTGCCTTTATGTATTCCCTTCTTAATAGCATGACTTTCACAATCACTTCAATATCTAAGACTGAGGTTTTTCAATTCTGTTTAAAAAAAAAATCTTTAGAGAAAATGTATTTATTTATTAAGATTTTTTTTTATTTTTCATTTTAGTATCAAGGAAACTATTCTAACAAATAATTTATGTTGGCTATGCATAATACTCAATCACTGCTCAATAGAGGAAATTATGGTATGTGGAAAATCCTTCCTCAAACTTCTTGTTGAGTTTTTGCGTTACTCCTGTTGCAATTTTGGAATCTTGCAACAAAGAGAGAATGCTTTTACCATAATTGAACCATGTGTCTTAAAGCAGCATCTCATCAGTCAACTTTGAATTTTTTCTTCTTATTTGTGGGTGATTATATTTCCCTCATGGAAAATTGGACAAATCAATGTAAATGAAAGAAGATTATTATTTTTTTTTTTTTAGGATAAACAAGTAAACACAGTTAGCCATAATAAGCTATTTGTGAACAATACAAATCAAGGATGTAAATTCACTGCAGTGAAATGTTTTACACCACTGATAGATTTGACACATTTATTACACATCTAATTAAATTGTGGATGCAGAGCAGGCAGGAGCCTAACAATGTACGCAGACATCAGAGGAGTATTTAGTACGCTTGTGATTCAGATCAGCTAGTTTACATCACACTGTGTTGATTTGTTATGATCAAACAAAACATGTTCAAAAGAAAAGAAAATGTTTGAGCCAAATTCTGTGCTACATAAGTTTGAGTAAACTCTGTGGTTTTACTGGGATCGTGTGGATGAAAATAGCAGGAAGTGAGGTCAGGAGCTGTCAGGTGTTTTCTTCTGCATGCCTTGTTTGGCTAGCAGTTGCTGGCATGGAAACCCATGCAGTGTCAGAGAACGGGTGCTCGGGGAAGTGAGGCTGTATCTGTGGGACACGCTGTAGCAATAGCACAGGGAGTCCTTAGATTGGGCACAGCAGTCACTTGACAGGATTCAATGGCGAGTGGTACTCACACGGTCAGGTTGGAGTGTCACAGTACTCTGGAGATCAGAGATCAGTAAGACCCCAAGGAGGCTGGTGAGGAAGGCCAAACTGTACATGAATTATATGACACTTAATGTTTAAATTATCTTTGTAACAACATGCCTATGGAGGCAGACAGTTGAACTTTTTCAGTTTTCATCTTATTTGCACAAAACCCAATCCCCACTGCCTCTTTTGTTCATCTGCTTTTCAAATACCTGCAACAACAATCAATTACTTAGCGGGTAGGAATTAGGCTTTCTCCTTTTTGTCAGTTCCCTCCTACAACCTTTTTCACTGTGAAATACAAGCAAAGGGAGAGAGCATCTCTCTGTCTCCTCTTTGAAAGGCACAAGGCAGTTGGTTCCAATATTGCTACCCTCTGGCTTGCAGCAAAGGGAGGGAAAGTTGGCTATTCTTTAGCTGGGTTTTGTCTATCTGCATGTATAAATCAGCTAAAGCCTTAGGCTGAGTGGCATACAATTCACAAGGAAGAATAGTGCAGAACAGCAAAGAACTTGTTTATCAATTTTTTTTCTGCCCAACTTTATGAATTGGGTTACCACCTAGGAAGATGTTTTTATTTGTTATATAATCAAATGGGTTTGTACTCAGGCCAGAGCCATTTATTTGAGGCAATTAATTACCATTTGTTATTCCTTCCAAATTTACTTTTTAAAGAATTGAATTGCCAAGGGCATTCTGTTTTTGGCAAGACTATCATGGTGCCAAGATTGGGTTACACACACCCATGGGTCAAATCCCTGCAGTAGCCTACCTGATTCCTTGTGGAATCCTGCGAAGGCAGTTAGCACGTGGATAAACACCAGGGAAAACCTGTGCTTGCTGATAGTGGAAAGTATAGATGCAAAGACTTTGCTTATAAATGTTATAGCTGGCTGGAACTCCAGAAAGTAGAATTCTAAATGTAGAGATTTTCCGTTTTCCCGCCCTTAATTCTCTGTGATTTATGGCACTGAATGAGTAAGAAGAAGAGACAACTTTGGAGACCCATACAGCTGGGACCATTGAAGGCTCGTACCACAGAAGCTAGTATTTGAAAGTCCATTCAAAAGGAACTGGCAGTCAGTGGCATACCAAGACATGTGCTTCGCTCTGTCCACTCCCTGTGTGAATGGGCAGATACAAGGTGCGTTAGAGGGATCACAGCTCAGCATCTGTCAGAGCAATAGGCCAGAAAATGCAATATGTGTGATTTAGATGACCATGATCAGTGTTTAAGAAGAATAATCACAGATTTCAGAACATTTAGAGATAAAAGCAATCATTTTAGGTCACTGTGTTTTGTTTACTACCTCCAGTAGTATCAAGGAATCTGGTGGGATTTCAGGCCTTTTGATTACTTTGAGCTGTGACTTCTTAAGAGTGTATGAGTCTGCTTGGTTTACTGGACTGTGTCTAAAATGTTTGTCTTTCTGGCTGTGCAGCCACTGAAAAGCAGATTGCTGATCAGAAGTTGATAATGTTTTAGTTTATGCTGGTATGTTCTTTTAGAGCTAAAAAGCTGATATAATTCAACAGAGACACCATTAACTTCAGCAAATTTAAACCACTACCATAAGAGAGTGTGAAACTCATCCTGTGATTTGATTTTGCTGCTGTAGTCTCAATTCTCAATCTGGTTAGGAGATAACTCGATAACATTTTCCAGTCAGCTTCAAATTAAATGCAAAATCTTTGTTCAAATGAATAACTTCTAACTTAGAAATAGCCAGAGATACCCTCCCCTGAATGCCCTGTGCCTGGAGGAAATTTTGTGCCTCGTATAAGGGCCGTGTTTTGGGCTACTGGTTAAAGAATGTGCTGTGACTTTGTCTCAGTCACTAATTTGACCTGAAACTCAGAGAGTACCTCTCTTAATTCACTTCCTCGCAGAAGCTTGCAAAGCATTTTAAGTGTTTCTAACTTTTATCCTTTAATTTGGTCTCCTTTTTATTTGAATTCCCAGTCTATTACTGGAAGTTTGTCAGAAGAAGTTGTACATATTCTTATACTGTTTGTGTCTCCAGGTACTCCTCCTTCCAGTGCTATGGCACCTTGTGTCCCACACACCCTGAGTCCCCCCCAGGCATGAAGATGTTCTTCACAATTTAGAATTTGTCCTGGTCTACTTAGATGATTTTATGGCTTCGCTAACTTCTTCAGTGACACACAGGAAGTGAGCATTTGGGGCAGGCTTCATTGAAATAAAGGCATGTTAAAAGTATTTTACCGTTTTTGAGAAGGCAGAAGCTTACCTCCCAGTTGCTTTCTAATAATGTGAGTTCAGCTTGAAGCAAGTCCTGCCCTGTGTGTCTGACAGCAGGTTTTGTAACGAAGTAGGGGTGCATGTAATTGTATGTGCCTTGTTTCTGCGCTTTTCACCTGTCAGTCTCTTTGTCAGTCTATTCCTTCTCTCTTCTTTGCTCATCTTGGATATGACTTTCTTCCCAAATTTCTCCTTGCTGTTTGAACACACTATCAGCGGCATTTCAACAGTGTTGTGGGACCAGTATTTTAATTTGGTTTGTAATATGTGAATGTCAGTCTCCTTTTACTACGTAGCAGTTTAAATGATGAGATGAAACAGATTCCCCCTCGATGCTGGTACCCTTGTTCTTTCGCTTGAAAGATTGAAAAGCCTGTAAGCCAGTACTAGGGTGAAGGAAACAAAGGCAGGCGTTAATACATCTACAGTATTTATGAACTAGTTAGAACTGCGGTTTATTGACCATTCAAATTGCTTTTGGTGTAAGATTGCCGGTGGAAACATTTCATTACTGAAGATCTTGCTCTTTGGAGTTACATTTTTTTTTTCCATGACACTGTTTTCATTTTATTACAAACTTTATCTGAATAATCAAATTCAGCCTCGTATAAGACATAAGGTCTCTCCTTGCAGTGGCCAAGTTTACACGCATAATTTCTTTTAATGCATCAGTACATCAAGAAGAAAATACACCACTTGGTGCTCTCAAAGCCTCAGCTTGCATCTTAAAAAGTACATTCCTGTACCAGGTGTACATGCATGTATCCAATGTCAGAACATGGAAAAGCATATTTTTCAAGTTGTTTAAAATACAATAGTCAAACCATATATGGGTGTCCTTGCTGGCTGCATTGACCCTCGTTTTTAGGAAGCAACTGGTTATTTGGATGTAGAACTGACTGAGAAGATGAGCACAGAGATTTACATCACTTATATTTGCTTTTGAAAATGAGGATATATTTTGTAGGGATATTTTACAGTGGATTATCTTTGAACCATCATCCGAGACCTTTGAATACTTTAAATGATGCTGTCCTGTTCATCAAGAAGAACTATTTCATACTGAAATCCCCCATTACGTGAGAGAAATCTTTAGGAAAATTACACTTTTGTATAGTTCTTTGTGTGATTAGAAGGACTGTCCTCAGGTCTGTGAGCATGGGAGTTTAGGGAGAAATGTTAATGGTGTAAGAAATAAGTACACACACATGTATGAAAGAGGGTCTGTGTGTGTGGGTATATATATATATATAAAAATGTGAGTATCCAATACATTTTGTTTTCAGGAGTTTTGGTTCCATAGGTATTTCTTTCACTTGGTTAGAGAGGCATTTTTTTTCTCCATGTTGCTGACAAAAGTGTTCATAGTAGGTATACATTTAGATAGGTGTGTCAGGTGGTACAGCACATATGACAAAGTGGAATATGAGCAGCTTCTTTTAGATCTTTGGGCCAGTATGCTGTTTATAAAAAAAATAGTGGGAGTTGTAGGATTAAAGTAAATTCATGTGTCTTTTTCTAAGCACACAGCAGAATAAAAAAAAAGAAAAAAAAGACAGTAGTACCTAGAAGTACCTATCTAATTGAAGTTATAATTACCACATGAGACTTGCAATAACATTTTTAACTTCCAAACCATTTTAAGACTAGGTAGAAAAAGGGTAATAAAATTGGAGATAGAAAAAGGCAATGAAGAGAATATAGAATATATATATTATTAATTAATATGGGAAAATTTATGGAGGGAAAAAAAAGCTAGAAAACAAAAATTACATTGGTTTAGATGCGGTTAGGCTGCCTGATATAGAATATTTGTGTTTATTGATAGATTTTTTTCCTACTTGATATTGCTTATTAAATATGGAATAGGATCTATATTCTATGTCAAGTTCTGGTGTGTATTACAGATGAATGTTAGGCCATTTATTTGAGGGGAACGTGTCGAGTATAGGCAGAAAAAAATATTAAAGAAGATTACAGGGAAGCTAATCATAGTTGCAGAGAAAGCTATAAATTAATTACTTGAGTTGGTTCTGATCATACAATAAAAGGAATCACTAGAGGGGATAATTGCAGCTGCTCATTCCAGTCAAAACTGTGTTCATGTGGATTCCTTATGCTGACCAGTGTGTTTATTGCGGGGGCGGGGGGAGGCTGGCTAGTTTTCACCAATATCTGTACTATACCAGTAACCATTTTTAGACTAGGTAGGTTAGTTGCCTTAATTAAATGCTCAGGCAGTAGAATTGAATTGTTTGCAAACTATGTAGGGTCAGCTCGTGCTAATTTTTACTGGAATTTCTCCTTTTAATATTCTAGAGTGATACTTGTTCATTTTGCAACCTCTTTGTCTATGGTTGCAAACATTATAATTTCCATTAGATTTTGTGAACGGATGATGTGTCCTTTCAATATTCATGTTGACTTTTAATTAATTAGTTTTATTTAATTATTTTTAATGTAATGAATGGAAGTTAAAAGAATTTGTTTTAATATTATTAACCTACAGTGCCATTAAAACTACGATTATTAATTGTGAACAATAATAAGATTGTGTAAAGTTTAAGAAACCTGAACAGTCACTTTTATAATGAATACTTATTTCACTGGCAAGGTCTGTAATTAAAACAGATATCCGTCTGTTAATGTGTCTTGCAATTTATATATTGTTATCTGACTGTGTTCAGGTTCACCCTGATGCAAGCATGTTACACCCATCTGTAGTTAATATTCTGTCAGCAAACCATATGGGATTGATAATGAGCAATCATCATGTAAGACTTTTTTGAGTATTGAAATTAGTACATAATATTAAGCAGCTATTACAATACAAACCCATCTTGAACACCATTCCAACAAGAAGAAGATGTAAACCAAAGTTAAGGTCTCTTTTGTATTCAGATATTTCTTTTAAACTGTGCAGCTTTCCACTCGGAACTAGTGGTATCAGTATTCTCTAACCATTTTAGAAGTCCCAGTGACCTCCTCCCTTGCTAGCAGTGTTGTTCTAGCACAGAAAAGAAATCAGTTTGTGACTTAGACATGAGATCGTGAACGGCAAAAATATTTTCCAGATACAAGATGCTTGTGATGTTTGCTCTTTAGAGATGCTAGCGGAGTGTGATACATTTTTCTGATTTTTTTTCTAACACCAAAGAAAATAATTAACATCACTTATAGATACATATCAGTTTCTGCAAATATATTTGCACCTTATTTTACACTTCACTTATAAATCACATGCTCATTTGCTCTGAGCCTCTACTAATTGAATATATCAGAGTTGGGCCAAAATCGTTGGTGGTAAGCCTCTTCTGACCAAACTGGAATCAGAACAGATTTAAATGTGTCGGGAATTATCTGGCTTCATGTCTGTCTCTCACCATTTTTCCATGTTGTTCCTGTGTTATGTGGCACCAGTATAAGCTAAATTTACTTATGAATCATGAAACTAGTGTGTATTTCTATCAAGATTTCTTGATAGACATTGTTTTAATTTGCTGCAGTATTTGTGATTTATCCCAAACATTCATAATATCATTTGCCTTTTGAGGTGAACAAATGCAAATAATTAATAGAATTCAAATTCTGGTAAGGAAGATTTCTTTTTCTAAGATGGTGTGACTGTCAGGTGGAATTTTTTTCAGAGTTATTCCATTCAGTCTGTAGCGAGTGATCTATATTTTTAAATTATCATGTTTTTGCAGTGATCCTTTTAAAAATAATGGCATGAACATTGCATTTATAAAATGTTTTTGCTTATTCCAGTGACGTAATTTTTGTAAAATTTTGCTTTAAATGCTGCATGACCATTTGCCTCAATAAAACTAAATTCTGCTGCAGAGAATGTTGATGACAGCACCAATTCCAGGTGCTATGATTGATTTAATTTGCAATGAGTTACAAACCCAATGCTTACTAGGTATGGTCTGCTTTGTGGGGACAAGTTAGAGTTAGATATCTAACTGTTAATGATTGTTGCAAACTGTGGATGATAAAAATGTACATGTAGTTACCTCTGATGAGAAGCAGGTAAAAACCTCTTTATCTAAACAGATTGGAGGAGGCGAAGTCTGGGCAAGTGGTTTTTTACTTATTTTATGTTGTTTTAAATTCTGTTTCTAGCATTTAGCAATCATAACAATTTTAGTTCATGTTCTACATGCACAAAGTAATACCAGAATACGCATATCAAACACAGACTTGGATTGTGAACCTTGTTAAACCGAGTGCAAACCCAGTAATTTAAACGGTTAGTGCTGAGATACACTAGGAATATGCTAGGTTTTGGAGACCTTTTTAGCATTGTGTTACTTTTTGTGTCTCTTTCTAGTCGGGAACTGATAACCTTTGTAGTGTGCTTTTCTCAAGCAGCACAGAGTATTGTTAGAAAGGTAAATTTGCCCATGACAACCTTGTTAAATTATTTCAGATCAAAGTGAGAATATTTATATCACAGAGTTGTGCTACGATCTTGAAAATATTTATTTTGTTGCCAAAAGCTACTTCCTTTGAAGTTGCTAATTGCATAGGTTAGTATCTAAAGCATTCTGTATCAGTGTCTCTTGAACACCCCACCCAGTAAGTCTTTGTGGAAAGAGCCCACAAACACTTCTGTGAAGAATGTGACACCCAGTGCTGTGCAGACTTAGCTCAAAATGACTCTATCTGGAAGATTTTATATTCACCAGATGGGCTTACATTGTTCTGAATTGGAGAAAGATGCCGCCTCTGATGGTCATCGCTGTAAGACGTTTGGTACTTGCTAAGAAGGCTGAGTAGGCACTGCCTGGCTAAGTCAGTTCTTTGCTTCTCCTGCTCTTGATGGAATGTCATTCAATATCACATCGTTATTCAGTTCACTGCACAACAAAGATTGCACTATGTTGTTTCAAACCATCTTTTTTTCCTGGGGCAAATGTACCACATTCTGTAGAACTGGCAAAAGCTCCTGTTTTGTCCACCTCTCTAGCTAGCAGGCTTTGCTCATCCTACCCTCTGCTGGTTTCCAGTCTGTCAAAGACATGCCATTGTTCTATTTCTTTTTACAGTAGAAGCCGCCTAGAAATGCCTTTGATGAGAACAAAAGAAAAGCCAAAGCAACGGGGATATGGTATAGCAGGCGATACGATACAAATGTCTGAGATGATGGGAACTCTGCGATATGTTTATTAATAACTTTTCCATAATTAATTTTCTTTAAAATATTATTTGTTTCTTCTTTTTGTGAATGCTGTTTGTGGATGACCTTGTCTTTCTTTTTTTCAACTTTGCCCGTACACCTCACTTCTAACTTGCCACTGCATAGCTATAAATCCTCAGCACAACTTGCAGACAAGAACAGATGATTCAGTACTATCTAGTGCATTAATGTACTATCAAGCAGAACTTAAAATACAAAGGAAGCCTTGTTGATTGTGTCATCCAAAGGCATGAGGCAGGAAGCTGAGAGACAATACTGGGCATTTACTCCACAAATGAACAACTTTTGATCTTGAAAATCTTTATATGTTTGCTTTCATGTAATTCTTGCTGGACTTTTCTGGCTGCCACGCCATCACTGAGTTGCTCTGTATGCCGTACATCCTCTTTGCATGTTCCCTGCTTAGAAAGCAAAGCAGAGCCTTCATGGAAGATTTGGAGGAACTTCAGTGACTCCTGTACACACGAATTTGCTACTTTTTCAGCTAGAGTTTTAAGCTAAGTTCAGGAGAAAGTATGTTCTTTTATGTGCTTTACAGTGTCACCTTCAAACCATCTGTAACTAGCCTGTGGATAAAGATCAAAAAGTTTGCCAGATACAGAACTTTTTTCTCACCCAATTTATTTTTGCATTTATTGATGATTTATTACGCTGTGAGATGTCCTCATTTGCACCCTGAAATACTGTGCTCCCTTCTCAAGCTCTTCATAAAAAGAAAAATCTCTAAGAGCAGTGTTTGAATTTATGAGTGGAGGAAAGCCTGAGACATGTGGGGAGTATGGTTTGCTTAAGTTCATACAGTAAATTAGTGCCAAATGACAAGCAGGACCGCTTTGATCCCCTAGAATCAGTTCAGGTCATTAGTTTATCAAAATATTGTTTTAAGAAATAAGCATGACATTTTCCTTCCGTTCTTTGCACTATGATAGCTTATATTTTGTTGAAAACATCCAGCTGCAATGAAAACATGTGCTTCTATGGTACATTCCTGGCATAGAAATATGTTGTCAATGCTATATTGATCTAACTTCACAAGCTACTTTAACAGTACTTTAATTCCTGTTGATAGTTTGCTCTTTCTTGTATGGCTATACTATCTTTGGAGAATCAGTCTTCATGCCCGATTAGTATTGTAATTCTTCTATCATCTTCTCATATACATTTCATGGTTTAAAGTTCAGATACCTTTTAGAGAAACTATACAAAATCTTTATCTCACTCCACCCCCCCAATCTGACAAATGCAGAACCTTACCATCTTTTAAGTGTTACTGACCTTCAACATGGTCCTTCCAACTAAATGTTGCATGTCTCTAGCTAGGCTGGTAGTCAACTGTGTGCAAGTGAGCAGTTTCACAGTGTTGTCAGGAGTCAAATACTTGTCTTTATTGCAGTACAGCTAGGACTGTGGCGGTCAGGGCAATGACCATGGTGGGGTTGCTTATTACTGCTGTATCTTGCACAGAGATGCACTGAGCCCTACCTGGTATGACTTGCGATGTCAAGAGTTAGCAATAACGACCTCAGGAAATGTGGGGGTTTCAGGCTGCATATTTGAAGCGATTTATGCAAGAGTATTGCATCTGCAAAGCAACTTTGCAGTCCATGCATTAAGCTTTGTGTGTTTTTTTTCCTCATCCTCATGTCCATGTAACAAATAGTTGCCGTTTGCTTTTTAAGACAGCAGACTTAGTTAAAAAAAAAAAGAAAGCTAAGATCAATGCGTAGTTTTAGGTGCAACTTCACTTCCTGGCCTAAATGGTATTTTTGTCCCCTGACACAGCACTTCTTTTATTTCATTTCCTCTGAATATTATGTCATAACAAATGTGATGCTTCTTGCAGCATGCTTTAATGTGCAAATCCCAGTGTTAAGGATCAATGAAGTTAATTAGTAGTGATTAATGAGAGAACGTTAATTGCTAGACTAGCCATTAGAATTGCAAGTGGTCACACAGCTGTCAGAGAGGTATATCTGTTCAGCCTGCAAAGTCAATTTAGACTTGTTTGTTGCACTGTATGCAGTTTGGTTAGTTTTATCATAACGCTAATTAAATACCTTGAATAGAAACTATTAATGCAGGATGTAAGTTATATATCACCTTACCTGCGAAAATATCTCAATGCATCTTTTCAGTTTGCTAAATTAACACAACGATTGTCCCACTCTGCTTAATTGTGAGTCAGTCTGGAGCAGCACAGTTGCCTTCATTAGAATTATTTGAATTTACCACAGTGTGACTGAAATAAAAAACCTGCCAATTGTGATTTGTTTGCTGACTTGCTATGCCTCGGATTCTTCACTGAGTAACTCTAGGTAGTAAACAACCAGTGTGTGAAAGTGACTTTTTTTTTCCCTCACTACCATCAAGTAATGAGGCAGACCTGTGCACTTAATTTGCATACAGTGACGTAAGATACATTGGATTATATGAACAATTAGTGTTTATTGTTTCACTAGTGTTTTATGTATGTACATAGCTTTGGTGATGTACCAGGCATCTTTCAAACAGTGTGACTGTAGCAAAGTTTAATAATATTGCAGAGCTTTAAAATGCAACCCTTCCCTTTCATTATGTCATGGAAGAAGAAAAATGCACAATTCCAAAGAAAACCCTTTTCTTTTTGCATGACATAACCCCTTTCGTATTTGAAAGTGTAGTGCCAGAAGTTGAATTGCTTGCTATTTAATCTTTACTAGAAGCAGCACAATTTAGCCTTTGGCTCTCTTTAGGAGGGTAGGAATTGGAGAACAGAAACAAACAAAAATACATGAATGTCTTTCTAGTACAGATAGCTATTAATGGACTCCAACTCAGGCCAAGCTTTTACTCAATAGCACAGCAGTTTTTTATGTATCAACAGAGGGCTTTTGGTCTTTGTGGCATTACGCTTTCCTGCTTTTAAACAAAAAAGAAATAAAGCTTGTGTTCAGTTGATGAAATGTAAACTGACTTTGTTTAAAAAGAAAACTCTTGCCCTCACTGTGGGTTGCTCAGTTAAGCTTTCCAAACTGAAGCAGACGTTACCAAATTTTATTTTTAGAATCTGAAAAATTATAAAATATTTCAAGGATTGTGATTAATAATTTTTTTCTTGCATCTGTAGCACTAGCCTGATATTTTTCAGCTAATATATTTGGGAAGAATGGAATATTTATACTCTGTAAATGAAACTTTACGATGTCAGCAATTGGGATGGGTGGCCTGATGACTCAGAGCTAGAATTAAGTATTTGTTTATGAAGAGCCTAGCTCAGTGTGATCAAGTCACAGCTGGAGCACGTAAATGCTAATGCAAAAATTATTACTTATTCTGGGGCCTAAATTATTTGGCAAAGTAATCTGAAAATTAAGACATCAACATGCTTCAATTATTTGCTGTTTTTTAAAATCTTTCTCCCTCCTAGCTAATGCATATGACTAAACTCACCCCTCATAGGAGAAGAGCTGTCCTTCCCACAGTCTGGGTGAGCAGTAAAATCCCTAGCCAGGTTTTCCCATCAGGCAGAAAAAAATAAGAGAAGATTATGAGCTGAGATTTCAGAGGTCTTTCATCTTTTCTCATTCCTTATTATAAAAAGGTAACAAAGAAGACAGTTAAATATAAAGCACGTTCACATTATACTAAGAGCAAAGAAAATAAGGATTGGGAAATAAAAAAGTTAAATTTGTTTGTGTTCTTGCACAACGAATTTTCCTGCTATCAGATTGATTGGTTGCAATGTACATTTCCTAGAAACAGAAAATTTGCAAATAAGAATATTTCTCTTGCAAGAAGACATATTGAAAATGTCGTAAAAAAATCTTTTCTCCTTCACATACTGTCTTCATGGCTTGTTGCAAAGGAGAACACTTCCTATTTTTCAGGCTTCTAAGTTTTGAAGTAGAGGCTTTGAAAAGCCTCTCGGTATTAACACTTCCCTAAATGCCTGTGATACTTTCTAATGTAGGCACTACTCTCCTAAGTCACTTGGAGACTTCTGAAAGTAATACAAAAGATATTGAAAACATAAAAAAGGTTTTCTTTTTAAAAAAAACAATGTGCTGTTTCACTTTAAGAAGAGAAATAAAATAGAGGCTTGTCTGAAAAACTTAAATGAAAAACTTAGCAATTAGGACATAGTTTTATTTACAGAAGCTCCATCCACCTAGAAAACTGAAACATGAGAATGATCTTACTATTCAAATTTTTAGATCAAACCAGCCAATCTGATATTTAGATCAACTAGCTTCTACTGCCAGACTGTTTTTAAGCATCTGGTTTTTCTTTTAAATTTCACATAATGTCTAAATGTGTTAACTTTTAATTTGTGACTTCTTTAAGTTCACAAGTAAAATATTCTTGAAATGTTTGTTAACTCTAAGCTGGGTTTTGTTGTGTTTTGGTTTTTGTTTTGTTTTTTTTAATTCCTAATCCTACCTTAATCTTAAAGATTTTTCTCTGTTCTGGACATTACATAAACCGTTAGGCTGGTTCCATGTCGGTGGTTCATTCAAAGGTTGCAATGGGACTAACATGCTAATATGGGCATGAAAGTGTAAGCCAAGTGTAGCTATGTCTATGTGTCAAGGTCAGCTGAACTTGGTTCACAGGTAGCAGGTGAGTACGGGCTCAGTTTTTGAGTATGGAGTGTTATCCTTGCAGCTGTGAGCTGTGACTTCTCTCTGGCTAGTGAAGGATGACGGCTTTGCTTCTGTGAACTTCCTGTTTCTATGTGGCCTAAGCAGCAAGAGTTCTAAGGAGTAATCCCAATTTTTTGCTTGGCAACTCACTTTTTAACATGGCTTGTACAGGAAAAAAATGCCATAATTTATAAGCGTTTAGCACTTTCTAGATGTTAAACATCTAACTAAGTTATTTCTTACTTCAAGTATCCTCAGCCAGCAAATTGTGCTTAAAATTGCGTTTTGGAGTGATTTGAAAAACACAAACGTCAGCAGTCTTAAAGTGAAGGCCATGATCCACTATAATAGCCAGCTAGTTCTAATTCCTGCTCAGAGAATTGAAGGGAACTTCACACACAACTGGAAGAAAAGTAACTGACATAAGCCTGGAAAATGCACTAGATGCATAGGTCCACAAACCAGGCTTGCTACCTAAGGGTAATGGAAAGAGACTATTGAAGGACATCTCTGAAGGGATCAGAAAGTGATTTAGTCTGGGGACAAACTCCGCAGTATATTTAGGGTAGCAGCCTTAATTACTAGTATTGCTTCTATAACTATTTAATGCCTAGAACACATCATAGGTCCTCAGCTAGGCAAAAAGGAAGGAATGGAAAAAAGATTTGTGATAATCTTTGTGGGTGCTGCTTTGTATACAGATATTGACAGAGCCGGTAGGGATGGAAAGAACATCAAAAGGTCATCTCATCCGTCATTCTGACTGGATGTAAACAAACCATTTGTGATGGATGTTGTAGAATCATAGAATAGTTGAGGTTGGAAGGGTCCTTATGAGATCATCTAGTTCAACTGCCTCCTGGGGTCATCTGGAGCAGGTTGCTTGGAGCTTGTCTACTTGGGTTTTGAATATCTACAAGGATAAAGACTTCATGCTGGGATGCTGAGAGAGACAGTGTCAAAGGCCTTACTAAAGTTGGGATGAACAACAGCCACTGTTCTTGCCCAGTAAGCCAGTCATCTCATCACAGAATCCTATCAGGTAGCTTGAAGCGTGATTTCCCCTTCATAAATCCATGCTGACTACTCCCGATCACCTTCTTGTCCTTCGTATGTTTGGAGGTGATTTCCAGGATTATTTGTTCCCTCACCTTCCCAGGGAAATACGGTGTACTTTGTTCATGGTCGCCTGCAACTCCCCTGTGTGCAGGTGCACTGGATATTCATGAAGAATGGGAGAAAGTACCCCTCCCATATGCCCCAAATATGCCAGTCAGCGTGACTGAGATTGCCACATTCCACACTAGCAAAGTAAAAGAAATTGGAAGGGGATTTGCGAACTATTGCCTTGTTAATGCAAGGTGGCAAAAAAGGAAGTAGTGCTCTCTGGTGGGTGACCTGGTCTTTGTATTACTCCTATTGAAGTGTACTTCTATTTTGCTTTTAAACTTGGCTGGAGACTAAGAACTGTAACTCTTTGCTGGTTCCTTCAAGATTTTCCAACATTGAATCTAAAACTCTGTAAAAAAAAATTGGTCTGGAGGAATTATTTTTAATACGTGTGTATTTTATTAGGAGAATATAAAGTCAAGTTGTAATGCTGAGCACATGTGGCACATGAAGCAACATCAGTGCCTTAAGGGAAGAATCCTTCACAATCATGTTCTGCATTGACTGACATGGGGAATGTTCTTTGCAAATGGGTGTGTCCATCCTCCAGGCATTGCAAGTGACTGACATTTAATCCTTGGTGCATTAGACCTTGTCTGAAACTGTTCTATAAGTCTTATAATTAATTAAAGTAGACATTTTTAAACCAATCAATTTTCATGTAATTATCATGTTGGTGTTCATTACTCAGCAGACAGAACAATGAATCCCAAGCAGCTTTTGTTTTATTTAAATCAAATGCCAATATCTTCGAATAGATTCTCTGAGCAGCAAAAAGATTATCTCTGTGGTTTACTTCTGCATGGGAAATTATGTTGGGGCAAGCTTTCTTCAGTTCTTTTCAGGTTCTAAATCCACCATATTCAATAGCAGAGAGGGAGCCAGGAGGAGCCTGCCAGAGCACTGGTTAGCTATAAGAAGTGCCATGAACTTCTCCCTCCTCCTCCTGAAGACAAAAATCTATCTTCTTTGGTTCTTGAGACCCACCTCTTATGCTAATAATACCATAAGCTTGATTTGAGGAGGATGATCTAGTAGTCACACATGCACAATATTAAAGGACCAAGAAAAATTAGTGGAGACAATAAAAACACCTCAACATCTTGTGTCTAGGAACGCAGCATGAAAAGCTAAATTGTTCAGTTTAGGGTTTGGAGCAGATGTTTGTTTTGGATGTGTTTGGTTGTAGACTTGTAGTAGAATTAGCGTGTGAACTACCACACAGATCTCGTGGAGCAGAGACTGCAAATTCATGACCTAACTTTGGACTCTTGGCTGCATGAAAGATTACTTGGAGCACATCTCTGCGGTGGCTGAAATGCAGATTTACTGCAGCTTCTGTCTGCATCTTGTCCTGCAAAATTAATCAGTCAGTGGGGCCTTATTTCCTCAACAATTCTTTGACCTTTTCCTATGCATAGAGGGAATGTGAAATTTCTGTTTTAGCATTGACCTCTGGAGAGAACAGCTTCCTTATTTTTGTCACGAATGCCTTAGGCAGAAACACATGCATGTGTGCACCATGTCTTCAGAGGATCAGCCCTAATGTACACATAGTGTGTTGCTATTCTTTATACATAAAAGTGTCTTAAAAGTGTCTTAAAGGCTTGATTACTAGCCAATTGGAATCAATGGGTTTTGGATAAAATCCCTAATATATAGTATTCTTCACCTCTAAGCATTGGAAACACAGGATGGTGCTGGGAGAGGGCTTTCCAGTCCAATACCGTGTGAAAAAAAAGTCACTCTGATTAAATTTTGAAATGGGCATTATTAGTCTAATGTCTTCTCAGTCATTAATCCTCATCTGTCTTCTTGGCAATTCACTGTTAGTTCTTATGTACGTGTGACTGTTTTGTCTAATGGCAGTTGGCCAAACTAGCTAAGAAAAAGTTACAGACTGTGAGTTACTTGGCAGTGAATTCTGCTGACACAGGTAGACAGTGTGAAAACATGTGAAAGACTAGGCTTTAGGTCTGGTTATTTTTTTTCCCTATGACTGGACAAAAAAACTACAATAGGATTTTCTATTGCTCTGAGCTAAACTGGGTACTGGGGGTCCTATGCTGATGAAGTTGCTGGCTAGAGTTCTCCCATCTGTCCCACTGTAATTCTACCTAAAAGGGATGAAAGTAGCTATGCAGGAAACAAGGAAGAAAATCAACCTAACAGCAATAGAAAGAAAATGGTGAAATCTGACATTATGGTAAGAAATTTTTTTTCAACTCCCACATGAAAGTCTATGCAATGATTTTTCATTAGACATATAATTAATATTTTTATTTAGGAGATTAGCAAGTTGCAATACAGCTAGATTTTGAATAGTTTCGGTTTAAAATATGATAGCTCATTTTGCTGGTCAGTAAAGGTGGTGAAAAGAAAGCAGGCAACATGATTAGAATGATCAATTTCCTGAGCAAAGGAACATGCTTGCCGCACTCGGGATGGTTGAGCGGTGTCAGAGACCTAAGGCCACTAATAAACTGTCCGTGGAGCTGTGCGGACGATTCAAGCGTGCTGATTCCTTCAGAAAGACTTCAGATGAGAGAACAGAATAAAGTAAGGAAGGATTCATTTCGGGTTGTGACATTTTGGTGGGAAATACTATTTATTATTTTATAGAAAAAAAGTTATCATGTTCTTTTGGGTTTGTGATTTTTTTTTCTCCAGGTTTACATTAAACAAAGAGTGTACAGTTGCATGGGTTAATGATGACGACAACTTTATTCTCTTTTGCCGGGTTGCAACTGAGAGCATGCGTTATGTGATATACCAGGAGATTAAGATTTTTCATGTGGTACCCTTATTATCCCTTCTTCATAGCAATCCGCTGTAAATTAGTCTCGCTCTTCACAGTGGGCCATGTCCTTACGAACTTTGTAAAATAATGGTCTTGAATCTGACATTTGTTGAGGCTCAGTTTGGATAAACAGCTTAAGAACAAGGTTGTCAGTGCAGCTTCCATCAGCTGACTAATGTTTTGTACTTTTTTCAGGCCTTGGAAAGACTTTCTAGGTGTAGTTAAAGTTGACCCGTAGAACTTGATGAATGAATACTCTTTAGTGTTAACTTAGTATTAACTCTACAGAAAGTTGGACAGCTTAACTGATGGTTTTAAGTAGGTTTAGTTTTGCAGTCAAGCGGATAGAGGCACTTACTCTTTCCATTTGTCTACCTGTATTCCAGCAATGAGACAGCAATTTGCAGTTGAGGAAGTCGCAAAAGCAACCTGTGCTGAGTGAAATTCTGCCTCTTTGTTCTTCCAGAACGCATCATTCCCACTGTGGAGACTCCAGTGAGGAGTCTTTCCACACCGTGCTGTATTAGGTTTTTGAATATTCTTAATACAGTTAGCTTATAGCATATGCTAGACTGTTTTCAGCGATGGATAATAAAAAATGGCTAAAAAGAGCCTTTTTCTTTAAGGCAGCTCCTAATCAGTAGGATTTTGTTTTGCCAACTGATTTAATGTTCAAATAGCATTATTACAAAAATCACACCACTTGCTTGAAGTAAGTACGTATTACTTGGTCATGTCAAGTACCTCCTGGCCATTTATTTTGATCATTTTCTTAGTAAAATGCACTTCCTTCACAGTTTGCTGCTTAGTATTCTGTTTTTTCCTATACAATACTTCTCTGAATTACACGGCATATTCCATGAGGTAGAAAAGATGTCTGTCCATATAGATTTGAAAGGAGACAAGGTTGCACCTCATACCTGTAGAAGGTAAACAACATTTTTATTAAATTACAGTGTCTCTGCTGTGGAAATATAGATTTATGATCACACAGCATTAAGTCTTTTCTTCTGTGGAGTAATGCACTTAAATAGCTCACTCATCTTGAACAATACTTCTTGAAAGATTCGGACCCTGGTTCATGCATCATCTTGAATGTATTCTTATCTGAACGCAGCCATACTTGGAGAGATCAGGACATGGAGAATTTGAATTCAAGAGGCTCCCTAAACAAGGTTTGTAGGTACACCTGGGAATCATCACCTACCTGTGTACCTGATTACAAATGTGTTGTCTGAAGAGCATTACAGTAGTAGCAGAAGAGCAGAACTGATATGCACATGCATTTGTGCAAGAGAAGAAAGAAAAGGACGACACTCATCTTTTCAAAAACATGTGAATGCTCTTTTGGATAGTCAGTATAATCTTTGGCAGAACTGAGATAGGAAAGTGCTGCTGTACTTTATATGTATCTGCCCATAATGGTTAAAAAATTAACTGAGAAGTTCACAAAAAGAAGTAAAAAAAAAGTATTCTTAATGTTCAGGAGTCTAAAGAATCAAAGAAATATTATGAGCATATTTCAGACAACAGGAACTCTCCTAAAAGTGACTAAAAATGTGTGATTGAAAACTAGAATGTCAGATAACTAATCCTTTTACAGAAGGGTAGGAACAAAGTCTTACAATGAAAATTAATGAGTCGGAGCTTACTGACTGTCCACTCAGTATTTTGGAAAGCAAGTTCTGTAGGACTGAGGGACCAAAGTTGTAATCCTTGATGCAGCAGAACAGTCTTGACACTTTGAAGGTACGTAACGAAGATAGGCGTATACAAGAAGGGCTGAGTCAGGTTCCTGGTTCATACTTTGAAGGGCAGAATGGCCTTTTTCAGGACTATTTTAAAACACAGATTTTGCAAACAGTGGTGAACAGAGTGACAAATATCCCACCGCCAGATAATCAGTTAAGGATCAGATAATGATTTTGTCCTCTGCCGTAATGACATTTATCCACTCAAGGGAGCCCAGACACTTTTGTCAAATATTGCTGATGCACCCAATATGTCTGCCAATGTTTTCTTATTTATAAGCAAGTGATGGAGCTAGATAAGAATTGTCTTCATTCAAAATAACTTGTCAGCAAAAATCACCTGAGCAGCAATGTACATTATGAAAACAAGGAAATGAATATCTGGATTTTTACTATTGTCAAGAGTTTCATATTACAGACAGTATTAAAAAATCTATTTTTACTTAAAGTGGTTTTTTTTTTTTTAAATACCAGTTTTTCTATTTGTTTCTTTGGGAAAATATTTTGGAAAGTGTTGTATAGCATTTCAAGCTGCTGCATGAGTTAAGTACTCAAAGCCTAGAAGTTTTACAATTAGGGGAATTCTAACTTAGCTAAAATTTAATTTTGTAATGCTATAGTTTTTGATAACAATTTACGATGAAGTTTTAATCTTATAAGCCACTAAAAAAGAATGCACCTTTTTATCCCAGAAAATTTTATGCCTGTATGCTACATTTACAAAATATGGCAATTTATATGCTTATTTAGCTGTGAATGTGTATTTCCTTGCTGTATCTTAGAGTGCTGTAATAAATGTAATTAAATTTTAGTCACTAAGCCAAACAAGCTTAACTTGAGCATCTTCATGCAACGTGCTCTAGAATTTGGTTTTCCAAATAAACTCAGTGTGTCATTGATGTCCAGAGAAGATCAATAGAATGGAAATTGCTTGCAGTTTCCCCTAAAGTACTGCAATGTTTTATTGCTCTCACATTTTCACTGTATAGCCTTTTCTTTGGCAGAGAGGGCACATGTCCATGCCAAGCACACACAGTACAAGGAAACAGAAAGATGATATGTACAAATAATGCATAGTACATGTTCCTTTTTCTTTCTGTGTTGGCCATCCCACTCTGGTAAAGTACTGAGCTTCTTTATCTCCCCAGGGAGCAAGAATTTCTCTAGGGTTGTTCAGTGTCTGGAAGTTTTGGATCTTAACTTTGCAAGTGTTGTTTAACCAATATCATTGAACCAGAGAAGTGGGTTTGAGTGTGTATATTCACACGTGCGCATCTTCTTCGAGCGGCTGTAATTCTGCGATCTGGAATCCCTGTGGTATGTGATTGTAGCCTCATTGCTGGATGCTGACAGCTGTAGAGAAGTCCAGACGTCTCCTTGTGCTGGTTGCTGGGAGTAGGTAGGTATAGAATTCAAGCATGTGAGAAATGGCCTTGCACTGCTGGGCTGGGGATATGATTCGTTGACGTGTCTGCTGGATTCGAAGTTACTTTAAGCTGGAATTATTATTTATTATAATAATAATAATATTTATTACTATTGGCCAAGAAGCCCAAGAACTAAGCTTGAAATGTGTCTGAATATTTGTATTTCTCACCTAGTAACAATGCCAAGCTCACCCTGAAGCCAGTCTTCGGCACAAGCTTAACTAGTTAAACTCAGCAGAAGCAGCTAGCAGAAGGTTGTGCTACTGCAGAACAGACAGCAGACACTGCAGAGGAGTGGGTTGCAGTGGGCAGCAGCTAGCCGCTTTTGGAGTGTAGCCTCTTTTTGGTGTGAGATTACTTGATTTCACATTAATGGGAGTTACTTGTATGCATCAAACACAGATTTGACTTCACAAATTAGTTTGCTGTCTCTCCAGCTTTCCCTCCCCCAGGTTATATTCCATATGCTGTGCAGTATTTTGTTTGATTTGTACCCACACAAACTCAGTGAAGCAGTCTCTGTAGTGCTTAGGCCAACAGCGGTATGTTCATTTGTGGCTTGGTTTCTAGTCTAAAGCAAGTAGATCATATTTTCAGTGTTGAGTCTCTCGGTATACACACAGGATGCTAATGATTTAACATGAGGCAGGCTAAATGCAGTTTGAGGTAGGATTGGACTCTTGTTATTTGTTAGCTTTTCTCCACTGAAACCTGCCCAGATGCGTACAGATTACTGTAGCAATTACTTTAACAGGGAAGCCTTCCACTACAGTTATCTAGCATATTTAGTCTAAATTAATTTGGAGTTAGTCTAAGTCATTGCCAAGATTTGAGTTCACTGGAGTTTTTCCTAAGCAGAATGAAAATGAAGAAAAACATACAGAAGTTTTTTCCTGAGGCCTGTATTCATCATTCATTTTGCCGAGTTCCCCACTGCCTTTGCTGTAGTTGAGATCCAAGCTCTTTCATCTACCAGCTGCAGTGACTTATTCAACGGGCAGATTCCTGGGCCTTTACCTGTTCCTTATTTTCAGTCTGATATTTATATCTTTCTCATTTTGGTGTTGATAGACTTTCACTTCTCCTTCTAGGTAATGGAAATTTAATCAGGGAGTGGTACCTACCTATACACCCTTCTGTTCGAATTTGGGATTATCTCTCCTGTAGTATGGAGAATAGGCTCTTCTGAGTGCTTTGTAAGCAATGCCAGTCCCACTGGAACCTTTCACTAGCCTGGGCCTTCATGGTGGTGCTTTCCGACCCTTATCTTGGTTCATTGTGGAGTAACAGCACAGACAAAAACTGCTAACTATGGCAGATTGCGGGTCAAGTCTGTTTGGTACTTTCCACATATATTTCTATATTCTGTGTTTCTCCTACTCATTATGAGACTTATTCTTCAGCTTCTGAAAGCTACTTCAGTATTTTGGGAAGGAAAGTTGCGGTGCCCCGTGTCCTGGTTGTAACAAGTCAGATGGCCAGGTGCTACACCGGAATTTGAGAACAAGCTGACAGAACGTCCCTCTGGTGATGTGGAGTTCGGCATACCAACACAGCGTTTTAAGGATTAGAAATAAGTGGAAGTAGAGGGTAAGAGACTGCCAGCCAGCACTGTTTTCATTCTTTACGCTGAGCCATTTAAGAAAGCAGTGTTTACATTTTTCGTTCACGAACAAGAGAAATGTTTGGTGAAATACTGTACTCATGCTTTCCCTCACTTTTCCTCTGCGTCTTTGAAAGAGTATGAAAAATGCATAAGTTGGACAGTGATGTTTGACAGATTATCTTTTGTATCCCTGTGGAATGAAAAGATGTTGCAGTAGGGCTTTCTGACGGGTTATTTAGCAGAGTAGACAGACCTTGAGTCCTTTGGTTTCACACTTTGCAGGCTCTTTGAGTACAATTGAAGTACATGCTGTAGCAATGTCGTTCTCATATACATGGGAAAAAGCATTATCAGATAATTAGACTGTGTCATGGAGATGTAATAAAAATCCTTAGGAAATTAATTAATGCACATGTACAATAGCTACTTTAAACCACAACACTTTGCCATTTAAAATTAGGTTCTTTTTAAATAGCAAAAGCAATTAGTCTGCTCTGACTGATTGCTTGCCAATTTTTTTTAATGTAAGACACTTTTGATTTAGGGAAGTAAAAAAATTAAGAAGGGGAAGGGTAAAATTCCATGGTGGCTGTCCTTAGCAAGAAAAGTATCAAGCTCCATAGCTGTTTTTTCTGTGCTGCAGTTATCTCTTGCTTCCTACAGTCCTGAGGTAAAGCTTTGAAACTTTTTATGTGTTATCTTCACAAGTATTAACTTACTGGCGCAATAATGTTTACTAATATCTGCTATGTTCAGATAGACGAGTTGAATGGGTTTTTTTTTATGTTAAATCTCTTCTTTCTAAAGGAAATATTGTTCAGACTGAAAAATCTGTGTTCTTTTTGGTGGCATCTTGGCTTTTGAAATAAATACACCCCTCTTAAATCCCCAGTACCGTAACTTTTATTTTAACAAAAATATGTCAGAATATCAGCTGTGAAAGCAAAGCGGGAGATGCAGCGTATCACTGAAATGGCCACGGCCTTCAGAACCGAAGTAGAATTTCTGCTCTTGGGCTGGATTCAGCGTAGCTCTCATGCTACATGCCTGACTTAAAACGGGTTCATTGTTCTACTAAAGGACTTGTACTTTGGCGTGTATTTTAGTGTCTAATTGAATCGCAGCTCATGTTTGCAGTCAGGCGGTATTTACAGTGGTTTTTGTAGCTACAAATAAATACAAAAATATCCTGCATCAGCTCCTCTCTCTCCAACGGTAGGCGGTGTACTGAGATGTTGAGGAGCTGAAGAAAATTGCGGTCACGTACCATGCGGAATTTTAGGCAAGTAAAGAGTAACAAATGCTTCATAACTTTGATGGTGGTGACGACCAGCTTTAGATGTGGCTCATTCCCTTGCAAATGCACTCCTACTGGCAGCTAGTGCAGACCATTACAGGCTGCAGTGTACCTCGCTCTCTCTGTGGGCGTTCTGCTTGCCTGGTTTTCTTCAGCAGAGGACACATTTAGTTGGCTTCCCACCCCCCTGCCTGCGCTACCCAAAGCCAGATTAGGACTTCACATTCCTTTGGTAGAAAAGGACAAATTATTGAGTAAGTGACACAGCAGAGGAATTGCTATGCATATTAAACAGAGAATGATTGCTGACAGCATGCGTTATGTAAAAGGGGAACCTGCACAAAACGAAATACAAACCGTGTTGAAATTTAACTGTTACCTGTAACATATATTAAAAAATTTACAGGTATTACATTGTCTTCTAGGGACTACCCAGCTTAAATTTTTCTTACAGTTCTTATAACGTACTTGTGGTCTTTGTGTTTCAGTTACATGTTGAGCTTTTTCTTGTCATATTAAGTTTGTCTCCTATCAGTGGTGTGTGTTGAGAGAGAATTATTCCAGAAAAAATATTAATCTCTTTTAAAGAAAAAAATGGTCAACTTTGTGAAGTCTGTGGTTTTCTTTCAGTCTCGAGGTTTTCTCACTGCTTGTAAAAACCTCCTGAACTCCTCTGTCGCGGCATATGAGAGGCTGAACAGCTGAGGTGAATGATAGTTGTGTTCTGCTCAGTGCTACTGGATTTACCATATACACTTATTAAAGCAAAAAAAAAAAAAAGTTTTTCAAATTTATTAACTTGGACAGTTTATAGAGCTTCTTTCACATTGAAGTCTGTATTCAAGAGGTACACAGCAGTGCATGTCTTGCTGTAGGCAGTGCAGCTGGTATGTTTATACCTATGGGTAGAGTCTGACCACAAATTATTCAGAAAACCAGAAATTATTTTATTAAGAAAGAAACAATCTGATCTTTAATTTATTTCTCTGTAATTTGTACGCTTTTAGAATTGTGTTTTATTAAGTATAGTTATTAATACTTTTTGTGTCAACACTGTGCTCAGTGGTGACCAAGCCAAAAGTGCAAGGCCTGCCTCACTCTGCTGTGATTTCCATTGCTTTCATATGGAGGTGAATGTGGTGTCCTTGTGTATTGCAGAGTTGGTGTGCAGGAGCCTTTGCATGCAGCAGATGATACAGATGACAGAGCACTGAGAGAATACTACGTGCCAGGAAAACAACAACAAAAAAGTGTCTCATTTTCTGTGACGTTAAGGAGTTAAACAGGCTGACTGTGCAAGGTAGGGAGCAGAACAGCAGAGCTAGGGCTACGAAAAGGAAAATGGGAAATAACAGGAAACAAGAGGAGAGAAGTAGGCAGAAGCTGTTACGTTAGGAGAAGGTGGGAAAATCAGGTTATCTGAGAAGCCTGATGTGTGTTATATCAGAGAAACCCGAGATTTGCATCACTGTATAGCATTATTACTGTGACCTTATAGATCTTAGTGTTATCCATCTGTTACTGGTGAAGTCTCCTGTGTGTCACTTTTGTAATAGAGGGGCTTATTCAGCAGGAGTACTTGACCTGAAATCAATGGCTCAGACTTGAGATTGTAAATTAAACAGCTTTTGACTAGAGCTTCAGATTTTGTACTGCCTAAGTGAAAATTCAGATAGTAGCCATTCTATGACTACTATAAAAGCCAGATGCCAACAAAGAAGCTGGGGTGGAGGCAAATGCAGTGGTCGTTTTACTTATCGCTCAATGATGTTCAAAAGATACTTGGTTACAGCTCCAGTCAGATGGTAGGTTTCTTGAAGAGTTTTAGCTGGGCATTAACATTGTATATTGGAATTAGTAACACTGGTGGTTCAGCATGGAAAAAAAAAATTGTGCATTTAGTATGTGTGGTGGAGGTAAAACTGAAGGAAGTTGCTGACATATTTGCTGCAATGGATTTTGACAGAGTTTGCAGGTTCACAGTCTTGGAAAGTGTTAAGTACTCAGATCCACGAATCTTCCCAGGAACTCAGTATGTTGCAAGACAACTGTAAACAGCTTTTAGAAGGCTGTCGGTTGGGGTATGTTTGAAACCATCCTGTATTTTTTAAGATATTATTTAGTGATTCAAAAAAAATACTGTACACTAATCTGTAATTTAAATAAAATGTTTCACCTGGTATAGTTCTGATATGACCCAGTGTGGACTATCCCACAAAACCAAGGTATCTGTGGCTTACATACTCTCTCAAAGAATATATCTTTTGTATGCTGGGCTTGACACCATTATCCTTAGTGTTTGGTGTTACCATTAAGTTCAAGCAGTGATCAGCACAGCACGCTAGAAATGCGCGTACCTCTTTGGAAGCAGCAGAAAATAGCTGTCTGCTCACTAAGCTGTGCTACACCTGTAATCCACCTTGCGACAAGGCATGGTACTCTGCAGTAACTGTCAATACATGCCAACGTGCTCCTGAAACTGTGGGGCTTAAACTGTAAGGCTCTGTGGTCAGTAAAAGGTAAACAGCTCCAGTGCTCTGTCTACCAGAGTATTCTTTCCTAATTCTCTTCTTCCAAGTGAGAACTTCACATTATATCAAAAGGAGGGTGGATTGTCTGGCTGATGCCACTGTCCTACTGTTTTTACTGGGTAAAGATAATCTCTTCCTTCCCAGTAATTCCTCAGTTTCAGTACTCTGACCTGTTATCAGAAGGCTCCTCTGCTTTCATACGGGATAGCTTTTAGTCCCATGATATCAGCTATCATTTTTCAAAGCACATAAACAGACCCCTTTCATTCAGGGTGTCTGAGACCGACAGAAGTAGCTTGGAACAAACGCATCCGTTTGCCTGAAAGTATGTTACAACTGGAGGATGTAAAGAGAAGAAAAGAGGGAAGGTTTAACATCATGTTGGCAAGCCTTCAGCTTGCCAAAGCTGATTGGAATTGAATGGCAAAACAGGAAGATGCTGTTTCCTGGAACACATGGTTAAAACATGAGAAAAAAGTATTGCAGACAAAGCCAGTGACTAAAGCACTCAACCCTGATGGAAGAAATCAAGAGTCAAAACCCTGATTCAGATCTGTGGCTTGTACCTGATTTTTTTCCCATCATGAATAAAAGCCTGGATCTTTGGCCTATAAAAGCAGTCTTCCTCTTGATCTCAGATGATGGATAATTATGTACATGCGACATGTAGCAGCTTTAGTATTTTTCTTTTTTCCTCTCTATAGTGTCTAGATATCACTTAAACCTTCAAAAATGTTCTCAGAAAGAAAAAAAAAAACCCTATCTGTTTTCCCCTCATATAGTACATACAGGTAAGTTGGAGGCTTGATTTAGGTGGAAAAGGTCCCATGTTTTAGGAATTATTTGTCAGATTCTGAGCTTTCAAGGCATACTGCCAAACCTACCTTTTCTGCAGGCATCTGGTAGGTCAATGAACTGGTTTATAAGGAGTTATCATATAGTGATTACTTAGATGGCTTGTGGTAATGTTATAATGGCAGTTCAATTAAGATGATAAGATCTTAATTGGTTGTGTAGAATATTGTCTTTTAATCTATGCAAAGTGCCAAGGGTATAGCAGAGGTGCATATAAATCTGACTAAAACCAGAGTGCCTGTACCTCTAACTTGCCTAGCCCCAGCATTTAGACTACTAGAGATACAAAAGTCTTGTAGGACATTCATTTTTCCCCAGCGACTGATAATATTGCTGGTGAAAATTCTGTCCATAGAAGGCATATGGAAAAGTCTTGCCTTTGAAAGCAGAGGCTCTAGCTCCTACTCCAAGGAATGAGGTGCGTCAACAGCAGAGGATTATGTCTGGCAGTCTTATTAAAGGCCAAAAGAGTGACCTGTGGGCCTGAAAACACGCATTTCATGAATTTCAGCTAACAAGTGGGGCTTTGTAGGTAGAAGACTTACCCAGTCTGTGACTTGTGGACATTTTCAGGTTTAGGTATGGACCTCAATGTAGGAAATACAAGTCAAATGCCGGGAGGCTTGTTTTTCCTTAATTACCTTTCACCAGCCTATTAGAAGTATGTTCAGCCCCCTGGAATTCCTAGACCTGTTTCAAATCTGAGAACCAGGCACAGAGAAAGGCGTGCTAGACAAACAAAATAGGGAGCTTCCTAGCCCCACTGTATACATTTTACCTGAGTGGTGTGCACAAGTGAGGTGTTTGGGCTTGCAGAATTATTAGATTTGAACTATCCATGCAGATACCCAGTTTGCTTGGGCAGTTATGGCATTGCCGCAGGCCATGCATGCTCCCTTTTTGCATGCATTCCCTAAATTACACATTTGTAAATGAGACCTCACGGTTAGTTTAGAGGGTGGGAAAACTTTTTGGGGGAGGAGTTGTGTTTTGGTGGGAGGTGTTGCATTAAATGAAGGTCTCGCTTTCACAGGAATTAATTAAACATACTAAGGTGCAGGATATAGACCTGAAGGAAAATATGGTACAGATTAGTCCAGCAAGCCTCTTTTTCTTCCACTTATTTTGTGAAAAGCAGTGTGTGTAATTGATGGGCTAACAAAAAGTCACTCATCTGTTCCAAAGTGGTATTATTGTAGAAACATTGCATTAAATTATATTTAGTCACCTAGTTTGGAGTGTAATTATTTCCATTGATGTTTGTATCGTCTGAATGCAAAGGGACACAGTAATGTATTAGCCAGCAGGGTTGTCAATCTGATTTGTGGTTTTTCAGTTCCTGTGTGTTAGTATGTATATTGGTGTTCCATATTGAATGCTCACTATTGTATAAATGCAGAAGAAAGATGAGTGTTACAAAACAAACCAGTAAACCGGAGAGGAAAAATACCTGTATAGCTCAGGTGGCTATCAGCCACATCTGGAATATTGTGCTCCCCTAAAGTTTTAAGGTACGTTCATGTGAATTGTGTGGAGCAGCTAATTTTGGTTGTTAAGGTACACACGCAGTTTCCAAGTATTACTTTACTCCCCTTTAGGCCTTGGAACACACAAACAAATCAATTGGCAGCAAGTTAAGTTGGTGCTGTTTTCAAAATCCCCAAACAGCTGACACAAACTCTTAGCAGTGCTGTATCCCTGCCCTATATTGACAAAGAAACCTATGGCTGAAATACTCGTGTTTCCATGCACATGCTACTTGTTTCTCACTTCTCAAATATCAGTTGGGTCATTTGCGTGGAATTGCCATGGCAGTTTTTGCTGCAGGTTTATGGTTGGAGCTTTTCCTTGCTACTAAATGTTGCCTCAGTCTTAAAATTGTAAAGGAGCTGTGGTAGAAGACTTTCTAAAGGATCTGAAAGGTACTGACTTTGTGGAACAGTTTTGACAGTTTTACATGGGGGAAGGACATGGAGGAAATATGAAGAGGTGCCAATGGCTAAGGTGAACGACTGGGACACAGCTGATGTGGAGGAGATAGTAACCCACAGGGAAAAAAACCCCAACCCAGTAACTGCTTGATTCAGGCCCTGAAGGCAGGAACAACCTTATGATGATGAGAGAAGGGGTACCAGTGCAAAGATTCAAAGATTTTTACATGGTTTAGAAATTCAGAGTTTCTTGACTATGAAAGTAAAATGGTTCTTCAATGAAAACCGGAATCCAGCCTGTCGTTAATGAAACTAATTCCATAGTTCCAGTGCAGTCTGGAGCAGACAGAATACGTCCAGCAGCCTGTTGGGCTATCACAATAGGTATTACTTGCCCTTCTGAGTAATACTCCTTTGTAAAAAAACTCATGATAAGCTAATGCAGGTGTTTTGCTGTTCTTCATCTGCAGTGTTCAGGTTGTTCATCTCCCACACTGCATGTGGCCTAAGAATAACGGGAAGACTGAAGTTTTCAGAGAGCGAGTGAGCATTTACTTGGTTGTCCTGAGCGCATGTTCCCTCAGCTCGAGAAACATTCTGTCTTTATTCTGTTTTTCCACCTCTGCCTTTTTATTAGGAAAGAGGACTGCTGCATCTTTAATGCGCTACTTTACAACCTTTTATGTAGAAAGATTAACAAAAAGGAGCCACACTTAATTTAAGATGACAACTTAGGTTTGCCTCTGGATTCTTTTTTGGCAGGCGATCTCTTAGTAAATTACATTTGACAACCTGAAATAAATTCAAACCAAGATTTATGCCTGCATTTGCTCACAGGGCTGTGGTTCATCAGACTGTGTGGTTAAAAAGCTATGAAAAGTAACAACTAATTTAAAAATTTATTTCTGGACAGCCTACATGGGCCACCAATGCTAAAACTTTGTTCAAGAAAAGTCAGGTTTCTGAATGCGTGGAGGTAATTTTTCAGTTGATAATAGAGTTAGTTGTAGACGTTTGTGCAAGAAAAAAGAAAACAACATTAGAAAACAAGAAGAAATGAGTCATAACGATATATTTTCAGTTGAAGCTTAACACAAAAAAGGTTTTAAAAACATAACCAAGGACATGGCATCTTTGAAAATTTTCCCAAAGGAGAAGTCAATGTTAGCCGAGATTGCCAGAATTTACTTTAGCTATTACTATGGATGAATAATTATGCTCAATTCAGCCAGTGATATGGGTTCACAGCAGGTTAATTGGTAATAATGGGTTTCATTCCAAACAGTGAGGAATGATATTTCAACAAAAAAAAGTGCTCTCACTGAGAGCTGAAGATGTCCTTGCTTTCAGTCCTTCATATTCACAATAACACATACAGGAGACCAGTGTTCTTGTTCCTGTGCATTGAGTTGCCCTCAGTTGCTCATGGCTATTGAAAGAGGGTGTAACAAGCTGAGGAGGCATCTAAGCTGTGCAGCCTGGGCCTGCTATTTTTTCTTCTTTTCCTCCCCACTGACTAAAATCTGCATTGCTTGGGACTGGATAAAAGAGAACATAGAGTGATCTTGTTAAAATCACTCATGCAGATAGACCTTCATCTCTGTTACATAGGTGTAAACACAGACTGAGTAATTTGAAGTAAGGCATGCTGATATTAATTGGACAAAGAAGATTTTTCTGTGCTTGTGCCTACTGCGTAGCACAGGAGTTCTCCACCCCTTCCTCGGTCTTGTGCGCTACACCATATAAATAATAATGAAGCAGGAATAAGTCTATTGATTGTGATCTGGCTGAAAACAGGATCTGAGCCTCTCAATTCAGAATCTTCTTTCACTTCAGCATCTTCCCCTACAGCATGGGTATCATTTGTCATGTACAGCATTCCAGGAATGAGAAGATTAGTGTGTAAAACAAGAGAATATATGAACGCAATTCATCCTGGATAAGCTTCCTCACCTGGATTATACCCTAAGTCATCTCTCTAAGTGTTGTATCAAATTCTTCCATCCTGCAACTTCTGTGAATCTGTATGATTTTCTGTCTCAGCATTCAAGTCCTTGCTTCCCTATTGCCTAGACTGTAATTTCTGCATCTGAGGATCCTAGTGACTCTGTTAGAAGCTCTCTAGACTGCAGTGACTAAACTTCTGTTTAAAACAGAAAAAAAACCCCTCAAAATTTAGTCCTTTCATTACTTTTGTTCAAAAAGAGGAAAAATCCCAAACCTCTGTATGCATGTTTAGAAGCAGCTAAATCTAGTTCTGTTGGATGTGTATGCAAGTCGTTCCATAACAGAAGTTGGAAATACATTAGTAGGACAATTCCAAGGTTGAAGTATTTGGGCTGTCATTTTCTTCTCTGCCTTAACTGATTTTTTTTATTTTGTAAAGTTCCCCAGAGAAGAAAATGCCATCATCCTGTTTGTATTCTCCCTCTTTACTTTTGAGGAATCAAATGCACCACACCATGCCCTGGGATCTGTTCTAGCTGTAGCACACGGTGGGTGTATGTACATAAGCATTGAATTGTGCCCATAAATGTTTTCCCTCTTAGCCTCCTGAAGCTTGAAATCAACAGGGCTGTTGGACTGTGCTCTGTCACAGGTGCCATAAATCCTGTGCTCCTGCCTGGGCAGCCCAGCTGTAACGAGTCAGGCTTGCCTGTTCCTGCAACTCTGTTCCTCAGACTTTTCTTCCAAAACATTCAGCATATTTCCTATAAACAATATCTGCTGCAAAGTGTGGGAACACACATGCAAGTGTCAAAACACATTGTGTTTAGACATCATAAGAGAACGTAGCAGTATTTCAGTGGGCTTTTTAAACTGGAAAAGTAATAGCCCTTAGCCTCCATTCATGCATACCCATACAGTACCTGGTTCTGTACAGCTGGGATTTTGAGTGTCCTTCTTAAATGAAGACTTTAGATAGTAGGGAAGCGTTATCCTATTGGACTTTCTATGGACAGTGTGGGCTTCTCTGCTGAGTTTTCTAGTGTTTTGTCTTGGTGACTGTGCTGGTTTTTAATACAAACTTTGCATCCATTTTGTAGATCTTCTTGCTGTTTCCACTAGTATTCCATTTCAGTATTCTCTTTCTTAGTCTTTTTTTACTACTTCTTGATTTAGTCCTGTGTGATCTTTCTCCTGCCTTACTGTTTGTGATCTTCGAGCAGCAACATGCTTTTTGTTAGCTGTCTTGAGGAGGGCTGGAACCTGTACTGAAAGTCAGTTATTGCCATCTTATAATGACACAGCCCTGAAATACTGAACAGCACTTGTCTGTCCTGCTCCTCAAGCATCTAGGCTGCTGCTTTGCCTGCCATCAATTACTGCTACCTGGAATCTCACCTTGGATTTTTAAAACCTTACGCAGTGTTTTTTCTGAAAGATTGTCCAGATAAATTACAGGTAGTTATCTACATCCATCATTTTTCACTGTGCTTCACTAACACGAAATGGTTCTGCACAGGTGTCTTGACCTCTCTGTTTCACTTCCCTTTCTGCCCATCGGTGTCATTAAGGAGGTTTTGCTTCCAAGGTCTGCAAAGGGCAGGTAGGATGAAGTCTTGGATATTGGAATACCAGCATATTAGAATACCACCGTTGCATCCCCCTCCAAGAATAATAAAACATACAGCATATGTCTTGGGTAAAATAACCTTTTGCTTCAGGCTTTATGACTCCTGAGAGCTATATTTTACCCTGAGGAAGTATTTTACTGCTTTTGTTCCTCGAGTCTGCCACTAGAGTGATATATATAAAATATGCTCGCCATGCAAAAAATGAGGTGACCTATACATCATACATTCGGATTCAGGAAGCTGATTCTGATTTCACTTACCAATAAGGAGCTTTCCTCCAGTCAGCGAGGCTGTTCCAGTCTGAAGCTGGTGAGAATAATGTATTAAACCGTGAGATTGTTCTGTGACTATAGCAGTGGAGCTTTTCCAAGTGCATTTCTGCAATGTAAGTCAGTCACTTGGATTCAGATCCTTAGCTTAACTGAATCACTGTTATTCTACTGACAGTTTGAAACAATCCAAGAAATCTGCTCACATCCTTAGGCAAGTAAGGATTGCATGTGATGATGTGATTTAGGAGCATATCTAACAGTTTTAAAAGTCCAATTAAAATCACAGAGTCCGTTGCATTCAAATGAATTTTGAACAACACAATTTATTTAAAAAATAGTCTAAATGTGTTTTTCAAATAAAGTTTTGGAATGTTGCTGCTATAGCAGTTGAATGAATTTTACAGATGTGACAGGAATGCTTTGAAATGTAGCAAAGCTCTCTTTTTAGACTCTGTTCAAGAGCTAGAAGTTATTTAATTTAGAATAGCAATGGCTATAAGCGATGAGCAGTCTGGAGTATGTGGATCAAAGATTCAGATTAGCTTGTCTCACAAAGCCAATGAAATTTAAGTTATGCAGGAATGAAAAGGAAAGATGTGAAACAGCACATGCACAAAGATCCTGCATCTGGGTCAGGGCAACCCGTGGTATCAACACAGGCTGGGGGATGAGGGATTGAGAGCAGCCCTGCCGAGAAGGGCTTGGGTGTGCTGGTGGATGAAAAGCTGGACATGACCCACCAATGTGTGCTCACAGCCCAGAAAGCCAACCGTGCCCTGGGCTGCATCCCCAGCAGTGTGGGCAGCAGGGCGAGGGAGGGGACTCTGCCCCACTCTGGTGAGACCCTCTGCGACTCCTGCGTCCAGCTCGGGAGCCCCCAGCACAGGACAGAGCTGGAGCTGTTGGAGCGGGGCCAGAGGAGGCCCCAGCAATGATCTGAGGGCTGGAACCCCTCTGCTGGGAGGAAAGGCTGGGAGAGTTGGGGCTGCTCAGCCTGGAGATGCGAAGGCTGCGGGGATACCTTAGAGCAGCATTCTGGTACTTAAAAGAGGCTTGTAAGAAAGATGGGGACAAACTTTCTAGTAGGGCCTGTTGTGATAGGACAAGGGGGAATGGTTTTAGACTAAAAGATGGGAGATTTAGGCTGAGCATAAGAAAGAAATTGTTTACAATGAGAGTGGTGAAACCCTGGCACAGGTTGCCCAGAGAGGTGGCAGATACCCATCCCTGGAAACATTCAAGGTCAGGTTGGACGGGGCTCTGAGCAGCCTGGTCTGGTTGAAGACGTCCCTGCTCATGGCAGGGGGTTGGACTGGGTGGCCTTTAAGGGTCCTGTCCCACCCAAACTATTCTATGAATATCTCAGAGGTCAAGCATTTGGCATAATTCAAATGAAAAATCAGACATTCATATAAATGATAAAAAGTATCCTCTGTTTCGTAGTCAAGGATCTCTTGCATGTCTCTAGCATGTAAATTGTAAGGAATCTGAACTACTTGGACGGCTGTTTCGATTAAATGTAACACTTTTTAATCATGTGTTCCTATAATATTTTCAATTGCACATGTACTGTGAATCAGCAATGATAGTGACTTTATGGTGAGTTTTATCAGCTTGAGAAAAGCTCTGATTCTCATGACTTTATCAGTATGTGGATTCTTTCAACCATAAGCAGAATGTTAATTATTTATATATGGATTATACCTATTATATATACATGTTTTTAGATACGTATCTGAAAAAATTATTCCTGACCCACACTCTAGGACACTTACTGGTGTAAAATCAACTTGTTGATTTTTATTATGCTTTAAGTAGTGGGAATGATCTTGGCTAATATCCCACAATAATATTAATAATATTGTTTGTATGTTTTCATGAGTGTAACTAACTCAGCTAAATGAGGATATAGATCTGCAGTGGCAACATATTAATTTTGTAGCGGTACAAACATCTGTGTTTTGTTAACGCAACTTTTATGCTCCCCTCTAATTTCTTGAGCTGATTGTTGTAGTAGTGTGCAAGAGTCGAAGAAACAGCTACGGAATTATCATCCATCACAATTTATAAAAACTTCATACCCCAGTATGTGGGTTGTCTCATGCTTACAGTAAGGATATAATTCACTTGCTGCTTTCTGCTGCTGAGGAAACAGAGCCTTTCTCAGAGACCAGCAGTAGTACTCTAGTTATATGTGCTGTTACCTCCTGATTCCTGATCCTCATCTCCCTTCACTGTAAGAATACAGCACAGCCTTATCTCACAAGAGAAGTGTGAACAATTTTTCCTTACCATAAAAGCATATGTCTCTGAAACATTTCTTAACCAAATATATCAGAATAGAAAAGATGCAACCATAGTCAGCACCTTTGCATTATGACAATCGTGGAACCACTCGTATATCAGAGAGCTTCTTTGTCATCTGCCCAGTAAATAAATGGTCCTGTTGAATAATTCCACTGATGTTAATCAGAAGGAACTGGTTATATTGCACTCATATTTCTGTAAATACATTATAAGTGTATACATGTATGTAATGTACATACAATGTTGTATGAACAATGAGTTAAAGTTGGAAGGCCCAGGCCTGTAACCAAAAGTCGTCTGCCACTGACACCAAGTAGAAGTTGTTGAAGTAGAATTGTAAGGAAAGTAAGAAACAAACTAGAACATGGAACTACTTTACTGATGCAAGTGTTTTTGATGGACGTTCAGGTGTACCCTATACTATTCTGGCAAAAATCAATACTTAAGTTCCTTCAGTGTTTGAAAAATGGTGCAGTGACTTACATAGCGACTAGTTCAGCAAACAACTTTGGAGGTGTGTGAGTACATGTCTGGTGGTGATTTAAAGCCAGGAGTTCATTTTTTTAAAAGTTAGTGGGCAGAGAGTGATCGGTAAATTAGATTATAAAAAAGAAAGATGTTTGCAGTTTGATTGCTGCATAAGTCTCATTGGTCTTGATTTACAAGTCACCAACCTTCCCAAATTCTCGTGAGGTCTCTGTATCAGCCGTTCGTATGGAATAGACACTTGAGCTAGCAATACGAGCAGATACTTTTGTGATACCATATGGTTAATCAGAAAACAGTTTTGGCTTTTTAGAAAAACAAAGTCCCCTGTGGTGTCCGTTTGGATAGCCACTGCGGGGGATATAAACCATAAGGTGAAACGTTTGGAAAAATGCTTCTGGATCTCTTAATCCTCAGATATGATTCTAAGGAGCTTAACTTTAAGAGAGTATATGTTCAGTAGTTTTTAAAATAATTGCCAGAGATTTTATATGTACTGCAAAATAATAAATTCTAACTTACTTTTAAGTATCTGATCAAATCATTAGTCATTACTTGCACTTTGCTTAACTAGTACCAAAAAGACAATGCACATGAAAAATCACACTGTTTCTATACCAAACAAGTAGAACCTGAATACTTGTTGCAAAAAAAAATTAAAAAAAAAAAAATGGTTGTTTTAAGAGCAAAAGACCTGTAAAAATTAAATTTAAACTGTATTCTACTGCATTTTTCACATTCAAGACATGAAAATCATATCTAGTACATTTTCAGCATCTGGCAGGAATTTGTGGCATTAAACCTTATAGCCGTTTTCATGTAGGTAACATTAGGCCATATCCCTTTATTTGAAAAAAATCAGGTTTAAATAAACCAATAATTACTTTGTTAAATATGTTGTACGATGCTCTTGCACAGAAATCCTCCTTTCATCCAAAGGTCTTACAACTTGGTACCTCTTCCCATTAAAAAAGTAAACAAAACTTTAACCTTCCTTCAGAAATTCATCAGAAAGGTCAGCACTCTGTTCCCTCCAATTTCCCGGGCTCAGCTGGGAGCTGATTAAAGCTGCCAGCTATGACTTGCCAGTTTTGTTGGAGACAACTATATAAACTCTTTGTTATTCACTCTGCTGTGTATTATAAATATATTTATCTTCTTCTGTCAGGCATTGACTGGACAGGTGCTAGAGGAGCAGTGAAGCTGTAACATTAAATGCTCTAACTATGTCATTACTCAGTAACTCACACAAAAAAACATGGCCAGAATATTTAGGAACTTTCTCTAGTTCTTCCTCTCATAGGTGACTGGAGTGGTTGGAGCAAAAATGTTATTCCAGGAGGTTTCCTGCAATTGTATGTCTGTGTAAAATCAGAATATATGATTGAGGCTGTTGGTTATTTTGTATCTTTAGGGCAATGCTTTGGGGCTGTTTCTGATACCTAATGTGTTTGATACATTTTTTAATACAATAAAATACAACAAATTTGGATAGTAAAGAGAGTTTTAGGACTACATAGATTACATTGCGATTTGGAGAAAGAGTAGAATATAATCAGAATATAATATAGAAGCTCAGAATAGCTTTGGAAAGAACCGGTGTCACTGGGCATAACAGGAGCAAACAGAAGTGTAAATCCCATGCAGTAGCATAATGCATAGGGGAGGAAATGTAACAGCAAATCATGTGGGTTGACAGCAGTGTTTTTAGGCCAGAAGACAAGAAAAAGATACAAAGAATTCTTATAGTTATGAAGTGTGTCATAAAATGTGTGTCTGTCCAGACCACCGTGTAGGAGCATTATTTTGCAAAGATGCCCAGTGACCTGATCTTCAGTCTAGACAAAGAGAGAGAAATACGCAGAAGTAGTTGGAGAGATTCTAGTCTAGCTTCTGTGATGAGAAGCCGAAGCTAGGAGATGCTTCCAGGCTGTGTTCACACCATCTGCTTATAGCAGTGTGGTGAAAATAGGAGATCTAGAGATTGCGCATCGTGAAGGAACTGAAATCGGTAGAGAGGGAGCCTTCAGCTGTAGTCTGTGGGTTCATTAAGTTTTCTGTCTGTTCATATTTGGGACCCAAGCACTAGCTGAAACTGACTCCCCTACTACCTTGGTGGTGGTGGTGAGGCTTGGCAGGCGTCACCTACTGAATGTAGAGATCACATTTTGCAGCTACAGGTTTAGGCATAAAGCTGTTGAACCCTGCTTTTTCCCAACCAAGTAGAACCTGTGCATAAAACCAGACAATAAAGGTGGATTTGGTCTAACTAGAATTGTTAAGCTGTTTAACGTCTTCAGTGAAGCAAGCAGATACCACACATTGGAGTTTTGTTCAACAGAACAAGATTCTGGAAACATGGTTGGTTTTTCTTCAAATTAGGTGTGAGAGTCTTGTGACTTGCAGGTGTATAGGGATGCAGGTAAAGCAAAAAAAAATTCATATTATATGACCTGCAAAGTAAAACAATATAATCAAAAAGAAAATGTTTCTGTATTTGAAAATACATGTAAACAGGATGGTTTTACGAGAGAAAGCCTATAGCTGTGTGAGGTTTATACCCCAGAATGACACTGATCAGAGAGAAGCAGATAGGAAGAAAGCAATGGACAATGAATGAACTGTTTTATCAGATGGATATCGGGCAACTTGTGCAGAGGGCGGATGAGTTCTGCTCTGTGGGTTCCTGTGGGAATACACACATATGGCTGTGTCACACTGAAAACAGCGGGAGTTGGAGTAGGGGTGCAATCGGGGATGATGGCTGATCATAGAGAAAGGAGTAGAGGTAATTGATAATGTTTTCTTAATCAGAAGATGTCAATACGTGAAGCTGTCTTTTTTTCAGAGCATGCGTACTGTTTTTGACAAAGGTGAGTTTCTGGTCAAGAGGAGAAAGCCTGCTCAGCTCAAATTTGCCAGCGTTTGTAAGGGAACCGACTCAGTTTCAAATGCCTGTTCTTGGTTCAGGTCAGGGTTTTGAACTTCTGCCTCTCTAAATGCGTTTAGGGGCTATTACACAATATATACTATTATAACATAGGTGCGTGGCAAAGAATGTCACTATTATTTCTTGTCTAAAAGATGTGAATACATTTCAAAGTAGAATGGGAAATTTTTGAAATCTTGAGAGCTTTTATGAGGAAGTGAAACTATGTATTGCCTTTCTCTAATACTGAAGAGTTTCAAAATGTGATGTGGAGGTGATCTGCAACAGACACAAGACCAAAGGACAGAGAGTGTGGCCTGGGATGAGCAGGTATGGAGGAAGTGGCAGAGGGTAATTTTTAAAAATCTTCCATCCATTAATTTCATGTTCCTGCTTTGTAATCTAATGCACTGTAGATGTGTGTCACTTGTTTATTTTCTTTTATTTGTCAAGGGTCAGGAACAAAAAAAGCACAGTTTTAGGATTTTCACAAGTGTTTCTGCTAAATTTTCCTACTTTTAGACTTGACTGGAATATTATTTCAAACTGCAATAAATTGGAATCAATGTTGATATACAGTACTTCCTCAGAGGCTTTATTGTATTCTGCGTTCACAGTTGGACGACATGTCTTTTGGTTATGCTTAGCATCACAAGCAACATAAATTTAATGGTTTTAACAAATTCCCTCCTGGATTTTTTCATCACCAAAGCTCGTGTTTACAAGTTTGAACGTGCTGTTCTGTTTAAGACAATGTGTATGAAGAAGTGGATATCAGGATGAAGAAAGGCAAGCAGAGGATTTCTTCCAGGTCATGTCTGAGTGATAGTGTCAATGTGTACATGCTTGTAGAAGACTTTGGTTTCTAGTTATAATCAATACTTGACATATTTTTCCCGTGATTAAATTAAAGCCGGGAAAATGAGATTTCCCTTAGGAGAAAACAAGTGGCAAAAGAGTTCATTGGTGATCTGCATCTAATCCAAATAAGTGCTACAATTACCTCTACTCTCATTCACTTATTTGTCCCTGTTTCCTGCTGCTGGCCTGGTGCCTAATAACTTTCTGGCTTCCCACCCACATCAGAAAGAGAAATAGTTCATACATGTGGATTTGCTATCTTCAGTACTCTACAGGATTCCTTATTAGTAAGATAAAAGAAAACAAGTTAATGTTACTAGTGTTACAGCTATATTTCTTCTGCATAATATTTTGCAAACAAATCTACACACACTTCGCACCCTTAAGATTCTGTGCCAGAATCCACATGCTGCAAGGTCATGGAGTAAGCATGTTTTCCGCATCAGTAACGAGGACAGCCAGACACTGGGTTCCATCCAGCACAGCTGTGGCAAGCTTTAGGCTTCTGTAAGAATACTTCTGGATTGGCAGTTGGTGCTTTCTTTGCCTTGTGTACTGTAGTATTTTTGCTAGGGGCTGGGATTTCAGCTTCTTGTGTGTGCTCCTTGTGGGATGTAGATCTTCACTACACGCCCAGGCTTTGCAGTTAGGTGTCAGCTGCTCATTGCCTGCTTTTCTGCCTGCGTGTCAGTCCATGGCTGGGCACTGGAGAGCTGGTGGTGTGAATGACGTATTCACTTGGTTCTTTAAGGACAATTTCATGAAAATGAAAACAGTTAGGAATCATATTAGCTTGAAGAAAGGCATCAGGTAGAAAAGTATGTCTGGAACTATTTAAAGAGTATTTTCCAGAAATTATAGTCCAACTTTATCTTCCCCACAACAGTAGTTTCATTAGATTCTGAAAGAGACTTTGCAGGGTTGCAGTGGAGCAACAGTGCTCACAGTAGGTCAGCCAGGGCTTACCTGCTTCTGTGAGCCAGCTGTAGCCTTATTTCTCTGTTCTGGGAATAGAAGTCAGCAATCACTTTTCCATTAATGGTTCCTACATCCTGAGTCTCTTTCCCTGTGGTTTTTTGGAGGATTAACCATTGGAAATAAATTATTCTTTTACACTTCACAGTTTGTTTTTGGTTTCTCTTAGACCATGGAAATAATTAAACTGCTTTGAATCTGGAAAATGAGTATATTAAATAGTTGTCTGTTTTTTCATTTTGATATCAAACTTCCTTTGTGCACTGCTATTGAACTATGAAAAATCTTTAAAAATCCCTGACAAGTGAAGATGCTTAGCCGGTTGTTCCTGTGAAAAGTAGAAGACATAAAGATGTTGTCATTTACATTCCTGAGATAGCTGGTCACAGACTCTAAGACGATATTCATATGCAAAGCTGAAAATTATGGTAGCATTAAATTAAAATTAATAACTCAATCTTTATGACATTAAGTCAGAGGCAGTCTACTGTTATACTGTCTATGAAGCCTACAGTTATTTACAACCCAGATGTTTACAGAAAATGAAGCAACCTTTTTCTCTTTTTCTTTTTTTTTTTTGAGGGGGTGGGAAGAGGAGGGGGAGCTACTGCTTCCTCATTAAGTGCCGACCTCAGTGGTACGTTTGGCCCTTCCAGGTAAACATTGTTCATGACACATCCCAGAACTGATGTTGACTCAGAGCAGAACAGACAGAAACTGGGAATAGTTCAGTTGCAAAAATAAGCAATAGTTCAGGTGTTCAACTACCGATGTGGAAAATTGCTCTGACAGTCATGATGTTGTTCTATCTTTTACAAAGGCTTAAGCTATCATTTACTTCAAATGCGTCAACTGATGCCTTGTTTCCTAGCACATGCCAGCCTGTACTGTGCTGCTTGTGCTGGTGGTTGCTGATGCCCTGTGCTGTGCATGTGTGCATGTACTGAAAGAGCACATTGCGAACTGGACCAAGGAACTTATTCCTTAAAAATGTACACAGACTACTTATCATGCAGGAGTTGTTCTCTGTTGCTATACCAGTACAACTTCTGCTGAAGCAACTTCAAATAATAAAATACAGGAGCAGATTTATCAAGCTTACTTTCACTCTTGTATATTCAATTATGAGCATCTAGCTAATTCTTCTTGAAGAAATGCGTACTCTTTAGCCTATAATTAATATGAATGCAGAAGCCAGAGATTCTGTTTCCATTTTCTAGATGTGAAGTTTTGGTGATAAACAGCAACTTGACGTGATTAAGAAGAATTTGGTACCTTGAATACTTGACTCCAGAATCCTGCTTTCAGATTTGGTCCATTGTAATTGAAGTTATACACTAAATGACTATATGCGACTCTGTAGACTGTACTAAGGTTTTGCTCGTTTATTATGTTATGGGATTTTCACCTGGGAAAGCTAGAAGGTACTAAGGTTCTTGACTGTTCCTTGCTTGCTAGAATGGTACTCCATATTTAATCTAGGAGACTAGTGATCTTCTCAGTACCAAGGTGGACTGGATTGTAGTACAATAAGTACTGGAAGACCTTGTGGACTGGAGTAGCAGTAAGAAATTTAGTAAAAGAAATACAAAGATGTACACTCAGGAGCTAACAGCATAAATTTTTGCTATAAGGTAAAGGTTCGTTGTTCGCATATTACAGAGGAGAAGAGAGATCTGGGTATAGTCATGGATGTCTGTGAGCTGCCAATATGAAGTGCAATGCTGTTCTAAGACTGATTCAGTAAGGTATTTTTGTGTGGAGATAGAAAAGTGCCAGAACCGTTGTACAAGGTAGTGGTGAGACCCCCATTAAGAATGTTACATATTGCTGCTGTTCCCCTTATTAAAAAAAAAATTGAAAAAATTAAACTTGGATCAAATGTGGAGAAGGCTTCTGTGGTAATTAAGGGTGAGTGTCAGGAGGATGGGGCCAGACTCTTTGCAGTGGTGCCCAGCGACAGGACAAGGGGCAACGGGCACAAACTGAAGCAGAGGAAGCTCCAGCTGAACCCGAGGAAGAACTTCTTCCCTCTGAGGGTGACGGAGCCCTGGCCCAGGCTGCCCAGGGAGGCTGTGGAGTCTCCTTCTCTGGAGATATTCCAGCCCCGCCTGGACGCGGTGCTGTGCAGCCTGCTCTGGGTGACCCTGCTTGGGCAGGGGGTTGGGCTGGGTGACCCACAGAGGTCCCTGCCAACCCCTGACATTCTGTGATTCTGTGAAGGCAGGGAGAAACCTATCACATGCGAACACAGGTTAAAGAAGCTGCCCTTAATTCCTCAGTTTCTGTTGTCACTCTTCTTTTTTTTTTTTTTTTTGTTTCCTTTAATGCACAGCATGCTAAAGTGTATTTGGAAGTGGGCACTGGGGGTCATTTAAAAACATTAATTGCTTTAAAACAGTCTCTTTGGAAAAAGTTGTTACTGATAGTGCCAAAAATAGTGACAAAGCAATGATCTGCTCATGCAACAATGGTACAGCTGAAATCGAGCGGGAGACTTGCATGACTCACAACGCTTACGGTTCTCCTAGCAGTAGCAGCTTCTTTCCTCTTCTCATTCGTATGATTTTCCTATAGTCTCTTACAATTATTAATTGAAATAAAGGACCAACCATAAATACATAACTTGTCCTGTGCACTGCTCATGTAGTTGAATCTGACATGCCGAAGAGCTCTGACGGGAGGGGTCGTGAGTGAACAAAAAAGCAGAATTTGGCAGTAAGAAATAGAAACCTCTCTCATATAAAAACTTGTTTATTCATGAACATCACAAAGCCCATAATTTTTTTGAACCCACTCACGGTGCCAAAAATGGCAGCATGAGGAGAAATGTGTCCAAGAACAAGCATCAGATGTGAGGCTATATGATGTCATAGAATCATTATGTCACTCAATGCCAATTGATTTCTAGGGCTGATTGCAAGCAATCATTAATCACTTTGTATTGAACAGCATGCCAGCTCCATCACATCTGGGGCAAGTGCAAGTGGCACCTATTTAGCCAACATCCTGCTCTCAGCACTTTTACACTTCATCTTTCAAACTAAACCGCACTGCTAGGGATGCAGCAAATTATTATTTTTTTTTTTTTCTGTATGTCTCTTATTTTTCCTAGAAATTCACATCTTTGAAAAACCTTAGCTTACTTGTGAGTTCAGTGTTCCCTGCTCATGCTGACAGTAGTGTGCCACTGAACAACGGGGCGTGTCCTAGGTGGAATTAATAGAGCTGCTGTAGGAATATTTAAAACTTCTGAGTATTATTATGTTACTCTATATGCTTAACAGAGAGAAAAGTGAGATGGTGTGAGGAGTGTTCCTCTTTTACACATCTGTAGTGGAAAAAGTTGTGCGAGTGAGGTGTATACTCAGATTCTGGTATTAGAATAGTCTCATGGAACCCAGGTGTTCCTTTACTGTATGTAGCTAATATTAAGCAAAAGCATTAGGATAAGTATTATCAAAGCCAAAATGTCTTGAGAAATGGGAGCTAACTGACATGACACATTAACTATACAAACTGCCCTATGGCGTTAATGCCATGCATTTATTCTGCTCTTCCTTTCTGGTTCAGAAACAGACATATTAAAGCTGATACAATGTTTCTGATGAATCCCATGGCATTTTGTAGTAATGACAAATTTCCTTTTGCCTTTCTCCATGTGCCTGACAATCATGAAAAGTTACTTAGACATGTTACATCAAATTGGAATATTTTTAAATATAAATGTTCCTCCATAGGTGAGGTCTCGGACAGTCAAAGTGATTGGTAACAAAATGTTGCATTCCTAGGAGATTATGAAATACATTGTCCTTTTGTAATGATTACTCTCGAAGGATTGTAGCCATTCTTTTGAAATCCCTGCTTAATCTCTGCAGGTTCTGTTATTTATTTTGTCAGTAACTTCAGTTGTGATGGCTTGCTGTCAATCATCCAGTGTGAACAGATAGGTGAATTTCATAAAATATTCTATTGGTGCTGTCCCACACCCGAGGAAGAATTTACCAGCCAACTTTGGTATTATTAATGAGACATAACTCATTAATGACCTGGGTCATCTGTTTCTGTAAGGCAGGAGAACGTGTATCTAAAGACGACTTGTAATCCTAATGTCTTCTTAGAGTATGCTAAACAATAGTCATTGATAAAAACATAAATTACAGTTATTACATACTTCATTTTTTATGGTACATAACTAGATAATTCTCCAAAGAACATTTATCACATCTATTTTCATTAATTAACATTAAATGTCATTAGCAGTCAGCTCTGCTTGATCAAAGACAGATAAGTTGTAGCAAGATTCTGAGAAATAACATACCATTTACTAATTATATTATTGATTTTATGGTGTGAAGAATCCTAATTACATGTGATATAAACTGGACCTAGATGAGCCTGCTGGGGGTGTTTTGAACATGAATAGTTCCTGGCAGTTCTGAGCATCTCCCTTGCATAAATCACTACTGCGCCTGGTTGTGCATCTGTTTTCAAAGGTGATGTTTTAATGGACTTTGAAATCTGAAAAAGTGCATTCTGTGTGGCTCCACATGAAAGAGGAAAGAGATTTGGGATTTTTTTTACTCCTGATTTTAATCATTCTGAAAAGATTTTAGATCTGTAGGCGGATACTTTTGAACAGTTGAAGTAGTATATCGTTGATTTTAATTAGTAGGCCAGCCTAATACAGAATTTCCCATAGCTCCCTATGACTTTTTTTTTTTTTTAAATTAGTTTTTATTACTTTCTTCAAAGTTAATGATAGATTTAGACTTTCAAAATTTTAATTTAGTGTGCAGGCAAAAAAAGGAAAAAAAAATCACGAGGTGAATATTTGATTAGAACAAATGCAGATCTGAGAAACAGGAACAACCTCAGATATGTCTTATGTAAGTATAGTGCTTTCATAGAAAAAACGAAAAGGAATTTAGATCGATGACATAATTATGAAATGTTACTCTTGCCCTTAATTACTTATACTTAAGAACATGAAAAGCCTGTTTTTTAAAGTATGTGCCTATGTATGTAATTAGCCTATTCAGTGGCATGAAATTTCAATTTACTCTCAGTTCGTGATAATAAGGTGATACATTACTAGTAAATATTTTGCTTAAATTGTAAAGTGTGAACATCTTTCAGAGCTAAACTGATAAATTTCCAAATTTCCAGCTGGCCTTTTTGTGCTTGTTCTCACAGCGAAGTTGTAAGGTCAGAAGGGGATATTTTGACCAAATCTTTCTGAGGAAGCACTTGAAGACAGACAAAATACTCCATCAGAGTCAGTATTTTTTTAAAAAAAGAAGTGTTTGAAAAATGAGAATTGTTTACTACAATTTTTTAAAACCAAATTCCAGTTTTCAAGTGTTCAAGAGCTTCTGACTGCTGTACTTGCCACCTACTTATTCCAACTCCCACCTGATGTCTGACTTGCTGGTTAGCAAATCAAAGCACTGAAGCAGTCTGAAAAATGAATGACTGGGCTGGTGGGTGGGCTCCAAGCTCAAACAAATAAACAAGCAAAACACATCACATCTCCATACCTCATTTATATCTGTTGTCTGCTTTGACACAGGATGAGTGTTTTTCATTCCTCCGTAGATGAGACTGGACAGCATAAGTTATGAAAAATAACTAAAATCCAGTTAACCATTATGTTGTGTTTTTATGTAAACTTTTCTTCTATGAATGACAGTCAGAATAGAGTGTTTGGAAGAAGGACTTGTTCCATTTTAGCAGGGCTAAGACTGAGGCGAGAACAGCTCAGGGTGTACACACGGCCTGTGGATGACAAGTGTGCCTGGCACTCAGTACTGCTGCCAGCCATTACCTGTGTGCCTGTTTTGTGGAGAGGAGGACTTCTGCTAGGTCTGATGTTGTTTAGCAGGACACATGTAAGCGATATTTGCTCAGATAATCTCAACAAAAAGTAAGCTGCGTTAATCTTACATTACACTAAGTTAAAAAATGTATAAACAATTTTTAAGCTCCAGTTTTTGTGCCTCTCCAGAGCGGTTAATAAAGCACTTGTAGGAAAGTGTTCTCCTCTGCCATTTGGGTGCTGTGGATCTGAGAGCAAGCTATGGAGAGGGCTCAGTAAGAGGACTTAGCAGATGGTACGTGTACGATGTTGACGAAGGAAGAATACAGAGAGAAAACTGTACTTGTCTTAACTTGTGGAAAAAGCCTCAATTAGTACATCTGTAAAGTGATGGAAGTCAAGCCCCAAAATTATCCCAAAAACTGTCTCTCTCATAATTTTCATTAACCTTTTTTCTCTAAGTAGTTAAATAAGTTTTCAATGCCAAATTTAGGAGGAGGGGGAAGGGGAAGCTGAGGTAGTTGCACGCACCAGTAATTCAGATCTGGGTTTGTCCGTAGTGGTTTTTCTAGCTACTGTTTTTCTGCCAGAAAGAAAATACTAGCTCTAACCCGAGTAGCTCCAAGTACCATCTGTATCTGACTACTGAGCTGGTAGATCCAAATTATCTCCAGATACAAACTGGCACCATGAACTCAATGGAGTTCAGCCATTTACACCCGTAGAGACTTCAGCCCTTACATCTTCTTTGCCTTCATTCTATCCAAGATATTTCTCTGCAGCCCCTCAGTTCTGTGTGGGTTTGCTCTGTCTGATGTATTTATGAACGTTCCTCTCTCAGCTTTATGACAGATATTTTGCACAGTGCCCTGTTACTGTAAGCCAGGTGCTTTTATCCTTAATGAACAATTTCCTGGAAAAAGAAAGAAATAAACAATAGATAAAGTAGGTCATGGAGACAGCAGAGTCAAGAGCTTTGCATAGTGATGTAAAATTAAATAAGGCTGGGGTCATGTTCTCACTTATCTCTGCAGTTGCTCTAACAGTGTCTGTGGTGGTTCCTGGAAAGGTGAGGATATTTTGGGAGACTGTTTGGATCTGCTGGGAGTTTTGGCTACAGTCTCCGCTTCGTTCTGCTCTGCGCAGAGGAGAAAACAGGCACAGAAGTGTAAGACCTGGATGTTATGAAAGAGCATTTGCATGCATATGCTGCTACTGCCTGTCTCAACCTGTCTCAACCCATCTTAGTGAAGGTGCAGTTGGGTACTGCTCTGTGGCTGAATGAAGACTGTTCATGGGGTCTGTCTGCAGTTTTATATCTTGAAGGTCTACAGTCAGTGAGAAGTGGTCAAGAAATGCAAGTCCAAGTCTAGACTGCAGAGACATTTTGCTTCATGAAGTGCCCCATGGCAGTGACCATCAGTAATAGCAAAGACCTTGTTCACACACCGTGACCTACTGCACGGCATCGGCTTGCTGTCCTAGAGAAGGGCAGGTCTGTTCAGCCTATTTTCCATGTTGGATGCCTAAACCTAAGAGCTTATAGCCATTTTTAGGCACATAAGCAACTGACCTGATTCTCAGATAGACAGAGATTTGTGTGTGCTCTGAAAATTGGATAAATTACATGGATTCCTAACTTCAGGCTTTTAGCTTTGACATGATTGAACCAAATACCATTCCTCCAGTATTGATAGTGTACCAGATACACCCTGTAAGAAGCACAGGAAAGCACAAAGGATTATTGCAGCTTCTGAGGAAACCTCTCATATTTCAAGTAGAAAGGCAATTTTTAGGTGGACACTCTAATTCTTAAACCATTAGAAATCTAAAAATTAATTTAACATTTATCTTATATTTAGCAGACATTCATAGCAAAAGTTATATTCTGTATGGGCCAGTCAATGTTTTTAATAGCCATGAAGTTAAAAAATTTTAGATTAATATTTCAAGAGGCAGAGAGGGAAATTGAATGCAGGAAGAGAACATCTGAGTGCTGTTGTAACAGAGAATGCCAGGGAGGATAAAGCACTGGGAAAACCCAGAGGAGAACAGATGAAGATACATGCTATTGAACCAGTGGGGTTAGTAAAGGTATGGATGCAGAGGAAGCAAACATTTTTGCCTTACTGTCTTATGAAGAAACTGAAGATAAAAAGCTTTGCCCTGCCTGCAGCATTTCTTGAAAATATATGTTTAGTTTCAGTGTTCATTTTATTCCAGTGTTCGGTTTCATTTTATTTGGATTACTATCTTCAAAGTTCAAGGCATTCACCAACTTTAAAGCCAAATTGGAAAAACTGAATCTGGATTCTCAGTGCAGCTCCAAGGCTTGCAAATCAGCCTTCTCCCATAAATACTGCACTGTTTCTGGAAGAGACAGGTCTTTAAATGAAATATGAGATGTAGCATCGGGATGTGATAGTACTGCTGTAGATCAACAGCCATCAATCTGTGTTACTTAATTTGTCCCTGGCTCAGCTGTTCACTGTACTTGGGACTTCTTTGCTGTTTGTTTCATTTTATTTTCCTCTGAGATAAATGAAGACAAAAGGAAGGGGTCAATTGTTCTTGACAAATAGAAGTAATTTTTTAAAATATAACAATAAAGGATATTCTATATTTTCAAACAGTGCTTTTTTTTTCCTGACTTTCACAACACTTTTACAGAATCATACTTAATTTATTTCACTCCATATAGGTTGAACATCCTTATATTTCATTGGTTGTTACTCCTGTTTTCAGCTCAACTTCATGTACACTCCTTAAATACTGCAAGCAAATTTTATTGGAATAAATGGTTGGGTTTTTTAAGCTAAATGCTTAGAAATGTATTATTCCTCATCTGGGCAAACCTGTAACACTTACTTTGCTCGATTTGTCCTGGGTGTTGTGGGGATACAAGGTCTTTGTTGGTCAAAGTTTCTAAGGAAGCATATGTTGTAATTGTTTGACATCTTGAACACGGATTAGGTGGGTGGCTATATGTAAGCAAGCTAACTTGAGTTCTCAGGAGATCAGCTTTTTGATGGGTGTCAGCTTACTTTCTCTTCTGAAGTAATATATGTGAAGGAATATCTGAAATATGCATGGGATAGTGAATATAAATATACTGTTAAATCAGTAGAGAATGTGACTCCCCACAAAATCTCAGCAGCTGTAAAATTCCACTGCAAAAAGACTGGGATCGGTGTGGGAACACTGCAGCACTGGCTGCCTTCCTCTGCCATCCCCTTACAGCAGGGCTCAGACGGTGAGATCGGGGGTGGAGGGTTAAGCAGGCAAATGCATAAAGTGGCTCTTTGTGAATTTCCTTGTTTACCGTGTTTTAACTGAGAGGGTTCAGGTATGACTGCCCCAGGAGGATTTCTTAGCTTGCAGGAGGTCGTCTTCTGTTGAAATACTGCAGGGTACTACCAGGATTTTGCCTTTGAAGCCTGCCAACACCAACTTGCTTTTGGCAGAAAGTGCCGGTGGAATGTCAGCCATCTCCCTGTCCTAACTGGCAGGGTTTGGGAGATCGGTTCAGGGCTTAGGCACTACAAGGAACACTAACGTTTCAGTGGACTTGAGTTTGGATTAATAACTTAAAGGGCCAAATGTTCAAAGGGCTGGCTTCCAATTTTACACTGGTAGTTGAGTACAAGTACAAAATTATGGGCAGAAAATCACAGATAATTTTTTTTCCAAGCTGACCTTTCTGAAAAGGAGCCAGCAATTATCTGGATTTGGGCACTGTTTCAGCAATGTTTTTAGGTGTTGTTAATGTAATATTTTCATTATGTAGTTCTGCTGAACTATTGATTAACTATGCAATTATGTAAGAAAGAAATCTAGTATTGTAGTGAAAAATAGCTTTTTGTAATTTTTCAATTGGTACTTGTGCTTTGCACAAGCGTGCATGGATATTGAGTTTGTGTAAGTACTGATAGAATAAAAGTGTGGTTTTTTGTGTGTTGATGTTGATCTCACAGAGTGGACAGTTAATGCCAAATGTGTTTATGCATTGTTGCTCCAGTATCTAATCACTTTCCAGTTTGTAATATGCTTATTCATAAAGCACCTGGCAGGTTGATCAGTCCTCATCCCCTGTTTTCTGTGGAAGATACTGAGACTTTGAGAACTTCTATGTCCGAAATTTCAACTGAAGCTTCAAAACGCCGTGTTATATGGTGGTTAAGTGCCTCTGAAGGCTCAGAGCTAGCCTACAGAAAATACTAGATGCAGAACTTGGGTGGAATTTGAGCTACCCCAGTCTAGCCCACTTTGCTAACCCAGTATCACATCTTACATCTTTGACCATATGATTTAAACCCAGGTCCTCTGAATCCTAGACACATACACCAGTCTTTGTCTGAATAAACGCCTTTCATCACCCATAGCTAAACTAATTGCCTGGATTGCTTGCTTAGTGGCATGTCTTTGTGGTACTTTGACCCAGTTTTCCTCTGAGAGCACCGAAGGAACTGTCCTGAGTTTCCAGAAATAACACTTGATAGATAGAAAAGAGTATACTTCATTATTTATTCCTGCTTTGCTCTAGCCGAGCTCCCAATGACTCCAGTGGAAGTCAGCCTTAAAATAGTGCTTAACACTGAAGCAAACCTTCAGACTTCATGAGATACCCGTGGAACTGTAACAGTGTTCACTGTGGCAAATGCAATGCACATTGATATATTTTAGAGATTAGAAAATGAAAGCAACTTAAGAGGTTTGGACATTCAGTTTCCATTAAAATCAGCCCCCCACCCAGTTATGGAAAACCGAGCAACAGTGGTTGAAAGAATATAAGGGAGAGTCATGAGGGCACTCTAGCAGTTAGGACCCCGGTGCATTTATCCAGTCTTTAAAAGAAAGCCTCTGAAATTACATCTTGGGAAATAGAATTGGTTCCTTTATTTGTGCTGAGCAGTACCTACTTCACTGAATGATGTAGCAGAGGTGGCTGCTGCTAAGACTAAGCAAGTATGACTCAGGATGCAGCTCTTTGTACTTTTCCTTGGTGACTTCCCCATAAACTGTGAAAATGTCTAAACTTTGCTTTTATTCTTTTTTATTTCCCAAGTCATATCAATTACAGAAAATACAATGGAATTTTTAAATTTGTTTCTTTCATTCCCAACTTTCACTGTAACTTCAGGTGTGAACTTTGGTTGAGCAGCAGAGGAGTATGGTCAGCTTTCATAGAGAGCATAGAATAGTTTTATCCTGAAAAGTTAAGGTTCCTGCTTACTTTTATTGGCATTACCCTTTTGGATAGAACGACAAAGTTGGGCCAAGCTTGTCTCCATTGTATGAACTCAAGTGTAAGGTAAGAAAGATCCCAGTTCTGTACATCTTGTCGGTCTGTTCCTAGCTTGTGCCACTGCTGGGATTGGCCTCTTCAAGGAACTGAACTGTACAAACTGGTCCCATGCCGTGAGGCTGTAAACCTTCACAGGAGACTGCGAAGGAAACCTGCTGAAAGTCAAACGCAGTGCTGCTGTCCTGGTCAGCTCTATTGCTTTCCTTGTCTGTGTCACCTCTAGGTGACAGGAGACTCGTGTCTGGAAATGGTATCATGGTACTATATTTGCGAATAGTAGTGACTTCTGCATCTCCTCCAAGTACTTCCAGCTGTTGAACTGCCTTCTTGAAACCACAGGCTGAGATGCATGCAGACCTTTAAGAGAGCAGTGCTTAAGGCGAATGTGGAAAAGCTGAGTATATGACTGACAGCATGGGTTTTGCAGCACAAATTATAGACCAGGTGTTTTGCACTGCATAATAATTTGCCCTCAGTGCAATGACTCCTACAGGCTTAAATAGACCCTAACTGAAATATCTTTTGTTAACAGAGGCAGCTCCTTGCCTACTGTGCTTCCACATTAGTCGTGTAAGATGTCAGCACAGGGAACCCAGCAACCCAGTGCATACGCTGGTATTTCTGGTAGTTCTATCACCTGAATTTCCCTGTGCTCAGATGATAAGAATCGCATTCTCTGTGCTTTTGTATTCAGTACCTGATTTTTCCTGGAAGTGTTTATCTGTTTAAAACAGCTTTAAATCTTCGTTAAAAATAAAACAAACCCACAACCTGTCATTGGCAATATTTCTGTTGGTCATGGCAACAATTTTTAGAGGTGACTAGTGAGTTTGAGTGGCTTCATTCTTGACTGCCCAGATTAAACAGCCTGTTTCTTAACACGTATTCTGAGCTCTGCATATTATTCAGCCCTTTCATGGTATCTCAAGTTATTAATCATAAATGGAGGCATCCAAAAAATCCTGATCAGTTTTGAAACTCGTGGCCTCATTTAGCTTTCATAACAGCTTGTTTCTAACAAAATCTGATGTAGAGCCAAATGAAGTGTGTGTTTAAATGATCCCTTGCCTAAACTATCGTGAAAATTTCAGATGGGATGAGAAGGAGGAATGCCGCAGAGGGCAGCTTGTTGGAAGCTTGCTACTACTTAGAGACTAAAATAGTGTAATCAGCAAACACTCAGTCACTTTAATGCTTCTTCAGTGAAATCCAACTTTTTGTTTGCTGGCTTAACTATTCTCTTGCATTTTCCTCAATCGCTCACACACAAATGCTAAAATACATTTTAATTTTGATGCAAGTAGATTTTCCTACTTGGTGGAAACTATAATTAAGAATAGAATGAGAGAATCTTTTGATAAATGTAATATGTTTATGAATAATCAGCATGGCTTTGTAAAGACTTCATGAATTGTTAAAACTCTTTGAAGTAAACATGTGGATCAAGAAGATCCAGTTAGATTTCCAGCAGGCTTTTGCCAGGTCTTTCATCAAACTTCCTGGAAGAAACTGAACTTTCTTGTTGGGATATTACAGAACAAAAATTCTGTATGTAAACAAAATGTTGTTTATATGATAGGAAATTATAGGAAACAAATTCTGAGAATCAACGATTGATTTCTAACAGGAGCAAGGAGGTGTCAAATGAAATTGAGGAGGCAGACAGAAAAACAAAGGAAGTATTTCATAGAATACATAGCTCAGATGTAAGACCCTCATGGGATGTTGTTGACACTAAAATTTAGATTTAGGGATTGAAATTTACATTTTAACAGATAAAAAATGAATATACAAATTATTGGAATAGAGTCCATCAAATGCTGTTAAACACAAATGTACTACCGGTGGCTGAGGAAGGCACAAAGTTGCAAAGTGATGGTTTAAAAGAGATGTGTTACTACCAGCCATCTTCTTTCACTCTTCCCTAGACACTTGCTATTGGCTGAAAGCAGGATAGTGGTCTTTGGTCTGACCACAATTATCTTATGCTCTGTAATTACTTAGAATGGCTTATCTCATTTCTGTCTTAATTTGTTTCCACTCCCACAAACACATTTTCTTTAACCCGCTATGTTTTCTGTTTTCCTAACTGCTCACAGGGCCAAGCAACTTCCGAGGAGCTTTCTTCTGCTATGTTGTCAATGCGCTGAGTATCTTCATGTGCTGATAGTCCGTAAAAACAAGATCCATTAGGAATTTTTAGCACTTTGAGGTAAGACTTTTTACAATAGCTCTTTGTTAAATGCATTGCCTGGAAATTTCTGGGAAAAAATCAGGCAAGCTTAATCGACTACATATACAGGTAGACATCCAAAGGAATGATCATCAAAAGTATATAAGGATTTAACAATATTGCATGCTAGTGAAAGACACTTTGTAAGTTTTCCCTGATTAGAGCTGGGCACCAAATTAGGGCTTTTTGCCTGATTTAGAACTCATTTCATCCCAAATTGAGAGAAAAGCATTCGGTTTAGAACTTTGTGATGGACTGGAAATTCTGTTTGAATTTCATGTCAAATAAGTCATGTTATGAAATATTTTATGACAGATATGACAAAATGAAATATTTCATTACTACTGCCCCTGAACAGGAAATTCTCTAATGGTCATTTTTAGTTAAATTTTCTAGTCTGTCAGCCAAGGAAGCAGAGGAGAAATTTAATCTGTGGTTTTGGTTTTGTTTTTCTTTTTTTCTCCCAGCCACTTAAAGTATGCAGTGATCCTCTTTCACAAGAATATTACAAAAAGCACATCCTCAACACCTAGAGAAAGCTTTAGAGGATACTTGCTTCACCCAGCAAGGATTCTTTGGGGTCTTATTTTCTTTGCATGTAGGTCTTAAGCTTGTGGAGTACTGTCATCCTCAGCTTGTGTTTTATCAACCACAAAAGAGAGTAATAAACCTGCTTTTGCCCACACTCTCATGTACTTCATCCAATTTAAAGGATCATCTGCATCTTCTGGTCTCTTTGCAAACCCGAGCACAGTTTCCTCAACAAAGAGTTTTGTAAAGTGAATCCACAGACAAATAAATCAATGACTTGCCACCTACTAGTTTTTCTATAGCTGAGATTTGGGGCTTAAGAGTGAAAGTGCGCTTGCTTTCTTTTGTGGTGGAACCAGTGACCTGTATCAATATTGTAGGTGAAATAAGGACATTTATTCAAAAAGGAGCAAGGTATGTGAAAATGGCTTAATGAGTAGCAGATACCTAACCTGATCAGTTATAATTAACAGAGAGTGAGACACTTGTGAAAAATCACCCGATTGTATTTTGGATTGAAAGACCCGGTTTCTTGCCAATTTGTACCTAAATTGACTTCATTCACTCTTGAAAAGAAAAATCAGGTCTGGAGAGACAAGAAGTTAGAGTCCATTTAGGGATTACACAGAGGACCTATGTGTCATTTATTTTCCTTTTGAGCTCAGAAGGCTGCCTATCCTCATGAGAGTGGCAGTGGCAGACACTGGAAATGTTTATATAATTTGGCTGCATCTTTAATGAGGTTACAGCATTGTCCCCCTGAAAGGCTGGTGCTGCCTCTGGAGACTATGTTCCAAACATTAAACGCAATGCAGGAATGTAGTATGTATTGTGGTGAGCAATAAAAACTGGACCCCCACCCCCCCATATTAGATGTCATTACTGGATTCTTTTTTGACGTTGATTTTTAATACATGTGCTCCTCTTTTTAGAGTTTTATTCTGAATCTTGTAATAGCAATCATTTCATTTTGGTATGAGGTCTTTTCTGTTAACAGTGATCAAAGTGCAATATTTCATTTTAGTTAGAAAAAGAGACACTTGAGATGAATGAGGTTCTGTTGTATTTGGAGAGTTGGATGTTTCTGATATACGGTCTGACTTCCAAAGTTAGAAAATTAATTGTACAAAGCTGTTCATTTATAAACAGATAATAAAATAGCATTAGCATTAAAAGTTTAGAAAACAATTTTGAACCTCTTTCAAATACATTGCAAACAAATATTCTGTGTGCTATTAAGGCTTATAAATAATTCTTTGGTGTTTGGTTTAAAAACTGAACTGATGTATTTTTTTCTTAAGAACAAATTGGGACCTCTGAGAACTACAAAATTCAAATATAGGGCTGCTTTAGTAAAGTGTGAAAAGGCTCACTCTCTGTAGGTAGAAGTAATTTCAGTCTCTGTGTGCCTCTGTCTTTCTGCCTTTAATTCAAGGATAAACCCAGGCTGTGGATGTTCTCAAGAAGTCAATAAACTGATCACAGAACTATGTTTCATTTTTAAAAAAACCCTCTATTAAGGACTGTATTTCCTTAAACAGTTTTGCCTTGCTCTTGCTTTGACCATTTCTGTTCATTAGAAGCGGGCTTTCCTATTTGTTCAGTCTTGCCATGTACCAAAAGTGTAGAAAATGAAGAAAGGGGGTAAATTGCAAGCTATAAATACAGTGCTGAGAAAAATTTGTCCTCTAATTTGGTATGATTCAAATAGTAGCTAGTGTTAAAGGGATCTTTTGAAGATATTTTGGCTAAAGAGCTGTCTGTCATTTTGTTGAGCCTCATTCTTAGATATTGTGGTACGTGTTGTGGTAAAAGAAAGTTCAATTCTACTCTCAAACAAGCTCTGAGTTTTTGAACATTAGGTTTGTTGGACTTCTGTCCAATGAGCACTTGCAGGTCAGCCGTTTAAGACACTTTTCCTCCATGGAGAGGTAGTGTCTAGGACAAGTGTAGCAAATGTCTTTTCGATAGACAGAACTATCATGTCCTTTTCTCATCAACCCTCTTAATTTCCAGAGTAAGCTTCTGCATTGTTGCCATGGGACTTTGAAACAGCCCGCAGGTAGGGAATGGTCACTCATAGACTTAAATTCATTTCTGGAGGAACATTAACATTAAATCATGTTAATTAACACTAATATGACTTACATGGCTTAAAACCTAACTTTGGGTTTAGCAGAGCTCTAGTAATAATTTAAAGGATGAGCTATTATTCCTGTTGGGATCTTGACTTCAAATCCACTGAAGGCAATGGGTGTCCTTGAACTAGCTTAGAAGGCTTAGAATCCGGAGGTAATTTCAGATCAGCTCTCCTGGCTACCCCTCTGCTGTTCATTCTGCTTTGTGATGGCTTCTTTATGCTGGACTGTATATCAGTCCCATGCAGAGCAAACCTCTTAACATCCCTTTTGCTGTTCTGGACCAGGAGGCAATGAGCCATGTGTTTTTTAGATGGTCATACGAAGATGCAATCTATTTTAAGGGCAATCCTGTTGCCAGGAATAATATGTGGGACTTCTGATTTGAATGGTGGATTATGTGACGATGTAAATGCCTGAAATGGATATTTTAAAAAATATTTTTTACTGACTTCATGCTTAACAGATTAACACCTCTGATGCAGTTACACTTAAAAGCAGCTTTGTATTTCTGTCTGGTATTTTTGAATGATGTCACTGGGGACATCTAGGCAAACACCACAACTTTGGCTGCAAGCCCCGAATGAGAAAAAAGTAGGTGTAAATTAGAACATTTAAGAGATGAACTGTAAGATGATGAAAAGACCACACCTAATGGATTTTATACAATCTATTTCCAACTTCAACGCAAATATTTGTATTTCATGTCCAGTGTTCTGCATAATGTGACCCAATACATTGACCTCTGCCATTTTAATTGACACCCCCCCCCATGTCAGAGTTGATAAGTGAATGGATTTTCCTTCAGTCATGTAATAAGCATATGTCTCAGATCTAGCCTACTATAGTGACGCATGTAAAACCCACTTAAAAATATCAAGGCAGGTATCTGGGTATTCTTCCATTTGCCTACAGGTTGATGGGAGAATAGATTGTTTTAATACCTCAGTTATTTATTTTCTTGGTACAGACACATCTGTAAAAACGATCAGTATCAGAAATGTTCCTCAGAAGAATCGCTGGGGCTGTCAGTATCTTGGGTAGCTTAATCATCAGATTCATTTGGTTTACTAAGTTTAAATGTATAAATTTATTCTAGAATGCCTTTACATTTTTTTTAAATTTTACTGTTTAGTGGATTGCTTTTTCAAGTATTTCAGTTTGTAAACAACTCCACAGTATTTGGATTTGCACAAAAGCAAGGATGAAAAGGCCTAGAAGGATGTTTTCTTTAAAATATCTTTAATGGCTATACTTTCTTTTCTTTATCTAGATACAAAAATGGTGGCGCATACGCTCTTCAGGTGGATTCTAAAAGGGCTTATTGTGTCTTTTCTGCTCAAAACTACTCTTTCCCTAAACCCAGATGATCCAAATGTTTGTAGTCATTGGGAAAGGTAATGTATAACAAGCCAATTACTTTTTTTTGACTAGCTGTTTCAGATTCTTTCATTTAAAATGCAAAATAAGAGCCATGATTTGCTAAATACCCCTGTGCCTCACGAAGGAAAATGGATTTGCATGATGGAAATAGCACTTCTGAGTGCCTTTGAGGATTTGGATCATCCCAGAGAACTGTTTCTAAAGCTAGAGCTATAGACCACATACCCTGTGTTACCCGTTTGCTCAGCTGTACTTTGGAAAGCTTCTCCATAGTTTCAGTTAGAGGGCTGCCCAGGTGCATTTTCATTTATCACAGAAAGACCTAGAGAAATGGTGACCTTGTTCTGTCTTGCTTTTTTTCTGGTTGTTGTCAAGCAAGACTATTAGAGATCTTGACTGAGTTTTAAGCCCTTCCTGCTGCAACATGGAGGCTCATTCTTTATGTCCTGAACTTTGTAGCTGTATCTGCCAAATTCGTGTCAGCATCAAAGAGTATCTGTATGAAAGCACTGAGAATTAAAGGCCCTGGTAATTCTGTTCTCTCTATTGTTACAGTGTCCTAGTCCTAAAAGTGGATCTGTGCAGGACACTTCTTGTGAGGACATAGAAACCCACTAGCTTTGATTGGGTTCACATTCATGCAGGGTCTGTTTGCAGAGGCTAAAGTTCCTGTACTCCTAAGTTTAACTTGCTAAATTTCCAGTTCTGTTCTGTGGTTTAATTGCACACAAATATGAATTACTGTGCAGTTTAGCAAAATAAACCCCTTTACAAGAGCAAAAATGGAATCATACTTTAATGGCACTACATTTGGATTCTGAAATTAAACGTTTGTAGGTAATGCATCTGCAAAGAACAGACCACGCAGGAATAGGTTTTTGCAGTCTGTGTTGTGAGGTGAAGTGCATTCAGAGCACAGGAATAAAATATTGATTTTGTCTGAAGAAAGTCAGCAACCTAGAGACCCAATCAAGGAGAAACAAAAATTAAATACCAAAATTGATTGGTTGTACTGACCAAGATGACTTTGTTACTTAGATGTTAATAAATCAAAGGGAAAAGATTGTTAGGGCAATTGCTGGATAACAAACAGGATCAGAAAATAATAACCAAGATTTGTGAGCGTTACAGTTCTACATTAATAATGAGCGATGTAAATATTTTACGTTTTGGCATTCATAGAAGTAAAAACATTATTGTCAAACCCAGCAAATTCTGATAGAGGAGAAAAGCAACGTCTGGTAGAATCTGGGCTTGTCTAGAAAAGGTATGACAAGCAGGGCAGTAATAGTCCCATCTTCGATTTCAAGCCAATCAGACCCTCCAAGCAGATATTTTGGTTTTCCCTTATGGGTGCAATCTCACAGGACTTAATCACCTCAGCAGTCCCATTGATGAGAAGGAAATCACTTGGGTGGTTAAGACAATCAATATAATGAATGACTTGGAGGATCTAATTCCTGGGTTTTGACCCTGCCTAGAATGATTTCAGTATCATTCTCCAAAGATATTGTAGATCTGATAAAGCAGAGCTGGTTTCCAGATCAGAACCTAAGATTATGAGTCTCTCAAGCAGTGCACACACTTACTGTAGGTCCGTACAATGTTCTAAAATGGCTGAGACAAACAAGTTAATGAGATTTGTGATCCTGTGTCATCTGAGAGGCACAGACACTTTCAATATAATCATAGTGATTAATATAGTACCTGTTGCATGAGTAAGTAGTGTTTTGGAAAGGAGATTACTGAATGCTTAGTGTTGTTTGAGCTCTCGTATTTCTAATCAATTTGCCTGGTTTTTGTTTATATCCAATCATTTGTACAAAGGGGGTAATCCCATACTTACTGTACGTCAAAGTGTTCTGAATCCTAGATACCAGCCAACTCCTGTTTCAGTATTCAGATAGTTCTGAGGCTATTTCTGCTACAAATCAAAAGGATTAAATTTGTGCAGCAGCAGAATACGCTCTTCAAACTTTTACAAATGATTCTATTTAATTGGTGCACCCAGTATTTGAAGTAATGATGCTGCTTCATCATAAAATGAAGTGTGAGCATCCCATCATGCTGGCAAAATGCAGCAGTGCTAAGTTAATATGAGCTCTTATTAGCGTTGTGGAATACAAGCAAAAAATTAACAGTCCTAGGCAGGAAGGCAACTGAGACATTTTAAAAACATGGTGCTTTCCTCTCTTTTAAAATTTCCACTATCAAGTCAACCAGATACCCTTTTCACCTTCTAACGTACCATGAATTTTTGTAACATTTGTTTGTTTTCCAGAAGGGAATGGTTTATTACTGAGACTGAAATCTCTATGCCTAGTTCAGTTATGGAACCCAAGTTAGAAGCATTTCCAAAATTTTCAGAAAGAGCTGCGATTGAAGGGAAGCCCTGTTCCAGTTTTCAATAAGGCCCAAAGTTCCTAAGATTATTGATTTAGTTATTTTTCATACTGGAGTTAGATGAGTTGCATATACAGTGAACTGAAGCTTTTGATGTTGTAACAAACAGCCTTTCACTTTCTTTCTTTGTCTACTCCTAGCTACGCTGTGACAGTACAGGAATCTTATGCTCATCCTTTTGATCAGATCTATTATACAAGATGTACTGACATACTGAACTGGTTCAAGTGCACTAGACATAGGTAAGAACTGATCTCCAGAAATTTTAGTTTTATTTTACCTTTTCATCTCCTCACGTACCTTTTGTTTGTACAAGCGTTTGTGGTGCTTCAATACAAATATGTATGGAAAGATGTATTAGTGCAATAGCCAGGGTGTTGGGCATTCTAGGACATTGATTGAAGCGCAGAGATTTTTGCATGAAATTTGAGTGAGATCAATGGCAGTCAGTGTCTTGTGGGGCCATTCAGGAGTATGTGTCCTTACCATTCACCCCATCACGTGACTGGAAGTGTTTATTAAATGACCAAACACGACCAACTATCTTTTCCAAATGATCGGTGCATGTCCAGGTTTACGGTAGGAAGTCCCTGCAGCTTCTAGATCTTGAAGAATCAGGCACTTGAGGGTTAGTGATAGTTATAAATGGATCCATATTTGAAATACTGCACCCAAATCTGTACTGAAAATCGGGTGAAATGAGGATGGGTCCATTTCTAGCACTGAAGGAAAGCTGGTACCAAAGAGTTAATTTTTCCCAGGCTGCAAGATATGGCTGTTGTATTCATCCTGATTCCAGGTAGAAAAGTATCCTAATAGACATCCACTAATATTTGCTATCTTTCAATGGAGTTTTAGCAAGCTAATTGGTAACTTAACTTTCATGCATTCAGTAGCAAAGAGGTTGTTCAGCACCATCCCAGTCTGACTGTGGGGTTTTGCTTTTTAGCTTCTGTGTTACAATGTATGGAATTGAACAGAGAAACAGAGCTTTCTGGACTATTGCATAGATTGGAATGCAGCAGAGTAAATTCGATCAACTTATCTAACATGAGGGACAATAGATTTTGTTCAATTTAGGTAATTTCAAATAAACAAACATGAATAAAGCTGTTCTGAAGTGTTCATTGTTAATTGTTCTTTGTTAAATGTTCCTTTTCTAATGTGGTATCCTTGCTAATGCTATGAAAAAGTCTAGAAAAGCCACAGAATGCTTAACACCCTTTAGTTTCTGTGCACTACAGATTCTGGCAGGGAAAACATGCTTTAAATACTGATCTGGGACTATAATGTCGTTTTGCAAGGCATTAATGCCTTGGAAGGGTTAGCAAGTAGGAAGAGATCACTTGAGGTTAACTTCACATTTTGTGTATCTGGAGCAGTTTCCGTTGTGGTATTTTCTTGCATAGCATGCTGTCACAGTGGTCTCCCTGGAAGATTCTGTTCATTCCATTGATGATAGCTGACCTTGCTGATATGCAGAAATGAATCATTTATTCTTCAAGAAACTCCTTGCCCTTGCTTTAAGACTGGGGGAATGTTTTAAGATAGCAGTACTAGGAAGGGCCGTGGTAATTGACTGTCATGAGTACTGTGTTTATAAAACAAGTTATATTTCAAGTTTCAAAACAAGAATTGATTTTTTTTTATTGTGGCTTTTAATATGAAAATCTTTCATGCATTTTAAAGTAATTATTGAATGCTATCCTTACTATAATTTAACACAAATATAATTCCAACACTAGGCATTGATTTTCAATATTGTCAAATGGCTTTCTGTCTTGTGATTTAGAATAAGTTATAAGACAGCATATCGAAGAGGACTGAGAACTATGTATCGGCGAAGATCTCAGTGCTGCCCTGGATATTACGAAAGTGGAAACTACTGCATACGTATGTACAGAGCTTTGATTCAGATGTGAGAACTGAGAGTAATTTTTGGAGGAGTTGTAGACAAAGATGTATTGCAGTAGTAGTATTAAAGGCTGATTTTCAGAGCTGCCTAGAACTAGAACCTTTAAGTCCCACTGTTTTCAGTCAGAATTGCAGATGCAGAACATTTCAGGCCATTTCAGATATACGCATTCCAAGCACCTAAGTAAAAATTTTGCTGAAATTACTGGGGAGGAAGTTAATCAAGTTCCTGAGTGCTTTCTTGAATCAGACCATCCTCTGGGGAGTAATTTATGCAAGTACGCTCTAAGGTTACAGAATTAGGGAAACTGAGAACACTCTTAGGAATGAACTGTTATAGATAGTTTGAGTAGCAGTGTAAAGTTTCTGTCTCTTAACATTGCAAGTCCTTACTCCAGAAAGGAATAGTTAAAAACTCATTGTGTTTCACGTGGTTCCTGTCAATAATTTTGCTCTTTTTAAAGCTTTGCACGTCAGAAGAACTTTGTCCTAATTGCACTGTACGAGTAAATAAAATGCTCTGGAGTGGGCTAGGTCAGTCTGAGGGGGACAAGAAGCAAACTGATCTTTCAGCAACATCTTCGAGCTTTGTAATTAAAAACTTCCTGTACCTTAACATATTTTCAGTATTGCAGCTTTCTAAGTATTCTGAGACAGAATGCATTTGCTACACTTTGTTCAAAAGGAGAATGGAGCTGGGGATCTCTTGTCTACATCTTGTCAGAATGGGATTATGACAGAAGAAAAACACAGGGAGGTTTTAATCAGCATCAGAATCCAAATTTTATTGACAGGTTTAGAATGTCATAGAACAATTTAAATGTGAGAATGATACAATTATCCAGCTAACTTCAAATAACGTGACACAGTGCTTTAAAGCTATTTCTGTCTAATTCTGTTGGTGTTTTTATCTGAATACCTATATTGTACTTATATTGTAATATATGACCACCTCGAAAACATGAATGGACCCTTATCTCATTTTAAATGACCTTTATGTTGAACAGTTACCTTAAAGGGACTGTTGACTGTGAAAAATTAACAGCCCTTTGAGATAAGGCATGAGAATGAGCCTTATTTTACAGAGAGCGCAATAATTTGATCTTCTGAAGTGCAGAGTGCTGTTACTGAAGTCCTAAAAAATATTTAATGTAAGCTATTGTATTTGCTAAAATCCTTCCTATGTTAAGTATGCACTTACCTTTAAATTTCTCAAGTGTCAGCATCATTTCAGCAGTTATTCTGCATGTTTTTATTACCAACCTGAATTTTGTGGCTCAAAATCCTGTCTGGCACAAAACATATTTGTTTTCGCTTTTGTCTCCGCAATCTATTGATTTTTTTAAATTTTTTGTTTTTTTTTGTTGTGGTACTGTTACAACAACAGGGGATCTCTGCAGACTTTCTGACACTTTATTTTAAAGTGTTTTTTTGTTAGTATTAATACTCAAGAGTTCTGCTGCTGCCAGGCAAATTTTGCTGTTGTATTATGGAGAAAGAACAGCATAACCATACACTGAAGTTTTGCTGATGCAGAACAGACGGCAGGTGTCTGGTCAGGCCAGGAGTTTCGTGTTTGACACAGTGCAGGTGATACTTACATTCTCTCTCTTGTTTACGTGTGCAAGAGTCAGTTCTTCCGTTTCATTATCTGTGTGGTCATAAATGCAAAGTGCATGCCTCGGGGACTTTTTCTACCTCTTCTCCTTCCTGAAAGATCTGAGCAGCAAGTGCAGCTGAGAGAGAGATGATGTCAAGTAAGAAGTTCTCCACCATGACTGATTCTAAACACTTGGTCTTTTATTGTTTTGATACCACAAGTAGCCACATAGAAAAAAAAAAAAGGCCAAACCCCATCGAAACTCTCTGACTCTGCAAACCAACAGTTTGAAGGCACAACAATATCTAGCTAACTTGACCCTTTTCCCATGTCCTCCCTTTTGTTTCTAACACATCAAGCGCTGGTACCATTAGTTGTGTTTTGTTTTGTTTTTCTACAATACTTTCCTGTGCCAACAAGCAAATTCTCCCATTCATCATTTTTTGCAGTCAGCAGTGAATTCCATTGTCATTCCTGGTGTCACCTCTCTGCTTTCGTCTCTTTCCTTACCTTCCTTTCCCATTTCTTTATTTTCTTTAAACTGCTATTTTCTGCTATTTCCTAACAAGGTAGTCTAGTACTCCTATCCCACATTCCTCTAGACGTGTTCAGTGCCTGCTCCTTTAGTGGCAGCTGCTGCAAGAGGGAGGTCAGGAGGCACCATCAAAATTGTTCCACTTGCCTGTGCTGTCATAGGGCGGCGTGGTTCAGAGATGAGCGAGCTTCTGCTAAGCCCCACTGACACGAAGGGAGGGAAGCTCCAGCCCTGCAGAGAATGTTCTCCCCACTCAGCCAGCCCTTTAGAATCTATTCCATTAGCAGTCATGGAAGCCACTACATACATCCCACAGTGACTCTGATGATCAAAAGAACGTTTGATTAGAAAACAGTGTGTAGATTAAAGGCTAATTGGTTCTTCTTTCATTGATAGCAGTCTTTATTTCTTACAAAAGTTAAATAGCTTTGTAATTAAAAGTGACATGTTTAGACTAGAGAATACTGAGTTGAAATCTCTATTAATGACTGTTTCTTGGATTTTAAAGCAGGAGTGAAGGCTTTCAGCTACTGTTTTGATCTTTTTTCTTCTCATTTACTATTTTTTAAAGGAATGTCAGACATATGTTTTTATTTTTGTCCTCCTGTTGGGACAGGATTATTAGGTGAGATGGTTATGGATTAGGTCTAATAAAATCTTCCCTCAGTTCTAAATGGTCAGGTTGACCCAGAGCCTCTTGCTCTGCCACACTTTCTGTGGTGTCTTCTTTGCCCTTTTGAGATCTTCATATTCTACTGCCCCATAAAATGTGGAATTCAGGCACAAGGTCAAATAATTTAAATTGTTGACTGATAAGCTCCACTTCTGGACAGTCCATTAGTACATAGGCTAAACAGTGTTTGGGGTGTGAAATTGTCTTTGTGCCTGTAAAGGGCTGGGAATATTTTTGGGTTGTAATGGTATTCAAAAAATACCATCTGAAAAATGCTGCAAATGCACATCTGCATTTTTTTTTCATCTCAGAAAGGGTTGCTACTGTTCTGGTAGTTTTGAAAACTGATTCTCCTTTTCTGAATGTTCTTATACATGACAGAACTTTTCACTGAGCTGTCACTGGAAACAGACAGCATAGTCTGGGTAGTAAATCAGAGCAACTATGATTTACTATACTTTGTATGCTAAAGTAAGCTTTTGGCAGCGCAAATGCATAAACTGCAGAAAATCATTTTTTAAACAATCACAGGGTTCAACTGCCCTTCAAGGTTTTCATAAGAATATTTTAAAATTATATTGCCTAGATCAGTATCTGTGGTAGATAAAGCATCTCTGAATACTTTGCTGCTAAAAAAAAAAAAAAAAGAAAAAAGAATATTACATGGCTCTTTCATGATTTTTGCCCTTTGAATAGATGGTAATTGAACATTCCCTTTAAGAATATGTCAGGTGGAAAGATCCTCTGTGTACTAAATGGATACATTTTTGTCTGAGAAACCAATGCTTTGTTCAGACTGTCCATTTTAATCTTATTCTTGCACTACAAATTTATATGAAAGAGACATTTCTTCTAGGTAACAAAAGGTCAGAGACCCAAGCAGCAGAGAAAAGGAAGATGGGACTACAAGCGGCATCTGCTTATGTCTGACTTTTTGGTAGAAAAACCCAACCGTGAAACACAAAGTTGGAAATTCACCTTTTCTTCACAGATTGAGATATTTTAGCTTTTAACAGTTTTAATTTTCACTCTCATACCTTACACTCTTTTTCTAATGTATAAATCTATGCAATGTGACAGGATGTAATAATGACAGGACTAGTGATTTAGCAATCTTATTTGCTGCCATTTATCTGTCATTCAAACCTGCCAAAATTCAGTAGGGTTATAGATTGACCATTTCATGGCTGTTTTCTTCTTGACCAAGATATTATTGATCTCAGATTGTTCCTTGATATTCAGCTTTCCACATTGCAATTGTCACAACCATCAGCAGGGCTCCTTGACAAAGCTTTTTATAGAGAAATCTTTGGTCTCACTGGTGGAATCTCAATTTGTCACCTAGACTGGTAGTTCACTCAGGCCAGGGGTTAGGGACATTATTATACTTGCATGCAGTGTAGTTATTTACCCATCTTTTCAGCTAGCCTATGTCTGACACCTTTAACAAATTTCAAAAAGAAACAAGGAATGTTCTTTTAATAGCTGACTTGGGGAAATTATGCAAATTTGGGACCCAGTTCTTTTCAGGATATTTAATAATTTTCCATAAATTCTGTAACTCCAGTAGACATGCCAGCTTCGTAGAATGAGGTATGCTTTTATAATGTAGCAATATGAACATTCATACCTCAGGATTGCACTCAGATTTACAAGGCTGCATGTCTAGCGTAGTTTTTGTAATCTTTGAAAAGGCTGCCTTATTGGAGCCATATGGCGAGATTGTTAAACATCTGTACCATAGGAGTAACAATTCCAAAGCTTCCTGCCATCTGGATGAATTACAATACTTGCAATTCAATGCATATGTTACAGCAACACACCAACGCCACAGTAGAGTGTACTTATGAAGAAAAAGAAAAATAATGGCTTATGTGATCAGTGCAAAAGTTGTACACTCTTAGAAAATGTTGAATCAGCGTCTTAAATTTCCTGAATATTCATAATGTCTGTTCATATGTCAGATTGGTTGATTGTTTTCACTTTAAAAGGCAGTAGCTTATGAGTATTTTAGAAGAAATGTTGTCGTCCCACTCCACCTCAATTTTAAATTCCCGTTGGCCAGCATTCCTGTAACTTGAAAATGTATTGTTTGAAAACTGCTGGACTTAGGAAATGTATTATTCTTATCTTTATAGACACACATTAAAGCTGGTGCAAGTGCTTTCTGTGAGAGCCTTACTGCTACATTATTCAAGTATGGCATTCTGTACATAAGTAATGTAATATAAATTAAGAGAGATGATATAGCAATACATCCAGATACTTTCTATCAGGGGATATTCTTTTTCTTTTTCTGATTTGGGATGTAGGAGTGCAAGAAAAAGGTGTGGAAGGCCATTCTGCGTATAGCGTTATTAATTATAGAGTTGAAATGATAGTGGGAGACTCTTTGAAATTTCTCCTTCTATATGTATTTGAGATGACTCCATATGTCTTTTTCCAATGAAAAATATGAGGAAATTAATTTGGATCCTGTGCTCCCATCTGAGGGGAAGCTTGCACAGGAATTAAGAAATTCTGATTCTAGTAGTAGCAGTCGCAGTTGTAATAGCAGCAGCAACATTCGTACCACTGTGTGATAACTGGGAGGAACGCCTGTTTTCTGTTGAATGAGCAGGTGGGTTGATAGGAAAGCAACAGAACGGGTTGTCTGCATTCAACTTCTGCTACCATACTGCAGAGTGTATCCTAGGAGCCATATGCCGACGTCCAATATCCCATTTCACAGAACACAGTGGAGCAGGCCACAGTACAGGCTTTTGCTTATTCATTCTGAGCACCTTGGGAGGCAGGTGTATGTGCATAGCAAGAGGGAGACCAGCCTTAGAAGTAGGTCAGTTCGTTTTGTGGCATAGGTAGACACTGGGTTACTATTTAGCCTAAAGATAATGGAAAGACCTCTTTGATGGGAAGGTGAAAAAATCAATTCTCATCTCCCATCCATCATTTTATATTTGCAGTCAACTTCTGGATGCTGATGGATTTGCAAAGATGCTGGTGGGGAGTAGTAATGAAATAAAGGGAGGACTTCTGGAAGAAATGCAGTAGAAGGAGGAGAAAGAAAATGTTCGTACAAAGGAATGAGAATAGCATTGACGTCCAAAAGGAGAGTATGCTGAACCTATATGATGTCTCAAGGGGCTTAATAAATATCAGAGGAAAAATTATGCAGGCATTATAGTTAGAAAAAGATTTAGACTGTTGCTAGTGTAGCAGTAAAAATGCTGTTCTGACTGCATTAGGCCATCTCTGTTGGATCAGTATAAAATAACACTGGGAATGTAAACACAGAAGGAGGCACTGAATCCAGAGCTACTCATAGTATTCATGCTAATGGCCCGGATGCCTGGAAGCTTCAGCAGGATCGGAAAAAAAGGCACAAGAATCATAGATGTGAGTTCATTGTTGAATTCAAAGAAAGAGCCATGCGAAGTTTAGTCCATTAATTTGCCCACTTTTAGCAGAGACAGACTGGTCCCCAGCTGCTGTAAATCAGCACAGATCCACTGTGGTTGAATGGGCATCTTCGGTTACTTCATCCTCACTTCCACATCTTCTTTAATGTCTCACCTCCCTTTCAAAATCCCCCTCCTCCTTCTCCTGCTTTAACATACTTTGCTGTTTTTGGTAGTTTGCACTGATCTAGAACGGTGTGATGGACACCAATGCTAATCCACAATAGCTTTATGATTCAGTCCTTCCTGTGTTGCTGGTGTCCATTTGCTTGCATAGATTTATGAAAACAAGATCCTGTCCATCCAATATATGAATGAACAGTTTTTCACAGTGTGTACGTACAGGACATTTGCCCTTTATTGAATTACAAAGGCACAGAACTCCAGAAGGCATTTTCCCTCCAAAAGAGTTTGAAGTTCATTAATAGTCCAGACATGTGGTGAGCTGGGTTAACTTACTGAAATCAATAGGGTCAGAAAGAAGATGGATGTGTGAAATGAAACATGTTTAAAATTGAAGTCGTTGGTTGACCACTCCTTTACATCCTTCTCCCATTTAAAAGATTTATTTTCCTTATGCTCTGAAGAAGTTTTAAAGCCCAGTAGAAAAAGAAGGAGACAGAGAGAGAGGAAAAGAAGTTACCTAAATCTAGGTGGCCTTTAAAAAGAGCTTCTCATGTACATACAAAATCTGGATAGCATCTTTTTCCACTTCTTTTCTACTGTGGTTTCCTCTGGCTGTGACCTTCCCCACAGCAGTTTCAGAGTCTTTGTCACACAGTAGCTCTAGGTGTCTGGGAAACCACCAGTCAGATGTGGGGGACCATTCTAAGGCAGATTCCTTGTTGACTGAAAAAAAGAACTACTGCGACCTATGCCAGGTGTAAGTGCCAGACACACCTCTTCCTCATTTCTAGGCATCTTATTACAAGATGAAACAGTAAATAAAAATTAATCAATATCTCTACAAGAAGGTCTGAAGAGCATACAATAGAATAACGGCAAAGCACAGTGTTGTGGGTTAAACCCAGTACCTGCTTGCTCGCTGACCCACACAGCTGCTCTCACTCGCTTTCACCAATGGGGCAGGGCAAGAGGAAAGGAAGATTAAAAAAGGGAAACTTGTGGATTGAGCTAAATAAATGTTTAATAAGTAAAAGAGAAGTGGGAGGAGAAACAAAACAAGTGATGTAAGGGTAGTCATTCACAACCCCCCATGGGTAGATTGATACCAGCCGGTTACTCAGCAGAAGATGGCTAATCTCCCCAAAGTCCACCCTCTCCCTTTTTATTGCTGAGCAGGAGTTGTAATGCATGGAACATCTCTTTGGTTAGTTTGGGTCATCTGCCCGGCTGGGTCCCCTCCCAACTTCTTGCGCACCCCCAATCTGTTCAGCGGGGATGGGGAGGGGCAGCAGCGTGAGAAACAGAGAAAGTTTGGATGCTGTGCAGACACTGTTCAGCAATAGCTAAAATGTTAGCATTAGCAGCGTTGTTTTGGTTGTAAATCTAAAACATAGTACCATCCAAGCTGCTATGAAGAAAATTAACTCCATCCCAGCCAGACCCAGTACATGCAGCCATACTGTAGCTAATAAAGCGTACTCATCAAAATGATCCTTGTGAAATCTCCATTGTTTCATGGTCTTTTCACCTCTTAGTTTCAGTAGTGACAGGGGACAACTTTGAAAGCCGGTGTGTAGTACTCAAGTATTTTTCACTCGCTTCAGAACCTTGGAAAGGAAGAGCCAGTGTTGGCAGTTGTCTGGGCTGGCTGAGGGTTTGTGGGCCTTGCTCCTGCCACCCTCTGGTCTCTTCGCTATTTATAGCAACAGCTATGGATGCCCTAAATACGACAGCCTGTGCAGGCAGGAGGAGGCGTTTGGCTACCTGGGTGCATTTACTTACAGTTCAGCTATTCCCCATCTCCTCTATCACGGGAATGAGACTGGCTAGAAGCACTGAGCAGATTGAATTTGGCCCAAAAGCTGCATGTTAGGCTTAAGAATACTGCTTTCAGCATCTTTGTGGGTGTAATTTACCTTTCTTTTATGTGAACTTTTGGAATGTGTGTCTGTAATTATTACGTCCTTTTAGCAGTCCCTCTTAAAAATACCGATGACATTGACACTGGGAGTATCCTGTGAGCCTGCTGTATGAAATACCATACCAGACACGTTGTGTTTATTGGTGTTGGTTTCTCAAATGCTGGGTAATGCCTGGGAGTGGGATTAATGGGTGGGAATTTAAAGAGGTTGTAGTTCCCTTTGTTCCCAATTACCTTTGCCTTCCGTGGCATGTATACCATGTTGGATGGTAGGATAAAGATATGTTCTTCCATGGATTTCCAATTGCTTTTGCAAGTGCATCCATTTCTGATGAATATGTGATGATAGCCTGTAGAAATAGGCCAGCTACTCTGTAGCTTAATGCAAACAGATAGGACTCTGTTATGAAACAAGTCTTCAAAATTTGTAGAAAGCAATCACATATGTTAAAATAAAAAGTATTTGCAACTGTGAAATATAAATAAATCAGACCAAAGTGTAAAAATATTAAGATGCCAAATTGTGCAGAAGATCACTATGGGACTTTAGAAAAGAAGTAACTTCTTCCCATTGAAAACATACTTTTGCATCAGGAGCCTGACTTTCAAAGGTGTTGAATGCTACAGTTTCCTTCAACTTGGCTGAGAACTGCGGACGAAAACCTTTTCGAAGCAGTGTTGACACCTCAACAATAATAAACGTCAGCTGTTGCTGTTGAAGTAATAACTGATCTGCAGACTGATTGTGCTTTCATGTGGATGTACTAATTCTTTCTGCAGCTTTATATAGCAAAGCACCTTCCTGAGACATGTGCATGAGTTACTTTAGTGGTGGGTGAAAGTGAAGCAAAACTGCATGAAATCTCCGTGAAGCAAAAAAAAAAAAGTGTGATAGGGCAAATTGGATAGTAGGAGTGAACTAAAGGTGCTCAAAGTGCACATAGGTGACAATTTTAGGTTTATGATAGAGCCGGTTGGCAAATTGGAGTTCATTTTCGGTTCCCTAATTGTTCTCGGTGAAAGATGATGATGATATTGGCTGATAGCTTGAAAAGCATCTGTTAACACTTCACACTCTAGTACAGTGTAAGGGTATTAATCAGGTATCAAATAGACTAATCAGAGACAGAGCTCTTCTAACCAGCCATGGAGACTTCCTCCAGAACCAGATATTCTGTGACTGTTTACACACACATTCTCTTTTTCTTTCTGTTACAGGATTATAGTACTCCACTTTGTAGTTGGGTATTGTTGTACATGCTTTTCACTTCAATAAAGAATTTTTAAGGGTCCCCAGTTAAATTTTTCGTGAAACTTCAGTCCATTGCAGATTTGATCACAAAACATTTTTTAATATTTTATCTTAAGCTCAGTATTTCTAACATAGGTATTCACTTTGGCAAACCTCACTTACTGTGATGCAGTAAGTCAAGAGACATTTTCAATCTATTTAATCCCAAAGCTTGCTTTCTTTTTATCAAGATTTTTCCTTTCTGAATACTATGATTTACTTTTATTACTGGAATGCCCAGAAATCCATGTGCAAACCCACTAAAAGATAGCCTTACTTGAAAAAGCTTACAGCTTAAGTATGTAAATTGGGTCAAATATAGAGATTTTTTTCTGACTGAAAATAAGAAATTGTGTATGAAACACATTATAAGTATACTTGTAAAGAAGTTAGAGCTGGTATTCAGTATAGCAAGCAAGAAAAAGAGGCTTTCGGTTACGGTAGTGTAGTGCATATATGAGCTCTGCTGAAGCAAGTCACTGGTACATATCTTAGGACCTGATATCATTACGTCTGCATTCACAGGTCTTATGTTTTAGGAAAATCTACAGTTCAGATAGAATTCCTTTTAAAAACATTATTAAAAGCCTCCAAAATGATCTTTTTTTCACCAAATACGGTGTAATAGTTTTGTTTATACAAATGCTGTGTAACATTTACCTCATAGTAAAGGGCAGACATCTTCAGTAGCTTCTGATAATGTAGGTAAGAATTTTTACTTCCAGCTCCCATCTTCTATTTTCAGCCAACGGTGTGAATCACAGGAACTGGAATGGAATCATAGAGTCATAGAACAGTTTGGATGTCTCATTAGTAGAAAGTTTCTCTAGACGCTTAGACATTACTAAGAAATTGGACTTGATCCTAAACCAGCTGACCTCCTGCAATCTAGAGTTAGTTACAGAAAGTTTAAACCAGTGGCTTGACATGAAAATCAGCCCCCATAATTATACAATAATTTGTCTCCTGGGAACTGCTTTTCCAGTTCTTTTCAGTAAGTTGCTCTGAAACACATTGCTATTGTTCCTTTTCAAATGTGAGAAAAGTGAACAGTGTCTGCGTTTAAATATTCCATCCCCAGTAACGTTAGTGCAGCTTCTACATTAACATGGTCTTCAAACAGACTATATTTCTATCCTTGATGTCGGCAGGGTGACCTTCACTTGCAGTGTGTGGCTTGATCTGAAATGAAATCTGAAACGCATTGGCTTGCTAGGGCCTATGCCGTCTAATAGCCTGGCCTCAGTGACAGGTTAGCTTTCAGACATTTGTCCATATTCATCCTATTGTGGTGAGAAACAAAGAAAAGGATTTTTGTTAGATTGACTTGATGAAATTTGGAATGAGAAAGAAGAAGGATTTTCTTTGAAAAATCAATAGTTTATTCAATGTGCTATAGGACTAAAATTTATCTAGGGGAATCAGGGTAATTTAGTTTTGTTAGGTGTTGCATTGCTCAGCAAAGTTAGCCAGAAGTATCATGCAGTCCAGATTTCTTGATCTATCTACTTTTGATCTTTTAGGAACAATATTTTTGATGCACCCATCTTCACTCTTACACACAGCACATACTCTCTGCCTATGAAAATCAATCAGCAGTGGAGCTGTGTCATTTACTGACAGAAAATGCAATTTTCTTGGCATGAGACCCAAAATTCAGGGCAAGTCAGTAATCAGAGAACTATGGACATGTGCCAGTGCTACCAGATCCAAAAATAAATATTTCATGGGAACTGTAATATGATGGAATTTGTACACAAAGGAATTCACTTCATGTCCTGAGTCGGTAACGTGTAGCAAAATATGCAAGTGCTGTAATTTTGAGGTGATTTTCAGAGAACAAGGCAAGATGGCTTGGTTATGGTACTAGACTGTTCAGGCCAAAGTCCTGCTCATGTGTCTCTCACTGTCTGCTGTAGCACCTCTGAGAACCTTGCCCTTGTTATAAACGCTATTTTTGATAATAGCTCATTTTCTTTGACATTATCCTATATGCTTCCTTTATCACTACTTAAATCACACAGGTACTCAGCCAGTGTTGGAACCCATAAATTCTTGGTTTATTTGAGTGACACAGTCGTAGTAAGAAAGCAGAGGTAGTGAAGCAAGGCAGTAGTAATATACTAGTGAAATTTCTATAGTGAGTTTCACTCAGCTAGAAATGCCATCCCACAACTGAAGAGTTTCATACAGTGCTGCCATGTGTGATGCAAGTACTCACCTGTTCATCTGTAATTTAGTTATCATCTTCTTCCTCTGTAGGGCACTGTATGCTCCTCCAGTCTAAAGATGTCTAAAGACAATGCGTAAGAGTAGATGTTACCTAGACTTCAGCAAGGCTTTCGACACAGTCTCCCATAATATCCTCCTAGGGAAGCTCAGGAAGTATGGGCTGGATGAGTGGTCGGTGAAGTGGATTGAGAACTGGCTGAATGGCAGAACTCAGAGGGTTGTCATCAGCGGCGCTGAGTCTAGTTGGAGGCTGGTAACTAGTGGTGTCCCCCAGGGGTCAGTACTGGGCCCAGCCTTGTTTAACTTCTTCATCAACGACCTGGATGAAGAGTTAGAATGTACCCTCAGCAAGTTTGCTGATGACACCAAACTGGGAGGTGTGGTAGACACACCGGAAGGCTGTGCTGCCATTCAGCGTGACCTGGATAGGCTGGAAAGTTGGGCAGAGAGGAACCTGATGAGGTTCAACAAAGGCAAATGCAGGGTCCTGCACCTGGGGAGGAACAACCCCATGCATCAGTACAGGCTTGGGGTGGACCTGCTGGAGAGCAGCTCTGTGAAGAGGGACCTGGGTATCCTGGTGGACGACAGGTTAACCATGAGCCAGCAGTGTGCCCTGGCTGCCAAGAAAGCAAATGGGATCCTGGGGTGCATCAAGAAGAGTGTGGCCAGCAGGACGAGGGAGGTTCTCCTTCCCCTCTACACTGCCCTGGTGAGGCCTCATCTGGAGTACTGTGTCCAGTTCTGGGCTCCCCAGTTCAAGAAAGATGAAGAGCTACTGGAGAGAGTCCAGTGGAGGGCTACAAGGATGGTGAGGGGACTGGAGCATCTCCCCTACGAGGAGAGGCTGAGGGAGCTGGGCTTGTTCAGCCTGAGGAAGAGAAGGCTGCGAGGGGACCTAATAAATGCCTACAAATATCTGCAGGGTGGGTGTCAGGAGGATGGGGCCAAGCTCTTTTCAGTGGTGCCCAGTGACAGGACAAGGGGCAATGGGCACAAACTGAGGCACAGGAAGTTCCGTCTGAACATGAGGAAAAACTTCTTCCCTCTGAGGGTGACAGAGCCCTGGCCCAGGCTGCCCAGGGAGGTTGTGGAGTCTCCTTCTCTGGAGATATTCAAGACCCGCCTGGACAAGGCCCTGTGCAGCTTGCTGTAGGTGACCCTGCTTGGGCAGGGGGTTGGGCTGGGTGACCCACAGAGGTCCCTGCCAACCCCGACCGTTCTGTGATACTGTGATTCTATGTTAATATTACTACGTTACTTAGAAAAAGATAGTAGCTCTCTTTCTAAAGGTGCAATAGAAAGCACAATTTGCAGACAAATTGTCATTAAGTTTGCTGGTTGGATGAATCAAGTTCTACTAGAAAACGAACTAGTGAAAATGTATTTTCTACAAATTGCTGGAAAGAGTTGGTCAATTTACCAGAGTGGAAGGAGAAGACAGAGGGCACAGGAGGGGAAAAGCTTTCCTGGGTCGTAGATTCTGCTCTGCTGATTCAGGATCTCTCTTAACCTCATTAACAGTTTGAACTAGTGATAATGATTGTTTTGAACCCTGCAGTGAGGCAATGGGAAATCGTTTACCAGAAAAAGTTAAATGCTGAAAATTATCCCACAGAATAATATTGTATTAGAACATCGATCAGCAGAATTGATCTCAGCGTAAGTCTTTCCTCTCAGCATGGTAGAATGAATACAATGAATATTTCTAGTTGAAGCAATGGCAGAAAATGCACAAAATCAGTTACAGACCTTAAACCATCAACAATTATCAATACATAGCTGATCTCCAGAGAGTTCTCAATGGGCTCAGATTCACTTTCTGTGATGGCAGTGAGAAAGACTGAGCCTGAGAAATGGTAAGTGATTTGGGAGTGTGACTTACCTTATAGCAGTCAGAATTTCACCTGAAGGTGGAATTTCTGTCTTCACTCCACAGAGCAAGCTCAGGTGCTTTTATCTCCTGATCCCTACGGAGCACTGGGGGTGAGCAAGACATCCCTGTGTGGACGGTCATCTCCGACCTTGGTCTGAGGTCTTCCCTTTACGTGTGATGTTAATCATGAATCTGTTGAAATCAGGCATTAGACAGATGCTTTGTCTTCATTGCAGAATTTGCCTAGGTTCTTAAACTGAACTCCTTTGCACACATTCCTCTTGCCAGAGCTGGATTGTGACTTTATCTACAGACTAGTGGATTAGTGTTGCTTTTACCCAACCTGGTAACCTGTCCGCAAGGCAGATGCACTTCAGTGCTCAGGGTCCTGCAGTGCCTTCCCACAACTCCCTTTTTGTGCTTTGAAGTACTGCAAAGCTCTTCTGTTATTCGCACAGCGAAGGATACAAAGCTTACTGACCCCAGTTCTGCTCTTCTGACATTTGCTGCTACTAGGAGGCTGCTTTTCAGCTCTCATTCAGACGTTATTAAATGGTAAGTACTATCTCCCATTCCCTCTCTTGACCAAAGCAGATGAAGCCAATGGGGCATCAAAATGACACAGAGTCTGTTAAATGTGTCACTCCCGTTGACCTCTCCTTCTGTGGGCTCTAGCCTTCTTCTCAATTACTGCCACTGGCACTGTTTTGTGGTCACTGATGCGATGTCATTCCTCTCTCAGGGATGTGCTGCTCCAGCTCAGCTGATCCTCAGAACCAACTAAACTGCAATTCTGAAAAGTGTTCCACCAGTCTTGCCTTTCTCCGGGCACGCAGAAAAAGTGGCAGCCTCTTCTCTGCCTTGGCCTTCCCCCAGCACAGTTTACTCTCCTAACCACTCCCTAGAGTAAGACCTACAGCAGACAGTAGATTGCAACATGAACTAAACCAGATTCTCATCAGTGCCAGATCCTCCAGTAATCAGTGAACTGCGAGCATTCTTCCTGTGAGGGACCTGAGATCCTGAAACAGTGAGGTCTGGCTGGAATTATTCCAGAACCTGTACACTAGCCCATGTCATCTGTCTGGGACACCCAGCCATGATAAGAAGGTGGGAGTCCCTGTGTTCACCTTCTCATTGGTCATCAGAGCCCCAGATTGCCATTTATCTGATAACAGAAACCTGAGCTAGTACTATTGTAGGTTTTATGCTAATTAACAAATCTTCACCTCCTGCCAGATTCGTACAGGGATTTACCGATGCTTTGTCAATGACCACACTGACGTTTGTCAGATTATGCTTCTGGGAGAAGACTAAATCCTCAAAATACATCATCTCCTCAATTCTTTTTCTTCGTTTACTTTAGACATTCACAAGTCATCTCTGGCATAGCCTACTCCCTAAGCTTTGGCAAGGTGTCATGACTGAGGATAACACAACCTAGCTGCTACCTTGAGCAGATCAATATCTCACTAAGGCAGTGGTCAGAGACTCCCCATGTCCCAGACGACAAGAAAGGCCATTGATTCTGTTCTGATTGCGTAGATGCATAGCCTCTACTTCCTCTGCCAAAAAATGTAATGGAATTGCACCTACAAGAAAAGGAGTTGATCTTGGGACCCATTGCTGTAATATGATCTGCATCAGCCTCATCTTTCCTCCGCTCACATTGATGTCCTTGTTTTTGTATTTTTTTGTTATTACTTTCATCGGATACCAAGAAGGAGATGGAAAATAGAGATTGCCATAAACTGAAACAATAAATTCCTCAAAGCCTGAGTGGGCTTTGAGATCTCTTCATATCTTCATCTATTAAAGCTGCTAAACCCTGCATTAAAGTGCTATCCAAGGTGATAAATTAATGGATGTATCCTGAGTGATGACCACAGAAATAGACATTAAGCAATGCAAAGAACTATTATCCTATTTCATTGAAACAATTATGCAGGAAACCATCTAGTAGGCATGATTCCTGATGGAAAGTCCGTGATTTAGAGAGGGAATTTTCCGTTCCACAAATAAGCAATAACCTAAGAATGAGGAAAACCTACCTAGATGCATTAACCATGGTCATCTTTCTTCTACTATCAAACCTCCCTTTTTTGAGCACATTCTAAGAGAATCTAGCCAAAAGCTGACTACAGACTTCTCTAATGAAGCTAATATCGTAGACTCAGCACAATCTGGATTCAGGCCAGTACATTAAGATGGAAACACCGAGTGGCCCTGAGTGAATAGATTTCTAATGGATAAGGGGCAAGAATATTTTTCATCTTTTTTCATCTTCTTTGACCTCTGCATTATCTGAAACCACTGGCCATGAGATAACTGCTATTTCACCTGACAGAATTATTCTTTCACCCAACAGTGGCACAAGGGACTGGAGGAATGTGGTTCAAAGGCCCAAACTGTTCCAGGGATACATCTTAAATAGTGGAGGAAAACACCACTTTTTCGTTAAATTTGTTCTTTGTGTAGTCCAGCAACTATCAAGACAAGGGCAAACTGGTCAGATGACCTGAAGTTAAAATACCAGCAACATATAGAAAAAATGCAGGTCTACCTTTGGTTCACAGCAAATAAATGAAACTCGTCATAGTATGGGTGAGATCAGTGTATAGTGAAGCAAGACTGGCAGAGACTGCCCAAGGTAGGGCAGAGAAAAGAAAAATATTTTGAAGAACTTGCAGCCGGAGGGCAGTGCCATTTTGCCACGTGTGCAATCAGAATAGACCAGTTCATTCTGTGCAGGTCTAGGAGAGTGCCTGAATTTCTTGTTGTGTCTGTGCTCTTATGTAGAACCATCTGTATCTTTATTTAGAAATGTTTTCCCTTATTGTAATGTATCTACAGTTATTTATGCTTTCTGTCACCTCCTGGCTGCACTACAACCGCTGAGCAGAAAGCCTGCAGAGCCTGGGAAACTCTAGCTCGTACAGAGCACTCCAGCACGTCTCTTCAGCAGCACACGCTGCTATGAATGAGTGCAGTCCGTGAAGCCTATTTTCTGCTTTCTACGCTGGGTTCCTTTAAACTTCGTAATTATATTGGTCTTTGTTTTGAAGGTATTTGACTTGTCTGGCACGATAAAGTTCCACCAGCTGAGTGAGTGGGAGACGGAACTTGCTGGGTCAGTGGCTGTGAACTCCTCCAGGTTCAAAGGACCACTGCAAACGTTACCACATTCCATTGCATGCACAAGACACATGTTTTTCTGCTTGGCCTTTTATGAAATAAATACACAACTTACATGTTTGGACAAGCTAACAAAGCTTTCCCAAGCTAAATCACTCCATAATTCTTCCCCTAGAATGAAACTCCCCTCTAGATATTCTTTCACCTCTAGGAAAGAGGCTAAGGAGGTCATTGTGGCAGGCGTTAGTTATGTTGCTTCATGGAGTACAAGTGGTCACTGAGTTGATAGAGATGAGTAGGATATAACAGTGTGTATAAAACAGTGTGGTACGGCAGGCTTAAACCCTGCAGTGTCATAGTTTGGGTCCATCGAGGGGAATGCAGCACTAAGGAAGACAGAGCAGCTCTGGATCCCTGGGCTGTGGCTGCTTTTGTCTGGGATAAACTATCTGTGGTGCCACTCCCTTGAAGTAACTCTGCAGTGAAAGTGTTCTCCGGGCAGAAGAGGCTGCTCCACTTAGCAGTGTGCTCCTCAGTAACAATGTCCTGGCTGCTTCATACCTCTATAGACAGGAGACATAGACAACCTGGTTAGTATATCTAAATTCACATTCAGGACAACAACTGAAAAATAAGTGCTGGTGTTAGGGAAATCTATGCAGTCATTTCAGATGTGAAAAAAAGTTTAATCTTTAGGTCTATTTCCCTGAGGATTGACCTTACATGTGAAAAAAAGCACTGTTTGTAATTACAAAGTAAGTGATAAGCATCAAATGAATTGTTACAGAACCCTTTTGTTGACTTTATTCCATGATAAGGAGCAGTTGTTGTGTGACCTTGAGTATCGCCAAATAACTCATGCTAAAGGCATTGCTACAAAGATGGCATTTTGGCAGGGCTTTGATGTAGGTCATTTTATTACCAGGCTGAATCAAACTACAATAAACTCATGCCAAGAATGCTAATAATAAACTGATCAATGAGGTGCTGGATTGTTCAAGAGAATTGGTCAAAGGAAAATGCAGACATAAAAACTCTGGAATTCCAAAGGTTGAACTGCTTGGGCTATTATACTGGGAGGAATTATATTCCTTGCATTAGTACAAGTTTTCTTTACTCCAGGGACCTTTAGCTGAGTATTGAACAGGACAGTGTCGGAAAGTATATACTTATCTTTATTTTCCTTGACCTTTATGTGGAAGTAATTTTTATAGTTCCATTAACTAGTAAGATCATTTGCAAACCACTGTACAAAGTATATTATGAAGAATGCCTTGGGGACCATTGTATCCTATTATGTTGAATGTTAATAGAATGAAAAATTAATTTAAACTCTAAAGATTAGAGCAAGGCAAGACTTCCCTTTTATAGGGGAAATTCAAAATTTTATTTGCTATGGTAAAACTTTAGAGTTGTACCCTAATATGAATTTTATAGGCCTGATTCAAATTAGACAGTGCAGGAGTCTGATTATTTGCCTCCTTGAATAAAAAGGCTTATAACAAAGCTTCCCCTTCTAAAAAAGGGGGATTTCTATGACCCCCACATACGGGATTACTCCTGTGTAATTTCACAACTTTAAATGACTATGTGCTAGTCAGCTCATAGCTGCTTGTTTACAAGTTCACCAGCCAGGGACGAGAGAACCCACAGTTCCAAGGCGTGTCTGTACCTTATTTGACTCTTCAGTTGCTCGTTGAACATCGTCATCTTCAGCTATGCGGGACTTCAGTATGCCTAAAACAAAGATGGAGTTCTCTACAGTGCTTTTTTTGTATTTGATTGCTTTAGAATGAGGAGTACTTGCACAGCCCACTTCCCAAGGGTCTGGAGCACCAATACAGAACTCAGCACTTCTGTCCATAGAAAAGTGATTAAGTGAACTTTATTATCTTAATTAGTCACTGTTATTTCATATTTATGTTAACCTAGTTAAGGTGTGATGTGTTTGGGTGGCTAAATCAACTAAATTTAGACCACTAATGAGCAGGAGTTTTGTTGTTTGGAAGAGCAAAGAAATAGTCCACCATCAATCTTCTTGCTCACAAATTATGCCATAAGTTGAGAATCTGGCCTACTTAAAAGGATAAAAAAGTTACATGTTTTACATGTAAGATTGATTTATTATTGTAAATGTCCATGCAGGGAACAGAAAAATCTCAGTTTCAATTTCCATACCTCGTATGGAACTACTGTGTAGGAGTTATGTCAATGAGCATCGTATTCTTAGATAAAGCTATACGGAGCAGAATTTTCAAAGTATCTCTATTCCACCATACTGTTTATCTTTCAGTACACTGTACTTTTAATAACAAATTATCATTTGTGGCTCTTCTGTCTGTGGACTTATTGTCATGGATAATCAGGCATTTTTAAATGACTGCATGAAGGCGTGTATTTCTTTAGTGGAAAATCCTGTTTTTCTAATACCCTGTCTTGAAATTCATCTTACAGCTCTGGACTAGGACGCCTTGCTGTCTTCAGAAGCCCTAAGTCAAGTAAAATAAATGCACAAAAGATTAGGACAATTAGTGACTAGAGAATTAGCTATCAATATTTCATGCCTCCTGCAATACTGTCTAAACATAAGATATGAAATAAGAATAAATTGCACTTTTGACATGCAGCAAACCTAGAAAGGAAATGGCTAATGTAGAAGGATCTTGAAGTCGTTAAAGTGAGGCAACCTTGTAATCACTGGGCACATGTGTTTGCATGGAGAAAGAGCAGGAAGATTTGTCCCATAGGATTATTCAGAGTTCACTTGTGATTTGAAGTTGGATTTAAATTTATTGTGAATAGCTTAGTGGGTTTGGTCTGCAGTGACCCAGGTACAGAATAGACAGCAAATCAGCTTTGATGCCAGCCTGAGAGCAGATTCAAGATGTGATCCACTCTGGCAGTCGAAACCGAATGTCAAATATAGCTGGATGTTGGTGGAAAATGTTTGGCCTGTGAGGTTAGCTGGGAACAGAAAGGGTGTTTCCTATGCAGGCCCAGTGCAACTTCAAGAAGGTTCGCTGGCTGATATTAAACTATTTCGCTAGTTCAGCCTGGTTTTCAGTATAGCAACACAAAGCTGCTTCCCAAATCAGCTTTGCTGGCCTTATTGTAGACAGGAATGAATTAATCTTTGTCTTGGAATAAATCTTTTGTAGTCCAGCTTCAGCCAGTTCTTGGTTAAGTAAGCACAATACCCACATTTCCTATCTGATATAAAAACACAGGATATACAAACATAAGTTATATATGACATAAATCATATATACGATATATATATAATACATATATTAATATAGTGATCTCATTGCCACTCCATCATATTTGTTAATAACTCGTTAGTCTAGATGGAAATTATAGGTTCCAATTTAACTATCCAGTTTGAATCACTGACACGTAACGTCCTGAGTGGTGAAATGGAAATAAGGTGGTAAGCAGTAAGGTTCAGCCTTTAATGTAGTTGTTCAGTGTTGTCCAGGTTTGTTTGTACGTGATGGGCATGTCAGGATACACTGGAAAGCAAGTCAGACACCAAAGCAGCACAGGAGAAGAAAAGTCTTAAACCCAGGAGCTGTGCGTACTCAGGGAGACGAAAAGGACTGTATGTGTATCGCTAGTCAACTGACCAGCGAGACAGTAAAACCAAGCAGTTTTTCATAGTTTGAATCTTGAAGATATTGAACTTTCCATAATCCAACAATGGGCGAGTAGCATATAGAACACTGTAGTTATGGAAAACTTGATGACCTTGAAAAGACAGGGCTGCACTTATAGCTACTGCAACATGTAGTAAAAATGTTTCTTTTCCTTGAGCTCTTTTTTACAAATTGATTTTGGATCTTAATATACTTTCAAAACTGAGCTCCATTTTATCTTACGAACAGCAGCAACCTGAGTGCAATATATGAAGCTGATATTCTGTAATATAATAATAATAAGTGTCAGTTTGGTAAAAATTTTGTTATGAAGCAAAACTGCTAACCAAAGTAATTTCTGGTGTTAGAGATTTTCATTACAAAGAGCTGAAATGGCAAATGAGTTTATCGCTGTCAGGAGACCTATATTTTATTTTGGTCACTTAGTATTAATTAAATCTTGCAAGGAATTCTTTTTTGTGTGTTTGCTTTGTTTAATATTTTTAAACAAAATATTGCTCTCCAAGGCATAGTTTAGTGTATGTTTACCAACCACTTAATATGTTTACAATGCTGTGTATTGTTTCTCCTTAACAGCGCTCTGCACAGAGGAGTGTGTGCATGGAAGGTGTGTCTCTCCTGACACTTGTCATTGTGAACCAGGATGGGGAGGTACCGATTGCTCTAGTGGTGAGTAAAGATTACAAAAATGTGAGAAAGATATATGCTGCTATTAAAAAAAAAAGCCTTAAATAAAGCAGTGGCCTTAGAACTTGGATGCTTAAGTGGAAAAATGAAGGTTGTCTGTTGGTTATTTTGTGACAATTACCATGCGATAATACTCTTTCCTGTGGTAAAGACTTTCACCTTTTTTGCTTGTTTTTACAAAGTAACGTTAAAAACAGTGGAGGACGCTCTTCATGTTTTCGGTCCTGTTATTAGGATACTAATACAGATACTATAGCTCTATTATGAAATTTTTCTCTCTTAAATCTTTAATATAACACATTCTTCATTAAATATTAAATATTGTGGAGTACTTGGAGTTGTTTGGAAAGCACTTTCTCTAGCCAGAATCCTTGCCTTATTGAAGCCGGTGGGAGTTTTGCCACTGACTCTTCATGCAGCCCAGGTTCTACCTTCTGACTTGAAATCCACACCTTAAATTATCCATGCTGCCGAAGTTGGGGAAATGGTAGGGGTGGGAGTTCTGCACCTTGTGCGAGGAAATTAATTGACACTTGAGGCTTTCAATTCTTCCAGCTGGGGAAGCTGTGTATGTCAGACTCTCTTAATTGGTAATGGTAAGTTTAAGACTATGTGATTAGTTCATGCTGGAATGAAACAGCTAGCGTCCTTACCTGTACAAGCATCAGAGATATTATGTAACACAGGCCAAATATGTTATTGACATAACGGAAATAAGCTTGTTAAATGAAGTCTATTTGTGCATCAGGCAAGTAAATAAGGCTGCATCTGGAAAGATGCTGTGAGTCATTTACTGAATGAATGTTTCATTTTACTTTTACTTCCTCCATTTCTTCCAAATTGATTTGGTTCTTTAAAAAGAGGCATCATTACCAGGCAAAAAGATAACAGAAAAGGGATCTATAAAGGGAGGCATTAAAAGAGAATAGAAGTTAAATGTGACTGGGGACGAACACCTCCAGAGGCTGAAGTCAATGGGGCAGACTCTTCTCTGGTCAAGTTACTGTTATTTTGTCTGCAACTTTGCTGATGTCTCCTCAGTTACAGCAGAAAAGGCAATAGGGAGAGAGCAGGGAGGAAGGACAGAAAGGAAAGTCATGCTTTGGGGTTTGAAGCAACCTTTCTGGGTTATCTGACATGTAGACAAGGGGAAAATTGGGCAGCATAACATACTGAATATCTATCTAAACCAATATTTTAAAAAAGAGAAATAATATCTTAATAAATATTAGTAAATATAGTAAATATATATAGTAAAATGCTGTGTAGAATCTCAGGAACTCATTTTATCCTTTGGTTATTTTTAGTAATAGATACGTTTAACCTAACAGCCAGTGACTATTTATACAGTGCATGTGCACTTAGAGAAGTTAAAAATAATAATAAAAAAAATATTGTGACAACGTGGACATACATATATAGATGTATACATTTATACACACATGCATACACAGGGCAACAAGCACTCCATTCTTTGTAAAAACGAAGAGGAAAGGATAAGATATCAAAGTACAGAATGGTCTCGTAGACTGAAACTGCCCAGTGACTCTTATTAAATTGCACTAATCTTGCAAGTGAAGATAAAAAGAAAAAGAAGGTTTCTCCTATATTGAATATTTAGCTTTTTAACGTAATTAGGAATATTAAAACACTGACAATGATTGAGATAGAAACATTATTCATAACTTTTATTTCCGCACTGGGCAGCAATCCAGTATATTTCATTTATGAGGTTTCAGCAGTGGAAAGAGAAGCGTTAGCCAATTCCTAAATTAAATATGCCCTGTTAACTTTTATAAATGATAGCCCAGGATTAGCTTCAAAATTTTAGCTTTCATTTTATTAATATAATTAGTGTGTTCGCTGGACTCTAGTGCCCATTGTCTTCCATTCCATTTGTTACGCGCTGGGCAACATGTATTCTTGTCCGAAGGTCTGATCTGACAAGCACTGTCCAATGTAATGCTTGTAAGTGTGAATGGCCTCGTAGAAGTTAGCTTTTACTGCAGTGAGAGAGTAGCTCACCTTTATGCTCGACACTAGAAATTTGGATGACTGGCCTCTTTATTGTTAGGCTACTTTAAATTAAAAGGTGTAGAACAGCTATCAGCTGAATACAGTACAATTGTTACTCCGAGTATTTCCAAGCCAGAAGAGAGAAGCTGGGAGCCTTTGCCTAACTAAGGTTAACCGGGGTTTTCAGATACAATGTTGATCCGTGTATGGAGTCATGTCTTACTCTTATCCAGTAATCACGTGGAAAACATTTTTTACTTCTACGGGAACAACGTATATAACCTGTGCCTGCTTTCTTCCTATTACTTCATTGATATTGGGTAGCTACTCTGAAGGTTACATGTTTGCAATGACATATATGGTTTGTTGGATGTTTCCAAATGCCTGGCCCTGTAGGGCTGTGCTCTGGATAAGCTGAAGCTGTTAGCTGTATGTATGCCACCCCACTCCCCGTGGGGCCATGGAACTTTCCCATGCTGTCCTCCATATCAGTGTTTTTGTCAAGTCACAGGCATATTGCTTTTAATGTTGGCTACTTGAAACTATTGTACTGGGAAAGGGATTGCTAGCCAAAACACTTGCTTTAAATTTGGAAAATTTCCCAGGACCTGTAATTGTTTCCTGAATAATTTCTCCTGAAAACAGTCTTGAGAAGTGGAGCCTACCTGACACTGGGAGTCATCTGCTGTCATTTGCTTGGTAAAGATCTAGGGACACTCGCTCTCTTTGAGATGGAATGTCAACACCCTGCAGACTAGACTATTCTAACTTTCAGAAAGTTATATAGAACTTTCATTTGATGTGATGGGTGCAATTCAACTGTAAGCAGAGCTCCAGCACAAGGTCCAAGTGTCACTTCAGAAGTCAGATCCAAATGTTTTTCTTGTTTGGTGCACCACAAAGACTGCCTGTGCCAGGAGATGGTATGGCTTCTGACACTGAGCACCGATCTCCTATGATGAGGCAAGGTTTTGGTGTTAAACGCAGTTTCCCAGTGTTACCATTCTCCACTGGCTAGAATATGCTCAGTTAAATGTTTTGAATAGTTACAGCTGCAGCCTGTAGTCATCCAAGCAATTTAATCATCTTTCTCAGGCATTGTTTCATGCTTGCCTAAAACTCAGTCTGTAAGATAGCGATCACAAAACTTGCTGTTCAGTGCAGCTTCCCAGTTCACGGTACGTGTTAGAGTTCATCCGTTGTCAAGGTTAAAATAACTTCAGATGACTTGCTAAACAATTATAAAAAAAACCCTGTGCCATATTCAGCTCTGCATGCCTCTATACCTGTGTTTTACTACATGCTGTTGTACATCTGTTGATGCCTTCAGGCCTAGCCTTGATTTCGTGCTATAAAGCTGCAATATATTAAGGCTTGATTACCATAACAATAAAAAGAGAAGTAATGAGGTATCAACTAAAGAAGCTCTTGAATAAAATGTTTTCAAGGTTTTAATGATGTTAAAAATTAAAAGGAAAAGTTTTTAAAAAAGCCCCATACCTTTTCCCTTCCCTTTCAACTTGTTTTATTAAAATCATACCCATTTTGTCCATGCAATCTGCACTGTTGTTTTTTTAAATACAAAGGAAAATTGCAAATGCTCTGTGTGAACTTAGCTGCTCACCTGTCCAATTATTTCAAAGCAATTAACTTCAAACAGTATGATATACTGGCTTGAAGTTCTGGTAGGAATATAATTGACTGCTGGGGGTTACCTGGCCTATTCTGGCTCTTGATAATAGCCATCTGTATTTGCGAGCTGTTAGGCCCCAATCCAGCAAAGCACTTAAGTATATCCTTAACTTGACACATGAGTAGGACTTTTCATCTGCTGTGAGGTAAGCAGGTGTTTAAGGATGTTGCTGAGTCAGTTTTGAAGAAACAGCTAAAAAAATCTCAGTGAAATCGAAAGAAGCATCTTATTGAATTCATCAGGTCTAGAAGGAAGAAGGTGGTCTTTCTTTCAAAATTCTAGAACTCATCAGGCAATATTACCCCAGACCATTTTTACTGGCATGAGCATTTTTCATTGCGGGGAAGATCACAGAAATCTTTCTGGTTAGAAGGGGATTCACAAAACAGTGGACAACAGGTAGGAAAAAGAAAATTTGGAGCAAAAGCCCCAAATTAAAAGCAAGAACCTTCCAAAATTGTGTGTGTCAGTTTGAGAAATTTCAAAGTAAAGAAACACAGAGGTTGTAATGAAAAAATAAAGTAGTTTTCAAAATGTTTGCTTTGCTGTTAGTTTCAGGAAAAGATATATTACTTGCCTAAAGTGTAATTAAAGAGATGATGGCGTAAGAATGCCAAACCATCTTTCTTCATGCTGTGCCACCTGGGAGAGAGAGGTTATAATATTGCTCTCTGGCCTAGGCTGATCAGTAACATGCACATATGGATAGCATAGTTTTCTTTTAAAGAATGTTTTGTATAGACTGTCATTAAGAGCAAGAACCTATTTCGTCTTTATCTCTTTGTCAAAAATAGCCAAGGTCGTAAGAACAGGCGAGTAGAACATCACAGCAAGATCACATTTAAGGGTATAGCCCTAGAGCAGCTGGAGTGCTTCAGTTCTGAGACTTGTGATGAATGAGAACTGCAGACACTTTGCTAAATCTGAAGGGGGGTTGCTTGACAATTTATGGAAAGGAACAGTAGAAATCTCAGGAGAAAAATAGAGTATTTTAAAGAGAGTCTGTGGTGGTTTTCAGGCTTGATTTTGGCTTCTGTGTTCTCAAAATGCTTTGAACTATTTCTGAAGAGGAAACAATGTTCAAAGGAAGGATTCCTGGTTTGTGAATACAGGCTCAACTAAAATTCAGCCTGATGTCAGGGACTGATCTGCTGGAATCATTGGTTAGTTTTTTTGTCCTCAGATTTTTAGGATACGGTTGACTGTGAAACCACCAAGGTCCACCAAAGAGGTGCAAAGGTGCAAGCCCTCAGCTGTTCCAAACTATTAGGGGGCCACTATTTAGATTCAGGGCCTGTCCCCGAAGGACATCTGTCCATTTTTCTTGTACAGGAATTTGTCTATGCCATGGGTTTGTATCACAGTGACTGTTGCACTGAAGTGCCAGATGAGGTGACAGAACCGGGTACAATGTTTCTGTTTCCACCAATGCCCATGTATTTCATTTCTCTTTCCAATTTTTTAGTTCAGAGGCAGTTTCTAAAGATTTGTTTAAAGTTGTGAAACTTCATTTTGGATCCAGGCTTAATTAATACTTTATCTGAAAAAGAATTTCATATCCATAGCATGTGGACCTTAAAGTTTTAATACACTTCTCATTTAAGCCAAGATCAAATTACAGCTTAATTTTGATGTGATTTGCAGGCTCAGTGAAAACTACATCATGCAAAGAGATGCAAAGGTATAAAACAAGCTCCAAAGGCTCATACAGGGATCTTTTGGCAGGAATTACAGAGTGGAATTGATCTCTGTCTCTTTCAGTTCTAACAATTTGCTCTTCCTTAAACTTAAAAAATATCCAACTCCTATCAGCCACTGCTGGAGCAGTGTAATCAGGTAAACAGCTTGTGTTTAATTTTTGCCTCTGCTGGATGTTGGGCCCACGCACTTGGGCTCATGTACCCAGGTTGCATGTGTTAAGCAGTCTCTGTAGCAGCATATCTTCATGGGCCCAGCCTACGCAGGACAGCCTGTAACCAGGGAATAAAAATGTAAACACAAGCTGCTGTTCTGTGCAGTTAGTAGCACAGCAGCATGTCCTGTATATATTTTTACACAGCTAATTTGGCTGCATTAAACTGGGCTAATCCATCATTTTTCATTTGGTGGGAATATTTTGTCTCTTGCTGAAGCTGTCAATATCTACTCAATTGTTTGTGGCAGTTTCTCCTCACTCTGTTAGAGATATCATAGTATCCGCCAAGCTTTTGTGAGTTAACTGTTTCGGAGGTGTTGCAAGCTTATAGAAGGGTATGAGAGTCATATTAGCCTTGGCTTTTCCCACAGTAACCAGGGCTTTGCAAAGGGCAGTAGGTGATTCTGGAAAAGGAAAAGGAGATCCAAGATTTATTCGGGAAGAACTTGCTTTCTATACTTCTTCTATGTGATTCATTGATGATGAATAGGTCAGCTGCCAGTTGTCCTAGGTCTTGTACTAAAGTAAGTGAAAAATACAAATTCAGCACCCTGTGTCCTTGTACTTTTCACCTTCACCTTCATCTTCCCTGTCAGAGCGTGGGAAAGGACTTCCTTCCTTAAATCAGCTGGTCAACCTATGTTATTTAAGTTAGATAAAAAGTCGTTTTCTGAACGGGAACTTAAGAGATGAGGGGGGAAAATCAGGTAGATGAGGGACCAAGTTAATGAGTATCATCCAGGCTGGGCAACGGCAGGTACTGTTTTCAATGAACTCAAACCACTGTCAGCTTCACGAGCATGAAGAAAGAGAGGCTCAAGCCTCACGCCAGGTCTCCCGCAGAGCAGAGCACAATACACAGGTCAGTGATCTGAACATACTCCTCCTTAATTCTAGACAGGGATGGTATTTTGATCTACCACATAGGTGAGTACCAGAGGACAGAGATGTGATCAGAAAATAATGGGGCTATATAGTGTAACAGCCTTCCAGATGTCTAATAAAGACTTTTAAGAAGTGTAAAATGTTATCAGAATAAGTCTGCATAACTATGTAGTTATTACAATATTACCACAATTGTCTTCTCTGTTAAAGCCCCCAGTTCTTGCCATGTTTGGCTGCTTTGGTTTAAGAGGTAGGCTCATAATGAATGACATGCTAGAGTGAATATTCATCTAAAATTCGGATGATTTGTTAAAACTGTGCTTCCCATCTGTACCTAGAACAGTAGCTGATGAGGCTGCTGCATGCTACGAGTTTCTCTTCTAAATTGGCCTGAGGTAGCAACACCATTTTGTAGTCTTTCTCGTTCTCTTGATGTAGTCTTTCCATGTACACAGACCTTCTCTCTACATCACTTTAAGAAAGTGACTATGTGGATCCAGACTGGGGCTGCTGGGATTGATGCGGTCAGCTGCAGTGGTCAACAGACATGCTGGTATTGCTCTGGTCCTCGAGTGCTTAGCTGGGAATAAAAGACATACAGAAAGGGGTCTTTCCTAATCTAGATAGATGACACATTGAAAATTCTGTATGTGATATAATTAATAGCGAACGATTGTATAATATAATTTTGATGTATTTGTACGTATACATTGCTTTAAGGCACATAGCTGACAAACGGGAGGTGAGAGGACGGGTTTAAGACCTAATGGCTATCTGGGCATATCGCCTCGTATTTACCTGCTCTCCAGCCCCTGGTGAGCTGTATACAAGCAGTATGGAAATTCTGTGTTGCTTGTAATCAAATTATTAGGCAATTGTATATGCTGGGTATCTCTGGAAAATAAGTCTACTGCCTCTCTGAACCCAACACTGAATTCATGCTGAAGACCAATATGGGAAGCTGTCGGCGAGCCTTGTTAAATAAAACCTTACTTATTGCTTGTCATTAGTGCTGTGTGTCAGGGAAATGAGGCTTCAAAAGGGGGTGTGAAAAGACATTTAGATTTCAGAGAAGAGAACTGGGTGTGAATCTTTGGGAGTAAGCAGGGTTATACATGAAAGTTCTCTACCAAAGCAAGACAATTGTGTTGATGAGGTGTTTGTAACAGAGCACAGAGTGACCTGCCCTCCCAAAGCAGAGCCCTGCTGAGCTTTGAGCACACCTGCCACACCTGGAAGTGAACTTTATCATGTAGCTCTTCTCTCTTCTGGCGGGTGACTTGACAGTTGACTAAAACTTCACAGTTTAAGGATAATTTTCAGTAAATGAAACCATGGAAACCATTAGTACTGAATGGGCCAAGCACATTCCCATGTAGGTTTTGTGTGGTTATGCAAGGGGGAATTTGGCTCATGTACGTCTTTCCTTGGCTGCTGGTGAGAGCAGAGGAGACTTCACAGAAAGGCAGCATGTGTGTGACGAGTTGTTAGTTTTATTGACTGAGGTTTTTCTCACTTTAGTCAGGGCAATAGCTATAAAAGTAAGAACCTACTAAATATCCCTTTTAATGAACTGAATTGCTAATGCTAAATTTCATTGCTGGAGCATCTTACAATAATGTGGCTTTAAATGTGCACTACACAAATGAACAGACTTTAGATCAATTTAAAAGTACCCTTAGTATAATTTTATGGCCTGGTCACTAAAACGCTGTCACTTGAAGAACAGAGCAGAATTCCCTCTCCCAAAATGTAGGCAAAAATCTCAGGCATGGACACACACTCAAAAGTATTCCCGGGGATTTTGCTTGCTAACAAACAGAAAAAAAAGTGTAGTGGTCCTTGGGAAAGCTTCTAAAGCACTTGTCTCTGTGTTTGGTATGGTGAGGTATTCCGAGGAATGCTTGGAGAGGGCAGAGCTCAGCTCGCTGCCCAGCACTAAGGTGTATTTTAACTATATTTTGGCTATTGTACTGAACAGCTTTCCAGAAATGAAGTCCATATCGTTTGCGTCCCCTCCCTTCCTACGCCTGCTCACTGACCCGGTGTTTAACGTAGGCAGTGTCTTTCTTTGCTAAAGGAAAGTGTTAGGTTCTAAAATTTTTCCTCAGACTTCACCCTGATATTATGTGATCCTAGATAAGCCTCCACAAGGTGGGGAGTCCTTATTTCTTTTTGATATCCGTGGGAGTTGAGTATATTCATCATGTGGATTAACTGGGCCCGTATCACAGCTGAAAAAGGACGGCAGACGGCAGTGGTGCTGGTGAGAGCTCAGCCATCAATTAATATCTTTGCTGAAGACAAGTGAGGCTATAACGTGCAGCTGGCCTTGATGTCTTGGGTGGGTTGCATTTAAAATATAGCCTGGAGGCAGCTTTACTAACTTTAGAGACGTGATGATGGGATCTGCAGAAGAGTATGCAGAAGTGATGCAACATGACATTTTAAAATGAGAGAACAATAATACCGATTTATTCCATTGCCTAATGAGTATATGACAGTATATTGAATCATTCTGTTATTTATTTTCTTAAAAGTTATTTCCATGTCAATAGAATATTTGTGTATGAATAAGAGACCTCTTTTAGAGAAAAAAATAGAGAGAAATGTGTAATTCTACAGGTAAAACAGGTAAAAATTTTATTTGGAGTTTCTTTTTACCATAGCCTTACAGTCACGTGCATTTCTAATAGCTTCTCAGTGCCAAGAGGAGGCCATGATGACCTTAAATCAATGTGTGTGTAAAATGGGAAAGTTTCAGGGAGTTTTCTTTGTTGTTTTACCCAGTGTTTGTGCTATTGTAAGGATGATAGCATACTTTTGAAATGAAATATTTTCAGAAGTTTCTCTAAGAAATCCTGTGCTGCTAAATTACACTCATGAAAATCCCTCCTAGACCCCTCACATGATACCCCGATACTTAATTGTAGTCCTTATAAACATGGAAAAAGAGTTTGCCAGAGGAGCAGGTATCTTGTGTCCCCAGTGAAACGAACGTGTGTTGAAACAGCTTGTCTGCCTCAGTGATGTGGTGAGGAATAATGAAATAGCAGAGGGTTTAACAAGTGCGTATCTGACTGTAAATCCAGGGTTTGGCAGAACAGAGTCTTCACACCAGTGCTCGCAGGTGAGCATTTTGCTCTCGCTGCTAATCTAGCTTTGGCAGGGAATGCAGAGGGCCCATAGTTATCTGTAAGAAAAAGCATACGAAATGAGGAAATGTGTTGTGACCAAAGGAAATAAATGAGCAGATGGTGTGCTAGCATCATACCTGACACTCCAGAGGAGATTGCTGTAGCAAAACCACCGATTACAAACATACAGTTATCAACAGAGGCCAAATCCAAGAAGAGCAGGGGGAAGGTGATATGCATGGAAGCATGGAATAAAAAGCAGTGCAAAAGAAAGATTGAGACATGACAGAGAAGGAATCTGGGGGGAACAACGGAAAAACAAGCAAGATGAGATGACAGCCAGAAGCAGCTGGGGGTAGGAAAGGAGCTCAGTGGGCAGATAACTGGACTTGAGACAATAAATAGCTGACTTCAGACGTTTTGCAAAATGAACACTACTCTGCATGTGAGGCACCGAAGATTTTAGACTTGTGAGCAGACAGTTACTGGCCAGTTCTACCAAGTAGAAATTACAGATTTTGTCAAAAAAGGAAAGTGGATTGGAAGGAGGGGGGATAGAATGGTGGTGGGAGATGCCACAGCCAGGACAATGAGGGTGAAAATGACTGAATTGTAGAGAACAAAAGGAATGGCAATGGTAAAGGGAAGGCAAACTCCAGTGTTCCAGGAATTGCTTCAAATGGGCAAAGCCAAGATGTTGAAAGACTGTCTTTTTATCATGCGAACATTTTACTAAAGTGAGAACGAATCTAATGCTCGCAAACCAGTGGTGATAACCTGACAGAAGAAGGATTTAGAGGTGAAGTGCCCTGGTTAAAGTAGCATTTGTCTTTTTTTGGTGCTGGCAAAGATACCTGTTTAAGTGTTTATGAAGGGAAGTAAACATCTATTCTATAGTAGTCTTCGGCATGATAGCTTCAATAAACACTGTTTAATGTTTAAACATGAAGTATTGAAGTGGGATGTTGGAAGTTATAGTACATTCAACTGCCAAAACTGCCTTTGCTTGGCCTGGAAGGGTAGTGCAAGCAAAGAAAGTGCAGTTTTCAATAGCCAGTTTTTATTTTGTTGCTGACAAAAATGTTAGGTGAAGTACCAGAAATTTTGCACATCAAGGAAAATTTCTACAGTCAGAAGTTCACCAATGTTGCTGTAGTCATGAAAATAATTTACACCTTTGGTCTTAACCTAACCCTTCCTTATACCATTTGATCGTCTTGAATGTGTGGTGTGTAACAAGTATATCCTTCAGTCATTTCTTTACAGCTGAAAAAGTCTTGATTCAGTGCAGAGAAACTGCAGGGTTTTATTTATTAAACATGCCTTTGTTAACCCAGCAGAGTATCTGAAAGTTTCAGAGTGAAAACAAGAGTTCAAAAGCCCTGAATCTTGTTCAAGAAGCATGGTGAAGGCCATTTGTCAGGGAAGCTGGGAAGAGACCCAAGTGTCACAGATATGGGTGTCACTCACTTTGTAATGGCAACAACTCATGAAATATGATCAGTGACCTAAAAGAGGAGTAGAATGAGACAGTAAAAATGCGTGTTGTGTTTCTGGGTTGTGGTGTAAAACAAAGAGAGACCTACTGCTACACATAGACTGAAGCTTAAGTAACTATAGGGACTCCACTGGAAAAAGGTGAAAAAGTGAAAGTGTGTGAAAGGTTCCCATCCACAGCTACTTTGTAATAGCAAGTTTTAACCACTTTCATAGCTTTGGTGTGTGTTGTGCGAGAAGGATTTAGGCCCCATTAGAAATAACAGTAAATGCCAGATAGAAAAGATGTGTGTATTATTACTGAGAGTATTTTATATCAGGAAGATCTTTGTGGGCATCAACTAGAAAGAAGACAGATAAAACATTCTTTGATCTTGGAGGGTGGTCATTCAACATAAAAGTCTCTGTGGTTCATCATTTTCTATAGCTTTTCTGCCTATCATAGGGTGCCTATTCATGCAAAGGCCAGAGACTGCTAGGCTATGTAAGACCTGTCCAGAATGCTTAAAAATAGGTGTCAAATACAGGGTAGATTGGGTGAAATTAGCCTGCAAAATTCAGATTTTTAACAGAAACAGTTAAAATGTGAAACAAAGGATATTTGTGGTAATAATAGAGGTAAGGGCTTCTTACTCTTTCTACTGTCTGCTTAAATCTCACCTTTATGAACTCTTTGTACAGAGTCGTAGTGTTCTAATTATGTAGCAGTATTAGTAAATCATGAAAATTGATTGCAGGAGAGTTTTTAGCCAAGGACCAAAGTCTAATACCCTATCTCACTGACTAAGATTGCAGTGATAGTTTTCTAAATAAGTATCAAAGCCTAAAAACACAAACTGCAGAAGGGGGCAGGTTTGCAGGAAGGTATGAGCATTTGCATGGAAGGCCCGTTTTTCCATATGGATTGCAAAGTTTGCTGCTGGGGTAGGAGGTAGGGAGACGTGACTGTAAGCTTGATGAATTCCTGGGAATCCAGAATAACCTTTGCTTCATCTCCTACTTCAGCCTGTCTGTTAGGGCTTCCCAGTTACATAGGTATCTAGTTCAATTGGAATAGCAGTAAGAAAACACATGTATTTCTGCAAATCTTATTTCCATCTTCTGGGATAAATTCAAGCCACTGCGGTTCTGCAGATTCCAGTGTGGGGATACTGGTAGAAGGTCATAACTCCTCCTTCCAGATTTGGTGCGTTATGATACATCCTGGAACGCGAGTCTCATTCCAGAGCCCGATGAGTTTGTTTTCAACCTCAGGTGAGAAACTGCTTTTGTCAGAGCTTATGTAGAAGAGCATTGGGAAGAGGGTCTTGTAATTTAGCCTATGCATCGAATCTGATGGTGGCAGCCCAGTTCTGAGTTTCTTAGGGACCACCACTCTGTGAGATCAGTAAGGCAGTTTCACCACCTTTCATCCTCTGCAGTGGGGATTCAGGCCTCTTCAGAGAGATTCACAGCTTACTGAGATAATTGAAATACATGAAGTTCCGTTTAAGCATTAAAAAACTCTCTTTTATGTAAGGGTTATTAAATTCTGGAATAGGTGGCTCAGAGAGATTGTGGAGTATGTCCTTGGAGATTTTCAAAATTCAGCTGGACACAGTCTTTGGCAACTGGTTCTAGCTTACCCTGCTTTGAGCAGGGGGTTTGGACTAGATGATCTCCAGGGGCCCTTCCCACCTCAACTATTCTACAATTCTGTGATTCGATGAATTATTTTATTCCTGTAACTTTAGTGATCTCTGAATCAAAGCAAGGGCCTTTCTGGATGTGAAAGAAAACAGACTATATAAGCAGCAGATCGGATTCCCATGGAAATCTTCTGCATTTGAGAGTGGAGCTTTATTATGGTGAGCCTATCCAAAGAATTATGTGGTTGTTCTCCTTCTGAGATCCTGAAATGCTATGGAAGTTCTCTTGATGGGACGGATTTTGGGTGCCAGTAGATTCAACAATACTAGAATTCCTTACTCATATTCAAGAATTTAGGCTCTGTTCCCAACTCTGTTTCTGGACTGCTGTGTCAGTTTGGACGTATCCCTTTCCTTCTTTGTATTTCATTTACTGTTTTGTAAAATGGTGAGCTTAACCTCATTTGAGTGGGACAGTAGAGTTTCTAGATGAAAACTGCTACAGAAAACATAGGCGTTCTCATCAAATTAGTAAGATCAAATGTTGTGTGTTCTGTAGTGAACGTATGCATTCTATCTGGCAGAAAGAAATGATGTTAATTAATTACTTTGACATGCAGTCATAATGTTGCAGTCTGTATTATAGATGTCCAGATGTTGGGTTGTTCTTCCAGGATGCAACATGTTTAAATGTATTAGAAGGTGCATTTTTTCTTTGTGTATGACTATGACAAATTGAGGCACAGCCAAGCTGCTAACTTCCTTGAAGGCATCTTTCACGCTTCATCCATTATATGAGTGATAGGTAGTATTAAACCCCTTTTTCTTTGTGAGGAAAAACACATTGTGGATAATGGAAATGAAATCATCAGCACTAATATTTATCCCAACTTTGTTTTGTATCTGCAAGATCAATGTTTTTTTAATTCACTTTCATTCTCTTGCTTCATTTGCTTTGCTGTTGTAAAGGACATATTGCATCTTGGGAGAGCATTGGATCACATTTTAATCACAGTTTTACTAAAACAGAACTACACAAGTGGAATTATTCTGGATTCGTATAAATGACAGCAGAAACTCAGCCATTGTCTGATGTTTAAATTCAACATTCGTAATTTCTGAGCTGTTTCTTTATAGTAGGTACAACTACTCTCATCATAAATTCTTTCTAGTCTGACTACAGCAGGAGATTTAGGTAATCTTCATGTGTGTCTATCATGTCTCCTGCACTGACCAGTTCACCCAAATCTGACAGGTTGGTAGAGAGTTCAAAGTTATCAACTTCCAGCAAGTTTTGTGAAAAACGTAGTCTGGATTGAGCAGGGAGACACACATTTGTTCCTCAGTGAAGGGACAGTTTATAGATCAAACTTGAATGCTGGTTACCCTTCAACATGCACATCCAGGCCAGCCAAGCAGCACACGGTACTCAGAAACAGGAACAGCGTTTTTGTTGTCATTTGCCCCTCACGGGTTGGATGGCACAGGAAGGGTCTGTTAATACTGAGCAGGTGTAGCAAGGGAGAGACCTGGAGAGGAGGAACTACAGACGCTGCAAAGATGTATGAAATTATAGGAAATTCTAGGCATTGGGCTGGTATTGCGATAATGGGAGAGCAGGGAGACAGAACATAGACCTAGCTGTAGAAAAACAGGCTTCATTGTTTAAACAAAAATTTAAGTCTCGATTCTGATTCTCGGGATCTTTGCAAATGCCATTTCATCTACATTAGTGAAATCCCAGTAATGCGACTATGTGGGCAGCGCGTTGCCAAACCAGGAAGTTGCTTCCCTTGGAGTTCTATGGTTTCTTATAATCTTTTTGTTTTTCTAATGGCCATTTGTTTTTTCCTTTTGCTCAGTTAAGATGAAATAAGCAGGCAGAGTCAAGATGTGAACCATCAGGTCAAATTAGAGAGATTGATACTTTTCAAATTTCCATAGTTCCTTTACAGGGGAGACACTGTCAAGAATTTGGATGGATCCAAGTATCTTCTGTGCTTAGCTTTGAATTGGTTCTGGGGCTACTTAGAAGAATTTTAATAAGTATTTTTTAAATGAATATTTAAATGTGCTAAATTTTCTATATGTGCATTAGATGTCTAACTGTTATTCTATCATTGTATCATTTTTGTATTTGTCTTGGTAATTTCTGAGGACAACTCTTAGAATTCAATACTAATTCTTTCATTTTTTTGATTCTCGAAAGAGCATTTTAGTTCTCTCTTTGTTTTCAATAGGAATTAAATTTTTTTCTAGATTATTCTGTGCACTGCTAGATTTCCTGTGGAAATCCTTCAGGCTTTAAAATACCATCTTAAACTGAAATTATTTTAAGTGTTAAAAAAAAAAAAAAGTCCAGTAAAGAAAATATTGTCTTCTCTTGGTATCATTTTATGGAACAGTTCTTCCTCCTCTCTGAAATTTTCAGGAGAAAACTCCTTAATTATTTTGTTATGTTACATTTCTTTCTGGTGATACCAAGTTCATTGAGTCTCTCTTGGTACATAAACCAGCCTAGTATTCCGATAGCACTGTCAGAAGTTTGTCACACTGGATGCTTGTCTTTTTATAAAATGTATGCCATCTTTGCCATCTTAACTCAGGAATAAAACAGTGCTCTGAGTGGAAACAGGACTTCTGGACTAACCAAACTGTGTCTCAAATTTAAATGTTTTTCTGAAGTTGTAGGGTAGAGGGGAAAAAACTCTGATTTTTAACATTCATTACTTTCTGTGAAAAGTCATAACAATCAATTGTTTCTAATTCAGTAACAAGACTTCCTTTTGAGAAGACACTCCTTCCAGTTCTTTTAACCAGATGATTCCTTGACTTAAGATAGAGTGGCTTCACTCCTAATTTGCAATCAAAGGCTGCCACACAGTGCTCTGCTGCAGATAAAAGTCCAAATTCTACCTTTTTTCAAGTCTTTCACATGTGAAAACGTAGGAGTAGCAATATAGCATGTTAAAGTAAAACAGAAATTATGAAGGTTTATGTTAGAGCTGGGAACAGCCTTCACCAAGAGATGTTCTGTCAGGTTGTGCACAATGCTTCTTGTGCTTGTTGCACAACACAGAATTTCCACATTTCTTTACTGAAATCGAATACTTTCTTTAATAAAATAAGTAACGATCAGCACAGGTACATGAGTCATCCTTCTTGTATATGAAATTCTGAGTTTCAAAATGTTCAAGAAAGGCAAGTTAAAATCATAGCAAATTAGGTTTAAAATCCTATTCCATTGAGAATTTCTTCTTATACTGCCAATAAAACGGGATTCAGGAGGGATACATGTTTTGACGTTCTCTATTTGGGAGATGGCACCTTTGTGAAAAAATGGCATTGTCAATGGAAGTCTGCACACTGAACATTGACAGTGATGTCCAGTCCTTCGTGAGGAGAATTAAGAGCTTCCTCTACCACTTAACATTTCATTGAAGATCTCAAAATGGGGCTCAGCTCCAGCTCCTGAATGAGATTTCGGCAGTTAACTGATCTGGTGTGAGCTCTCTGCACAGAAACTGAGTTTTACTTTCCCTGTACACTGCGCATAGGAAACATGTTCATTATCGTCCAGGAACTCCACGACTGATTAGCTTATATTTGCTTCTCTGGCAGTGCCTTCCTCTAGAGCCACGTATTTTCCTGGTTTCAACACAGGAATGGAAATTAAATGTCAAACTAGTCTCTGATATTTCAGAAGAGACAGACTTGAAAAACAGAAACATGACCAGAAGAAATGTTTAAAATTTTATCACGGCCTAGTCCTCAGATATCTAGCAGCTGATTCTATCTGTGCCGTGGTTGCGTGTAATTGCATTTTAAGTAAGGGAACAGACCGGCCTCAGTTGCAGGATTGTTTGTTTTACTGTAATTAAGTAAATTAATCAGTACATTAACTTCCTAATGCAGAGCACAGTTCTGAAATGAATTGCAGATATTCACTGTTTTGATAAGATTTAAAGAACAAAAGCCTCCACAGCAGGTCAGCGTTACAAGGCTACTAGAGGTCTGTAAAGGTGTAAAAGCTTTTAAACGCCAGAAAAAAATGTATAATACAGAGAAAGTTACACTTGGGTGATTTTTTGTTTTCGAGAGAAACAAATAGGTTTGAGTTAGTTATTCTACTTTTATCTAAATATGTGAACATCAGCGCATAACTAGCCTTGGCCTAACCTATAGTTAATGAAATTACACTTCAAAACCGTGAGGCAAAGGGCTTCCTCCCTGTCCTTTCTCTGCTTGCAGTGTTCCCACTGACATGGCCCATCCCATCCCAGAAATTGATCTTCCATGTGGTCAGGATTGTTTCATGCACTGCGTGAAGGACAAGTTGTGTCGCACCTGGGTGATGGCGCTGCCAGACCTCTCAAGGCCCGAAGTCTCTCTTACAGGAGTACTTTACATGCAGCCCCTTCTTGTTAACAAAAGGACATCTGACAGTTAATGGTAAATATAGAACAGCACGATAAATGAGGCTTTCTGGTTTCTCCTGACTCATCCACCCTTTTATGTCAGGCTTTCAACACAGCGATTCTCTGGACACATTAAACATGAATCAGTTCCTTTGTTTCAGTAGTTGAGTGCAGTTCTGTATCTCATCAAAGAAACTAACTCACAGTGAACAATGTCACATTACTAAAACTTTTTTGTCTCTCAAATAAATACAGGCCATAAAGCAGGCTAAGTTTTTTCCTGTGTAACTTAATGGGAAGGGAACTGGGATTTATGTTTAGGTACGACTGGCATCACCAGTTCCTAAAATAGACTGGTCGTGAGATGCTGCTACCACAGCAGGCTGAAATCAAGAGGTGATCCTTTGTGCTGGACCCAGGCTCTGACTGCCTTTGGTCCCCATGGTTCCTTCTCTCTGTCTCTTACCATCTCCCCTCCATCTCATTTTTTCCTTGCTTTCTGCTTTTATCCATTATTTTTCTTTACTTCCCTCCCTTATTGCCCTTAATACCACCTAACTCCTGGGTGGGGGGAGAGTCAGATCCCTTTGCTCCCACCACCAGTCTGCCTTACAGGCAGTCAGAAGCCGCAGGCTTTTTTGTTTAGAGGCCTCCGGAGCTCGCAGCTCTGCGTGGTGAGCTGCCTTCCTGATTGCGTTGTCCACCGGGCAGGGGGCAAAGTGGGTTTCAAGGAGCTGCCTACTGTTTTACCCACAGTAAGATGTTGCAACAGAGGAAGGAAATGGCTCTCAAGCAGAGCAGTGGCAGGATTTTAGTACCTTGAGTTCTCTGTTATTCCCAGTCTTCCCCAGATTGCTCTGGTGCTGCTTAGGTAGCCTGGCTAAGAGTCTACGACACCATTTTATATCACAGAAAGATTCCTTTAATGTATTTAAAAAGGACAGTCTGCCTTTTCAGGCTATGCATCCAAATAACAACTATTCAGTGTGGTTACTTTCTCAGCTGAGTCACTATTTATGTGGAGACTGCCAAGTGTGCCACCAGTGTCACATTTTGGTGTCCCTCTCACATAATAGTGGAAAACAGAGACAGGCAATCAGAAGCACTTATTCAATGTAATCTGTGTTATGTGAATTCAATGTTTGCAAAGGATGCCAGGCTGACACCTCAGGGGACTTGAGCAATGTATTTCTATATTTGAACTTCAAGTGGGGGGAGGAGAAGAGGGAAAAAAGAGACACATGTAAAGGTTTATGAGGCATTTTCTCAAATTTGGGAAGTAAGAGTCTATAAAACACAAGAGGATTTGTGTTCACTTTAGTTCTTGTAATGGGCAGAGGACTGTTTCTGCAAAATTGGTGATTGTGTCTGAAAAGCATCATAGTTACCGTCTGAGCCTGCATTTAGATAGCTTTTCAGTACAGGTGTGCCTGTTCCAATAGCCTAATTAGAATGAACAGAGTCTCCCTTTTTTGGAAGTTGAACCCAAACCAGTCTCAGATTCTGGTAGGTTTTGAGAACAGGTGGGGATGATTAATTTTCTGACTGACCATGTACTGCACTGACTCTCCTAACACATGGCACCTACCTACTGTCTTCTGTTTGCTTATGATCATTAAAAAAATCATTAGTGAAATTAAGGAGTTCTTCTGGCTGTAATGTGCTGTCTATTTGAAAACAAGATGGATTTTGGTGAAAAGTCTCAATGTGGTTCCTGGCGAAGCAGTTTACATTACATGTCAGAGATCAAAATATTCATGGACTGGTCTCTCGGTTTGCCACGTGTAGAGTAAGTTCATGCCTCGGGGAAGAAGAACCTGTAGCGTCTGCAGCCTACTTTGTATAGCGGTGAAGGGCGTGGAGGGCCTGCTCCCCATTGCCGTTTCAGGGCACAAATACTTCATAAATCACAACCACTCTCGAGCAGCTCTGACTATTTCTTCAGCTGAGTGAGGGGTTGCATCGCCCCAAGACAGAGATGTAGGTGGGGAGTCCCAGGAAGCAGCCTGTACAATAGCGCCAACATCTGTTGAGATAATACCTTTCCTACCAGAAAGACCCCAAACAGACAGTGGTCTCAGGCTGAACTGTTGAGGGGCACCACTTAAATTGCCATTACAAAGCTGTCTCTGATGTTTTGACTGTGCCCGCTACCTTCACTTTAGTATGTAAGTCAAATGCTAACTGCACTTGTGTGTTCGCTCTGCTAGAAATTACTATTGAGACCCCCAAAACCTAGCCAAAGCAAGAAAGCAAGATCAGCAGCCTGAGAGAAGGTGAGTATGTAAATATTCTTTCTAGTTGCAGGGAGTTGAATTATTTGTATCCAACATAATTTTTTAATACACTCTTTTGTTCAGCAATTAATATTTTACAGTCTCAAATAAAACTGTCAAACAATATGGTCTTTGCAATACAGTTTTAAAATATCTACCAATCCTTCACACTCTATTATAATAAAACTTTGGAATGGCTAATGTGAGTGGTGATTTAATTTGGTTATATTAGTACAAAGATGAGCTTTAATAATCCTCTTTATTTTATTGCACTTAGGGTTTTTGTGTGTGTGTGCATGCAAGAGAAGTGCAAGAACATGTGGGCCCACGGGGATATTAATGATTTTCAGGTGTCCATTCAGTGGCTTTTCTTTTACACCCATTTGTAGGCTGCCTGGAAATTTATCTCAACTGAATTCTCTAGTTATAAGCAATTTGCAACTTGAGCAGTAATCTTCATAACCTTTGCTACAGTTGTGTCCTTGATGTAAGAGGGAAGGTAACGCATTAGTAGTCACATGCTGAGCTCTGGCTGTACCTGAGATTTAATGATATTTAGCTCTGGACGTAATTTCAGTTTACAAGCGATTACATGCTGTCCTCTGGGACACTGCTGTAAAGAATTTCCAAATAAGTTGCAAAATAGTGACGAATTAACTTGTAGTCTTGTCAAAATCAATTATCTTACATGACAACTCAACTACACTTTTCTATTTGCTGCACTGCAGCATGCTAAACATCAGCCAAAGTGTAAACAGAAAGTCCTTGTATGTCAAAACTCTGTAGTAAATTGATCTTGTATTTCATGTGCATGCAAATCTCCCGTAGGCTTAGTGGAAATGTTTTACTTACATTCACTGAAAGAGAATATTCCTTTCTGCCATGTTTATAAACTGTTTCACCGTGCAATCATGTAAATTTGATATAATTTGTTTAAAACATTCTTGTGGATGTTATCCTCAGCAGATCAAAGTTGAAAAACCTCCTTTCAGATTGATTCTGCTAGGTCAGTGCCAGGTAAGGCGCTCAGCCAGGTGCATGCTGCAGAGTCTTGCTGCAAGGGAGTAGTCACATGCCTGTCATGGGAACGAAATGGATGCCACACGGGCGATGTGACCGACTGGAGTCTGGTCATACAATGTGGGAACTAAGCACGGGGTCTGTAGGAAAACTGTCAACAACCAGTCAGTCACAGCCAGCTCCCTCTCCATGCCTGAAGGGCTTTGGAGGGGAAAAGGAGAGCTGGAAGGACCCAATGAGTCAAATCACTTTTTCTGTATTGAGGAATTTTGAGTTAAATTTCCCAGCCTGGAAAACCTGGTGTGGTTTAGCTGCACCCACAGATCTAATCGGTTCCTTCTGTTTATGAGAAATTCATTCTGCACAGAGCTGTTGTTTGAAGTCCCAAACACTTAGGAAGGCAAGACTCCTTCAGTTCTTACTCTGTTTGTAGTTTTAAAGGTTTCATCACATGCTGTGTGCAAAGAGACACTGTCTGTGAAAGCACAGATGCTTGTACAAAATTATGTAATTATATGATTATAAAATGCACAGAGCCACTTTAGTATAGTTTGTATACAGAAGACAGTTCGGCTGACGGGGTAGCATTATGTTGTAGGCTTATAACTGGCTTAAGAGAAATAAAAGATAGTGAAGATACAGCAACATCTGTTTAGGTCAAAATAGTGTGGGAAAGGCTGCTACAAGTTTTGAGTGGTGTACGGCTAGGAATCTGCTTTGCAGGTTTAGCACTTGGCTATATGTAGAGGCCTGTCAAATGTTACTACAGAGAGAAATACGTCTAGGACTTGTATCGTTTCCAAGCTTTAATTTCTCTGATGTATTTTGGAGAACAAGTGTTACTGAAATAGTAGATAATCCTGCCAACAGATTACTGAACCAGGAAAATACCATTTCAGATGTAGTACTGGTAGATAATGAAGGTAGAATAAATGACCCAGTCATAGAGAATAGCGTCAGACTCAGTAATGACTCTTTTGTTCATTTAAAACCAGGGAAAGTGAAAAGAAAGAAATGACATCTCTATAAAACAAACATTCAAAACTAAAGCAATTCATTTGGAATGTCTTTTGTCTTGGAACACTCAGAAAATTTTGTGTGATAGATGCCCCAAAGTCCAGGTTCTAAGAAAACTGTCAGGAATCAGCAACTTAAGCGTCGGAGGCAGCAACTTGTAGCTGGAGACCCTAGAGCCAACTTCGTATTAGTTATCAAAGTAAAAGACAGCAGAAATAAGTAGAGATCTGTAAGGAATAGAAAAAGAAACTGAACAGCAGTCAAAACTATGTCTTAGAAGTCAGGATATGTTAGGGATAAAGTGAGATTTGCCAAAAGACAAGCTGAGTTATGCCTAGCACAGGCTATTAAAACAAATAGCAGCTGTGTAGGTAAAAAGAGAAAAGAGAAGGATGGGAGACTCCTGCTTTAGTGGAAATGGAGTAGGACACTGCTGTCACCAAAACTAGACAGATCGTTTTTCCAGTTTTCCACCAAGAATGATGAATGTGGGGTCAAAAAGAAGATGACTAAAGGGGAAAGAAATAACCACGACTGAGGAAGGAGCAAAACTTGAAGATATTAGTATGCTCATGTAAGAGAATCCAGATAATCTGCCAGCTGTGTTCTGAAGCAATGGCAGACGAAATCTGACCTGAGAGCAAGCATTTGTTAATAAATCTTGCCAAGGTGAAAGGGGTACTTGTCAGAGTCCAGTATATGCTGACCAGGTTCTTGCAGATATTACACGTGGGAGAGGTTTAATGCCTAATACAGAGTTTACTCGTGTGAAGTTACGAGGCGTAACAGCGTAGCAGAGTGATACAACAACGCACTTCAATTACAGCACAGATTACAATGTAGAAATTGCAGTATGCAGTTGAATCACGATACACATGTGATTTCCGTTACTGGTCTCCATAATGTGTTCACCCTCACGATGCCCTGCATCCCCAGCTGCTGGCGACGTATGTGGGTTGAAACAAGCTCAAGCTCACTGGTTTCTCGAAAGTTCTCTTCTTCATTGTTCATTTTTTATGCTCCATGTTGGACTGAGCTAGGTATACACTCCCCATGCTGGTGTAGCTAACTCAGGAAGACAAATATTTGCATTCTTTTGATTAACTCAGGGAAAAGCAGCTACACAGGTGGTTGATCCACTCAGCTGATACAGCCGGTTGATCTAGAATGAAGGCTACCTTCCAATTCCCTTTTTGTTGAGAGAAGTTCAGCTTCCTTTGCCATCACTGTGGTCAGTCAGTCATTCATCGCTAAGCCTCAAGGACACACAGCCTTTGCTGCTCTCCAGAGTCTTCTTCCACTGTAGCAGTTCATTGATTGGTCACAGTATTGTGTGCTTGAAGAAAATCAAACAGAGTTGCTACATTTAAAAGGGAGGAAAAAACCACGCATAGCTTGAGGCCTGTTTTTCCAATCTCAATAATATAAACATCACAAAATACATTTTGAAGGAAATAAGAGAATCAAATGCCGAGAAGTAAATGAAAACTGGGATAAAATACAACGTATACTTATCTAAGGGAGATAGTACTAAAGGCAGCTGATAGCGTTCTTTGATAAAATAACCAATTTTCCAGGCAAACAAAGCAGTGGGAGATGCTTTGTAAACATAAACAAGTGGAGGCAAATTGCTGGCTGATGGCTTCACTGTAAATGTTGCATTGCCATGAATTCTGTAGCTTGTGGTAACTTAAGGGAAAAATGAAGTTCAGTTTATTTATATGAAAATATCAGCATGAACCGCATAACATGTATTAGGAAGCCAGCCACATCAAGTGCGCACTATCAGAGCTGCCTCTTGCTTGCCGAATACAATCTGAGAGATGTGGCTGAGATGGGGTTTGCATCATTCCACCGTATGCACTGTACGCCAGAAGAGGAACCCTCGTGCCTCACTCCGTGTGTGGGACTGGCACTCAAGTGAACCTCGCCCCCACATCCAGGATTCAGTTGTCCATCTTGGATGCTCTTGTTTGCTGACGGCTCTGCAGCTAATAAACTGCACATGTCTTCTAGGAAAATATATGGGAAGGGCAAAGGTGGTGATGCTGGGGAATATGTGTATATAACTGCAGAAAGCAAAACAGAGCCTTCAGTCTTCCTAAGAGGATGTTGCAGAAGTTTAAAATGTGCCATTGGCAAAGAATTTCTGAAAGAACATTTGTTTTCTGATGAAAGCCCCTATTTAGGACTTCACAGTTACTTTTAAGCTATTAACTCAGCCGCAGAGTTGACCTCTATGGGTGATTTGAGAGTCTGCAGTTCACAGTGCAGGATGTCCCATTATGAAACCTCTTCCCATGAATGTAAAGATTGTTTTCGTACTGGGTGCATCCAATTCCTCATCTTGTTGACAGTTCCCCAATTCTCTTGATAGGCATCGCTGTCAGTCAGCATTTCAGCTTAAAATACTCTCCTGCTGACCCCTGCGTGTTAGATAAAGCAGTTAGTTTCTAGCTGGTGTGTGTAAGAACACTCTTTTATTAAAAGTAGAAAGGTAATTTTTTGTAAAATGGAACTTGGTTAGTAGCCTTATAAAACAATTCATTATTCTTTCTACCTAGTAGCAGTGGGAGTGATATCCCAGCAAGATCAGGACTGACTTGTGACAACAATTTAGATATCTAGGCTGGAGCGACCCAACAGAAGTTTCTGGGTGCTCTAATCGTGGTGTAGGTGCCTGTACAAAAGAAGAATAAACTTTCATGAAAACCTGATCCTGGGAATTTGTACATTCAGACCCTGAAAGGTAGCAGGATACGCCTGTAGTCACCAAACCGAAGCATGGAATGGCAACTCTGCCTTCATAGTCCATGTCTGACTTCACCAGTCTTTCGGTTTTCAGGCACTTTTCATCATTAACAGTTGGTGTGTTTTGCCTTGGAGAGAGAGTCTCAACATTTCATCCATAGAGCTCCATTATGCTAACTCCATTTTAATCTCCTATTGAATAGGAAGGAGGAGAGGGATTCATTAAGATACTGACTAAAGGGTGAAATTCTAGTCCTGGAAGGCAATGGGAGTTTTGGAATTGACTTCAGTGGGGTGAGGATTTTATGCACAGAATTCATTTCCTTTTTCAGGAATACTCGTGTCTGCTCTAATGTAAATAAATATTACCATGAAAAGTTATCCAACTGTAATTACTTTGTGCATTACATCCTAAATATCTACTCGTACATGACATTTACTAAAGAAAAACACTTGCAAATTACATGTTTGATTAACATTACATCTTTCACAGTTTAAAAAGGGTATGGTAATTGAAAGCTGCATTACTTAGAAACCATGAACTTTATTTGAGCTCTTCTCTATAACTACAAATCTTCCCTTTTTTATTGAATATTTCACTCTGGATTTATGAGCATTTATAATAGGTGGAAGGAAAGTCCTCTTAAAGCAAACATCCCAGAACATGAAGGTGATGAATATTTCCTGCTTTGTCACTCGACAAACAAAGGTGCACATGAAGGGAGAAGTGGGTAGAATGACGGTTCAGATTTTGCACCCTGTCGGTACCCTGCACAAATGACCACAGTTCTGTAGACCTCTACAGAGGGCCCACGTGCACCACTGATCAATGCTACCAGCAGTATTCACTAGTGTGTTGTGAGTGCAAGTTTTTGCACCTACACAGTGTGAAAACAGACATTGCCTTTGAAAACAGACACCCTTGGAAAAAGGTTATAATTAAATTCCATCATGAGAAGACTTCTTCACAAGCAGAACAATATCCGGTGATGTTATTCTTGTGAAATGGCACTTCAAATATTGTTTTTCCAACCCTGTTGTCCAGGTTCCACACTGGTGCAGTTCCAAAGAGTTTAGCAACGTATCAGTTGATCCCCTCTCAGAATCAGGATTGGTTTCTCCAGGTGCTGGTAGATGGCTCCTCTGTTGAAGCTGAAAGGAGATGTCTTGTCACATGCAATACATTTTGAATTAGAAACAAGCTCCTCAGTTTTGGGAGTGAATATACTGGGAATACAAAAGTGTTCCTGTGGGAATTTATTTGTGCTGTCTTCCAACTTCTCTATCAAAACTAAGCCCAAAGTTAGACAGACAGTTACAGTGCGGTTCCTGTTTGGCTTGGTGGGAGCTGCAGGTCCTCAGCCTGTTGGGAAGCATGGCAGCTAACTTTTCTGTTTGGGGAGACAGGGTTAGCAAGAAAATGAATATGAAACACTGGCTCTAAACCTAAATAAATCTTACCTGTGCTCTTTGTTGCCTTCACATGATGCATGTATGACATAAATTCTCAAAATCTATTTTTGTGCTATTGCCAGCAGCCTAGAAGTCAAGTAAATAAGAATTATGGCAGCCATAATAGCATTGCTTATGAGGAAATAAGAGAAAAGACAAACATGTCCATACAGTACTTATAAATCTATTATAAACTGCAGTCTAAGCTTTGCTACAGCATTCTTAATTTAATCTCCATTGCTTTGTACAGTTGATAGAGTAAAGAAAATTTACTGTGCATTAAAGTTGTGAACCGATTAACTTGTTTAAATATTGGAATCAATTTTTGTATGTGTATGTATATATAAACCTCCAAGAGCTTTTGAATATGTGATGGTCTTGTAGGGATGAGATTTGTAAAGTCGGTTGGCTGTTAATTTTAAATTGTTATTCATCTGTAATTGCAGCCGGTTGTTTAGAAATGTTCTCTCACAGCAGGCGACACAAGGGCTTCGTTCCAACATCAGTTACATATTGCACCTTGGGACTGATGTTGAAGAAACAATTACTGCACTGGTGTGCACCTGATGGCAATAGCAATTGCGTGTCTTGCTCAGGGCCTGGCGTGGTTCTAAAATTAAAGTCATGCATTGGACGGTCATAGCCCAAGTTAAACGTCCTGTCACGGGATAATTTCACCTCATGGGCCAGTTTGTCCTGTGAAGTGCAGCCCCTGGTGAGGGATTCAACCCATCTAAGCCAGTCCGCTGCTCTGGGAAGTGTGAGCCTTTGCCAGCCCTCTCAGTGACAGAAGTGGACAGTGCTCTGATGATCCTGGTACGTCCCTTTTTACCAGTTTACTCTGAGCTGGCCTGCGCCTCCTCCCTGCAGCTCATCTGTCAGGCTCTGGGGTTTTGCCTTCTACCGTTCCCTCTGGCACAGGGCATGGTTCTGGGATGTCACTGTAGACAAAATCTGAGTAGAAGACGAAACTGAATGGAAACAGAAGAGTTGTGTGAGAACTCCTTTAAAACATGAATGCACATTGAAGTCCTGTGGAATTTTCCCCTCTCAAATGGGGTTTTACGGGTTTTTAAGCCCCCCAGCCCACACAAGCCACATTCATTTTACCTTCTCATCTCATCATTCAGAGGTTTGCCACACAGCTCCCAGTGGCATTCCTGGAAATGTCATGACTTTTTTCCTTTCCTTGGGGCTTGGCCCTCCGCAGTGTGCTTATTTTCAGTAGGCTGTGCTGATTAATAACTGTATTTCTATCCTTTCTCAAATGGCCTTTGCACTCACTGGAGCAGCCAGGTCATCAAGCAGTGGAATGAAAACTGGAACAATGCACAGTCAAAGCACTCAGTTGAAAAATAAATAAATAAATATCACACACCCTTTTTATGGAAAGCATTAAATAAACTGAATCTAAGAAAGATACTGCACTTGCACTATTCAGGCCTTTGAAGTATGGTTGTATAATGTATTATTTATTGTGCATCTGCCACTACTGCAATATCAGCTAATAGAGGAAAGAGGTTTTAGGTGTTACTAAAGAATGTAAAAGAACATGACTTCGTGAGTCATAGGCTGTAGGAAGGGCTTTTGCTGTTGCTGCTTCTGTGGCTGTAGGTAGCAGAACACTTCACTTTTCCTGCCGAATAATAACTGCATACATTGCAGTCCTGTCCACTAAAGGGAGACTACGCAGCTTAGCAGCTGATTTGGTTTTCATTAGGTGAGTTAACAGCTGTAAGAAAGAGTATCCAGGAAAACACTCACCTCCCCCATCACCTCCCATCATCGCAGCGCCCTAGGCCAGTGCATCCCTGGGAAAGGCCGGCTGCTTTTCCACTCCCAGACTGCTTTGAGGAACTGGATAGGTGGGCAGCTCTGGGGCCCCAATTCACAGTGCACAAGCAAGAGTTTAACTCCCACTGAGATCACTTGGAGGTGGACTTTGGCTGCTATCCCTTCCCTCTTCACAGCCTACTCCACGAGTGTCCCTTTCCAGGGACAGGAGGCATTGGCTTTAATGCATTTGCATCTGCTGGTGTCTTCACCAAACAGAGGGCATCTGGTAAGGATCTTCAATGAGATTTTCATTCCCATTTCTCCAACAGAGCTGTAATTTGGGAGTAAGTCAAAGAGAAAAATCCGCCTTTCACCTCTGCTTCTAATTCCGAATCCCAACAAGGACGCAAACATGTCTTTTCTTGGGTGGCAGATGAACTGAGTGGCTGATCTCTGCTGCATGCTTGGTGGACAAGATATGAATCCTGAGGCATGCACACACAGTACTTTGTGTTGTGAGGGAAGGTCCCTGGTAGCTGGAGCAAATGACTGACCCTCATGACTGGGAGAAACCTTGCTCCCCTCCAGCGGCCAGTTCTGACCACAGACCTGGTGTGGGACCAGTGGCAGTTTGTTTTTGTCTCCATCCAAATGATGCAGATAAAAAACCATTACGTAATACTAAAGCACCCCGGGTTTTCTCAAAGAAAGTCTCTGTGTGAAGGGAAAGAACTACTGTATTGCTTCAACACGCTGCTCAGATGAAACCATTTTAAATATCTGTAAAAAATGTTTACTTCAAAGTTGCATAAGTTCTCACTTACTACTGTACATGAATTAGGGAGGATTCCGTTTCTATGTTACTGTAATTCTCGTATTTGCCACTGACAGCCCATCTACATTATATAAATCATCTCTAGAGCACCTAATTTAGTACTATTACAGTCCAGATGAAATATTTATGTAATTTCCCTTCTTTTGATATAAACTTCAGTTACAGAGAGAAAATTGACTGTAAAAATGACATTGTAGGACTCTATATTTATCTTCTCTCAGTGATTTCCATAGCAAATTTACTCCATTTACCAGTTGAAGGCTTTTTTTTCCTGTTGCCTGATTGTAAGCATGGCAAACTGAGCATGAAATTGTAACATCATGGTGTGTTTCTCCAAATCACACTTGTCACACTTGTAATCCCAGTAGAGGCAAAAGACAGATTTGGTGTCTGGGCTGCACTTGTAGCAGTGATCCCTCTGTAATTATAGAAAGGCTGTTTTATTAAGTGAGACCACGCCTCTGCTATTCCTAGTCTGCAGACAAAGAGGGACATGTGGGTATCAGCATTTACAGCAGTGTCTTGCAGCCCCCGTCAGGAACTGGCACTTTGTTGTGATAGGCATTGTGTTCTCAGGAGACAAAATTTAAAACCTTTGCCTCCAACTGATTAGTCCCATATGCATCCTTTGACGCTTCAAAAGAGGGTTCCTTTCCTCAGGGCAGTAATAAACTCATCCTTTTCTGGCTCATTGTCTATCCGCAGCCTGAGAACTGCGGTATTTTTGGGTATTCTACCAGTCTGCCAAAGGCTGTGTAATTGGCTAGTGGGTTAACACAAGTGCCTGGTGAGGATGGGAGACTGAGACAGGCAAGCACAGGCACACAGTGACAATATAAAGCTTCTTTCAAGAAGAAAAGAAAAGAGGTCTTTTACACCAGAGAGCTTGTATTAGTAGTGTTTTCTATTCAGCATCTTTTCAGCTCAGATTCTTGTCTGAATGCCCAATGACTTTGGTAAGACAAGATACAACTTATTAGAATTGTTTTGTGTAATGTTGCAGAAGATAAATGAAACCCCTGATCTCAGCCAGAGTTAGGAAAACCTCAGTAAGTCCACTGAAACCACTAAGCAAACTGTCAGAAATGCCTACCCCACAGGATCTAAAGCTGTAGAACACTTAGGAAAGTGGACATATGTGTGGAGCAAGAAGATGGAGCAAGAGATCTGATGGATCTGGAATTGTGGAGTGTAGATACGTTTAAATATCACAGAGATTTCATGAGGTTCAGAGTATGTGCTCAAGATGAGATTAGGCAGCATATGGTCTTGGTATCTGTGACTGTCAACACATCCCTTCTCCCTTCAGCCATAGAAAACTGTCTTCAAGAGGTAACATACTGGTGGGAAAAATCACTTGTTTATTGGCAGTCTACTCAAGAAGCCAAACTTAAAAAGCAAAAGTGACATATTAGAAGGTATCATAGACCCAAGATTAATTCCCATTAAATATACTTGTGAAAGTGTGTTGATAAAGGCCTATAGTTAAAGGGAACGGCACACCCATTTTGGATAAAAACTAGTGCATTTCTGTGGCTTTGTTTTGTCCACAGAGGCACAGGTGGCATTCAGTGCGCATCTAGTGCGTGACCTTCGAACTGCTCCGTCCACTTTGTTGTCTCAGTGCCAAAGCAAATTTGGTGTTCAGTTTTTCCTAGCGTTGAAGGTGGGGGAGGGATTTTCTGCCTAACATCCATTTTTGATGTGCAACAAAAATGCCATATGGAGTCAAATTGATGATCACTGCTGCTTCAGATAGAGTGCTATTTCTTATTTCTGACATCTTACGAAAAAGAATCAGTTAAAACTTGTCTTTTAGTGCTGGGCACTCAGATGTTATTGGCCAAGTCCTTGATGAAAATAGGGAATGATCTGTAGGAGTCAGTTTTACACAGGGATTTTCCTCCATTTTATTTCAAAGGATCTATTATTAATAAATTGTTAAGAATATTCTTTTAATCTACTGATGTACCTTCTCATCAACATGAATTCATTTCCTATGATGACCATGGTAATAGAAAGCGTGCCTCTGTAAATTCTGGATTGTGCAGCTAGACCTAAAATTGTGGTGTTCCCGTGCGTCGCTGCTGCGGAAGGCATGGTGTGTTCGTAACTCCAATTTAGGGATGGCAATTAGCTTTCTAAAACTACCAACCTTTCAACCTCCTTTCTCTTCTCACTGGGGAGAATATTGACATTTAGAATCTGCAGGCAAATGCTGCAGTAAGAAAGTGAATGTTTTTTAATGGAGACTTCTGCCATATCTGTGAGAGCGTAAATGTATGTATGCAATTTGCATGCATTTCAATACATATATCCTGATGAATTTCAGTGAGCCATTTTATTCAGGGGGAAAAATAGCCGATGTAGTCACCATAATTGAATGAATATTATTTTAAATATCCTAATGTGGGAGAAAATTGTTCTCTGTGGAAGGCCAAAGTGAGCCTGTTACCTATGAAATCACATTTCAGTCCTCAAAATAGACCTGAAGTAATACATGGACCTTTTGTTTGCTTCTGGCACAGAAAGAAGGCCCACAAAAAGCTTGAAGACAGTTATGTATCTAGTGTACTTGTAAACCTGTCACCGGCTGCGATCGTCTCCTTCTTCCCTTTTGTTCTCTTTGGTTTTAGCCATCTGTTGCCTCCTGACTTAGACAAGAAGTACGTCTGCATTATGGCCCGTTGGTGTGACTGTATACACAGGTACTCTCCAAATTCCTTGGTTGACGTACAGGCCTTTTAGTATAAGCTGCATGAACCCGCACAGGACTCTGGCTAAATATTAGGTGCAACAGTGCTACTGATGTCTCAAATTAGGGAACTAACGCGCGTACATTAGGGCATGTTGACTCCACACCTCTGCATCACAGCCTCAGCTCCTGAGATAGTCACCTCCTTGTGACAGGACTGCATTTTAGCTCTGTGTGTGTCGTGCTGAGCCCAATGACGTAAGAAAACACAAATAGTGACAAGATAAGATTAATTTCCTCTGACAAGCTGCCCCATCTTTCTTTCCCATTCCTTCGATAGTGACTGTGGGAACAATCAGCACATCAGCATTTCACGATTTGAGCAAAGGCCCGTCTACCCCAGGCCGAATCCTTAGGGAATTGCTTCCCTCCCGTATTCTGTTACAAATCCAGCTTTACCTTTAATCGTGTCTTTTCCCTCAGTAGGTTTTTTTTTAAGGTGAAGAATAGAGAAGAGTTTTAGAAAATTGGATAGAATCACCTCCCATCCCAGTGAACCACAGTAGACACACCCTCTTGTCTACAGTCATGTTTAGTTGCTCATTATGGTCTTAGGTTGAAGATCTACGGCAAAACGTGTCCAGCCTCTTCCAAAGCGGATGCGTTATGTATTTGGTCGTCAACATTAGACAGCGGTTGAGCCAAAAGCCAGGCTACTGCAGGATACCATCAGTGGGCATTCCTTGTTCTCCAGCTCACTCTTTTAACAGTGATTCAACTTTAGGAACACAAAAGTGGTTTTTTGCCTTTAACGACTAGTTTTGATATCTCTCAGTTGGCCATATCAGTTTTTCTAAGAGCAACAAGACATCATTCAAAACTGAGTTTTAAATGCTTGGAAACTGACTGGTTTACAAACTGATGATCTTCCAACTCCACTGAAATGAAAACAGAAAACACAGATTGAAGAATGTCGCCAGGTAGTGACCTACATTTGGGTTTTCTCAATCAAGTTTTGTTAACCGTGGCTTGTTTAAAATTGTGAAGTGACTGTGAGCAACAGAATTAAGTGTGGTATATCCGTAATATAATATTTTTTTATATCCATAAGATTAAAAAAAAAAATATTCTTTTATTTTCCTTTTTTTCATGGATATGAGGCAGGATATTTATTATTCACTGAAGCTTGATTTTTAGAGAACTCCGCCCGTTTAAGATCTTGGTAGAGCTGGTCCAGGGTGGAGCAGAAGCAGCAAGGCGGCAGGCATTCCCAGAACACTGTAGGTGGAATAACCCAAGCATAGCAGCCTTTGGCACGGAGACTCCCCCTATTTGTACCATGTACAAATGACTCACTGAGGTGAATAAGGGCATGATGGAAACAGGAACCACGATAAAATGTGCATTATTATCCATCCTTTACCAAAGGCAAATTTTACAGAAGTGACAAATTCAAGTTATTTCTGTGAAACACTGAAGTTGCCTGGAATGCAAGGAAACAATGTGATCCACCTGGATTTTTTTACTAGTCTTCCACCTGAAGGGAAATCTCTGGTCCACAAATGATCAAGATTAGTATTTGCTTTGCTTTCATGAAAGGTTACCTGTAGAGTGCCTCACATTCATTGTGAAATTTATTTCCTGATGAATCCAATTTACATTAATGTGGGCTCATTAAAAGATAATTATTGTGCTGAGAAGAGGACCACAGCATACATCAATAGAACATCTGTAATTGTTTTAGTCTTGTGATAAAGAGATAATTCTGAGTTCAGCTTTTCATAATGCCACTCTTATAAATGTCAAAACTGGGTGCTTATTTTAACAGCTATGGCAAAACTTAATTACTGTGATAATTATTATCAAGAAGCAGATGCCTAGCACGAGCTTACCTTCTCTCTGTTAGCATAGCAGAGAAATCTTATGATTTTGAAAGAGACTACTAGGGTCATAAATGTTGAACTGTCTGGATCAGCTAAGTTTTGCTCAGAGAAAAATAGCACTTTTAAAGTCAGCATTTGGAAGACACTATTAAACAGTGGTCCAGTTGCAAAACTGTTCTATCTAATTTGAATAGATTTAGCAAAGATACTAAACAGAAATTTGCTTTTATCTGGTGAATTTTGCTCCACGTTTGGAAGTACATGCCAGAGTTGGGGTTGGACTAGATGATCCACAGAGGTCCCTTCCAACCCCTACCATTCTGTGATTCTGTGAGTTTTGGTGCTATTAGCTGGTTTGCCCTCTGTTTGTCATATAATAATAATTAATTAATACTTGCATTTATATGGCTATATATCTTCATTATCCAAGTGTTTCATAACATTAACTAATTAATCATCAGAGCAGCTGCATAAACTAGGAAGTTACACTGTACAATACAGTTCACGTTCTCTAGCCCTGGCATTCCAGAGTAACAGCTCAATAATTTCTTCCTGGTGTGTGCAAACTAGCGCTTGAGCACACAGGGGAAAGAATAAAGAAAAAGAAACTCAGGGAAAAGCAGAAGAGCAGATGAAGGATCCAGTCCAGTTCTGGGAATCAGTGCATACTTATGTGTGAGGTGGTGTAGGGTCTCCATCTGTACTACTGGTGGAACAATTAATTCTCTTATCTGTCATGAAGTATGTAATAGTCAGCCAACAGAAAATATACTAACAGGTAGTGTCATATGGACCACATTTTTGGAATAGTGAAGTTCGTGAGTTTTCTGGGCTTTTTCTGTATCTCTCTCTATACCAGCTTACTGTAAGGTGTCTGTTGACTTCCAAGGGCACTGAATTGGGTTGAAACTGGAGAGGGTGAACATTGGCTTGCTTATGTCGCTGCTTGTGCTGCTACACCTGTCACAAAGCCAATTTCTAGACTTAAACATGTGCTTATGCCTATAGACATTTAGGATGGCAAGAGTTTGTACTTCCACAATTACAGCTTCCCATGAGGTTTTAAGGTCTGAATTCATAAACCAGTAATGCACAGTCTGTAGTGATGTAAAACCGTATGGAATCACTGAGAGTGAAGACGACCTCCAACCTTCTACTATTTTCATAGCTGGAAGCGAAACCGAAGGGGCAAATAGACCTTATATAGCACAAATGCATCAGTGTCAGCAGCAACTTTGCCATACCATGTGCATCTCTCTAGGGAACATTGAGTAAGAATCTTCTCTCTGCCTCACTGGAAAACATTTACAGACAAAAACATTCATTATGAGTAATTTCATAAACACACTTACTAGAGGGGCCCTAAAAGGCCAGAAAAAAACAGAGGACTAAAGAAAGAAGAGAAAAAAATCAGCATCATTTGATGCAAAGAATATACTTCAAATTCTCATTTGCAAGAAGGTTTCCTTTTTAGTTTGTACTTGTAGAAGGTAGATATAATTGTAAGGACATTTTTTAGCCTGAAACTTTACTCATTTGTTTAAAGAACATCCTCACTAGGAATGAAGTCACACATTTAGGTTTGGTGTAGCTGCTGCAATCTACCACTTCGATTAAAAAGTCTAATTTAAAATTAAAAATATATTCTCTAGATCATCCTTTCAGTTTGATAAATGTCTAGATTCTTTGTAAAGTGTATCTAATACAGTTCTCAGTGTGTCTCAGATAACATCAGGCTCAGATACTCCAACTATGCAATGAATTTCAGTTAATGACAGTGTTTGGGACATTAGCACCTTTCATCTGAAAATACTGAAGAAATATAAAAAAAATAGTTAAATCTCAGAGAAGGCCTTCTAATGGGAAGACCAAGGCATGAAATGTGGGACATTTTTTGTGTTTCACAGTAGGTCAGCCACTTTTCTGTAAATGCTAGCCTCTCAGATCATTTCCCATACAATAGGCACGAAGCCAGTTTTAACATTGTGTTTTTATGATACTGCAAAGCAAAAACCACCTCCCACTGCTTCTTGCATTTCACAAAGGTGGGAGTATGACTGTGATAAGGCTCCAATTCAGAAGTTCATCCATATTTAGAAAAGCATTTAGCACATCCTAGGCCAAGTTTACATATGCATATGCATGTGATTAAAGCAAAGCAAATGCTGTAAGACTGCACTGAATTAGCATGAAGGAACATCCAGTCCTATGCCATGGTCTGAAAGACTACAACAGGGTGAGTTTGGCACGAAACCCATTCCCCTGGCTGCCCCAGCTGAGTGCTTTCACACTTCTCTCCTGTTCTGCCCCACAGCCTTTACGTGCCACATGCTTTTCAGAAAAAGTGTGCCTCCCAAAGATGTTCCAAAGACATGTGGTATCATTTTACTAGAATTACTACAGATACCAAAGTTGTCATGAATCCACAAGTGCAGATCGCTGAGACAGTAACGATGCCTGCCTAAAATACTTTCCAATGGTCTCAAGATAAGATTTTATATCTCAAGCCATCCCATGACTAGAAGAAAGCTTTGTATATCACAGTGAAAAGATGAGATTCTTGAGTTCCCTTCTATATTGTTGAAGGATATCACTACCATATATATGGTAGAGTAAATATACTTGTCTGTGGAAAGTTAGATGGAAATAGATACAGAATATGACTACAGCTGAAATAATGAATAAAACTGTTTTCAAATAGGAACACACGTCTGAAATACCCCATCACATAGCTTTTTTTTTTCTCAAGTTAAACCTAGACAGAATCTCTCCTAGGAAAAGGGGAAATTGATTTGCTTACTGAATTACTCACAGGAAAAGCTGATGTTGAAAGTTAAAGTAATTACAAAGAATGGAAAACAATTGGGTCCAAATGCAAGTTTTTTTAAATCACTGCTCCATTCAGTGCCTTTGAATTTTTCAGCAATGTAGGTGTCTATTCCCCTGTCACAGTGAGGATATGGTATGCATAAAGACATCATCACCTGCGTTGAGCATACACTGGAATGTCTGAAAAACAGATCTATAATTTCTTTCTTCTCTCTCTTGCTTGGTTTACCAAGCTGTCCCTGGGGTGCTCATTGTTAAACATATTCATAAAATTGTGTGAACTCAAACAGAAACGAAAGATACAGAGAAAAATCCTGCTTTGGGTTATAGTTGAGCAACACCAGTAGAATTAGCCAGTGGCTCAGATGCTCACTCGGTGTAAATTAGCACTTTCAACCCCAGATGGAGTTTTGTCAGTTTACACCAGCTTGTTTTGTTTGCGGCATTGCAAGTGACAGCTGAGTTTGGCTTGTCCTGCTAGAACAAATAGGAAATGCAGAGAACAAAATATACTTTGCCAGCACTTTCCAGATGATCTTTCTTTATGATAGAAGTGTTTGTATTTTAATAAGTGCCTTTTCCACCCAGTCCAGCTACTTCTGCTTGAGCCTACAGAGAAGTGATACAAGCAGATTCTCAGTGGGTGTCGTTTGATGTAGACTCAGCAGTGTCAATGGACAACTTTTTAAAGCAGAAACCGATAGCTATTCGCCTGTAGCTCTTCACCCATAGAAAACAGCATTGTTTACTATGAGGTGAGGCTGGCAGAACTGCCGTGAAAAGCACCTAAATTATGCAGTGATCTGATACAGACTGAAATTTTCCCACTGAGGACGTCCCCATGCTTTCCTTAAAGATTATTATGCAAAGCCAGTTCAGGTTTGTTGCTCTTTTCTTTCTTTATGGTAGAAAATAATATGTGTACCCTGCAAATCTGTGAGTCCTTTATAAAATCTCAGTCTTATGCTTTTAAGTCTATACCATATGAAATATCAATCTGTCCACTTTTTTCTCCTGGAACATTACAATTATCAAGCTAATAACAACGACTGATAGAAAACCAGATCCACTTGACTTGAGATGGGCTAGCTGGAAAACTCTGTTGATTGAAAAAGAGTAAAAAGCCATGTCATCTTGTCACCTTTCACTCTGACAGTGGTCCCCCCTCACCCTTCATTTTCTTTGCATCTTACACTCTGACAGTACCCAGCAAGAACCCGAAGGCTGGCGCTGGGCAGCTTGGGCAGGCAGGCAGTCCACCCTCCCTCAGCGGCAGCGCGGCGGGGGGTCAGCCAGCACCCAGCTTTGCCGATTTGGAACTTGCTGCTTAGGAGCCTTTGCCTGAGAGACGCTCTGCAGACCTTGAATAAGCAAACAGCAGCATCAGTGCTATTTTTAGAAAGGATGTAACCTTCTGTTGTTCCATCATTGATTTGGGAAAAAAAAGAAGAGTAGAATTTGATAGGTGACCTCTGACATGAAAGAGCACAGGAGTTACACAGCTAGAAAAAGAAAGGGGGGGGGGCAAGAAAGCAGAATGTTTTAGATACCTGTGATGTGTCATATACTCAGAGGTTACTGCTAAAGTATAAGAAACCATATGTTTCTTATTCCAATTGTCCTCTGCACCCCTTCTCTCAGAAGAAAGGATAGTAATGAAGTTTTATTACACATAAAATTAACTTCAGTAAGTGCTACCATTAACTAGATAATAAAAAGAGTTGCCTGAATGTTGCAAAAGAATTGTTTTTTTTTAAATGTCAATGAATTGCTAAATGGCTTCAGCTCCTATCCAGCTACTTTATCTTTGCAACACTGAAGACTTCAGCGACTGAGGGAAACATTTTATGCCCCTTTTCTTTTCTGCCTGCAAGGAAATGCAAAAGACAGAGTCTCTTACACACTGCAGCAACTTTTGATATCAGAGCATCCAGTCTGTCCCTGGCGCCTTTAGTGTCCCTAGGACAGACTGACAGACCGACTAACCATACTCCTTGGTATGTTCACCAGGAGTCTACCAGGCCCTGGCTCAGCCAGGTGTCACTTGGACTTTTCCATAAGGAATGTTGCCAAAAAAATTATCACAAACATGCTTTGAAGCATAACCGAATATCAAAAGGAGTCTTGGGTTCAAGGGGAAAGCGCTACAAACCCTGAGGTAGGGTTTAAACCCGTTTCAGCTAGCATGCAGTTCTCTGAAATCACAGACGAACCAGTAATGAACAAGCAGACAAGAGGGAAGTGGGACAAGGGGTCGGGTGGACGCGAGGAGAAGATCCACACCAACAGGAGCAAAGCTGGCATTTGAATCCTCTTGGAAGCACATTCATTACTCCTTCAGATCTGACCCCATGGTACTGTTTACAGTACGGAACTGCTGCCTGAAAAGCAGCTGGTCATGTTAAGTCAGAACATTAAACTAACAGATTGTAACATTTCATTACCACTGTGCCATTTGTGTGAAAACCGAGTCTGTGTTGTTGGGGACGGTCTGTGTTAGGCTGGCATCCCCTTCCTCCAGGCCCCTGAGGCCTGACTCTGCCTGGCTGTGGCTGGCTCCAGCTCTATGGTCGATTCTCCTTGCTCACAGCATATACTTATTTAAACCTAGTTCAACAAAGCTTTTAAGCACATGCTTAAAGTTAATCACGTGCTTTGCTGAATAGAAAAGGTTTTAAGCACTTTTAAATTTAAGCATATGGGTAAGTGTCTGGCTGGAATAAGCTGTCATTATGAGCAACTTTTGAAAAGCATATCATGTGTGTAATGCCTGAGCGTCCCTATGCAGAGCACTCTGCTGTTTGGGAGCAAAGGAGCCCGGGGCATAGACAGTGGGCTTTCTGGCTTTATTCATAGCCTAAATTATCATCAGTAAAAGACAATTGTATCACTGTGTCTTACATGTTCATTTATCCTTCAAGAGGTCTGTTTAGTTTGTTGCATAGATTAGTATGAAGCAAGTTTTGCTTTGCATTTATACAGTGACGCTGTCTTGGCATGCAAGCTCTCCATGTACTCTACAGAAAAAACGCTACTTTCCATCAAATCTTGTCACCTTGATCCTGTTCTTCGACAAAATGCCTGTTGCCTCAGATGTCAAGAAAGTGATAGCAACACACATCAAATAGATTGTATTTTCTCCAGCATAAATGCCACCTCTAGACTGTGGCTAGTTTCTGCATGAAGTTTTAATAGGGAGCTCAGGGAATTAATTAGGTATGTAAAAATTGTCAACAGTAATGAGAACTCATGTCCATCATCAAAAACGTAACCTATGGTTAAAAAAACCATATTGCTTGGGGACATATCCAGCATTGATTTTTTATGTGAGATCCTATTGAGTTCAGTGGGAATTCATTTCTGGAATGGTAGTGGAATATGGCACCCTGGTCGTTGTTCCTTAAGAGGCTTTAGCTCCCCTACAAGACGAGGTGGATGGTCTGAAGGTTTTACGTTACTTGGTTCTGAGACGAATGCATAAGTGATGTAGAAAAGCCAGGTATGAATTAAGTGGGTCGTCTGAAGTGCATGCAAATAAACCTCTCACCCTGTACTGCCAAATTGTCTATTTTAGGTAGATTTACAGAAAAAATATTTTACGTAACTTTTGCGGAGTTTAAATTCATATTCGTGAGAAAATTTTCCATATCCTGGCAAATGTAAATGTAAATTTTATTTAGGTATGCTGGCGGTCCTTCTGAATAAAGATCAGAGGAATCTTAAATGTCTTAAAGCAAATCAAGCTCTCTAGATATTGTTGTACTTTTGAATATGCAAAATATCATGACTGTAAGGTCTTTTAGCCAGGAGTTTACTGAGTCTCCGATGTGATGCGTTGTTTAGGCCGTTCACAGTCCAAGAGTTTCTCTTCCCACAATGCAGAAAGTTGACCGTCCTGATTCTCTGTGCATATGGAAACCCCGTAGCTGTTCAAGGGCAGTTTTTCCCCTCGGTGTAGTTTTGAAGAGATGGAGGCAGGGACTTCTGCAGCCTGGCTGTGGGCAGAGGCAGTTCTGTGGGACGGCCTCAGAAATGGCAGCAGCTCTAAACTCGGCAGTGTGGTTCTGTACTGGGGAGGTGGGTTAGCGGGCAGACCACCACGGAGGCAGATGGAGTTGGGTTTTATATTTTCTGGTTTATGGTACAGATTTGCATTCCTTCTCTTTCTCAGAGTATGTGTGTGTGCTAATTACATAGTTGCACAGTGCTGGTGTTGATGTCGTTAAAACAAGACTTAAAAATAATTCATTGCAAATGATTATTTATTACTTCTGAATAAAAATATAGACACTATGCTCCTCCCCAGGAACAAGTTTGATACTGCGATGAAATACTATTTATGAGTAAAGCAAGATGCTACTATGATGCTCTAGTAATGAAGGGAGAATTCTGTGGGTTCATTACTTCTTTGATAAATGCTAAACCCGATAAAGGAATTTGGAAGGTGCCTTTGAGGGATGACTAGGAGAGAGTGAAAAAGAAAGGGAAAAGGAGAGAATGGTAGAATGGTATAGATGAGAACACACACGGGCAATTCCCTCTGGTTTATATTCTGATCACACATCAGCGTTACTCTGGAGTAGCTCCTTGAAGCTAATGGTTTATAGACAAAACAAAGTTGGTCTGGAGAGAAAAGGAAATATTACAGATTTGTAAAAGTGGAAGAGGAATTTGACCTCATCTAGAGACATTAACAAAGGACAGCTGGGGGTGAAATTCTCAAAAGTCTTACATTGCAGTTTGAAAATGGGTGTAGGATGTATCTGTCTCTACACACAATTACAGCACAAGTACACATAAATACACCAGATTTAACCTACTAAGTTAAGATGTTGTTAGTAAGGTAGATGAAACAGCAAGAGCTTTCTGCAAGTTGCTCCTGGCATGGCCTGGCAGTCAGTGTGGGGTTTGCTGATGCCCCGTCTGCACTGCCAGCAATGCCGGAACTGCCTCATTTAGAGCAGCACAGAGAGATCTAAGGATTTGCAGCACAAACATTTTAGACACTTCAAGCCAGTGATACTTCAGACTTCAAGCTTTCTATCACTTCTTAAAATAAGATTTAGATTCCTGATATGAAAAGCTTTTGAATATTTTCTTCTGCAACTGATTTTGATTATAGAAATGAAGCAAGCAAGCAATTTCTGTTTCCCTGGGTTAGATGGATCTTCCCTTTGACTGCTGTGGCCAGTTGAAACAGGGACAGTCACTTTTAAGGCAGCACATTTGAATTCATTATTTGCCAAGCTATCTTTGTAGTGTAGTCTGCAGAATTATTGGTGATTTCAGGACGTTGTTTTCTACAGAAATTGGAAACACTTGGAAAAGAACTCCTAAAATACTACCAGGGACATTTTTAACTCTTTTGAAAAGTGTTTGGAAGTATCAGCTATTTGAGGAGGTGAACACTCTGCATATTAAAATTATGCCTTTTCAAAGCTCTGAAGCTGTTGCTGAAATGTTACAATAAAAAAGTCATTCCATCCAGAACACATTATCAGTTAATGCAAACACAGGATTTTTAAAAAGCTATTACATTCTTTGGTGCTCAGAGCAAGGAAACAATAAAGTGAGTACAATCTCATCAGCTCCCACTTGTGACCTCATGTGGAGCGCGGGCACTTCACAGGACTCTGCAAAGCTACCAGTAGCCCGCTGTATGGCAGTGTTTTCTGTTCAGGCACTAGTCTCTCTGGAAAACAGCATCAGCTCGGGTCTCTGGTGGGGCTGTGGCTCTCATTAGGGCACGATAGGCAGGACGAGCTCCAGAAATTTTAAGTGGGGTCAAGAAAACTCGTAGAGGCTTCTTAGGATGGAAGTCGTGAATGCTAAAAGCCGATTTCAAAGCAGTGTTGGAATAGAATAAGCAACAGTTGAAGCACCTGAGATCAAATAAGAAATTGTTTTGCAGAAATTCTTGATCAAACTGACAATAGTTACCTGACTGGTGAATCAACAGACTGCAAGGGGGTGAAATTAGAGTCAGAAATTCGGATATATCTCAACTTAAAGCACACTACTGTGTAGACATGGGTAGCTGCACTATGCCATAGCTGAGGATACATCCCTACCTTCAGCACTATAGGAAACAACAGAAGTATTTTCCTACTTGAGTTCCAGATGCGGGAAGAGAAAAGGATGTTACCAAGGGGAAAATGCAATATGCTGACCATCTGGTGAGGCACTTGCAGGCAGAGTGTGATCTCAGCTACAGGAACGGATCACCCACATCTTTTTTATCCAGACTGCCAAACAGCAGTTGAGATGCAGAAAAGATTTGTCTATTAAGAGGTGCAATGAAATATCATCATACTTGAAAGAATTAACATAACTAAGTGCAGGCTTCAGCTTCTTGACTTTTTGTATGCTTTGCACTTGGATTATGTGACAAGATGTAGCAATAAATAATGTAGTATTACATTTGACCATATGTTTAACATTAACATGAGTGATGTCACACACTAATTATCATGAATAAATGACCTATGATATAAAAAATATTGTTTCAGAAATGTACAAGTTTAACCCTGTTTTAAGTGAACAGCATTATCAACAGTTTAAATTATGGAATTATGATACCGGATAATTCTTAGGATATATGAAATACATCTCTAGTTTAGTAACGGGGTTCTGAAGAACTCCTTGGATGCTTGCTTTCTTAGATTTTCTTTTCTGATTTTGCTGCTTACAACACGCCTAGACTTTTATGAGTTTACAGTTAATGTCTTCTCTGCCTGCCAATATACTGGCAAATCTGCAAGTAACTGTATGTCTTCCAAAGCAGTGAGTGGTGTTGCCCCTACTGATAAAAGAGTTCTCTGTAATAAATTCATTAGCATTAAACATTGGCACTTTTTTCCACGCCGCATTTGATTAGGCTTGGTGTCACCATTTTGATCTCTACTCTGTAAAGCACGGGTTTTTCTGTGGCTGACCAACACTTACATCTCAGACTTCCATTTCCAAATTTACAGAAGGTCCTGGATCAAAATTGATTGACTTTCATACAGACATATATAAAGTGGCATATTGGCATCTTCTACATTTCTTTGCTTGCTTCTAATGAGTGACTCTTTGAAAGTCTGTTTTAGGAGACCTGCTCAAGATTCTCAGGGACTGCCAAGCGGGTCCATGGTGACAAGGCTGGTCCGAGGTCGGGCCAGGATATCAGTCCATGTGCTGGGGATCAACAAGGTTCACGGCCAGGTGGACCCCTGGCTGAGACAGAGCTGGAGGCAAACACAACTACAGCACAGCTCAGGCAGGGACTGAAGGCTCAGGGCTGAGCTGAAATGGAGCCTCTGGGGCCTTGGGCAGGGATTGTGGGTGGCAGTCCCAGGGGAGGCTGGGCAGGGCCGTTGAGGCCAGTCAGTGCACCCAGGACCCTGACAGTGTAGTCCACTATAGAGCAGTACTCAAACAGTATGTGCCAGAGGATTCTCTCCAGTCATGCGCTTCCACACAGTCCAGGACCAGATTCTGAAGTCACTTTCAGATGCGATAACCACTTTCTTCAGAGGGTTTGGTTTCTCGTATCATGTATGTGTCATTGTTTCAGTTTGGCCAGAATTTCATTTTTGGTTACTTCCTTTCCAAGCTAGCTTTTTACCCATCCCATGCCAGTATTCTTTGGTAACCTTCCTGAGAGTGATGAGTCAAATTTGGAGCATGTTGTGAATGCCAGATTCTCTACTTTGACTGTGCAGTGCAGAGGTTACATCAGTGTTCAGCTCTTTATATTTTGAAAGTTGTGTAACAAACTGATGTTTAGAGGGTATCATTCCTTGTTTCTCTTCTTCGAATCAGACACAGCATAGGTATTCTTGATACATTATTGAATACATCCCCCAGGTAGCCAGGCTGAACAGTGTTCATCTGAAAGGCTCAAAAAATAGTTAACTGCAAATGCAGTTTCTACTTATTATGCAAGTCTTCTTCTGCAAGCAGAACTGAAGAGTGGGAGAGGTGGAGATACAATCCCATGTGTTGATGGAGTGATTACTTCAGGAATTCATTTATGTTTTCTAAAAAACTTCATGCAGATTTGTCCAGGTCATTTGGATCTCTGCCTCCTAACTGTACACATGCTGAGGATTATGAAACCCCACTGAGTTCTCATCTCCTGAATTCTTTTCATCTTGTTTTCACTTTGGACTGCATCATACTGAAATATAGTGGGAATGTGTTATATCCTAACTGCAAATTTATCATAATGCGTTTTACATGGCCTGCATATCAATTACATTCCTATCATCAAGAATACATGGGTTAAAGAGTCTGGAACAGCGCATATAAAGAAATCAAGAATTTAGGTAGATTTTACAACCGTGGTCTTATAGTCAGTGAGAAATAAAAATGCATGCAGACTTGGTTTTTCTTCTCTTTCCTTACTCGGGCAGCTGCCCAAATGTTGCATCTCTGAGTTATAAGAGGGAGTTTGATTTGGCTCCTGTACAGATCCCACATTCACTGAACCGCTTTCTTCATTTAGTTAACGGTCTTTCTGAGCAACACTGGGTTGCATTCATCTTTATTATGCAGTAATGGGAATCACTGCATGGGAAGCCTTGATCTGGAGTTTTGCATAAAACTGCAGCTTGCAGATGCTCTAATCCTACAAGCTATTAGTACAATAAACTTGTAATTGATCTATAGGTATAAGTCTTCCATATCACCTACCTGAAGGCCAAGAGTTATGAAATTTAATAAACTGCTTGTGTTGTTGGAGCTGCAATATCCCTTCATTTAGGAAAACAAAGTGTCCTTCACTGCTCCTGGCAATCTTTAGAATAACGTACTATGAGAAGTAATTCAACATCAGGGCAATTTCTGAGGCACAATAGGCAAATTTTAAACATTTTATTGTGCTAATACTACAGTTACAATTGATATTTTAAAGCAATTTGCCATGATAATGTCAATGAAGTGCTAAGACAAGTAGTTCTGTTTAATGCTGTTCACAGACAAGCTGGTATCCACATAGATGTAGAAAAGCTTCTGAAAGACTGGTTCAATAAAATTGAAAAGCAAAATCAGTGTGATATAGTATAGTTGTGAAGAAAGTTGTGGATGAATTTCTAGCAGTGAATGTAAATGCCTGGTATGAAGCAGTGTTGAGTAACATATTGCAGTCAACACATGCCATTGACTACATAACAGTGTGCAGTAGAAATTATGTCTTTTCCCTTTAAGAATAATAGAAATTCTGTAAACATATGCAAAAATATTTAACTATTACCTCCAAGGCACTATTTCGCCACATTTCTAGAATATTTAGACGAACTAATCATGGACGTAATAAAGAAATGCTGGTTTTTCTTCATAGTATGCAAGGAAAGTACCATCTTTCTAGAGATGTATATTTGATGAACTACAGCAATGATTATTTGATTGATTTAACTATCAGAGAGGTTATAATAATCATAAAACAATTTGAAACATCATTAACTAGCAGAGCGTTTGATATAATACAAATGAGACATTGATTCATGGTCATGTTTAGATTTACTTTTATGTACTGTTGTGGTCCTTGAATATTTAGAGCTAGTTTACACATGATTATGGACACTTACGTAGTACTGTTTTCTAAGAGGTTCTTGATCATAGCTGGTTTGTAACCAAGCAGAAAACAAAGAGAGCATCTTATGTCCCTAAAACAAAAGAAGCAAGAAGCAAAATCTTCAGAAGGGGTTAGAAAATTGCAGAAGTTTAAAGGAGAGCTCAGCATTGGGGGGGAATGGAAACTACCTGACAGCCATTAGTATGGAATGGCTGTTGTAACAGTACACGGTGTGCAATTAGTTACCTCAATTTTGGTTTGAAAGGCTTTGGAAAAGAAATGGTTCAGTGACATTTTTCCTTGTTGCTTCTTTTTTTTTCTTCTTCACCTACGGATGTCTTGAATTATGCATATGCATGCCTTCATGCAATTATGCCTTTTGTTGTAGACCAATATTAGTGATATTTGTGAACGTTGTGTACGCCTAGGGTAAGCGCTGACTTTTGAGACACTTATATGTGAGGCTGCCATGGGGTTAAAATATATGCAATTTATAAGTGCATTCATTTAGTTAGTGAAACTTCTGAGTTTTCAGTGCAGTTTCTTGTAAAATCCATATGTCTTTGCATAGGAACACTGACGTTTTTGAGGATCATTGGAATAAATAAAGACTTTGTAATGATGGCTTCCCCATTCTCTCCTTCCTTCTGATACTGTGCGCATCCTTTACATCCAACGGAGAAAACTGACCTCTTGCAGAGAATTCAGAAGCAACAGAAGAGGACTGGGAGGCTTCTCCTCCCCTTCTGAACACCACCAGAGACCAGGTGGCCATAAAGTGGGTATTGGATGTCTCATTCAGATTTTCTACGGTTCCTCTTTTCTGCTGCAACAAAGGATTTGCTTTAACTAGGACGCACGTTAATGATCAGATACTTTCATCCTTTCCTGTCAGAGCCCAAAGTCTTTTCTCCCATCCATAATATCCTTTGCCTGTTTCTGCTTGATAATCAGTGTAGGCAGTTTTATTAGTTACAGTACCTAATTTAACATCAAAAGAATGAGACCACCTCTCTGGTGTGTGAATGACTGGAAGCCCTGATTCAGGGAGGACAGAAGGCATGTTAAGTGTTTCACAGGAATCAGGCTTTCTGTCTGCCAGTGTTGCTGACTTAAATACAGGGAGAGCGGAGGGAGACTATGGTGGGTACAGAAGCAGCGGTAAAGACTTTTTTGTGCTAGATCCCAAAAGTGTGCCTGTGAAAATATTTCCTAAGGCAGCTCTCCACCACTGCTGATATTAAACCTTTTAAGTCAGTGTGTAATCTGGCAAATCTTATTCATCCAGATAGATGCATTTGAATGAGAACTCACCCTGTGAGTGAAGACTGGCCAGTAGAAAGAGAACAGTTCTTATTTGTCATTCTCTATTATCGTAACCATATTACAGAGGATAATGAAGTGCAAGTTACAGCAATTAGTTGATGGCAGCACAAATGATAAGCACAGCACTATTACGTTCATATACTGCGGTGTGCAATGCAGCCTATTGATTTCACGGCAGTGGGGTTTTTTTCCCTTTCACTCTCTAGTAAAAAACAACACTGAGATTTATGTGAGCGGTACTGTTTTGGAATACAGATCAGGCTGGAGAAATGCTAGTGTGAATCTTTGGATGCTCACTATTTACAAAAGACCAGCCTAGGTTAATTCATAAAGTGCTTTACAAAATCGGATAAATGCCGTGTGTTCCACAGTAGGGCTCCTTGGCTTTTTTCCTCACACCTGACTGCCTATTAATCTGCCTTTTAACTGTGCCTGCATGTAGCCACACATGGTTGGAGCCACCAGCAATGAGTCTCTCTCCAGGCCTCTTCAAACTGGGTCACCCTTTTGCTATTGGTTAGCATTAAATTATTCCCTTTGAGATAACCAAGACACTCCATGGTGCTGTCTATTGTCATGTTCTGGCACTGAGATTTTAGAACAGATTATGGACAATCTGTCATTTCAGGCTGTTCAAGGATATACGAAAATTAGACACATGTTGCTCTGTCACACTGAGAAATTTGAACAAAGACAACAGAAAACTTATTCTTCCCCATTTATTATTTGATTATTATTGCCTAATAAAATACAGTAAATAAAGCATGAAGTGCACCTTGAATAAAGAACTCTGATAATGTATGGCATTTGTCATTATCAAAATGTTTATATGGATTTCAGTGGAGAATAATTTCAGCTGTCCTGAGTCGGCTTTGGTGTGCAGCAGTGTGCACAGACCACTCGAAGGCTGAAGCCGCATCCTGAATGAGGCCTTTGGTTGCACCTAAGAACACACTTCACCCGTCGTTAGTTCACGATTGAGGGCAAATGGCTGGGGGATGATACTGCATTTAAATTAGTCTGTAATTAATATCTCTTGGTACAATTTTAAACATTTACTTCCTCTTTTCGTTGGAAAATGAGAACCTAGAAGAATTCTATTGTTGATTTCATGGGGATTTTAAGTCCAGTCTAAATCATGGCCTTTGTATACAACCAGGCCACTGACATTGTAGGAATGTTTGTACAGACTTCAACTAGTTTTGAATTTTATCCAGGCAAATATCTCATACCTGAGTGCACATATGTATGCCTGAATATTTCAGTTCTAACTAAACAGTATACATTCACTGTAGTTTAAGGTGTACATATATTTTCTATTTCATCTACATGTTTTACATCTTTTATACATATATATGTAATACACATTTTTACAACCTGTATATTTATGTGTCTTTATATATGCATGTACGTGCCTGTGTGCGTATAGGTGTGTGTTTGTTGTACTCATGGCTGTCCATCTTTAGTTATCTGTGGTTATGAAACTATATGTATGTGTAGATAGGTGGATGGACAGATAATATCTTCCTGTTCCTTTAAGGAATTTCCTAAATCAGAAGCCACTGGTGCCATTCAGAAGCTACTTTTGCTTTTGCGTGGATTGATTCTCTTCCTTCTCTTTCTCTTTTGAAAAGATTTTTAATCTCTTTAATGTTCAGGTTTCTTTTCACAAACAAGAAAGTGCAAGCTGCCCTCTGGATCACAACCCATGGTTACAGGTGTTGTCTGGACCTCGTTTCCTCCAGTGCAGTTGCAGGCTTACCATTCTGGCACAGTTCTTCTCTCTTGGCCAAGGGACCCCCCCCATGCTGTCACCCTCACCCTCCTTTTCCTCTTTTGCTATTGCCTGTTCTTCCTACTCTTCACAATAGTGGCTGTCCCCTCCTTGAAATCAGTTTTGAACTCCTTCCCTTCTCCACCTACACTTAATCTCATTTGTGTATCTGTTTGCCTACACATAATCTCATTTCAAGAAATAAATTGAACTAGTATGTCTGTCTGGACAGCTCACATTATTTGTGTTTCAGAACAGAAGTATTTGCATCCTCCTCTCCTCTCTCGCTGTGCCCTGTCTGCTGCCTCCTTCGCGCATTGTGAGGGACACCACGCACATTCTGTTTGTCACCCAAGCGCACAGCGTGGTTTTCTTTGCGTTGGTCTCCTGTATGTTCACATCCAGGTTATGTCAAAGTTTTTGAAGATTCTTCCTGCACAAAATTTTCCAGACGTATATTCCTTCCCCTCTAATGCTGAATTTGTAATTTAGTGAATCTCCGGCTCAGGATTTAGCCGGGTATGGCTTTTATTGTGCTTGCCTCTGACAAATAGACACCGTCTGCCAGTGAACATGTTTAGTATTTTCACCTAATATTGTATGTTAAAAGGAGAATTGGGTTGGAGATTTAATTCTGAAAAACAAGCAGTGAGGTGATAAATGCCGTGAAAAACAACTCCAGTCACTGCAATGCTTAATGTTTTCTAGTCTTGATTTTATACCAGTTTCCAATTACCGCTGCAAAGACAGAACACCAATGTTGCTATAATTAAAAGATGTATAAGCAAACTGAGAACTGAATACATATTTCAGCGCTTAGAATAAACAATCTTGATAGCCTTTTTTACACCATTAAGGACACCTGTTTCTATGTTCTAAAAAAGGACATCCTGGCAATGGCTGAAAAAGGACTAGCACGTTGTTGTTTCGCATGGGGGCAGAGTCGGTGGAGGGAGTAATCCCCCCCAGCCCTTTATCTGGTTTAGGTTATTTCTCTTGCTGTGTGTTGGCCAGTACAGTCACTGGATGAAGCCTCAACCCTTGGTTAAAAACAGAAAGCAACCCCATAAATGCTGCACTCCCATGCCCTCTGGCAAGTTGTAGAAGTAATGATCCAAAAGGCTTTAGGAGTTTTACTGCAGCAGGGAGGCAGCAGGGGTCAAATCTGCGCCAGAAGACCTATAACTAAGTCTGTAATTCTTATATGGGCAAAGCTGCAGGAATTTCTGCTTGATTAAGGACTGCATGATTGAGGCCAGTGACATTAACAGGCACAACATCCACTCTGCATCTCAAAATGGTGATCTGACTTGAAAGAAAAAGCCATGTAAAAAGCAAAATCCCAACACTTTCTTGCCGGTAGAAGTGGCTATATGCTTTCCATGCGCATGCCAAGTCTGTAAATGGAATTTATTTCTCTTTTTTTTCTGCTACCAAAAGCAATTTTAGGAACTTTCCCGTTGTATTTAATGCATGCCTGTTGCCTGTATAGGCTCTGAACTTCACCAGTATTGTTTTGAGGCTACATGATCTATAAATGTCAGCTTCTGAAGTGCTTTGCCAGTTTAGGTATCAGAAATGAAAACATAAGCTTCAGCTCTCTTATACTGGTCATGACAAATTGATTCTTTTCTGTCTACCTTGCATTTCTATCACTTCATCTGTCTGACGAGAAGTGGATTTCTCACTGTTACCCGCTGTTAGGCCAACCTGAATTCCAAAATCCTTTCAAAGGTTTGCTGTTAAATTTGTCTTGTGCTCATGTGCACAATAAAATGGGAACTGGAGGGATTCTGAATGTGCAAGGGCTGGGAAAGCAAGGTTGGGATGGGCGTTAGCTTGGTTTAACTGTTCGAAGCACCAAGCTGAACTGCACATTTCCTTGGGCTAGTGTCTTTAGTAGTGGTCAGCCTTTGAGTGGGCAGTTTGCAACACAGATTCCAACAGTTCACTTACATTTGGAAACCTTTTGCATTTTGGCAGTTAAGAATAGTAAAACAGAGACTGTACATGCACAATGAACGTGCACTTGTAACTGCAATTTGTACATGAATGTTCATGGTTATGCTATTAGGTGAGGTATTATATGCTTAAATGGCTACCCAGGCGCTTTATGGCCAAATAAAAAAATTACCATTCCTATGTACAGATGCATATATGTTCATTTAAAAAGGAACAACAAAGCAGTGTTGGATCCACAGTGCAACGATGTACTCGCTTCCCCAGAAAAGAAGAGGGCCAGCTTGTGGTGAAGGAAGGATTTTTACCCTTGCTGCAAGAAATCTTAGCAGGATTATTTTCCCATTACTCTTTTGAGCATCAGCACAAGTTTGGGAATGGATTGATCTTAAACTATCCTGGTAGTTCCCTAAAATATATCCACAGTTTACTCTGTTTTACAGCCCACTTTTGCTGAGACACAGAAGTGCAGCATGGCCTGCAACTTGGTTTAGCTTTTCCCCCCCAAATTCTGTTAACAAACGCTTCTGTTGTTCATAAGGGTTTGTGACATGTATGAAATGTAGCACTTGCATTTTTTCATAGTCAATGAATTGAGTGTGCATTGCTGTCTGCTGAAATCTGTCTCTGAGATTTCCAAGTCTTTTTTGTTTAATTTCTGTGTTCTGGAAGTTTTAAAACTGCCAGCAAGAATATCTTACCAGACAGTAACCTGAACCCTAGTTTCATTAGAGGGTGCGAAGGGATGCGCCTTACACTCCTTTTTCTCAGATCCCATAGGAGAAAGTATGGGTGAGCAAAACCCGCTGCTGCAAGAAAAAAGAGCATATAAAATATATATCCACAGGAAAAAAATCAAAAGAGTCTTAGTCATCTATGCAGAACATATATCACACCTAATTAAATCAGGTTTCTTTGAAATTAAAATAAATGGCATGAATTAATGAATGCCTTTTGTGATGAACACTCAGCTCCCATTGTGCAAGCAGATTTTACAAGAGGCATTTTAGATAAGACATTTTGTGGGGCAAAAGCTGTCATCGGCTGTATGTTTGTACCGCATACAAGGGCACCGGACAGAAGACAGATCTCTGCTCTGGCACCTGGATGTATCCCAGCTCTTCTGCTTCCCTGAGGGGTGACCTTGGGCAAGCCACATCTCCTATCGCTCTCTAGGTTTTCCTGTTTGCAGAATGGGGATCATTTTGCTAATGTCTGAAAGAATTTTGTAGTCTACTCAGGAGCAGCAATATTTAGGAACAAAGCATTATTATAACAATAATGTGTGATTTGCGTGCCACTTTATCCCTCAGTATGGGGCTTAAACAAAATCTGTGTGATATACTGGCTTGTGCTGGATCTCTGCACAGGAGTGAATCTTATCCAAGATCAATATAGTCATTCCCCAGTCCTGTGGTTTTTATGAGTTCTACAACATAAAGAAATCAAGTTCTTCCACAGCAAAAGCACTATGCCTCTGCCATAATTGTTCAGCTTGGTAATTGGATAAATACGAAATTCTGTTTTTCCAGTGTTTTCCACTGCTTCTGTAACTGTTAATGAAATTACAGTCTTGCTAATGACAATATGACATCCTGTCCATGTAAAGATATGTGTGAATTGTAAGCAAATACAAGTTGAAGTGAACGTGTGCAGGCCTTCACCTGTCATTATCCTGCTGACTTCAATGAGGCTATACAGTGTTTCCAAAAATGCACATGAAGTGGCATTTTTCAAGTTATAATCCTGATTTTCTGTAAAATATATCAATAGCACTCATTTATAAATTTTATCACAGTGTTGTTCCTACGGGGAATTGAATTTTTTGGGAAAAAATTGCTTTTGGCAGAAAAAACATTGACTTCTTGTTAAAAAAGTGAAATTGAATTTTTCAGTCAGAAATACTTTTTTTTTTGCAATTGAAAGAGGCATTTCCAATGGAAGCGAAAAGAGGAAAATAATTTTTGTAGTGCAAGTTTGTTGAAATTTCCAGCTGTCTGTGACTGCAGGTGAAGGACAGCCTGCAAAACCACGCCGGGTGCCTGCTCTGGAGCCTGAACCTGCTTTGGTGTGAAACGGCGTCTGCACGCCTGACCCGGAGCCAGCTAGGGCCACGGCAAAGCTGTCAGTGGCAGGCCCCACCTGCGCTCAGTGTATGTGTGTAACAAAGCTGTTGGAAGAGTTCGGTTACAGATGCTCCCTTTCCCTTCATTTACTCTCCATGTCCTCTTCCTCCCTTTCTTTGTTTCGTCCCTCCCTTCTTCTCCCCGTTCCGTGTCAGGAAGGGCCACCTCTGAAGGGCCGGGGCAGCACAGCACCGCACCGGCAGAGCCTAGTGGGAACGGCAGCTACAACAGTGAGTGGTTTCAAACAAATCTGATGGCTGATGTAGGGTGCCTTGGGTGGTGGGATCTGAGGATGCTGGTTCCAGCCTTTGCCTGTGCATGGTTTCTCTCCTGAATGGCACATAATCCTTTGGACCCCAAACCTGAGGGATGCTGAACCCTGCACTGCCCCAGGAACTCAAGGGAATTGGATAGTTTCATACAGTGCTTCAGGCTTCCCAGGATTTTGTCACTTGTTGTTTTTAACTGAGTTCTAACTATTTAAACCCATCCCAAACCAGTGTTTTAGGCAACTGGATGGATACAATTTATAGTGCTATGTCTTTTGATGCTGCACCATGTGCTGCAGTCCTGTCTGATGCTCAGGCTGTGCGGTTTGACGCCTGCAAAACACCACATTGGTGACACAAGGTGGATTGCCTTCTGCTTTTCCCTAGCATGGTGTTGCTGAGGTACAAGAGATGTCCTGACTCCTTCTGATCACTAAAGACCTTGTGGAGCCGTATGTTAAACCACTTGCACTTGGTCAGTACGTCCTGGCCAAATTTCAACCTGAGTAATTACTCAAGGCCCAGATTTGGAAATTATTACTCAGTTTTTTCTCACTCTCTACTTAGGCAAAAGCTAAGTAACACCATTTAGATTTCCTTGGGCATATCTCTCAGCTTCAGTTAGACAAGGCACTTACCTTCCTAAGGTTTGGTCTGCTGTCTTGATCTGCGAGATAGCTGTGAGTTGTTTCTTAAAGAATCTCGGAGTTGTGTATGTTTTAGGTTAAGTAATACTTTGGCGTTGTATTTTGCCCCTTGTAATAAGTAATGCCAATAGTAGAAGTGAAAAGTGTTGCAGTACATTATTTTCAGCAACCATTGACTCCCCAGCTGTGCTGAGGTGGATTAGAAGTTGCTTTGAATCATCCTGCGGCCAGCTGAGCTAGTGACCCTGCCATGACTGGTTTAGGTACATTCCCGTTCCATTTTGGTGACTGTCAGGAGGGAGCAGTGCTCCTCCGTACTGATGGGTTGGTCATGTGTATTGTTAACTCCGTGAGGACCAAACCGGCTGGCATCAGCTGCCGGTGGTAGAACTGCACCCACTTATACCAAGAATGAATTTGATATCTCTTCCTTATGCAAAACATCTAATGAAAGCACTAGAATTTCTTCTCAGTGCAGTCTGTGAAGATAGTACCTCTAATGTATCGATATTTTCTCCTTTAATATATTTTGTCATAAGTGTGGCTATATTTACAAAGTACGTGTAGTTAAATGTCATTGACAAATATAATTAAAAATCAACTAAGAGACCATTTGAAAAACAAGAGGTTGTAAAAACGGAATCTACAGTAATAACCAGACTAAGCACTTGGCATTTACATGTCTGTACCAAGTAGTGATTCCCTTGTTAGATGTGCTTGAGTGACAAGGTGCTCTCTTGTCTCCTGGATATGCAGTCCAGTATTCTTGTTGTTGCCGGGACAAATAAATACCTGCATAAAGACTTCTTGCACTGTCAACTGACACCAACTGATTGAATTCAGACAATTGTTTATTTTGTTCTCATCTGGGCCCAATGCCAATAATATCCCATTGTATGAAGGGACAGATTTTGCACTCAGCTTATGCTCAGTTAATGCATAGCAAATACTGGTCTACCAATACAAGTCTAAGCACAGAGACATTTTAAAATGTTTTAATTTCCTGTATGACACCCAAACGTATCTAGAAGCAAGCATGGAAGAGGTATTTGGCCTATGACACGATATGATGGTGAATGCAATTGCTGTGACTAGACCTTTCCAAGGTCTAAGGACATAGGTGCACGAGGTGTGCTTGGATCCTATAAGAGTGTGTCTCCGGGACACATTTTGGCTTCCACAGGAGCATAGCCAGTGAGGTAACTGGCAGTGTCTCCAAGAAATCCATTAGGATGCGTATATGTACACGTGTAACATGCCTGTGTAGTCTGGATCTCTAGCCATGCTTACATGAACAGGCTTTCAAATGGTAGGAGTTCAAGAAGTGTCTTGCTGTGGGTTCGAGCATCCCAGGTTTGTATCCAAACCTTAAGTCTTTTTACTTGTGAATATTCACAGACTACTTCCCCTTCCATCTTCATCATGAACAGCTGGCAAGTGTTTCTGGGGGTCTTCCTGAGGTTCTTGTAAAAGAAGTGGAGATTAAATGTATAAAAAACATTTTAAAAATCATAAACCCATAGAAAATATGAGGATCAGTGATAATGTCCATCTATGATGATTCCATGGTTGAAGGGAACAGGGTGAGATTACTCTTTGAAAGCTCTCAGCCTGTGCCTGCGCTCGTGCCAGTTCTCTTCCTGGGCAATAGTGAGGCAAGGCAGTTTGCTCTTTCCAAGCAGTTTAACTCACTGCCTGCTTTGGAAGCAGTTTGGGACGACAGGGAGGTTCTGCTGGCCAGCAGTGGGCCTCTCCCTCGGGGAGGCGGAAGGTTGGTGGTATTTGCTACGATGGACCTTTTCTCTCAGGTTATGCATTAAAGCGAATGTGTAACACATCACACCTCCTCCTGTTTGATTGATTCCTTGCTGGTTGGGTTTTTCCCTGGTGTCTGGCTTGGGTTACCACAATTCATCTCTCATTCCTCAACACATACACAGACCAAAAATAATCAAAATCATCTTGAAAATCTGACATTTCAGCCCTTTTGAATTTGGCTGGTATGAGGAGTCGGTTTCCCCTATCTGTGAGTAATCAGAGGCTTTGCATGTGCTAGTCTGTGGTCTCATCAGTTTAAGATCCAGAAATCAGCCCCTTTCTTTTAACATTGCTTGGTTTTTTGTCTCTGAAGATCATCATTAAAATCTTACTATAATAGTCTGTGTTTTTCCTATTTTTCAGATCTATGGATATGTTTGAGATAGCATACTTACACGTATTTTATGAGTAAGAGTTACTTCAAGTGTTTTGTTCCTTTTTAAAGATCTCTCTTTTTTTCGGTCCCACATTCTGACAAGTTACATAGGTCATTGCCTGTGATGTTCTTGTGACAGTGCAGGCAGGGAGCATGCTGCTGTAGTCCTCACTACACATCTTCTCTCTGAACCATGCGGTATGTGCTCAGACTTGGACTGAAGATGGGTTTTTTTGTGTTTGCATATGAACATCTGCTTCAAAATCCCAAGCCAAGAAAGACAAGAAGCAAATTGAACTATTTGTTCTTCTTTCTCTCTCTTTGATATCAAAAAGTCATTTCTTACATGCTATTTAAGCTTCCACTTTTTGATCAGGAGATACTAAAAATGAATCTAAATAACTTACATCTTAATCATATTCCTTTGTGAAAACAGGATGGGGTGAGAGTGAGCTGGAGAAAAAAGCAGTAGCTACTTTGCTGCTAATGCGCATATCAGGAACCTACGCTATTACTTCTCCACCCTGCCCTCAGAGCAGAGAGGTCCGCCTGTCCCTCCCGACGAGCCCTGCCGCAGAGCGAGAGGCCTGCGTACTGCTGTGCAGCTTGCAATCCATCTCTGCCCGTGTTGCAGCAGCAAGTGAACAATTCCCTATCGCTCTTCGATTTGCGCTGGAGACCTGGCAAAGGGAGAGTTTTGAGGATGACTCAGATATTCCTTCTTCCCCCTGGGGTGTCTTGATATGCCAGCCCAGCAACTAAGTCACTATTCTGGATGCCTCTATTGCAAGTTCTCGGTCTTTTTCCTCCAGAGTGTCCTCCAATTTTAGAAAGTGTCTTTAATAAAAAACAAAGGAAAACTTGCATGTTTTCACAATCCTGAGCAGATTTGGGACAAGATGTTGTTAACTCCAGGACAAAAACCAATAAATTATGGTGCTGATTGGTTTCAAGAAATGAAAAATTAAAAGATAGGAGTTAAAATGAGATTGCATTTTTCACAAGAAATTGGTCTTTCTACACAAACTTGATTTCATTCTTTGATGAGATCACAGATGTAGTTGCTGATTTCATTAGGGTAACTGTGCAAATATAATAATTTTTTGTAACATGTTTGATTCAGTTCTGAAGGATATTCTGATCAAAAAATTACCACCATGCAATTATCAATAACATATATTAAAAATTTGAATACGAGCTAAATGACAGATCTCAAAAAGCAGCTGTCAATGTGGAATAACCATCAAATGTTTTTTTTTGATGGGCTTCTGGTATTAGACTCATTCCTATCAATATTTACATAAATGATCTAGAAGTAAATATAAAATCACTGCAGATAAATTTGTGAATGACAGAAAAACTGGCAGAGTGGCGAGTAGTGATGAGGACACAGCATTCACACAGAGTGATCTAGACCATCTGACAAATTATTTTAACATTTCTGGAGGGAGGATGAAATTTATCTCCACATTATCTGCAAGGGAGTCTGTTTCTTTTTGTAGGCAGCCTGGGCTCTGAGAACTGAAAGTTCTGGGTATCAGGCGGGAGATGACAGGGTTTGCCAAACACAGAGATCCAAGGAAGCAGTAGGTATGTCGTTGGGCCAGGTGGTTTTCTGACCCTGAGGTTAACTGGCAGAGCCTCGGTCATGTCCATGCAGCTCAAATGTAGCGTTCTCTCAAACAAACGGGCTGCATCCCACCTGCCCACTGGGATTAGTCCCTGGGCTCTGCTAACTCCTGCGTGGCACCTGGACATGATTTGAAGACGCACTATTTCATGCTGGCCTAACAGTGTGATATCAGTTGAGTATTCTGGGCAGTCACATGCTAATATTGGCCCCGTGTCCTGGTTGGTTTACTGATATGGTTATAACTAATGAGGCAGAGTAGTCAGTGTCAGGGCTGATGAGAGCAGCATTCAGCACACCTGCTGCCTCCCCGCTGCCAAGTTTCTCATCTGCTGCAGCAGAGGAGAATTTCTATAGGCAAGAAGTGATGAAGAACAAATGTGATACCTTTTCTGCTGATGAGGTATCTCTCAGAGGTGAGAAGACAGCATGAGAGGAGACAGCAGACACCGGGCTTTAAGACCCCTGAAGTGCAGGATGGACTCCAGCATGATTTCGAGAAAAAAATCAGCACCTCGTTTCCCTGCATTTGAATTCAGTTCAGTGTTTTGGTTTTAAGAGAGAGCCAGCTTGGGTCAGTGGAAAGATTTTAATTTGTTTAGTGAGGTTTACATTGAGCTTTGCAGCCGTATGAATCATCGTGCCATTGTCTTTCCTTGCAGCTTAAGGACACTCCTTAAGGGAGACATAACTGTGAGGACTCTTCTATGCTTTTACTCGTTGTGTTAGCTCAAGCTTCGTGGATAAGTTAAGAGATGCTCTTCCTCTTGCTCTCAGGTTGGCCATCTATCACCAATACTAAAAACTCGTGGAACAGAAATATTACAAAGGTTTGGGGAAGATCTCACCATGCCTTTAAAAGGGTGTGAGGTTTAGTGGGCAGCTGCGTAAATGATTTTGGTTTATGGATTTTACGTGATGTAAAAAGCCAACTCACTACCCACAGTCTTAATGAGAATGCACTGTACTATTGAGGCAGATGTGGGAGCTTTGTCCATGCCAGACAGAAATCACCCAGTGTAAATCTTATCAAGGACACAATATTGGGGAAAAAAAATCTCTGTTTGGATGTCCTATTCCAATGAATATCTGTTTGCAGTAAAGTGACAAGAGGAGACAATTTGACTCTCACAGCTCAGGCCTTTTCAGAATAGTGCAAATCTGTGAGTCTTTGAACTCCCACAGAAGTTAAATGATGATTTTTATAATCATTTGTGAGGCCGTTCCTTTGGTTGTGCAATAGTCACAGATGAGCCTGGTGTCTCTTACAGCACAAACTTCCTTTCTAAGCAAGGAATGAAGGAAGTTCGCATGTCTTCTCAGGAATTACACACTGATTTTTGAATCCAGAGTCACATCACTGCAGCTAGCAAGCCAGAGCATCATGGCAGCAGTCCAGGCCTCCTCTTTCTTAGGATTTTGCGGGCACCTATTGAGTTCACAATGATTTTTCCACTCCGCTTAGGGTTTGGCTCTGTGTGCTAAGAGGATTGGTGGTTTCGTTGTCTCTCCTTCTACTGAAGGAGCCTAGACTAAAATGCCTCTGTATACTGAGGACTGAAATAGTTTAACACAGTAAAGAGACGCTTATCAGTAGAGCTGTATGGCATCCATCTCCTCTTTGTGTGCACTCTGCAGGTCAGTAGTTATCACAGTCTTTATGAACCCAGAAACCATCCGGCCGGACAGTTTGATCCTTATTTCCCTTACATCCCACTATTGCCTTTTTGCTTTCAATTGCAGTCGTTCTGGTCAGAGTCTCTCCTTCCTTTAATTGGCAGACATTAAGTTGTCATCTAGAAAATCAGTAGTTACAGGGGAAATCAGCATCTTTGAGTCACACAAAACTCATCCTCATCTTTCCAGGCTTGTTAAACTCACTCCACTCCCAGTTTTCATGAGCTGCTGTATAGCACCTCATTGACACTGTACAGACATACCAGAAACATGGGGAGAAGAACCTCTTTCAGACCAGGAAAGCCCCCTGAGGCTAGGTAGACCGGGGACCTGCTTAGCTTGTGAGCTACAGCAAGCCTGCAGAGCCTGCAGTTCCACCTTAGCTTCTAATATTGTAAGATTTATTTTGAGATCTTATCAGCAATTCACTGCGGGCTGCTCTCTGCTGAGCAAAATTCATCCATCAATCTACTTAGATGGCCACATTCCAGCCTACACCGAGGTGACGGTTCAGTTGTACTAATGATCAGCCTCGCATACGCATTCCCCCCTTGATCGGGGTTTTCTTCTCTTACGATGAGTTAATTGATTGAGCACACTGGCTTCTAGTCAAGAAGCTCTTCTCAGCTTAACTCTCACTTTAAAAAAAATCACTGCTCAACATCTTTATAATTAGAGTGAGTTGCTAACCCTGGATCCAGGTGATTGCTGGCGTATGAGAGGGACATATCTTGGACTGATCAGATCAGGGATTTAAGAGAAATGCCCTTGATCCATGTTTTACAATTTGTTAATGTCTTCTACTTTGGATATTTTTCCTCTTTTTTGTTGGCTGAATAAAGCTGTGTTAGGAAGGTCGATGTAGAATTAGGACAATCAGAGGGTTCTTTTTATTCCTATCACTGTTATTGTTTGGGTAAGCTCAATACAGTTCATTAATATTGCATTTACAATGGAAAGGGGCTCAAAAGCCAAACCGTTCAATTCTATTCTGAAGCCTGCAATGCCATACAAAAAATTGCAGTGCAATGAGTTCCTGTCGTGGTTTAAGACCAACTACTCCTGTTCCCTGGTCAACAGCCCTGTTGAAAAGCTCTCACTGCATAGATTGAACTGCAGCTGGTAAAACGGGGGAGAATAAGCTAAGCTTCCTTTTCTGCCCTTGCATTTCCTTGGTCCGATGGTAACATGCAGGAGGTGGTCATCTGCATCCCGAGCTGCACAGAATTACGAACTGGCCCCTGCAAAACCTGACGGTTCCACTTCATTACTCCCTGCTTCCCTAAGAGAGAGTGAGGGCTTGCGACTGATTTCAGTAAAAGAGTGATCATGTTTTATGTGCAGAGATGGCCACTGATTTTCCTGATGCAATGTGATCTGGTTGCTAGAAATGATAATACGTATGAATTGCATATTTTTTTCCATTTTTCATTTTAGAAGACACCAAACGAAAAGTTGATTTTGCTGGATTTATGATCAATCACGCTATTAAGAATAATGATTCCATTCTCTGACCTTGTAGGGCATCAGCTATGAAATTTGATACGATGGTCCAAACATTTTTACGATACAAGTCTTAGCTAGTGTGTGACACTCTATTGACTGAAATACTGTCAATGCACAAATGAGATTATAACCACAGAAAGTCTTGATTGTTCTGGTCTTTTATTCAATACACTCCTCTGTTACAAGCAACTTCTTGGCATTTTTTTCAAGACAGCCTAGACATTTCTTTTCTGACAAATGACGCATTAGTTGATGGTATAGACAGAGTCTTTTCTGCAGTTTCTTCTGTCATGAGAAGACTTATCTCTGGTAGGACTATTGCATTTGGTGTCTCTGCACTGCTCGAGCCTTGTACTCTGTAGCAGCCTCTTTGAGCCGTATTGGCTGTTCAGTTTTCCGGAAAGGCTGAAATAGCTGTGATGGAGAGACCCGGTGCGTGTTCACATTCTGGTGGAGCATTGTTCCAGAGCTGGAGAAGGAGAGAAGGATGGCTTCAGTGCCCAACTTTCATTTCATTTAAATGAGCAGAATTGCTTTACTTCCCCCATAGGTATAACAATTATTAAGAATTTATATCGCTATTCGTTCTTTATAATAATGAACAGAAACTGTTTTTGCACTCTTAACCTTTGTTAGGTAGAAATAAAGAAGCAGCAACAGTGACTACTATGAGACCGCATATATCTACGCCGTCATACTTACTGCCACTTTTCTTATTGGGGAGACAATGAGTTTGTGCTGTGTCATGCTTGTACTTTCCCACTGCAAAAAATAACTAGCTAATGCATTTTTTAGTTTCTTTTGTATGTTTCCAAAATAGATCTATTTATTACTTAAATAAATCCACCCAGCATTCCTCACGTATTCTGATTTTTCAGTTAAATATTGTTTGTATTTAAATATAAATATTGCCCGAAATGTAGCATTAATATTTTGCCTACTGAAGTGGAGTTCTGTATGATATTAAAATTTAAACAGCCATTATGTACATGAAAGATTTTTTTGTTGTAGTTTGCAAGGTGGTATAACAATAATTACCAGACTGCATCAATCATTTTTCATTGCCTCATTTATATCACGGGGATAAGTAGCTCCAATTAAAATCCCATTTTACATAAATAGATATGGTTTGTATCAAACCACAGTCTGTTTCCACTTCTGAAATGCTGGCCATAGGAAATCTTTCTCATTATTCAAAGTCTATGATGTGTACTGCTTATCTTTTTGTGCTTAAAAAGACGTAACTCTGCAGGCAGGCATGCCTTACTGCAGATTTGGCAGGGAACAAATAACTGTTACTGTAATTATCTATCAATTTTACTGTTCCAAATATTTTAGCCAAAAAGCTAACTAGTATAATCACATGTTTATGACTGACACATGATAGTTTGAGTAAGCAGAAACAGAAAATGTTTAATATGAATTAACAGCTATAGGAAAAATTGTATTTGTTCCATTTCTAGTGATTTCACCTCTACCACAGCAGCTTTTCTGCTAAATCCGCTTGCATTGTCAGCTATTGTGAAAAACCAAATAAGAGGAAACTTGGTAAATTATCTTCCACTAAACTATGATTAGCTCTGCAATGAAATAAGCAGATTGAAAATCACTCTTTCCCTTTCACACCTCTCTGCAAAAGCTGGTCCCAATCCTAGGCTGTTCCTCCCTGCATTTCAGGTAAAAGAATGTTCTGAACTGCGTTCCCTACGGTGAACGGTGTGCCATGACTTGGCCTTTACATTGCACTCAGGCGGTAGCGTGCACACTGTTTTTACTTTTGCATCCTGTAATGGTATTTGGGCCAGCATTCAGACCTCATTGCGTATTTGCAGACAAACCTGGGAACAGCTTGGGTCCAGAGGTTTGGTTCAAGCCCACCTCAGTTACAGTCTGTGTCGTTGTACATGCGCATTCTCTGCTGCTGCTGAGAAGTTGCCTTTTTCCTCTGGATTCCAAAGCTTTTGATTTCTTTACTACAAATAGGTTGTTAAGTGAGGCAATCGGAGGTGAGAACTATCGGTTGCTCCACACCATAAACTGGGCCGCTCATTCCGTGGCAGACGTTCTGTGTGCCGCACCTTCGTGCTCCGATGCTGTTCAGCAAAGCGGAGGTCCCTGCGGAGGTGTGCACCGGAGAGCAGATTCACTGCAAAGCTTTTCTGTGCTTTCAGAGCTGGAGCATTGAAGTTGCAAATGGTTAAAAATTCTCTGTGCCACTACAGGTGGCTTTTTGCATCGTTTCTGCAGAATCTGGAGGTTGATGAGCAAAGAATTGCGGGAATTCACAATGCCTTTCGCCAAAGGGCTGAACAGTAGCGTGGGCCACACTACGCCTGCTCTGTGAATTCCCTTTTCTTTCTCACTGCTAGTGCACTGGGTCTGGAGCCAGCAGTGGGATGCTGATGGGGACACTCACACGGTGACATCAGAGTGAGCACTGGCTGTATGTGAGCGGGTGTCAATGGCCTGTCCATCCCGCTGCCCCTGTGAGCTCCTTCGTAGGTGAGCTATTGAAAAAAAAAGTAGGGAAAAATGCTAGACTCAGGCTCAAAAATGTACTGAAGTGCTTACCACCGATATTTGAGCATGTGCTTAAAAATAAATAGATGTTTTGGGGCTGTCCAAAATGAGTACAAATCAGGAATTTAAAGGAAATTATTTAACTCAGTTTTACAAAGACTTTTCTAACTACTGACTTACCATTTGCTTTTTTCTTCAAATCAGTGTCTACCAGCATTACTTTCCTTCTGCTATTGCTATGACTAAACCCTCTTATTTGTGTCATAACTTCATCATTAGATTCCGCCTCTGAAGTGCTGAAGTCGTAGATAATATCTGTGTTTGTAAGGTCAGAGCACCAGCTCGTAGCGTAGGGATCATCGGCTCAGTGGGCTGACAACAGAGTCAGTCCAGCTTCTGTTTTCTTGTAGTCGCGCAACAGAAAATCAATGGTGTCAGGAACATTGGGATAATTCTACTGTTACAATCGATACGTGCTGATTAAACTAGTTGTGTCTGTTGGGTAAATTTGCTGCATCATAATTAGAATTATTAATTAAAAATAGGAAATCAATTGACACAAATTAAGCAAAAAAGAAATTTGCTTTATTTCTTTGACACTCTCTCCAGAGGCCTCAATAACTGTGACAACATAGACATGACCAAGAGGCATTTGTCAGTTTTTTAATGCTGTCCTGAGTTTTGAAAGTTGACCTATAAAACCCTGCTAATGCAGCTCCCAGAAAATCAGACCTTAGACGTTGTGTGTGCAAGAAGCAGTTATTTGTTTTATTCCAGTTAGTCATTATTCCCTGCCTGTCCAGGAGTGACAAGCAGGAGTCCTGTGCCTGTCGCTGGGGAGAGGAAGCAGCGGGGGAATGAAAGCCTTGGGGAGCAAGTTGTAGCCCATCCCCTGATCACATTGTTTTCTGTTTTCGGTTAATAAGGATAAACAAATTGATCATTTCTGTGGTGGTTGCAATGGGCTGCTCATTGCTGGCTACTTCCTGTAATATGCTGGCGACCTTCGGTATTTTCAGGGACGTATTATGTGGGACACTAAAGCAGGGAGTGCTTGGTAACGCTCTTTGCAAAGACAGCAGGAGTGTACGTCTTTTTTCCTTTCGGCTGTTTATTTCTCTCTCTGTCATTTCTGGATTTTATGCAGTTTTATTTTCTTTCTTCTATGATATTTCCCTCTTTGTTCTTTCCTTTCATACATTTGCTCCTTCTTTCCTCCTAATATTAAGGATTTGCTTTTCTCTGTTGAATACTTTCCATCCGATGTTTTCTTCCTCCTGTTCTGCTTGCTCACACGCAGTAGAGGAGAGCAGCATCAAAGTGCAGGAATACTTCGGGTCTTTGTACTCCTGCGGCTTCTTCAGCCTACAGCCAAATATTCGCTCTGAGCTTTCATACCATGATAAAAGGATGACTGGTTAGGGTACATGTGTGGCTGGGACCTGGCAGTGCTGTACAATGTAATATGCTTTTACTAATCATTAGTGGTAAACTCATTTTCCAATTATATCAAATTCATATGAAGATTAGATGGCTAGAAAGAGTTGGTCACTTATAAAATCTTGTATGTGGAAAACCTTACAGGTAGACAAATGGGTAACAAAGTGATCTAAGGCAATTACTCTGTAAATAGTCCTTAGCCAGTCTGCGCGTACAAACATAAACCTCGTCACCACCTGGTTTGAGGATATCTCAGGCATTTATTTTTGTTTTTTTATAGATGAATGGCAGACCTTTAGGACCAGCTATTCAAGAAGAATGGCTCTGAGCTTTTCTCAAAAATTTGTATGCCCCAGTGAGATTGAAGAACAGAGTGTGCAAGCGTTCCCCTGAGAAAAGCTTTGCTATTGTTTTCTGCCGTCAGGCTTGCCGGTAGCTCCTAATGTCACAGCATACTTTCCAAGGGTTGCACAATGGCTTTTGATTAGCCTACTGTGAATTGTAATGCACATTATTTGTGTAAGCTCTGGCACCTTTATTACTATATTTTTAATCTCCTTATTTTTCTCGGGAATACCTTTCCCTATGTTAGAGTGCGGTAAGTAGTTGATAACCTGGGAAATCCATCTCAGTAAAAAATAATTCCTCCAGTCTTCACAAAATGCAAGATCAAAATCTAATAAAAATCTTAACTGCTCCACTATGTCTAACTTACAATATTTAGGGGGGGAAAAAGCCCTCAGCTATTTGATTATGATTGCTATAAATTAAATTTAGTTAAGGTCCTTTGTAAAGCAGGAAGTATTTTCTTCTTTAAAGGGGTGGGAAATGCTGATAGGAAAACAGCACCAAGCATTCCTGGGTTTTGAAGCTGAAATTAACTGGTCTGTGGATTTGACTGATGTATTATTTAGATCATTGCTAATTATCAGAGTATCGTTGCCAGATATGCTAGTGAAAAAGATTAATATGATCAAATTCATGTAGTTTTTCCAGACGTAAACCTGTTTTTTAAGGTGTTTTACAGTAACAGTGTTGCATGGAAGTATATTTCCAAGAACAGTCAAAAGTAACATCAAATAAAAATGTCTTCCGTTTAAATGCCAAGACAGATCGAGTGGTTTGCACAAGAATCAGGAGAAGCAGAGTTGTTAAAAGCCCTAATTCCAAAGACTTACGGTTGTGTCTCAGGCAGGCTGAGCAAGTTTTGACCTCGCTGACAATGGAGAACACACGGATAGCATGCAGGATCTGTCAGATATATCTGAGCACAACTGTTGAGTGCCTTAAAATTAAGCTGTAAAACCTTGGCATCGATAAAGAATTTTACAGCACTAGTGTAAATAGTGTAAAATAAGGTGGATGTACTGAAGCAGTCAGAACCTGCAAGGAGGAATGCCAGCAGCTACGCTCGGGGTGAACTGTGCTCCGAATGGGACGTAGGAAAGATCTCCCACGAGGAAAACATTACGATAACTGAGACTTGAGAAAACAAGGACTTGGATCGACAGTGCCAAATCTTTTTTACTAAGATTCAGCCTGGCGGTATTTTGTGGGTGGCAGCTAGCCGGTCTGTTGCCAGAACAAATTGAAGGTAAATGGAGTTATAAGGCTACATTTGGAAAAAGTGGTGTCTTTTGCTTTCATTGCAGTGGGCTGTGGGTCAGGATTTTAATCAGCATATGTGCTTTATACATCTTTGTTGTAACATCTGTTATGTGTATAGAACAGCTGTTAGCATGGTAGCCCTACGCCACATCTGGGTCCTGTTGCCATAAGTGAGATGTAAACAGTCACCACCAAGGTTCCCCTGTTGGAGGGCAGGCAGAAATCAATTGCAGGATTGCCTTTCTAGGTGTAGCTATGATGAGCTACAACTGCTATTTTTTCAGAGGCTTAGAAGATGGAATTCGATAGCTTATGCATAAAATGTGCTTGTTGTTGCTTGGCAGTCAAGTGGTGTTTTGATTTTTAATGAAATTCAGAGTATTTGCATTATGAGGTTATAATTGTTTTAAGAGTCTGTAGGTCTAACAGTTGCCTGAAGTCACTTGACTGGAGCTGGCAAAAGTAGCACCTTGAAATCTGTGTTTAGAAACTTTAAAAAAATAGTGTTGTCACTCGTTAATTGTTGATTGTAGAGCCCTGTATTTAAAAATCCTACAGAAACTGGTACCAGACTTCTAAAAATCGAATCTATTTCCAGACTGCTGTTAAAAAGTTGGCTTTAGCTCTTTTACGTGGGTCGTCTTGCAGTTCCTAGGAGGAAGAGCGGAGAACAGGGCATTGGTTTCAACAATGACCATGAACATTGGTGGCCAGAGCCACCTTTGCAGTGAATGAAGAGATTTTGTTCTGCAGTTGCTTGAAAGGTGCTTGTGTGTTGCTTTCAGCTCTGTTTAGCTGCGGCGTTGCTAGCTGCCAGGGAGTCTTTCCACGATCGATGGACCTGTTGGGTTAACAAATTGGAAAGTTGTGAGATCTAGTCTGGCAGAAGCTGATTGAATTGCCGTGTTTATTGCAGTTCCTCAACAACTTCCTCACTTTGCTAGTAAATTTAAAAGGTTAAAAATGCAGATTTTTAAAATTATGTGCACCTGTGTTCTCAAGTCTCAGTGGGAAGTCACCTTCTTAATCTTTCAAGTGCACAGACCCAATAATTTCCACTACCTTAATACTGATCCCCCAATTTAATTTTCTGTGTGCCTTTCAAGAGTTGAGGATAATTCTTGGGCTCATAATGTTGCTTTCAAGTCTTCCTTCTTTTAGTTCTGCCTAGGAATGAGTGAAATGAGTCAACAGTAGAGGTTTTTTTAAGCTTTCGTCAAGATTTACACCAGCTCCCTGACAGAACATGTCAGAATTCTTTTAGTTTGACAGAAACTAAGGATATGCCAAATAGAGGAGTCTGCATATATGTGAGTTACAGAACAATAAACCATTTACACTTTACTAGCTATGAGGTCTCTATAAGGGCTAGTCCTTCTGGTACAATAGGAACTTAATTCTTTTTATGTTTAACAATTTTAATTAACAAATATTTGAAGAAACTCCAGCAGTCTCTGTATGTGTAGTTTTACTGCCGTTTGCGTCCCTTGCCTTGCAAAAATTCCTGTTCTGCTACCCTGGCAATCAGTGGGGAAACAAAATATAGCAGGTCCCAGCAGTCTGTGGAAGATCTTGCAGCAAATGCTGCTTAACTTATCTTGGGTTTTGTTTTGTTATAGCCCAAATGAGTGAGGAGATCAGCACAGGTCTGTAAGAAACAACGTAAGTGGTAATGGTGATGGAAAAAAATACAGAGAAACAGCCTGTGGCTGGAGAATCCTGTGTTCCCTTAAAGAGAACGGTAGAGCTGGGACCTGTAAAACCAGGAGAGAGAATCACATAAAGCGGAGCCTTTTTATTGAATTGCTGTATATCATCTGTGTAAATGAAAGACTTTGAGATTTTCTTCAGTTTCTCTTGCGTGGTTTCCTGGTAGGCTTCACGCTGCTGGGAAAGCCTTGGATCAAGAAGTGCCCCTTTTCTCTGTGCATCCAGCCTCCGTCTTGTTGTGACTCTGGAAGCTGGGGTGATGGCAGTTAGAGAAAATGAAGAAGTGATTACTGTTTGAGCCATCTTTAATTAGAATCTCATTATGCTGAATAAGCATTTATTAGGGCTGTACCCACTTTGCAATCAGAGGGGTGATTGAAGCAGACAGCCCTGTTATTTTGACCCAGCCTTTTCAATTACTGGCAGTAGTGAAGCCGAGGGCAGCAAGGGCTTTACCGGTGAAGCTGTCAACACGGGTACGTAGGGGATTCTTACCCAGCCCGTGTTAAAGACAACTTTGCTGAAGCTTCACTGCTCTCCTTGCCTGACAGAGCTGGATTACAGCCAGCCCAACAGGCCTGTGCACGCCACAGTCACGCTGCCAAGCACTGTGTAGATGTGGCCCGAGTGTCACTTCGTGTCGCTTGCCGAGCTAGAGCTGGCTGAAAGGATGTTGAACGGGAGGCAGCGGGTGTTCTTGGCTGGCTACCTTTCCCAGGACATTCAAGTCCTGCACAAAGCCTTCTGCCACTTCAGTTTGCATACCGGTGATGTTGCTTGTACCAAGTTTACACTTTTAAATTGCTATTATGGATGAGAGACAGAAAAATACTTTGCAAATTAATCTCTGTATACATGTAAGAATCATTTTTCACATGTTTAATTCAGCACAGAATTACAAATGTAGTGAAGAAATACACTATAAAGTATTTATAGCATAAATTTAGACTTTAGAACTTGGAGTTGTTCTATCTCAGTGCTACCACTTACTTTCTGGGTAGCTTTATAGTTTAATGTAATTTGGCTGACTCAGTTTCCATTCTGTGAAATGGTGATAAAATATAATTTCTAGCTCATAAATGGACCATAAGGATTAGTTAGTGTTTGTCCAGGACTTTGATGATGGAGGTAATTCTATTAAACATGCAGAAAACCTACACATTTTGATCTTAGCACACAATTTAGAACCCAAATTGTTGCATATTGACTTTGATTTTATTATACTAGCATACTTTGAATTTTATTTAGTAATGTGCCCTGGATAATTAATTATTCAACTAATAATTACCCATTCCAAATAAAACAACTTGATTACTAAGCCTGATGAGAAAAATCCAGTCAGGAAAGAACCCTTTCAAAAACAACAACATTCTGCAGATATCCTTAAATATTTAAAGGGTGAGCTATATTTAGTAAATTCTTCTGAAGGAGGAGGGAGAGACGAGCGGATGCTAATTTCCTGTGTCATCAGATTTGTGTATGTGTGTCAGCAGCATTCCTAAATCACCAGCTACTACACAGTCACCATCTACACAAGCGTCAGGCGGTATGCAACATTTCCCTGGGTAGTTGCTGTTTATCCGCAAGGAAAGGGGTCTACTTTGGGGTCACGTCATTTTCTTCTCATGGATTATTTAATATCTGATGTGTGCATGCAGTGTTTGCTCTGCTCAGATATTCATCGGCGAGCAGAGAACCTCGCTTAGCAAAGGGAACATAGAAGTTGCGACATCGATGTCATTTTCCAGATGGCACTAACTTCACCCACGCTGGCCAGCCCCCATCAAAGACCGTTGTGGTCAATAGAAAGAAATTCCCTGGCTGCAGTGAGCACTGGATTTGGTCCAAGGTGCTTGTAATGAGCACCGTACAGCGTGGTCAGTGGACAATTTTGATGATGGTCTTGTCTGAAAACCTTCTTTTTCCTTGTGGCTTTTTAAAATATAGCTCCACTGCCACTAGCAAGATGTAGAGATCTGAACCTTATAGGGATTCTGTCGTTTAAAAACCTTAACGCACAGATGCTGTGTTCTCTTCCAGCAAAATCCCGTTCGCTTCCCTGCTGCCATCCAGCCAGGAAGTCACGTATGTCTGTTTTGCTTTTTACTTTCCAGTGACAGTTGTCACTAAAAAAGAGAAAAATTAAATTAATCCAGAGAGAAAACTGTTTCACGTAGGCAGTTTCTCGGACTGCTAGAAGTGAAGCTGAACCTCCAGGAACTTCAGCTGCTCTGTAAACTTTCCCAATTTCTTTGAAGCTGACCCACTGATAATGCAGGAGGCACCAACACGTTGTTTGTAAACAACAAGGAAAAAACATGTGGAGTGACAATTTACTGTTTTCTGCCTGCCTGACATTTGATGGCTTAATGCAGTAATCTACAATGGGTGAAACTGTTCCGAAAGCACTGGCTTCCGTACAGCTGTGATTTTGTCAAAACATTTCAGTTCAGCAAACCTGTAACTGATTGTGAGGATGAACAGTTTTGATCATCCTGTTTTTCAAAATGGAAAATAGTTTAAGAGTTGTCTGGTTTTAACATCATAACAAAAAGTTTAATTTCCCAGTTTAGAGCAACTTCTGGTTTAGAAATTGGCATTAATTTATGCTTCTGTGAACAACATTTGGACATGTTGGGAAGTCAAAATAAAATATCAAGGTTTAGACATCTAATCTCAATCCTTTATGAGACAAGACTTTATCTTCCTGCCTAGCTCTCCAGAATGAAACCAGAGCCCTACCAACATGTAGAGAAAGCTACCGGGAGGCAGGCACTGGCCTCTGCTTTATTTTCTGCTCAGCACTTGGGGCTCGTGCATTTTGTTGCTGGCTATGATGTGAGTATAAACTCCTGGATCAGGTTATGAGACCTGTGGCTGCTTTGCTCTCTCAGCGTTAGCGTCCTCAACAGCGGCACGGAAGAGCTGCAGCAGCGTTGCAGTCTGAGGAGCTGCTCCAGGGACGCTGGGATTTTACTGCACAAAACTCTTGGTGCTGGGGTGCGTGTCCTCTGCCACCTACTACCCACACAGATCCATCCACGCTTTGACTCCTGATACTTAAGCTACCCAGTATTTGTCTGCCTCTCTGATTATCTCTTTATTAATGGTACATGCTGCACCTCAGTGCCTAAGTGAAGTGAATAGAGGGCGTAATATTCTAGTATTTCAGTATTTTTACTTTTTTTTCCCTAGTAATTTCAGACTTGCTAGTTTCTGTTGGTAAATACAAGAAAGGTTTTGTAGAGACTCTGCTGAGCCTTACAATGTGGTTTTCGTGAGTGAACATTCAAGTTTTTACAGGGTTACACAGGGCGAGATTTTTTTGAAAAACTTTCTTTTTATGTGCCTGAAAGGGACATTACTATTAATGGTTTATAACAGAGAGACAGCAGAGTGTTTAAGATATCTTGAAGACATTAGGTAACATTAAAGGGCTGTGTGAAGATTCACGTATGCCTAGAAGAAAAGAGAACGGCAAGTAGCTTGTGCGGATACCTGCACACAGCTTTTTGCAAGCCTTTGAACTGTTTTGGATATAAAAGACATCCCTATTTCAAAGGCCACCAGGCCTTCTGCTACTCTGATTCACTCTCGAAGTCCTTAGGAAACAGAATTCACACTAGAAAAGGTAAGATCTTTCCAAGGTTCAGTTACTGGGGCAGAACATCCTTTAAGCTGTTGTTATTTGGCTGAAAAGCAGTACACAAGTAGTAGACGTTAGGATGGGACAGTGGCAAAGGGGAAGAAGCGGTTCTTTTTACTCTACAGCTACACTGCTGGAAATAAAACCAAGTACCTCAATCCACAGTGTTTACTTTAGGGTTCAGTATCAATGCAATAAAATAAATTGCTTATTGACCACCTTAAAAATGACTGATGAGTCAGTACTGTGTTATATTATGCGTGAGGGATGTACTTACACGTTGCTTTGAAGGTGAATCTTTATGGCATAATTTGAAGCTGCCTAGCTAGCTGTAGCATTCCTTCCATGCGCTTCTCTTGATAGTGCCATTTGATCCACTGCTCGACCGGTCTTTTTGCTCATGTCATTTGCATGGTGACCTACCCAGTCGAAGTTGAAGGGACACATACACCCCCGCGTGTGAGTGGGGATGAGAAGAAACATGCTCTGTAACGCTTGCTGTTTTAGCGACAAGAAGCTTTTCTTCTTTCAGCACTGCTTTAACTGCAGATAAAGGTATATTGCATATCTGGCAAAACATCAGCAGGGTGACCTTCCGATGCTCAGTTTATGTGTTATGAAATATAAAGAGCTGAGCACATCTCCCAGAGAGCTTTGCCAAATGGGGTTGATCCCACTCGATCCTGTGCAGTTAACACCACTCTGCAGTCACGGAGGGTGGAAAGGTGCCTGCAGTGGTCAGATCAGATTACTGTCAGCATGGTAGATTCCGCGGGGGATGGACAATGTTCTCCTGCCCAGTTGTGGGGAGCTTGGTGAGGATGCAGCCGAAGGGCATCCAGCACAGACAGCCTACTGCAGTTGCTGGACTGGCCCTATGGATCTCCTCTAAACTGTGTCAGGGTCAAGTGGCATTTATGAACTGAGAAGGGGAAGAGGGCTTCTTTCTGCCTTGCTAAGCACTCAGCTAAAGACCATGCACTATTTAGAATAGCAAGTAGCCATAGGTAGATACTTGCACATAGCTTTTTAGAAGCCTTTGGACTGGTTCACGCCAGGCACAGATGTTGTATCAACAGGTCCTAATCTCCAATGACGGAATCACAGAATCACAGAATAGTAGGGGTTGGAAGGGACCTCTGTGGGTCATCTAGTCCAACCCTCCTGCTGAAGCAGGGTCACCTACAGCAGGCTGCATAGGACCTTGACAAAGGCCTCTCTCTATTTCTGCGTAGTTTTCTCTGAATCTCCTTAAAACAATGCTGCTGCCGTCACTCCTGAGCCCCTCTGGTGGCCTCGCCAACGCTTGTTTGTGTTGAAGCATGCTTGATCCTTTCCTCTATACCTGTCCTGCCGTGTTTCAGGCGTATCCAAATGTGTTTCTACACCTTCTTGCAGGCAAAACTGGTAGCACTTCTTTGCAGAGGCATTACAGGAAAATTTCGTGATATAGTCAATGAAAACATCTAAAGTCCATTATAGATGTCGAGAGAATGTTTTACCCAGTTGGAAGACAGAATTTGGAAGTATGTTACTTGCAGTTCTTGTTATTGCAATCCTGTCCTAGACAATAATAAAGAAGTATTGATGGAAGTTTTGCCAGAGCAAAGACTGCTGGGTTTCATACAGAGGAGAGATAGTGTCTTCATTTAGTTTTATTAGACTCTTGATACTCTGCCCATGTATTTTTTAATTCACCACAGTAAAATTCTAATTAAAGAACAGACTTTGCCTCCCATTAATATGACACTAAAAAAACATTTTAAAGAATGCAGCATCTTCTCTAAAAAAATCGTAATGAGAAGACAAGCCGCCAGTGTTGTATAGAATGTTGTCGCTCCCTTATGAAGCGTTTCATGATTTTAAACTCCTTGTACCATCTAGAGTGTCAGTAGAGTTAAAGGCTCATTAAACTGAGCAGTAATTTCTACAGAAAGAAATCGGAAATATTCTTAGACTTTTTTGTGTGTTCTAATTTTCACTTCTTTTGAAGCTTCTGTCAAAACAGCTCATGATGGAAATTCTGAAAACACAACACTTTGATATCTGTCAGGAGTAGAAGTTGTTTCTCCCATTTTGCTGCTTCCAAAATATATTGAGTTCATTATGAGATTTGATGAGCCTGACATCCAAATACTCAACTTTTCTTTGAGTCAGAGTGATTTGGTTTTCATTTACCCAAAATAAAAATGTACCACTAGGTAACTGTTCTAAGCATTCTACAGAATGCTGTAGGAACGTTCTTTAAACAAGGATTACTTTGGAAGGAAAATGTTTCCTCGGAGGATACTAAATAAACTGCAGGGTCTCTAAAGCGCTGCGATTGAATTAGGTACCACATGTTGGAGAGTCAATGACTAATGAGATCATCATCCGAGATTAAATCATGACCTGTAGCAGCCACATGTTTCTTATCTGATTCAGACAATGAACTTCAGAGAGAATCAGTACAATCTTTCTTGAAGGATGAAAAGCTGTTCTCCTGTCTCTAAGAAAAAAAGCAAACAAACACAAAATTAGATTAATTTCCTCCCGTGAGTAATAATGTATCCATTTTGGAAAGAAATTGGCTGATGTTCCCTTCCCATCTTTTCCTTTCTATCTGATGAAGACTGATCTATAAACTTGGAAAGGAGACTGACTGCAAGTTCTTCCAGCCTCAGACTGACCTCAGGTTTTTGCCACTTGCGTGGATAGTTTGACAAATGCATATTTACATATGCAAAATACATTCTCTGGGCAGTCTTAGAGACATCAACATGAAGATGGCATTTTCTTCATTATAGTTGCGTATGCTGTGACTGAAAGTCCTGCACTGGAGATAAAAATGCTGGTGCATACACCGTTGCACAGAAACCCATGTTTAGGAACCTTAAGGCTGCAAAGCTGCAAGCTCAGAAGACAGAAAATGCCAGGGCATGTAAACGGTAGCCTGTGCCCACGTAATTAAAGAGAATATCGTAATTCATAGGCTCAAGCACTGAATTACTGCTGGACTACCAACCTTTAATCTGACATTTTCTTTTTTTTTTTGACACCGGCTTTGTAAGTCAAATGCTTTATTTATGTGTGATGTTCCCTGGTTTGTTTGTTTTTCCTTAAAAAGCAAATGGAGAATATGAAAAATCCCTTCAAAAATGTCATTGAGCTGATATACAGACGGTTCATCAGCATGGACCAGAACAAGCCTCTGACACGTGGGTAATGGACTAAGAGTAGAAGGCTGTCACCCTCTCCGTGGACCACTTACTACACGGAGATTAAACAGCCAGTGGCCCGTGGCTGCTACTAGGAGCAATTCTAAGAGGAGTCCTGCTAAGCCCCTGAAGCCTTTAATTGCTGATTGCTTTTAATACAGATGAACTCTTTGAGGAATCTGGGTAATGAATTACCCGGAGGTGGCACTGAGTGTCTGCGAATTGCGTGTTTTATAGTTTGATCAGGTATAGATGGATTTTCACTGGGGACACATGAGCACACCCGTGGGTATGGGGCAGTGCTCTGTCAGATTCCAAGATACTGCCTGTACATGGAAGGAGTCCCAGCTTGTCAGTGAAAAGGATATAAAAATGTACTTTAACAAGCAAAACCTACTGCTTTAGCTTACTGATTTAAGCTGAAATTCCCTTTCCTCTGTTCCTCAAACTGGCAGTCTGAGTGAGCCTGAAGCTGAAACTGGAGATGGTAAATTCTACATGACGGAGTAGTTGTCAGGGACTGGACAAAGCATCTTGCGGTGGAAAATGAACAATGCTACCAACTACCTTGACTGTGACACAGTTCAGATAATCTCAGTTGTATTTGGAGCAGGATTATTTATTAAAACCTATTGTTAATTTCATTGCCCCTCAAGAAAGTGTTTATTTACAGAAATCCAACCTATTTGTTGCTTTGGCAGATAGGACCGCTCTCGACTTGAGCAAGACGTGTCGCATTGTAGATTATCGGTATCTTGACACAGTTATGAAGCAGAAAATCAGCTTCGTTTTGAGCAAAGCGGACTAATCTGCCTGTACCCGCTGGTGTGGCTGTTGTATGGAGGAGGTTTCCTCACTCTGAAATCGCAGAATCGGAATGCTGGTCTCTGAGCATTTGTAAGAACATTTTTGAAGGGAATTTCTGAAAATCTGGGTTACTTTGAGGACAGCCATGATCCATCAACGTGTGCTAGAAATTCCAAGGGTAAACAGCTTTACAAGACAAGCAGTCCTTTTGGTTTAGAATCAAGCAGATCAGCGAGTGATTTTTCGTTGTACTGGCTCGTGCCTTGAGAAGTGTGTTGGTATCACCTGCAGTGCCAGCACGTGAGGGACTCCGCGCTGCTCAGAGCCAAACACGGAGCGGTGTGAACTGTCATTGTAAGGGGATTCCCTCTTCGTGGACCTTGTTTCAGACCTATTGCAGGCTTGGCTTCTGTTTCCAAAGGTGCTGAACTGTGCAAAATGAATCATGTTTGTATGGTGAATAGATATCAGCTCAGTACAGGGACCATAATTTTTCTATTGGGCTAAGTGCAGGGAATAAAAAGCTAATTGATTATTTTAAATTTTTATTCACTACATCCGGGCACGTGTTTTAGCTTTTGCCATTTCTTTTGCTGCTTTGCATTAGCTGGGCCAACCATTTAAAACCCAGTCAGATTCCAAAACTGAATTAGACCAAAACCAAAAAAACTACCCAGAGTTCAGGCTGCATTTCACCTTAATTGGTATGCGTATAATCATTGTACAGCAGTACAGTTATATTAAAGGGAGAATCTAGCCCTAATTTCAAAATAAATCCTAAAATACTCTGTCTTAAAATATGTCCTCCTAGATTTAGTAAGTTAATTTTATTTCCTGTTTGCATTTTTTAAAGGCTAGTATATAGTTTAAAGGTTTCAAATGGATTTTGGAGATACTCCAGAATATTCCAGAATAATCCAGAATTGATTAGTGACTGTCAGCTCCATTCTTGCTTTAGCAAGTTTGCAGCAAGTTCCTTTAGAGCGTGAATTAACTGAAGATCACCATCAGCCAAACGCGGTCCTGAGTCCTTAGGCTAAGAAAAGCAACCACTTGATTTTTTTTGGCTGTGCCTGCTGTGGAATGTTTCTGAATGTCCCACTGATTCTGCACACCTGCAATACAGGACTGGTCACTAGGTATAAAAGGAGACACATGCAGGCTTATGCCAACGAGAACAAAATAAACTTAGACCTTAAGACCACAGATTCTGGTGCTGCTGCGATAGAAGATGCTGTTTTCGTATTAATAGTCTGTCTTTGCAGTTACGGAAAAGCACTGGAAGAGCACTTTCGACCCTGTCTTGTTGGGAGAAGTCACCTGATAAATGGCATTTCTTCCTTGGGAGTCCTTTTATTTATCTGCTAAATTTTCAAACTTGTCTGTTTGCTTCATCGTTGTCCTACTTGTGCTGCTGCACTAAATACTGGGCAGCTCTACTGAGCCAGCACACATCAACCCACGAATCGTTCCTAGAGGGGAAACCAGCCATTTGGGAGAGAAGCAGCGCTGCCCGTGTGTCCTCGTTGTGCATTTCACAGGACGGAGCTGGTAACAGGGTCTCACGCACGGCTGTAGCGGCAGATATGCAGAGCCTGCTGTAATTAGCCCTCACTTCAACAAGCCACTGAGGCTTCAAGGTGGGGGTAGGGATGCAGAGAGGAAGAAAACACTTTTGCTGTATTGAGCAAGCTTTCCGCGGAGGGATGAATCTTTCACCTGTCATACTACGGAATGCAGACAACTGTAATTATGCTTAGGCACCCAGCATCATCCTTTACAGAGTTATATTCATTTTTATTGGTGGCAATTAATCTCTAGTCATGTTTTCGAAGGAGAAAAAGTGAGTAAGTTAGCACGTTTGCCAGGGAATGTTAGCATGTGACCTGAAATCTGGCAGCTCCCTGTAATGTAGCATCTCCCAAGAGATCGCTAGCGATTTCAGACTCATCTCTCACGGTATTGACGTCCACACATGCGGTCTAAAGGGAGCATTTGTACCTCCCTGACATCACCACTCTCAGGTTGCTTTTCTTATTGATGGTATAGTTAAGGTCTCTGTATCATTCTGACATTTTTAATGGCATATGCATTTACAGTGTAGCTCTTGTGTAAGCTTTAATCAGCTTTCTGTTCACATGTTGTTGCTATTATTATTTATCTCTATTATGGTAACACATAGAGGCTACCAGAAAGAGCAGGATCAGACTGTGCTAGGCTTGGGCTGTAGTTTGAAATGGCCTCTCTGTGCCCATAGCAGAAGTGGTGCTGGCAATCCTGAAGTGCAGCGGGCGGCTGTGGCTCTCAGGCTGCTTTGCCCTGTATCTCAGAAACGGGAATCGCTGCCACACACCAGCTAGGGTTTGCCATGCTGATATATATAGAACAAATGTGTCTTGGTTGCTGAAATTTTTCGTTTCTTCTATTTTTTTAATTTTCTAGCTGGAACTACTGGACCCCAATCCCATAGATAGTTATGCACTTGAGCAGTCTCACACACGAGTGATTCAGCTGAGCTCAGTGGAATTACTTGTGTGAATAAGTACTTGGATTTAGCTTAGCATCTCTGTATCTGCCTAGCTTTGTAAAGGTACAGAAGTTACTACAGTTCAGATCTATGATTCACAATAGAAGTATCACATAATGTCCCAGTGAAAACATACAGGTAAAGAATTTACTTGCATCTCCGCAGTCTGTCACTGCAATGTGGGACTTCAAGGAAAGGGGAAAAGAAAACTGAGAGAAATTGATGAACTTAGCAACAAAGATCTTATTTTCGTGTGAGATTACTGCAATGTAGAATCAGGTGAGAATGATATTTCAATATCACAAATTTTGCACTAACATGATGCCAACGAATTTCATTCAATTCCCTTTGCAATTAATAAGCAGTGGATGAATTGATACTGCATGAAATGGCTCTGCTCATTGTGACATATACAGGGCTTGAACTGACAGCTAAAAGCAGAAAATCTTTACCATCGGAGGTGAAGACTTAAATCTAGAAGAGCCCAACTTGTCAACGTGTATATATGATCCTGTCACTAGAGACACAAAGGATGTTCACCTTGGTTATACACACATACTATTACTTGGGTTTCAAACCATTTAGAGCACTGTGGTCAAAACCTGCTAGTAGTTTTAGGAACATGAGAAGGAGCCTAACAAGTGCAAAGGCTGTATCAGGCATTGTAAATGAGACACGGTACAAGCTCCATCTTTTTGTAATTCTGTTTTTTTCTGTGCCTTCCATGAGCACTCAGATGTACTTTAATCCTCATTTTTATGTTCTCTTCCTAATAAATCCCCATGAAATTCACATTCTTAGTAGCTATCTGGTATTCCAAGCTGCTTTATTTCATAGATAATTAAAACATTTTGGCTAGCTACTTTGGGCTAAACATACTGAACGTTACAATGTGTGCTCACTGGTGCCTTGTACTTAGAAGCCTTTGGAAAAATCTGTCTAACTGCCAGCTGGTTTTCTGGTCACTGCAGACTTCTTTTATTATCCGGATTTTTTTTTCTATGATTTTACAACCAGTCAGAGGAATTTCTGCTCTTCACTTCAGTGTTTTGCTCTTCCCTCTGGTGAGATTGTGGAGTGCAATTTGGTACAGGGAGAAAGCAAGCATGTGACCAAATGTAAATAGTAAATAAGTGTTCAGATAAGAATGATTTACATAACAGGAGTTGTGTTCGGGGCAGACACTGTAAATGTGAAAGACGATGCGCGAGCTGACGATGGCAAATGGTTTTCCCTTCCCATAAAAGGTTTGCTTTCTCCTTCACTTGCTTTCAAAGTGAAAAACACAAACCAAGCAGAGAAATCTGATGACTGGAGCACTCACCTGAGACATGGAAGACCAAGGATATAAGTCACATCTTCTAATGAGTGTTATTTATTCATATTAAACAAATTAGTTGCAGCTGGAATTATATCAGCCCAAAGCAACCCACAGTCTGGCAGTCAGGGCTTTAATGTGAGGTGTGGTTAGGTAGGAATGAAGTCCCTGAAGCAGGCAGGGTTCAGTTTGATTCCTGCATTCCACTTCGCCATGCAAAGAGCTGTTGGTTATGCTTGTGTGGCTCAGATTTGTACCTTTTGTGGAGGTGCAGAACTGCATCCCTTGATATTCAAGTTCTGCTGAAACAAATCAGTGTTTCTGGAACAGAAATTGCTGGGAAACTCCATCAGCTCCAGCAGATTTGCTCCCCGCCCCAGAAGGCTTACAGAGTCTTAGCTAGTGTCTATGTGAAATAAAGATAGATCATCTCTTTCCACAGATTCTCAGTAATAATTTAAGACTTATAAAGAGTAAGATTTTGTTTGCCCGGCTCCCAGCGGTGTTAGTGAGGAACTATCATCCCTGCTCACAGCTGTGGGAAAAATGAGGCAAAGCAATAAAATACCTTGTGTAAGGCACGAGCAGGATTATGCACAGGGGTATGTTACATGCTCCGCTTTCTGCGGGACGTGGAACCATCTCTCCGCACGTGTGTCTTGCCAGACTTGCAGATCCTTTTGGTGACTCTGGAATTGTCTTCACATGGGTTTGCTTTGGCCTTTTACACTGATGCCCAAGAAACACAAGTTTGGAAATTGGTAATCATCAGTGGGACTTGAGTAACATCTCTCTTCTTTTTCTGCTGAATCTCCTCAGGCTGACCAGTGAGTGTCCTGCTTCTCAAGAAGAAGTACACACAAAGATTGCCAAAATTAACTGATGGGTATAGTTGTCCACTGTGGGTTTATAGCCATGTACCTTAGAAGGGAAGGGCTACGAAATTTCTAGGGCAAGAGCATCAGGCTTAAGTGGGTTTTACCTTGCTGAGTCTGGAAACAGAGATCCAGGCCTGCGAAGCAGCGAGTGTTACCTGGGGACTGGTTTACATGTTTGCGTGTAAAAGCGTTTGTGAAGACAGCTCTGTTGCTGGGATTACGCTCTCGTTGCCTGCGTGGCAGTGGATTTTACACTAGCAGAAGAGTTGTTGGTGTAATTGAAGCTACCTCTCTGAACACGACGAACTGTACCCGGAAAATGATCTGTAACTGTGTCTTTACTAGGGATTTTGCCAGCAACTCTATTCTGAATAGAACGATGGTTTTCTTCACTCTCAGCATACCTATATTGAAAGGCCACTAAGTGGGGGGTAGGACTATGGAAGAAATCCTTGTTTCTCTGCTGACCATTTACTGAGGAAACCCTAACCTCTGGGTGTTTGCTTGGAGGTGTCTGTTTAGTACGCATACATACTAAGCGGGTGTTTTGCAGGTACTAATTGCTGTTTCTATAGCGAAATCAGATTTAAGCTGTGCATGTAATGCTGACTCCCCGCTCTCATCCTGCGTAGGGTCCACAAACAAGGAGAAGGGGTCAGGCAGGGTTGTCCTGTGAAGGGATCTCACTGTGCTTTAAAGCGTTGCGTAGGAAACCTCCTCTCTGTGTCACCGGCCATAGGGTCTGGGGCCCTTGTGTAATGCTTGTATATACTGTTACTAGCACAGAAATTACCTGACATACACACTCCATACCTTCATCCCTAAGCCTGGTCAGTCTTATGAAATCCCATCTCCAGGGTTATTTTCTTCCCTACCATCTCTTTACTCCAGCAAAAAATGAACAAAAGAAAACAAAACAAAACACAGCACCAAAGGAGAACACCTTCTTTAGATTATTGTATTTATTATCTTATGGGAACCATGCAACGAAACCATATTTGATGACATTATCAAATCTACAGGCTTTGCTTGGCAATACTACCTGCCATTAGCTACACTGCAGTCAGGATGTGATCCTCTGCATCTAATTCCACTATAAATTCATTCCTTCCAGCTATCTAAGAGCACTAAGAAACAGGATATTAAAAGATTTAGGTCCTGATCCAATAAGTGTGTTAAACAAGTCCTCAGATTTAGGTATGTAACTAGTGCTGTTGTCTCCTTGCATGCTGAAGTACGTTGCCGGATCAGCGGGGTAGTTTCAGAAAGTTTGAGGGCCCTTTAGAAAGTTCCTGGTATAACAGTGCCTCTTGCCTGCTTGCCAACCTCGGCACAAGAGGCTGAGGTGATACGCTTGTGATGCACTTCCCTACATCTCGGTAAAGGACTGGGTGTTTTCCAGGTTGCGACAGCGATCACTGGGGACCCCACTGCAGCAACCGCTGCCAGTGTCAGAACGAAGCCCTCTGCAACCCCATCACGGGCGCCTGCGTCTGCGCGGACGGGTATCAAGGATGGCGCTGCGAAGAGCTCTGCGACCCGGGGAGCTACGGCAAGGGCTGCCAGCTGAAGTGCCAGTGTCACAACGGGGCTACCTGCGACCACAAAACGGGAGAATGTCACTGTGCTCCCGGATACACGGGGGTATTGTAAGTTGAATGATAGGTGTATTTTACTCTGCATCGCTCAACAGCCTTGCTTTGACCGCTTTTAGTGCAATGAGTAACTGGCAGAATTTACACCATCTCTGTATTACACACTTTCTTTTGTAGAAATCAAATAGCAATATTTCAGGGAGACTAAATAAAGGAAATCTCTTTTACTGCTAATTATACCTGTCTGCATAATAAAATAAAATTTAGTGCTAAAGTGAACTTAAAAATCCATCCTATATTCCAGCTTGTACAACAACTGTACCTGTTCCTAATTTTGGTATGTGAATACAATCCAAATTACAGTTGAGTTTTTATAAGCAATTGGACATTCAACTCATTAGCACTCCAGTGCAGTATCAAATGGGACTTACCATCCCCGATTTATTTGACTTTCAATCTAACTGCAGAAGCATTACTGTTAACTATATGGGCTTACTATCTAGGGGGCAAATTTTTAGCATAGTGAGCAGGGATTTAGCGGTGTGACTCCTATTAACTTTAACGAGAATCATGTAGCTAAATCCCCATCCACCACACTGAAAGTTTACCAGTAGGAATCACAAAATCTGCATATTAATTTTAGGACAGCAAGCAATAGTTCCTTGTTTAAAATTGCCCACAGTGTAACATCAGTTCTCATTAGAGATCTTTCAGTAGTTTCAGAAGTAATTATGTTTTTCAAAATTATTTAAGGGGAAAAGAGAATTTAGTCACTGAATTTGGTTGGAGATCTATTACAGGTGACTTTAACACTTTTGCAGTCTAATATTATTTGTTGACCTGCATAAGGGGGAAGGTAAAAAAATAAAGACAATATTAAGCCTCATAAATAAGTGATATGCCTTTCAAATATTTTATTTAGAACCTGATTTCCTCATAGATTTGTGACCTCAGACCTGGAAGCACTCACTGTTAAAGACTCTGCTTGCTATTAGGAGTGGTCCAGATGACATTAGTATGTCATTTCTCAGCAGTAAGTGCTTGCAGGGCCAGCCACCGATATGCTGTATGAACATCCTCCTCAGAGGATAGTCGGTTAGGGGAAGAACCTACTGTCGTTTCAGAACCTGGGATTAGAGAAAGAAGCGATGCTGAAAAGCACCGATGTGCAAATGCAGGAGACGCTAGTTAGTGTAGAGACTAGCCTTACACTGGCCCCCCATGAGTACTGAGAGAGACCCAGCGAGCTTAAATAACCGTTAGATGTTGCTTAGTTCTTGCCAGTCTATTATATACTGCAATTGTTGACATTCAGTAGTGACTGGAGAAAACTCAAGCATTTTAATCCCATCCTTTTATTCTATTTGCAGCTTCTTTTATTGCCATGTCATGTAATTCACATTGAGGGCTTCATCCCACAATTCTTAATTTCCTGGGCTGTTTTAATGGATATGAGTTGTCCTGTTGAGATGGGTGGAATTTGATACATGCATAAAGATTACACACATGCATCAGCCTTGCAGGACTGGATCCATGGCACATAAATAACCCCAGCAGAAATAAAAGAAATCTTGGCTTATTGGTAACACCAGCTGAGGCTTACTGAGGTTTTATAATTTGGAGAAGGACTCCCATGATGACCTGTGTTGTGGATTTTCCTCATTTACTGTTTCCTCTAAGTTCTTTTAAATGATCTCTTTGGTTTTTGTTTCTTCTCTCTCCACAAAGCTGTGAAGAGCGCTGTCCCCCAGGCAGCCACGGAGCCCAGTGTGAATTGCGCTGTCCTTGCCAGAACGGGGGAGTCTGCCACCACATCACTGGAGAGTGCTCCTGTCCCCCTGGATGGATGGTGTGTAGTCTGTTCATACCCATCCCTCATTTAGAGGTGGGAAATCAATTGTTCACTGTCTCAGCAGATGCCTTCCCTGTGTGCTTGTGATGCGTATCTGCTAGTTCTTGTTGTGAGGCTCTAACACTTCTGAAACCAGGACCGCCTTTGCTATGTGTGCACAGCACTTAGACAGGCCACCAATCTACGACTGGTAGCTACCATCTCAGAGTTAAACAAACAACAGTAAACCAAGCAGTGACTACTCATTCCACTTCTATAGGGGAGAAGAGACAAAAAAATTGTCTCTGAATTACAGTTCCTTGGAATATTCCCTGCACCCTTAGACACTGCCCTCACACAGGACAGAAAGCTCGCAGCTCAGCTCAGCATTGTCAAAAGCACTGTCCTGTTTCCCCTTCGGGAGAGAGGGAGAGGGAGAAGCCGGGGCAATAAAGTGATCAGACAGTCATTAAAGCAGGGCTATATGTAAGACACAGAGACCAGCTCAGCGTCCTGTCCTTACTCAAGCATAACTCCCATTGATTGCAGTAGATTTGCTTGCATCAGGGGTTGCACTGGAGAGAGCAAATTGCCCTAACCTTTAATCCTTTGTGTCAAGAAAGCAAGGCCAAACCTTTTTAAAGTCCTCAACTTTATCAATAATGCAATAATTAACTCTCTTGGGCTTTGCCAAGTCTCACAGGCCTACATACCACTTAGCTGTACTAAATTTCCTGGCATTTTTCCTGTGTCTGACAATTAGTCTCTTGGCAACCTTGCTGAATTTTAATGCATACAAGTACTGTGACTTTTTATTTTAACATGTGAAAGACCCTGAAGATCATCATACAACTATGGCTTCTGATGTGGACCTTATACCTGATGAAACATTTAAGGGCTGAGAGAGGTGTTTGTGTTCCTTTACATTAGTACAGCAAATGCTGCCTCCATTTGATCACACAGCTGCTTTTACCAGCCAGGAGATTCTGGTGGCTATCAGGCAGCAACGTGGGAGAAGAACATTGCTGCCCGTAATTTTTGGTGGAAGCTGTCTGTGGAAGGTCTCTCTCTAACTGGAGAGTTAGACCTACTCTAACTTGGCAGTCCTGGCAAAGGTGGGGGATGGTATTACTCCATTTCAAATGACAAAGCAGGCAAAACTTTTCAGGAACTTTGGTAAGAATATGGCACCTTACCCTCAACTGGCATTCAGTGGAGGCAAAGAAAAGGGTCTTTCCTAAAGAGTACTGGAGCTAAAGCATAAAGGAAACAATTCAAATATTTTTGAGGATCTGTCAGTCCGTTCTGGCACTACCACTAAGCAGTGATCAATAAAGTGATTAACATAAAAATATTACTTTTAGGGTATTTTTTTCACCTCCCCATACCTGCTGCATCCAATATTTCTGAGAATCTCAGTTGTTTTTTTTTAGTCTTCCTTCTCTGTGAGTTTTCTCTTTTAGTGCAAAGTTAAAAATTCACTAAAGAGATATAAGAATGTCAGAATAGAGCAGGAATTTTTTAGAGGTCTTTCAGGATGCAGCATAAACCCCGAAGAAGAACCACAGCACAGAGCTGTGGTCATGCATTCTGGCCCACTTCTGCCCGTTCCTTACAGCTTGGAGTTTTTCTCTGCATTTTTAGTGGTGCAAAGAGACTTCCCTGAAAACTGTGTTGCTGGCTGCTCTGTCCCCAGAGAAACCCTAGAGTTAACAATTGATGTCTGGAACCAGCATAAATGAAAATTGAAGAGAGAGATCAAGTATTCTGGGGAAAGAAACTGAAATTATAAGTAAAAGCACTCAGCTTGTAAATGTTGAGATTTTAGGTATAAAGGGTCTCTCCAGGGTTTTAATGAAAAGCTGGTAATTCAGTACACAGAGAGAGAGGAAAAAATATGTTTTCTTGCTATATTTTTAACTCTTGGTGGTTGGAATGGTTTGGGAAGTGAGACATGAGTGGGCTGTAAACAAGCACGCGAGATGGGATTGCTAGACAGCATTCATTTTATTTCACACCATGGATAGTCTTTCTTTGACATCAGCAATTTTACTTGCTGATTTTGAGTCCTGAGACTGCACGTATGTATTGAATATACCATCATGTCGGAAGGAGAGAATTCTCCCTGGATTTACACAAGTGCAAGTCCACTTGGATTTTGTTGCTGCTGGATGAGCTGAGACTTTTATCCTTTCCTAGGGTAGGTTTATTAACTGCAGCTCGGCTCCCTTAGGGGCCTGGTTGCCTGTGGGATATGCAAGGGGAGGCAAGAAGTTGAACAGGAGGAAGTTCTAGGGTTCTTAGATTCTTCCTTGGATCTGCCATCTTTAAAGCCTGGTTCTTTTACTACTTGTAGTATTTCTTTCCTCCTGCTTCCTCCCACCCAGTGCATACTGTCCCAGAAGCATGATAACTTATAGGAGCTGTGTCCTGTGAGATTTTAATGTCCCGTGGGTTTTTCACCATGAGAATGATGGCTAACAGCACGTATTGTTGAACTAGCCAACAAAACGTGGCTTCCAGTATACTACAGTTTTCCACTTCTGTGTCTTTGTGGTTGTGGGAGTTAGTGGGTGGCTGCTTTAGGGCCTCATTAACAATTTACAGGTTTAATTCTATACATCTTTCTCATTTGCAGTATTAAATTCTCCAAGCAGTCTCAGGAATTGGGGAGAGCAGTTAAATTTACTATTGACAGTGCTTCTCTGAAACACTTTTGAAGGACTAGATCTCTCTGCTCAAGAAAGCAGCAATCTTTCCTTACATGACAGAACATTTGTCAGTGGCAACACACCCTGTTTCATCCGAGATTCCACTCTCCACGCTCTGCATCGTGGTGCCGTGTTCCTACAACACATTCTGCTAATCACTTCTTTCTCATCACTTCTGGGCTTTATGAAGCAACTATAATTTGTATTTTTGTCTATTTTTCTTTCTGTTGTGGATTTTAAACATGAGGGTGGGTGAGAAAAAGGAGCGGAAACAAATCTTTTCCATACTACAAAACGGTAACAAATAGCAAACAATGTCAAAAGCAGAAGCTGATGAGATCAGGGCCTTAAAAAAGGTGCTGATGGGGTGAACTTTACTGATTAGATGTGTAAGCAGCAGGAAATGTTGGTCTGACATTTGATCCTCCAGAGAAGGATGTTTTGGATTCCCTTAGTACATATTAATGCAAAAAGTGTGCCTAAAGCTTCTCTTGGCTCTGGGAGGATGCATCACAGAGTATTGCTTTCTCATCATTTGTTGATAGAAATCCTGTTTCTTTTGAGATGTGAAGAGAGAAAGTATTTATTATCAAGATAAATGGATACTTACATTTTCAGATATATAGTGTTGTGTATTTCTCAAGTCCAGAGACACGATTTTTTTGCACTGTAATCTGAATGTTCTTGAACTGAGGCCAAGCTGTCCATTTTACAGCCAAGGAGCCACCTATCACTGGTTAGGAAAGGCTTGAAGTATCTGTTTTATGATTACACTGAAGAGCAGCCTCTCCACTTGGAGGTTGTTGTTACTGCAAAACTTTCCAAACTGTGGAGCAGAACCCCAAGGACTGAAAGCAGCCGTTATGTTCCTGTCTTCAGTTTTGTATAAATTTTGTTGAATATGTGCCTTGTTCAAAACTCAGAGCCCCTGGGGCTTGGTTAGGGAAATAAGACTTCTGAGAGATTAAAACTAAATAATAATAGGGACAGAAAAGCACCGTTTCTGTCAAACACTGTGCACTGTGCAGGGCGCTGGCAGCAGCACCACTTGCTGCAGTTGCCAAACATTTTCCATTGTAGGAGCCCATCTTCAGATCACAGCACTGCCAGACTTGTTTTGGCTGAAGTTACCCTGCTGGATGCCAGCCTCAGATGTTATGTTTTCTCACATGAAAAAACATTCATACAACTTCTAAGACAGTCTAAGGAAATCCTTGTAAGGCCTCGATACTTGGCGGGGGACGTCGTGTGGTACCTGGGGGGAAAACCACCTGAGTTGGCAGATAAATTCTCCGAAGACACAACCCCTGGTAAGCCTTCTCTGCCTTGGGGCTGAACAGCTGGAACAAGGCTTGCCCAGCAATTGCTCTTCCTGATGAGCAGTGCCAGAGTGCACAACCAAGAAGGACAGTCCGTCTTTTCTTCACTTTCAGGGATGGTTAAGCAGAGAGGGGAAGGAGGAAGCAGCTCAGACATGGGGATTTGGGCCCAGATGAAGGAGAGCACTAAAAGGGACTGGACTGGCATAAAGAGGCAGGAGAGCAGAGGGCTGGAGCATAAAATGGGGGATGGAGGTAGCCATCAAGAGGAGGATTTGAGGCAGGTCAGGGACTGCAGCATGTCTCCAAGACTGGGGGTAAGGAGCTGGGAGGATACTGGATGATGCATCCAGCCAGCGTTCAGGGATTAAGCAGGTTTTCCATTGCAAAATCACTTCTGGCCAAAGGCTGCTGCGCTGCTGGTGTGGAGATTTAGTTTGCTTCTGTGTCATCACTGGTGGCTTTCTGCAACTGCCCCAGTCTCTTGTTCCCATCCTGCCCCCTGCATGGCTTAGGCAAAGCACTGGCAGATGCCATTCTGTACTGCTGAGGAGATGAGTGTGGGGGCTGGATGAGGGTAGAGGGAATGGAGTAGGTAGGATATGAAGAGTAGTAGAGGACTTCTCCAGCACTTGGATTTGGTGTTCTAGGGATGAAGTGAGCTGTGTGAACAGAGATCATTACAGGCTATCACATCTAGCAGCAATTCATCATCCCAGAGCAGCCTTTCCAACAGTCTCCTCTTCCCAGTTGTTCACTTTGTGACACTTACCCGGGGTAGGCCCAACAACTTTTCTGACTCTCTGTTTCACAGAAGACCCCACCAGCACATATGCAGTTTTGTAACCTTCTCTGGTTGCCTTTAACCTCTCCCAAGCCTCCCTGCGTCTATTCAAGGGGCAGTGAATACCCTGCCACCCCAGCTGCAGTTTATGGGGGAGATCCAAAGAGGAGAATTAGCGGTGACAGTAGAGTGGCAAGAAAAATCCCTTTGGAGATAGGGTAAACAGGCCTTTACGCTGGCAACAGAATTTCGAGACTGAATTTCAGCCTGAAGAAGAGAAGGCTGCGAGGGGACCTAATATATGCTTATAAATATCTCAAGGGTGGGTGTCAGGAGGACGGGGCCAGACTCTTTTCAGTGGTGCCCAGCGACAGGACAAGGGGCAACGGGCACAAACTGAAGCAGAGGAAGTTCCAGCTGAACAGGAGGAAGAACTTCTTCCCTCTGAGGGTGACGGAGCCCTGGCCCAGGCTGCCCAGGGAGGCTGTGGAGTCTCCTTCTCTGGAGATATTCAAGACCCACCTGGACGTGGTCCTCTGCAGCCTGCTCTGGGCGACCCTGCTTGGGCAGGGGGTTGGGCTGGGTGACCCACAGAGGTCCCTGCCAACCCGACCATTCTGTGATTCTGTGATCTGTGATTTAGCCCATGTTAAAAAGAAAAAATAGTGCTGCTACACTTAGATCTAGTTTTAACAAGAAGGACAATAAATATCAAAGCTTCATATAGAAATTTATTGCATTATGAATGTGGACTGAAATATTGCTCTTTCTGCAACCTTACCAGGGGCTGGTGTGTGCACAGCCATGTCCGCCTGGAACATTTGGAATTAACTGCAGCCAGGACTGTCCATGCCACAACGGAGGACACTGTGATCCTGTGACAGGACAATGCATCTGTACAGCTGGCTATATAGGAGACAGGTAAAAATCAAAACCCCAGAGCCTGTATTTGTAGCCGTGGATTGGCAATATTTATGTCCCTTCTAGGACAATCTTACTGTCTGAAAAATGGTGTTACGTTCCTATTGCTACAATTAGGTTCATCCTTCTGAAGCAATTCAAGCATTATAAATGTGCCAATGTTATTACTTTTTATTGGCAATGCTCTCCATTTACAGAGGCTTTTTAATATAACTTTTAAAATTTAATGGATTAAATTTAATTTAGATATTTACAGTGATAAATTTAATAGAGAGCATTACGTGTTTACAAGATATGTAAATTAACTATATTTCTACAAATTAATATCCTCAAGAGTAAGCAATGCAGCAGTTCAATGTTTCCTTCAGCCCCTTCGTGCTGCTGCAGCACTGATCCATCTCAGACACCAACAAAAGGTGGTAAATCCTCAAAATTTATTAATGAGAGCCTTCACCCATAAATCGATCAGAGAAGATGATAATATTGTTTTACAAAGGTGTCATGGATTCAGCAAAATGACTACACAGCAAAGTCAGGTCGGGATTGTAACAAGTTTTGGCTTAGCCCTCCAGCTAATCCTGCCAGCAGAGCTGAGGGTGGCGGGGAAGCTGCAGACAAACAAGCTTTCACATGTGATTTTCGCTGGGGGCTGGACTGTGTCACTGGGGTTTCCAGAGACCGTGGGCACAGCTCACTAGTGTGTGCTATGCTAAAGCCCTTTCTCTTATATCTTCCCTTTTTTTATTAGCTAGAACAAGCTAGTATCGGTACACAGGCATATGTTACAATTATACTTTTATGCAGCAAAGCTCATTGGAATTTCTTATTTCTTGCTTCATTGTATAATCAGCAGGTCTTTGTAGCACGCAAACAGACCGACCTTCAACACTGTGCTGCAGTTCAGAAAGCTGTGCTCTTTCCCATGAAGTGTGGAAGTTCCTAGTTTCCAGTTTATCGGCAGCGGTAATTGGAGGGGGCTCTGGAGATTATGTCAGGATTTGCATGTGGTTGAATATGGTAGAGATACTAATTATTTCAAATTAATTTAGTGGAGAAGGCATCAGTGTGCCTCTCTTCCCCCATTCTCCATCTGGAGACAGTGATTTCAGCCATAGGGTACCATATAATTACTGTTGCTAACTTCAGCTTTCTCTTCCTCTCCTTTTTGAGACAATTTCACTAAAAGCAGAAGCTGTGAAGCCTGGACACTAACACTGGTGCCGCACTTCAAACACAAGCTGTCCCCAGTCCTGGCCGTGTTCAAGAAGGCTGACAGAGGCCCTCTGCCTCTGGGTCTCCTCATTTGGTTGTTGCAGACCTAGATCGGTTTCTGGCTGTTGGTGAATCAACAGCGTTCGAGCTGTCGGGAGCTCCCAGCCAGCAGCCTGCAGCTGAGCCAGCTTCTTTGCTCAGCTGCCAACACAGCCCCCAGCCGCGAGGGAGGATGTGCAGCAGAAGAGCTGGCTCTGCTACAGGCGTGTGGCGCAGGGAAAGAACAGCAACGGAGCTGCCGAACGGCAACACTTGCACTCCCTAGTAGAGAAAGGCCGTTGGGGACGAGGAAAGGAGATGGCAAGTAGAAAGCAGCAGACCTAGTCCTGCCTGCTGTCAGAAGCAGAGGGTTTTGCTGCTGGTTGCCCTGAGAGAGGGGCTGGAGAAGGCAGCTCGGGGAGAAACTGAGCAGAGGAGGCACTCACTACAGGGCAGACCTGACCGGAGTTCACGAGAATTGTCCTAGAGCAAAGGGAGCGTGGGCTCTTCAGATCTGTACTTGGAGAAAAGTGGGAGAGATTTGGACTCCACAGAGATGTGGCTTGGGAAGACAGAAGCAGGGAGGGAGAAAATAAGGCATGATCAGTTGGAAGAGGTGGAAAAGAAGCCGAGGGAAGGTCGCGTTGTGGACGTGCACCCAGGCTCACCTCTCTCTGCCTGGAGCAGGGGAGCAGAAGATGGACACTGAAGGGAGAGGCAGAGGAGCAGAAATGCAGGTGTGCGGGAGGGTGAATGAGAACAGGAGAAAGTTAGGTAGACGGACAGTTCAGAAAGCTTTTCTGGCAGCAGGGAAAAACTGTGTTAGCCTAGAAATTCCCACCGTTCACACGGGCTCTCAGAAGCGTAAAACATGTTTATCTATCAACCTTCAATCAGCCTTCAACAAGGGAATTGAAACCTTAGGCCCATTATATCCAACTGGAGTTCTGCCCCTCACTCGGGCTAGGACAGCACAGTGCCGGTAGCGGTTTGTTCTGAGCAGGCACGCGTACCCTTGCCTTGCTGTTAACTACAGTTAGCTAATGGTAGAGTGCCCATTGATTTCAGTGACAGCAGGAGCAGGCACAAGGTCTTTAAGAACTCGAAATTTCTTTTCTTAGTTACATGTTCATACAGCATGGACAATGGGATAGATTCGTCAGCACCATTTTACCTTAAAGTCTATTTTACTTTCTCATGCAACTCTTGCAGTGTTACAGTATAATTGCATGTACAGCAGGAGAATGCTGCTGCACAACAGAATGGTGTTTTCTCTAAAATTTTACAAAGCAATGAAGAAATTTTCGTAATAATAATAACAGATATTGTGAATAACAACAATAAAAATGTAAAGACACTTTATCTATTATCCTCTTTTTTAATTGTCAGTAAGTACTATATAATACCACCACTCATTTTCTTGTGCAGAAGATAATCACATATAGTTAGATAAATGTTTGTGTAGAAGAAATGGTCATGAAGGTCTATGCAAGTGTAATTGCTACACTTTGTTGCCTACCTGTTTTCCAGCAAGTGGCACTGTACTAAATGTTTGGGAAATTGTCAAGCACTATTAATAACTCCAGGCAGCTTTGTGCTCTGCTAAAATGACTGGATACATCGTGTAAATGTGTGTTTTGCAACCTGGAAAGGAATAATAGCAGAACGACAGTTAGAAGCTGAGGATGGGGTATCTAAGAATTCAGTGGCTGACAGGAAAAGTGAACATCCTGTTTTAGCTTTATTTTCCATATCGCCATTAAACCTAAAGATTGACTCTCAACAGAATAAATGTGATATTTGTTATATCAGTATGAGCAGACTTATCCTCTTGTTGTGTTTGTACCTGTATCTTTTATCAACAGAATGACGGTGGCCAGGTTAGTGTATTTTGGATGGCTTTTAGTATTTGTCTGTGCTACATAAATGTGATCACTGTTTCAAAAGCAAACAAACAGAAAAACCTAAAAAAATTTTCAGCATTATTCTATGAAAGAAATTTAGCTGGAAAAAATGTAGGTGTATGTACTAAGTTAATCTGTTAAACAGGCTGTCTTATGTTTAATATTTTGTGAAATTGCTTCCATTAATTCTACAGGTGACAGCCATATTATCCTATCCCAACCCAAATAATTATAGTACATATTAAAGTTCAGTGGATATTGTAATACGAATCTCCCCAGATAGGCAGAAAGCAATGTAAATTAAACAAGAAACATAACTAGGGCTTAGCAGCTCATTTTGTAATTTAATTGAACAATGTATCTGGTTGTTAATGGTGCTATGGACACATTAGATTGATATGTTGCAAAGGAAAGATGTTTAAGTAGAAAGCTAATTCCTGCTGTGATTATTCTTATGTTCCAGAGGAGTCATTATTAGTATTCTTTGTATAAAATTCATTAGCAGTAGCTGCTTGATCTCCAAATAAATAAGTTAGTTAAATTGTTAGTAGAAAAAGGCTAATTATGTAAATGGATTAGGTCGTCAATATTTCATTTCCAGATGCTTTTCTCCCTGCTAGGTAATGCTTCATCTTCTATAAATATAGAATGATATAGTGCACTATTGACTAAGTATTCGTCTCGTTGAGTACAGCGCGCTCCTGCTAACTAGTAGAGCTGCGTACAGCAATGGAGACAGAAGGCATCTTAATGTGTTCTTCACTGCATTTCATTTGCTTTAAGTGTTTCGGTCCTAATGTTACCCGTTCTTTGCTGGTCGTTTCCTTTGCAGCTGAGCTACCCTGAGAGCAGCAGGGCTAGCAGCCAGTACCGCTGGCGGTTCTCCGGGCTCTTTCCCTTCCTGTTCGCCACGGGCTCCCCTCTCTTTGGGTCTCATGTGAACTCCTGAACTCGGACTGTGTAACCAGCCACTCTGCTGATGCTTGCTGCAATCCAATCCCTAGCTAGGCCTTTGGCTTTGTTCATTTATTTTCAGTAAAACGTGATAATCTGAAGCTGCAAAAGTAATGCTCTTCTTATATACTGACTGTGTTCATTGCAGTTTTGCCTGGCTTGCATCACACATTAATCTTTTATTACTGATCATTATATTAACTCTCACCTGCCAGCTGTGAAATGACCTACAGAAAGACATTTAACAATTGCCTCTATCCACTGAGTTTACGGTATACACTTTAATCAATGCTCAGGATTAAATTAATGCTGATAGGCAATTTCCAATATCTGGCAACCGTGCGATAAGGGAATTGGGCTTTTCTGGACTTCTTTTTCTTTTTTTTTATTAACTGAAAAGGCGTATCTGTATTTCACGGTGGATCATGTAAACTTAGTACTGACTCACTGCAGAATTCTGAAACCACTGAATTATGTCAAGCATGGAATCAGTTGCTTTATTTAAGACCTTAGTTGAGCTTTTCAAAGTAGGAAATATTATGAACACTTAAACTGGTAGTGTAGGACAACAAAACAGACTTTTTGGCAGATTTCATAATGTATCCAGTAGGGAAATATTTTAAAAGGTGCATGGAAGGTGCAATTTAGAACAATCTGTGTGCAGTCTTTGCAGGTTCCATTTTTATGTGTATCAAATATTAAAAACGTTGGCAATTTTGGAGAAGATACTACACTAAGGAGCATGAAAGTGATTTGTCTTGAGGTTTTATACTACTGAGCATCCCTGAAGGAAGAGATGAAAAGCAAATTTGTGCTTTAGTTACTCAGAACACAAACAAAAGACAAAGGCATATATTTTCTCCTAGTTGGTATAAAGCTGGTGCAATGACAGCATAGAGGGAAAGCAGAACTACGTGGTGCTGGAGAACACTTTACTAAATACTGTTTCATAGACCACATTTCCTTTCAATTCTCGATATCACTAAGAGGACTATATGCTTTTAAAAAAGCTGCACTATCCTTCTGGAATAAAAAGAAAGCAAACAGATGGGGTTTTTTTTCTAAATTATCTTATTCTATATCAATTTCTTATGGTTGATGAATGGAATTGTCAAGGTCCAGGAAACAAGAATGCACTTTGTTAACTAAGGTAATATTAACTAATGCAAATTTTGCAGGATATAATTGAACAGAGATTAATGAACTTTCAATTAACAGCAATTTGCGTGCCCAAGTTATCACATCACTCCAATGATATAATTTATTCACAGTATATTGCTTATAGAAGTGAGTAATGATTTTGTACTTATTTCATTAACGAAAGCATTCCTGTGTAAAAGTCATCAGCAGACTAGACTGCAGCATTTGACTGGATCCTGTCTCACATATTTCATTGCAGGTGTCAAGAAGAGTGTCCTATTGGGACGTACGGCTTTGAGTGCGCACAACAATGTGACTGCCAAAACGGTGCAAAGTGTTACCATGTAAATGGAGCATGTATGTGTGACCCTGGATTTAAAGGGATTTATTGCCAAGAGAGAATGTGTCCAGAAGGGTTTTATGGGCTCAAATGCAACAAGAGATGTCCTTGCAATATTACGAACACTCTCAGGTATGTACATCGTATTCTACATTAGTGCAGGAAGTGGTCAAATAAAAGCATTGGGAAAAAAATTCTATTAGCTACACCCACTCCCTTTTTCTCTGTAGTTTTAATTAAGAACACAGACAGTTCCTCTGGATTGCAACCTTTGATTTAAATTACCTCAGTTTTGGAACCATAAGCCTCAGTCCAGCTAGCTACTAAGCATGTATCTGTTAACTATTTAAACAGTTCTGCTAAAATCTGAAACGATCTGACATCTGGCCTTATCCTGTAGCTGCAGTCTTCTGGGCACAAGAACTATCATATCAAGCCTGTATGTATGTAGAATAACCCACTGAAGTTTAAAAAATATAGATATATTTACTCAAATTCATCATTTGGCTCTTCTTATGACATGGTTTTTCTTGTTAGATCTATAGACAGAATGGGGAATTTCAAAATGAAGCCTAATTTGCTTTAGTTTATGTCTCGTGGCAAATTACCTTGTTGAAAACACTTGAGGCAGATGTATAAATAGACTGAAATCAATATCCCCAAGTCATTTTATGGAACTGTAACAAAGTCAACATTGTCAAAATAGACGTCTCTTCTCGTGTGCGCTTATTTTTGCTCTTCATTCAGTATGTATATGTATGAAATATTCAGGAAAATAAATATCAGGGAATTATACCTAAAATGGAGTAAGCCTCACTTAAAAGGTCAGGTTTCAATGTTTTATTCCCTTTTGCTTTTTTTAGGATCTGATTCTTGAGATTCTAAGAGCTAGAGCCACAAACAGACTTGAGCACCTAAGATGAGACAGGTTGAATTTACTTGCCCATTGCAGGCTAGAATAATTTTTCTGAACCCTGAAAGAAAGACGAATTTAAGACTCTTCTGTATTATCCTATTTGTTACCTTTTGTAACTCCTTGCCTTGTTTATGGACTGCTGACATTGCTATTTGGAGGTTCCTCACTCCCTCACATACAGTAAAGGGAGCCTGGACAGCAGGCTCACGCCAGGGTGAGCTATTCTGATGGACCAGAGTGCCCATATCTCCTTGCCGTGCCTGCAAGGTGCTGAGCCCCTCAGCTCCCACTTGATTTCCTCCTGTTTCTGTTTGTTACTGTTAAGCATTCATAGCCAAGTCAGGATTGTGTAGGCTTCAGAGGGAGGTGGGGATAATTGATGCCCAAGCAAATACGCCCTTGATACGGACATTCTTCAATTTTAAACCAGACAGGTAGGGACCTGACTGTCTTGCTGATGATGACAAACCTACCTTGCAATCTTGCAGCCTGCTAAAATATAAAAACTCTCCTCAATTATGTATTCAGTACCACCTAATTTGTGTGCGTGCACACACACACACATACACATGCACAAACACTTCAGGCAAATCTGTTTGTGTGCTTGAGATACAGACTCTATTTGTCTCCGTCTCGGAAATAAACAGGTGATCTTTCTTGTGAATTCAAGTTCAACTGCAAATGGTGAGGTCTGGCTTAACTGTGAAAGTCAGATCTCGCAATGGACTAGTTAAAAGCCTTGCAATGCTGATGATACGAGTCCCCAACGGGAAGATAGCTCTGGCTCTTTTGGGTTTGCCAGCAAGGATCCAAAGTGTTTGACACCTCAAAGGTAGCTCTGAGCAACAGGCTTTTATCATTTCCGATTATTCTGTGTATCATGAAATCACTGCAAAAAAAACATCCCTAAGGTATTAGCTAATCATTAAACACAAAAGGTTAATGTTGTGCTGTACTGAGGACTGGGGATGTCTCAAGAATTACTGCAGAGTGAACTAAGCTATAAATTCCTGCATGTCACACCACTCTGCAGTACCTGCCAGCGTGCACAACTTCAACCTGCAGTAAATACAACATAAACTGCTCCTCAGTGAAAGCTGTTCTTCATGTGTACTGACGAGAAGATGCTCTTGGACAGCGGCTGACACAATGTGTCTTCCCCCCTCCCCAGCGTGCAGAAACCTGTTTGTGTAAATAGAGCAGAAGGACTACAGGCCACAGGCAAGGCTGGGCTTGGCTGCTGTTTCCCAGCTAACTGCTCAGTTCATCATGAGTCTTATAAGTGGGGGAAGATAGTGGGTTTGAAGGTGCAAGAGTTCATCCTAGGTTACTCAAAGCACTACCTGGCAGATGCTCAGGGGGTTTGCCAGAAGATCCCGCCTGAAAGAACAGACTAGCATCATCCAGCTGTGAAGAAAGGCGAGGTCTCAAGCTTGAGAGAGCTCGTCGTGGTGGAGGATCGAATCCTGTCACAACTCTTTCCTGGGCACGTGGGCATTCTTACCCACCATGTAGCTGACCTGTGCCTGGTTGCTGTCGGACAGATATATTTTACGCCTTCCCTTCTGTCACTGCTCCGCCAGCTTCACTTGCAGCATCCTCTGCTAAGATGGTATCTCCGTTTCCTTAATAAATGAGTCTAGTCTCTGCATTGATAGAATCTCCCTTTTTCCTACATCTTATCACTGCTGTTATGGAACAAAGAGATATCAGCAAGCTGTAGATCTGTAAATGTTTTTTCATTCATCCATGGTATTTCAACTTTCCACTTTTCAAAGAGCTCCTCAGAGCGCTGTCAGTTTCTGAGCTGAGGAGTGTCAGAGTTGATGGAAAATGACCTTCTCCAAAGGCACTCCATATTCCGAACAGATCTTCTTACTGATTGTTTAACCAGTCCCATACAGCACACTGCTCTTCCCACCCACCTCCTCCCATTCCTCCCTTGAATTTTCATCATTACTGGAACTGTGGTCTTCCAATAGACAGCCGTCTATTTTCCCCAGAAACTCTTTAAATTGTCAGCTACTTGTTGCGATACCTAGGTGTGTAGGATAATTATATAAACACTTGAAAGAAGGAGAGGGAAACTTGCTTATTTCTGTCAGCGGTTTTGACTCATTTGATCTGGTTACTGGAGAGCTGGCTGGAACAGAAAGTTCTGGGGGCTTTGAGGAGCAGGTTGGGGAGGAACATTAAGAAATACAGAATCAGCTTTTCTATTTTCATAGAACTATCTATTTTAATGTCTGAAGAGACCGGTGTGATCATCTAGTCTAACCTCCTGCATAGTAACGGCTGAAGAACATCATCCAATAATTTCTGCATCAAAGCACGCTGAAAGGCACTTTGTGTAGGACTTCTGAACAACCCCAGAATTAGGTAATTTAGAATGCACTGGTGAATTGGACTGTCCTTCCACGGAGAAGGATACACTAGTATACACCTGTAAAAAATTTCCCCATGCAAAAAGCCCATGTTGAGACAGTCTACAACAGTCAAAAAGGCACAATCCTGTCTTATTCTTCTGAAAAGCAGAGAGGGAAATGAACAGCTGGAATAGTCTCAGCCACCCATCCTTCTTCAACACTGGTGGGGAGCCAGCGTGTGGAGCCATTTGCCTTTAATAATGTCTTTCTCAGGTCAGAGAGGTGAGAAGGGAAGGAAGACACAGAGACCTCGTAAGCCTTGACGCTTGCCTATTGTGACAAAGTCTAGTGAAGTGGGTAGCTCTCCAGAGCCTCTAATTCTTGCCTCAACACTGAAAAGTTTGGAAGGACCAAACTCTACGGACCTCACATGAACTTTTGCCTTGACCTAAATCAATAATGCACTTGAATGACGCTGGCTTGGAAGACTTGCTGGCCTGAAGTAGTGGCCCTACGGTCTCGTTGTGGCTGCTTCTCTAAAAGCAAGAGGGCATTTTAGTGAGGGAGACCAAATGTAGTATCAACACTAAAAGACAGAACATACTGTTAAAAAAGGATTAGGGCTGTTGCTAATGAAGATGAGATGACTGGTGCTAGTGTATAAGCAGAAAGTTGGGAAATTCACTGTGAAGAAGTTGCTTTGCCTGAAAGATGTGTGGAGAACAAATTCAGGATTTGGAACAGACTGTGCTGCCTGAAGCATTTCTTTTCCCAATTTGCCTTAAGAAAGTTAGATTACCTGGATTCCTCAGATTTCCTCAAAATATGATGCTAAAAAAATGTAAAGGTCAGAAATTGCTTTCTGTTTTTCAGTTCAGCTAGTAAATTAAAATAAATAAATCTTTTATTGCTGTAAATGTGGCTCAAAAGCCAGGGACCATACAGCAGCTTCCAAACTCCAGCAAGAGCCGTGGAACAATGTCCTCCTCATGCCATGTCGCATGGCGCTGTGGACAGCTTCCAGTTTCCACCTCTGCTTGGCCTAGGGCCAGAGAAACACTAGGCTGCTTGCGTTCACTCGAGATTTTCTACACTATTCCTTCCTGTTATGCAAGAGATTTGAAGAAGTAAAAGTTGTTAAGATTCGATGCAAAATCCTAATGTAAAACACTGCCAAACTCTTTCAAGAGTGTAATGTTCCTTTCCTGCTTGCCACAAGAGGATGGAAAGCCGATGTTAGTGGGTTTGCCTGCTGGGATCCTTTCAGAGGCCTCACATGGTCTCAGCTATCCACTAAGTGATCCTTCTCCAGAGGATTTGTTCGTGTTTCTTAATTTCAGTTTATTGGTGGCATGGAGCAGTGCCTTACACGTGCTGCACCCCATGCTGGCAAAACGGTACGTGGACTCGTGACCTTGAAAGGCACATTCAGAACAGGAAGGGAGGAATTATACGAGAAATTCACACTAGTACCTGTATTTCCTATTCTTTGCCTTAACACATTTGCCATTGAGTGCCTCAAACTTTTCAACTTCAATGCAGCTAGCATAACACTCTACAGTGTGTGTTCATGTTTGGCTTGCCAACAGCTTTGGAAAGATTTATTCTGCTACCGTCAAGGAGAAGTTTCCCTTCCCTGCAGGACAGTCTATTCACCAACTGTTGCTACCTACCCAGAACCATTGTTACGGTTATCAGAACTCTGGAATTTAATGTGGAGGGCGTTTCCTAATCCTGCAATGCCAGCACTCTGTGAGACAGCAAAAGATCAGTATTTCCAAGCACTGAAGGATGACAAGTGCTTGGCCTAGGAGAAAAACATAACTGTGATATGCTCAGGCTGATGATGAAATTGTTCTTGCTTCAACAGGAAGGTTATATGGATGCAGGGACTCAAACATCTGCATTGGACTTTTCCTAGCTCATAGCCTCATAAAAGAGAGGAAAAAGGCGTTGGGGAGGTGCAGAATATGGTCTCAACCTTCTACTGCACCTTGTTTTGGAGTCCAAGCTCCCTGCCTCCTGCAGACTCTTCCACAAAGCCTTTTTAGTTCTTGCCTCTTGTTTTAGTGCACATTAGGATGATTTTTAGTCCGTAATATATAGCTTGCATCCCATGCAAAAAAGCTGTCCATTTTGATGAAGGAGCCAACCTTGGAGAAGAAATTCTTACTGAGTATAGTATTTTCAAATGAATTGTCATAGACTGATTCAAACTGCCATGCTCATATATTAGGTTTGAAAGATTTAATTTTGCCAACAGATGCAATTCTTATGGAACCGTATGATACGTGCAGTAGTAGTGAAAACAGAGAAACAAAAAATCCACTTTAAAGTATTTCTTTAATGTTTAGCTTTCTGCTTCTATTAGGTAATGATTAATAGACACAGAGGGGGAAAAAATGAGCTTTTATTATTTTCATCTGAATGTTAAGAGGTGCTTTGTGAACAACCATAATTTCAGGGACTGCTTTGTCAGAAGAATTTCATGGGTGGTAGTTTGTTCAGCTGATGAATTGTTTTAATTAGTCAGTAAAACACTATTTATGATTAAACATATGACACTCACAAAATTTGATCATTTCTAGTCACAACAGTATGTGACTAACCTCTCCTACCATTAATTGCCAGAAACCTACTCGGAAATTACATTTTATGAGGTTACCTTTAAAATTAACATATACGATATTAATTTTATAGGTGTAAAGTAACCCATTCAGTCATGTCTGTAATATTAAGCTACAGCAATAAATAATCATAAAGGAAAATAAATTGTTCCTATGACGGGAAAAAAACAGGAGACAGGTCCATAGAGAAGTGCCACCTTGCAGAACTCTGTTCTTTCTTGTTTGGAGAATAATAGACCAAGTCTGATTTGGAGCAATATGATTTCTCATCTTTCTCGCTGAGGGCCAGACAGTGCTGATATGCTACGATCTCCTGGTGCAGAGGCCCTCAGAGCATACTGACCTTTCAGGTGAAGCCTTACACTCCCAGCTGGCCTCAGACAACTCGGGGTCCTTTTCCAAAGATCAAACTCCCTCTCCATCCCCTGCTCTCTCTTTTGACCACCTCATCTCCCCAGACTAGACACTCCCCTGTGCTCTCCCTTCCCATCCCCCAGAAACCCCAGTCTCTTCAAACCAGGACTTAACGCATCTCCAGCCCTGCCCTCTTTTCGCAGCCCCCAGCCCCAGCCTCAGCGTGGCTCTCCCGCCTTAGTGCCCTAAGGAAACCAGGGAGATGCTTTTTCTCTTCATAGAGAGAAAATGGTGAATAAAGATAAATTGTTTCATAGCAGGAGGAACAAAGGGGTAAGTCTTCCACCTACCAGATGCAGAAGGACCAGGAGCCATCTGATCTTTTGGGCTTGATTCTCTTTTCTGCTTTTCTCTGTATGCTCTCACAACAGTGTGGAATTTTCTCAATAGAAATGAAAGCCAGAGGATTAATCTTGGGCAGTGATGCTCATTATTCAGCGTAAAGGAACTGGATTCATTTCCCTGCACAGCTGAGATTTAGTCCCAAGGTTTCTGTTGACTCCTGCCCCAAATAAATCCCAAGGCTTCAGGTAGTGTTAAGTTCTGTTCACTATGGCTGAATATTCCCTGTGAAACTCTTTTTCCAAGGAGACTTTTCCCTTCCAAAGCACCTTCCTTTCTACCTTTCTCTGATGAAAAGTTCTGCTGAGGTGGCACTGACTTTTAAAATACAAATTCGAATAGAATAGAATAGAATAGAATAGAATAGAATAGAATAGAATAGAATAGAATAGAATAGAATAGAATAGAATAGAATAGAACAGATTTGTGCCACAGGACTTGGGTTTTTCACAACACTCTTGATTGTGTTCCTCCATCCTTTAGAAATTGTCCTAACCCTGAATGTATTTAACTTTGACTGTTTTACAGCCATATGGTACAACACATATATGTCATACAACAGTGTGGATTAAGAGTGTTGTGGTTACTGTCAGTAATCCAAGTTACATTGATTTGAGAATGGAAAAGCATAAACTTCAAAGGTGTGAAATTACCAGTGCTGTGGCAGTTCCCAGGTGTTCAGAAGTGGCGTGCCAGGCTGTTGTGTAGCACCTTATTCCCTGTTCACTTCCTAAGTTAAATGGCTGCTTATATTCACCATCCTTAACGATTTTCAGGTTTGTTCTGTCCTTAGTGTGACTCTTGCTGGCATCGCGTGTAGAACATTCTACTGCTGTTTACGGACTGTATTTTTCTTTCATGTCCAGATCTCATTAATGTCTGTCTGTCTTCATTAGTTGCCATCCATTGTCTGGAGAATGTAGCTGCAGAGCTGGCTGGGCTGGACTCTACTGCAATGAAACCTGTCCCCCTGGATACTACGGCGAAGGCTGCCAGCTGACCTGCCCTTGCCAGAACGGCGCAGATTGTGACAGCATCACAGGGAAGTGCGTGTGTGCACCAGGATATATGGTAGGCGAGAGCTGGGAATAATGGGGCATTTTGTAAGGTACCTGCAAAAAATTAAAGAAGATTTTAATCTGATTTCAAATAATATTTGCATAAAAGTGGCCAAGTGCAGGTAAATTTTCCCCGTTCTAAGTCCACATAATTCTCCTTTGAGCAGTGTCAACTTATTACTTCTGGTTATTTACTTAACATCAGTATTGTAAGTTTATAAGGATAAAGACATGGTTTCCCATCATATAGTCTAAGTCAAGACATAACAAAAAAGATGTCAGATTATTGTCTGCCTGGAAGAGCAGAAATAGAATTCTCATGGCCTTTCAGCATGTTCCTTGTCAGTCACACTGTGATTTTAATAGATGAAGATGTTTTAAAATGTTACAAATGATAGAGCAATTTATGTCTTTTCTGAGCATATATGGCAGGTGTCTTTTACCTGAGCATCAGAAAGAGCTTCAGACATTCTGAGGTAAACAAGCCTTACATTTTATGGAGGAGATAGATAGATATAAAATGGCTGAAGAAATCAGCCAAGATGAAACAACAAAAATCCAGAATTAATGATTGCCAGGTTGCAGCAGAAAGTATTAGGACATGGATCCAGGTGTCCAGTCCTGCTACAGCTGGGCGTAATGGAACTCTTGCTGGTATGTTCCCTGGATATCCATGTATGAAGCACCTGTTTACTTCAGGAGCACACCGTGGAAGAGATCTGTAGGCTGTGTTTAAGAAACAATACTTCCTAAAGAAAAAAAAATGTTTTCAAGAGCCAATTCCACCACAACTTCATTAGGAGTTTTCTTCCTCTAATATGTGTCCTTAATTTTACATGATCTGTCCCCACAGGCCTATTTATATGTTTTCTGTACTATTATAGTCATTATTAGTTATAATTAATATGTTTATTAGAAATCAAGCTTCAGATTCAAAGACATTCCCAATAGTTTTAGAACTTCCACTGACATGTAGGAGCCAACTAGAACGTGCAGCCTCCTAGATGAGTTTTACCCGCTACTGTTTTAAGTTACAACTTCACAATGAGGTGAATAAATATCTTCAAATACCAGGGAACAGGAGGTGTGATCTTTGACCATGTTGTAGCTCGTTTGATTTGCATTTATGAAACATGGTGGACATCATACCAGGTAGCTTTAGAAACAATGGGAGGGGAGTGACATGTTGGATCTGGACGGCAGAGCACCCATATCCTGCCAGCAGCGCCCACTCCAGTGTTTGGGCTTTTCTTGAAGAAATGTTGCAGTATACAACAGGGACATATGCTGCTGTCACCTATAGGGGAAGGCTGCCCAGCTGTGTGACAGGATCCATAGTGTGGGACTCCTGTATGCGATTAGGGGGTTGCTAACGCCTTTTTAGCCTCCCTTCATTTTAAATCCACACCTGAGCTTACAGCCACCAACTGTCATCTCCAGAACTGTGGAACTGGAGTTGTGGCTTAAAGACACTTTTGTTCTCTGCTTCGTGTCCACAGCTGAACCTGAAAGCTGGAGCTTCCATCTAGTTTCCAGGGTTTCTCTGAATGCTGGGTGTAAACGGATTTATTTAGGTGTGAGGGGTAGGACTGTCAAAAGCATCTATGCAAGATACTAGTACTTAGAGATGTAAAAAAAAAGAAGAAAAGGGCTTTGAAGTTTGATTCCCTGCTTGCACTAACAGAAAAAAAGAATTTATCTTCTCTATACAGTGGTGATACACAAGTATTAATATAAAGTGGAGGAAAAAATGAAGGCAGCAGCCTGTTAGTAACAAATACAAAGTAAAAAGATATTGAGATCTTCTTTCTTATCTGTTCAAGTTTGCAGCACAAAAATATTTTGGGACACTTTGCTGTACACATTTAAAAAAAAAGCACAGTTTTTCTCATATATATTGCTCCAAGACAGTATTATTGCGGGCACGAAGCCTGGGAAGTTCGTATTGCATTGCTTCAAAATAATATTTAATCTCATAATAAAGAGCTTTCTTGCATTGACATTTAAACAGCTTGGTTATTGAGGATAGCTCTATAATCACTGAAGCATATTTAGGCATTAGTATCATTGCTCTCTCATAATATACTATAATCTCTGGCAATTAGTCCGTGAGGGGAAGTAAAGCCTTGAAATTGCTAATTTATTGCCTCTGAAGCATATTTGTCATTCGTATGCATGCCAGATGACTGGAGTTGCAATAGTTCTTTCAAATGCTAGAGAACATAGGCTGTAAAGAAAACTCGAGAGGAACCTTTGCTTCCTACCCCGGAATGGCGGAGTCCTGCCGAGCTGCGCGCTCCGTCGTCCGGGCAGGGAGAAGGCGTCAGCACTGCTTCACGACGCAGCCCACAGGTCACGGGAAGGATGCTGGGGGGCCAGAACCCTCTCCAGGCTTGAAGTGACTTATCTCACTGACACACTCATGACCAGAGTTTGCCTTCAAATATGCCTGCCTGCCTCTTGCCGAGGCAGTGGGAAGCTTTGCCTGCGGGTATAATTCTGCCCTTGAATTCAGCTAGCCTGCAAGCGAGCGGCGCGACTGTTCCTGAATGCAGGATGTCTCTTTTGGCAGCGCTGACAATAGAGTGATGCTAATACAGAGCTGGGCAGAGCTAATTATTCAGGGAAGCCAGAAATGAATCCCTCTTGCTTTTTCTAGCATGAGGCTTGGCTGATGTAGCTACAGGGTCAGGAATTTTGCCATCTGATTGGGACAAGTGAAAGCAGGATCAATGTCTTGCATTTTACAAAAACGTTTGATCTACACATGATTTTATACAGCAGAGCAGGCTGAAGGATTTCTAAGTAAAGAGAGAAGGAAGAGAAGATGATGGGACATGGGATATAACTGCAAAATCTAACTGCAAAGGCAGAGAGGTAGGACATTTGGGTTACTGGATGCCTAGAAAACGTAGTGACCAAGAAATGACAGACTCTTCCTGACAAAGCGCTCCTCCAGCCCACTTCTTTTGCACAGATGGCTTGTTTTTTAACTGTGCCCTGCCTCGACTGTGTCAGGGCAGCTGGGCTGGGTTTCAGAATGAATCATCTGCAATCGCAGCCAAAACAGGGACATTTTGTTGGGATGCAGAACAAGCCATTAAAAACACAAAGCATCTGGTCACCTTTATTAAATGTATTAAGTGGAAAGGCAGCCATCCCATAGGTTGACAGGTACGTGAGCAGAGCACTTCATTTTTGGAAGTTAAGCAGACTCAAGTTTTAAAATAAAAATGTACATTGTAGCTCAGAAAATCGTACATTATGTATTAGCTGTTACATTTCCAAAAATTCAAATGCCAAAGCTAAATATTGGTGAGCTTGCAGTTTTGGACAGAATTTCAAAACATTTTAGGTCTTCTTTTTTTGATGAATATTTTGGGTCAATCTCAACAACCAGATTTGCACATGCCTACCTCTGAAAACAAATTAGACTGCTGTAAAGATGTTCTTGGGTGCTGGTAGGGGTGATTTGTGTGAAGTTCTGATATGACTGTGCTCACACGAGGGGACTGCACTATTTTAACTGCATGGGTGTCCAAACCACACTGCAGACACGGTGTGTAGGTTTGACTGAAGAGGTGGCTGAGAAATCTGAGTGATCCACACTCAGACCCCAAACAGCCTAGTTCTTGGAGGCGGCACAGAGGACGATAAAAATAGGATAAGAGGAGCAGTGGAGACACAACAAAATCTTCTTCCTCAAAATCACAGAGCATGCTAGAGCTGCTCCTCATATGCTCCAGCAGTAGAGGCCACACTGTGGGCCTGTGCTTAATGCATCTCACTTGTGAAGAGAGGTTAAAGGTTGTATCAATTTAATTAAGGTGATTGCAGGGAATCATCGTGATAAGCATGCCAATAGGGCACTTCCCTGAAACTGGTATTTTTAACATATTTGAGGATTGCCTCTCTGTACTCGTGTGATGCATTGCCAGTGATGCTTTTCTGAAAAGCAACTGTGAAAAGCCATTCTACTGCCATCTCGTTTGTGGCAAGAAGGAATCTGATAAACACACACAGGGAATACACAAAGATTAGCTGTAAAAAGTATAGAGGGAGATTCTTGACTGGTAGAAGCTGGATCCTTACTCCCACGTGTACATAGTCGCTCCTTGCAATAAATTACTGGGATGCAATTATGGGGGTGGTGAAAGGGGTTATACTAATTTGTACCTCCCCCTCCTTCCAAACTCTGCTTTAAGATGCTCTCTTACAAGCTCACTGAAGTCAGTTGTGCAGTAGGGATGTAAAAGAAATCAGGATTTGCCCTGTCCTCTCTTCTTTTGTTTTTGGTTCATTGAATTTTATTCCTGTAATTCAATAAATGTGGTGAAGAAGGCCAGAGGATATGAATTAAATATGACAGGAGACCACAGGAATCCTGACCTTCTGTCTCACAAGGAAATCTTGAAACCAACCCCCTGCACGTACCTATCAGCATTCCAGCTACTGAAATCATTATAAATGCTATCAAAATACAACGAAGTTCACCTTCTCCATTGCACAGCTAATTGCAACTTTGTTGGAAACAGTAGCTATCTAGAGACCTCATCCTGTGATATGCCTTTTTTTCTTTATGGATGCTTTGTTTTCTTCCTTTGAAAAATGGATTTAACTTCAAATGCTTTCATTCTGTCTATTGTGGCAAGGAGATGTGTAGTTAAAACATTTCTCAGCCCAAGACACTCTGAGAAAACTTTAACACTTATCTGTGGAATGTGCGGTCAGCTTTTACTTCAGCGGGCACTTCGGTCTATATTTCACTTCTAGATGACAGAACTTATATTACTTTAAAGAGTTCATCTATTTATGCTGCAATTTTTTGAAGACCTGTCTGCTTTTATTGAACCCTGCATGCTGGCAAGCAAAGCTAGCACTTCATCACCAGAATGAAAGAATTCATTCTGACATTTTTCTATTCCTTGACTATATTGGTAGAACCCATACAAGCCAATCATAGGACAGGAAAGTATGGAAACTATAGGAATGATGACCTCTTACTAGAAGGTTTTTCAACTTCTGGAGTGTCACTTGGATTCTCTAAGTCTATCCAAGATATATCCCGGTACTGTGCATCTATAGCCTTTTGCATCCTCTGTTGACTTTGCATCAGAATTGCAATTTAAAAACACAATAAAATAATGCCTTTCAAAGATATCTTTATCTAAGGGCTTATGTATATGTATCTCCAGCTGAGCTCAGTGGGAATCCATGCACTTAAGGACTGAAACACAGGCTGAAGATGGGTCTATAACTCCATAATTTTGTCGAACATGCCAGAGTTTCTCAACATAATGCTTTCCCTACCACAGGGGTACAAACCGCTGCCGAGATTTACGTGTACATGCCTGCACATCAGAGTAAAAGCCAGCCCCTGTAACGCACAATGAACAATAGCTGGAGCACTTAGTAAAAATAAATGTATATTATAGTGCTATAAACCTATTCAAATGCATAGCAAATGTATAACAAATATTGTGACAAATAATCTCTCAGTCAGTACAAACACCCCCTCCCCACATTCTCAGGCCAGTCTTAGCCTGCCCCATGCCTACCCAGTGAGTAAAATGACCAATTTACCCTTCTACAGAACTGAGGAGAACCATAATTTTGTGTCACCTGTAGCGCTCATAAGGAACTTACAGGTCCAGTCTGTAGAGTGTTCTGGCCATGACTGGCTTCCTTCTGGTGCATACGATATCCCTTGTTCCCTGAAGAAAATATACAGGAGAGAGAAAACAATCTTTCCCTCTATATGAAAAAAAGTTGAAGCTTGCTCTCCTGTCCTCCACCCTTAAAATTCTCTCTGTTGTCTGAAAAAAAAAAAGCCAATAGAAAGGAGCATGTTATCTTATCTTTAATTGAATTTTCCCTGAAGGACCGAAATCCCAGGTAGGTCTGGAAGAATTTGAAGAATCATTGCCTGTAGGTATTTTCTAAACACTCAAGGTTGATAAATACAAATTTATCAGAATATTCCCTCTCTTCTACATATTTGCTTTCATCTTTATTCTAAATGTGTGATCCTTCACCACTTCAGAAGGAAGCAGGAAAAAATGAATGAGACTTCTTTGTCTCATAAGCCCTTGGTTCAGTAGTAAAGTTATTTTATAAATTTCACAAAATTCTTAATATAAAAAATGAACCTAAGATTTGAGATAGTGGATCTGTTTTGGGGGCTTTAACTCATTTAAATGATCAGTTTCTCTTTGAGATAACTCCAAAAGTACTTTAGTGGAAGCTCATCTCAGAGCAACAGGACACCTCATCAAAAGGTTTAAAAAGAAAAGACGAGGGGAAAAAAATCTTCAATAGAGCCTGTGTCCTTTTATCCTTGATTTACCGAGCATATCAGTTACCCCCCTTTGTTAAGAGCTCTTTTCATTTACACATATAAAATAAATTCAACCATTTTATCAAGATGTTCTCGTTACCAACCACCAGTATAAATTTTATTTGCTGTAGGTGGGGAAAAGGTTTTCTGGCACAGCAGTTGTCCAATTAACTGGAGCATTACAGGCAACAGAAATAGTTTGCCCAGTCTCATTTCGTGAATTACCTAGATGCACAAGGAAGATGCATTTTCTTCTCCCGGGTTTGCTATTTGTATTCATAATCCAATGTCTCAAACCCGTTGTGAATGGCTAGCAGTAGTGGCAATGTGTGCGTAAAAAGGCATCCATACTGTGCAGGTGGGTTTGAGCGTAGGCTGTAGCTGGCAGTGAGTGAATTATTAAGTAATAATAAAAGTAATACAAATTGTCCTATAAGTAGTGGAGCTAGAAGAGCCTTGTCTTCCATAGATTTCTCCCCTTAGCCCCCTGGCCTTTCCTATCCCACAGTGGTAACCCTGTCTCTCTGTCAGGCCTCCGATGACACTTCCGCTAGCAAAGGACACTCAGACGGGCTCAGGGACCTCAAATTTATGTAATCCCCTCCCTGCATAACCAGGTTAAAAGTACCATGCATCGCATTCCCAAAAAAGGAGAGGATTTTGCCTGAGCAAAACCTGAACTCTTTCCTATTTGTTGGTTTTTCTTTTGTTTCTCCTTGATTATTCCACAGTTCTTAGTAGACTTCATTTGAAGATGTTTGGGACTATCCCCCTGCAGTCATGGCGAATTCCCTAGCTACCCCTGAAGTAAACAGACATAGGCAACCAGAAAGGCAAAACCAGCCCAGGAGGGCTATCACTGGTGATGCGAGGGGGAAAGTCCCTGCTTGGTTACACAGAGAGTAGTGGGAACAAGCTGAAGAAACAGCAAGAAGACCTGAGAGTTTCGAAGTGTTCTGAACAATTTGGAGAAGACATTTGGTCAAAATCAGCAAGAAGAAGATGCAGCCTCTTTGATAACAGATACCAATGTGAGTTTTAGGTCTGGGGCTAAAGTGGAAGGCAGGGATATGGGAAATTAAACTGAAATAACTTTAAAAAAATGGAAGATGTAACGGTGCCGTGGGAAACCATGATTGGAGAAGTTAAAAATTATATTCACGTGGTGCTTGAAAAGTGGATAAAGATGAAAATGCTAGTAATTGTGAGACAATCAGTCACAACAACACAATCAGGTCCTCTGTACTAACTGGCTGCATCCTAGAGCCCGCTTTCCTGGTTCTGGTCTCTGAGGAATACGCTGGCCTTCAAACTTGCATTTTCTTGGTGTCTTCTAGATGGAGGTAAGTCTCAAAACTCATCTGATAATTTTTTTTAAGCTTACAAATTACTTGACAAGTAGATGTGGAACAAGAAGTGGATCTCAAGAAGGCAACAAAACCCACTCTGTTCCATACAGTCTGATTAAGAGTGAGCTGGAAAATTGTTCTTGAAATGAAAGAACTGTCACTTCCTAGTTGTACAGAAGTTTTTCTGCCAGCTGGGCTGCATGTTGAGACATCTGAGCTTATTAACGTAAATCAAAACATCTCATGCCCAATGTCTTGGTACATTCCTCATGTAAATAGAGCTGGTCAGGAATCACTTGTACTTATCAGTATTTTTGCATATTCGTAGACCAGAAGAGAAGTACCTCTGAATTGCATCTTGATATCCTTTTTCATTGATGACCTCTGAATTTTCTTACCCACTTCTCTATGCGTGCAAAAGTACATATTTATGTGTGTGAAATGGCTGTACCTCTGTTATTTTTTTGTAGGCCATTGGGACTAATAACAGACTATAAAGTTTTGCATCCCTAGGCTACTAGGTCTGAACCAGGCTAGGTCAATAGAGATTGAAAATTATCTTCTTTCCGCTCTGCAGTGGCCTGCATGAAATGGCTTTGGTCTCAGTCCAGCTCCCTGTGGATCAGTCTGTACATCACAAACCCCATTTCTATCAGCTGTGACTGGCAAATTTGCTGGCAGACTGAGCCGTTTTACCATTTTTCCTTCACAAACCATTGCTTCAGGTCAAGCTTGGTGACGTGGCTGTGTGATCCATTTCAAAGTCCCTGTAGGACTTTTTCGGGGGACAAACAGCACAGGTGCTCAGAGCTTTTGGAACAGCACCCTTCATAAGCATTGCAAGCCACCACATTGTATTGCATCTTTCTTAAATGGCAGGTGCCTTTCTGAAAAGTCAATCCACTTCTGAGATGGCCCTGCCACATGTAGACCAGGAAACAATGAACATCACCTCGATGCAAAGAAACTGGATGTGGGCTAAACCCAGTATTTCAATAACAACTCACAAGTGGATTCTTCCAGCTCTGCTGTGTTACAGGAGAAGATATCCTACACACGATCCCAACAGTGAAGTTCATTATGGGAAGGCCACCTGTGTATTCCAAGGCTTTCAGACGAAGCCGCTCCCCTATTGATTCTTATATCAATGAACCAGGCGCTCGCTGCCTATTAGGCTTGTTGGTGTTCTCCCCCTGGAGCTCGTACGGACCAATTAGACATTTCTGCTGGAGCACCAGCAGCCACAGCATTTAGGAGCCTGTGTTCTCCTAAACCCTGGCAGTGCTCCTTGTCAGTGCCTGGCTGCATGAGCCATAATGAAGGGTCTTCTGTCATTTCAGGGCATTTGTTGTACACTTCTGAACAAGTGAACTATTGTACCACAGTATTTAACAAGGTCACCGGATGCACAAGACACAGTGGGGCTCCCTCAGTTGTGGAAACTGCATCCCTTTCTCTGAATTCAATGGAATTTTTCAGACCCTTTTATGAGCTACTTCTATTTCATTTTGTTTGCTCACTCTCTTACCAAGGTCCAGAAATTGTCTGTGACAGCTCAAATTCTACTTTTTCAGCCCAAGTTTACCTGAACACAACTGCTAGCTTCAGTAGGATTGTCCCAGATATACAAGGGTGGAGTCTGTCTCAGTGCATGCCTCTGCTAATGAGCACTTCTTCAGTCACATACAGTGTCTATAACTTGATAAGAGCTGTGAGCAAGTCCCAGGTCTCCTTGCCTTTCTTCTTATATTTACTTTTACTTCTGGGCTCTGCTGCAGTTTTATTTACCTGAATAACTCCAAAGTTTTTGTAAGTGGGTCCAAAGGAACCAACTTCATGTAGAAAGCGTGAAAGCCTTTGCCTTTTTTGCTAGTTGACATATTTCCTGTATTTTACCCTTAATTGGCAATGTAGCTATGTCAAATTGCATTTCTGTTACTGTATCCTCATTCAGAATCAGTGGAGCTCAATATTCTGTTCAGACTGAGTTATTCGATCTGAATTTTGCAGAGGAATAAACTGCTTGCCAATAGCAGTATCTCTTTTCATCTGTTAAGCTTCTAAATGTATATATCTTTATCCACACTGTCTGTGGATCCATGCATAAAAGTGTTGGTAGCTGACTCTCCTGGTTGTTCAAATTGCAAACTGACTTCATTAAAACCACCTAAGTATAGGATTTAAGTCACAGGTTGGTTTTTCTTTTTATTTTCTAACTATACTGTCAAAGGAAAAGACTTCATCCTTTCCAATCAGACATAGAAAATCCTCATGTGCTTGCTTATGCCAAAGAGCAACTGAAATTTTACTGGATCTTGAACTCTTTTCATGTAGGTTTTGGATTTAGGAATATCAGTTGAAGTTTGAAAGGGATATCTGTTTATCTGCCTGTGTATGATTGCCAGGTTATTTACCAGCTTTTCAGAAGGTAAATCGCAAACCCCATTAGCTTACAGTTGGCGTATCTTTTCTTTTTTAGATGCTTTCTTATTTTGCTTTGATCCTTTCACATGAGGATCATGCAGCTCAGAACCAAGGTCAGCCACAGGTGTTAGCATCATCAGCCCCATACCTGCATATTTTCCATCCACATTGCTGCTTCTGTGGCTTCAGTGCTCTTAGCAAGAGACCAGCTGAGGAGACCTGCTGCGTACAGCACATTTAACTCCTCCTGGCCTCCGTCCACCCAGCGTGTGCGAACAGGAGCTCAGGCATACACTGATGCACTGAACTTCTTTGGCAGCTTCTGCTGCAGAAAGGTGCCGGTCTCAGCTAGTGACCGCACTGGTGAGTGCAGACAGTGCGCGTGGTAGGGAAGATTAAATCTGAGACTATGCGTAGACTTTATCCCTAATTGTATAGCACAGCTGCAGAAGAAAACTAAAAGCAGGTTTGCAAATAGTGCATAACTATTGGGATTGTCAAACATAAAGACAGTAGCAAATTTGGGGAAAGGTTTCTTGTTACTGAATGACTGGGTAGGTTGAAATTCAGTGTGCAGAAATGTAGGGTAATAGACGATGGGAAAATAACGTTAAGTAAATACAGAAAAGATGAGTTCTAATTTAATTCCTACCATGCAGGAAAAGAGATCAGGCAATCACAGTGGATAGTTTTCTGAAAAACTCAGAGTGCTCAGCACCAGTCAAAAAACAAATGAATCCAGACTGCCAGACAGAGTAGTTAGAATGATCAGGAAGAGAATGAAATGGGACAGAAAAACCATTTTTGTAGTATTGTGTAAATCCATGATCTATCTAAATCCTAAATTACTGCGTACAGTTTGGCTGATTCCTGCTTACAAAGGGAATAATGGAAGTAGCGAATGGTGACAAAGATCATCTTTTATATGGAAGAGCTTCTATACAGAGAGTGACTTGATAAGCTAGAACTCAGCTCAGAAAACAGATGGCTGAGGAGGGATACGACAGAGATCTATGGAGCTGTGGATGGTGCATAGAACATGAACAAGGGATGGTTATTTACTATTTCTAATAACACAGGAACAAGGGGCAACCAATTAAATGATTGCACAGCAGGTTTAAAGACAAAGATAGTGCTTTTCACAGAATGCGTAATTAAATTGTGAAATGGCTCCCATAAAATGAGAAAAAGAGTGGGATGATTTTGCTTAGAAAAGGGGTCACCAAGGGTAGATAAGCGAGAGGTCTTGTTCACCATGGGGGAAGGGGAAGGAGGAATGCATGTTTGGTATTTATCATGGTATAAGTTTCCCAATTAAAAATCAGGCAGTGGATTTGAAGCAAACAAATAAAGATAATTTTTCTCCTTTATATTTATAATTAAACTGTGGATCTTCTTGGCAGAGGACGTCATAGAGACTGAAAGTACAAATGATACCTTTTATTTCCTGGTTTTGCTAATGTCCTTTTTGCAGACCTGTTCAGACCTGTCAGCCAAAGCCCAAACTTATTATTGCAAAAACATCAGGAGGCCACAGTTGTTCTACAAGGTAGATCTCGGACTGTGCCACTCAGCCTATGTGGACAGAGCACAAACCATCTCTAGTTGCCAGGCAGAGATACTCCCAGCAAATAGCTGGTGCAGAATTGTCATAGCCAGCTCTGAATTGTCACTCTGAAGTACACTGCACTGTGCTCAAATGCTTCTCCATGTTTCCAAACGGTTTAGGTTTCTGTTAGCCACTGCTCTATTCTGCCCAAACCTGGGAAAGAAAACGGTGGAACTGCACATAGTGTGTTAAAATCTTTTCTTTACCATAGCGATAACTCCAATTCAGACTCCTCCATTTAAAAAAGCAGAAGAGAACAGCTTTTTTTCTCTCTACCAACAGTATTCAAGGACTGTGATTTAGTATTTTGACATACTTAGCTCGCTTCTGTCCTGCAATTTGGACACAAGTAGCTTGTTGAGCACATCATGAATAGCACACGTACCAAGTACACACTTCTCGGGCACGTAAACACTTTCCACTGACTTGCAATAATGCACATTGTGCCTGGGCCATTTTGCCTTTTGGGACATTTAATTGTGATATGGCTGTGGTTTTTGGAGCATTTTAGAAGAGCAGCTCATCAAAGTTGAGTATAGTAACAGCAGTGAGCCCCACAGATGTTTGAAACTTCATAGCTTCCCCAGAGTTAAGTTTAAAATATTCTGAGAGTTTGGTCCATGCCTCACTGGAATAAATCTGAAGTGGCCCTAATCCAGATTTAAATTGCTTTAACTAGACAGAGGACTTGGTTATCCAGCTGGCTCCAGAATGTATGTTAGTAACCCTCATGACAGAGACATGATTGACCTGCCTTGATATTTTCCCATTAGCTAAATCTAAACCCATGTGTTACAGATGTTTTCATTTCTGAAATATCTGCTCCACAAAAAATCCCCCCCAGCTCTACTGTGAACGGGATCAGGAGGGTTTTTTCCCATCTTGCCCTTCTGCAGCCAGCTGCCGGGGCTGGCCGAGCTCCGCGCACCCATCCGCTTCAGCTGCACACCGACCTCCGCCGTGTTTTCTGCACTGCGCGTGGCTGTGTTGCTCGTGCTCCATCGCAGGCTGCCTGTGGGAGGCTGTCCTCTCAGGTGTGATGCGCCGTCTCACCAGATGAAACGTCCCGAGGAAATGATGTAGGAGTTGTTTTACCCAGTCTAAATCCAATCTCCTATTTTTGGAGAGGTCCCTCCTGGATGAATGTGTTTTGTGATATTTTATTAGGTGCAAAGTGCTGACTGTATGAAAAAATCTTGTTCAGAGGTTGATGATCATCTTTTTTACTCTCCACACTACTTTCCTTGTGAATACATTTAATTATATGATGCTGTATTCATTGCCTTGCTGACACTAAAGTGCTCCGCAGTTAAGGCCTAAATACTAAACCAGGCAGATATTCAAGCGTTGTAAAGTTAGTCTAGATTTTTTTGCCAGCAACAGTGCCACACTGATTTATGGGAAGCGGAGGGGAGGCTGCTATCTTTTGCCTGCTCTCTTTATTAAATTCTCTTTCTTTTTTTTAATGCCCATATTTAGGTGGCTTGAACAGTAGGAATGGATTTTTTTAATTGCAGATAACTGACTGATATTTGGCATATTTTTAGAGCATTCACTGGTGGTGAGGGCGATTGCAGTGCTCACTGACAGAAATCCAAGTCAGGTTTGCTGAGTTTTAGTACGCAAAAATCCAATTTTTTAAATGAAAGTTTTATTTGTGTTTGTTTTCACTTGATTTCATGGGGGCAAAAAGCCCTCACAAAGCTAGAATTTGCTGCCTTTATTCTTACAGAGTACTGCTCCACTTCAGCATTAGTTTTATTGTGCCAGAGCATTGTTCCTTTTGGATGTACGACACATGTTGGAGCTAAGATGCTGGAGGACAGGAGAGCGGTGGGATTCTGCGCACCCTCCGCTTCAGAAGATGAGACCTGTCTTGCACACGCAGTGTCTGTCAGTTTGTCTGTGCTGGTTTGCCGTACACCAATCATGCGGTGCATGCACATGGAAAAAACCCTTTTTGTGCCTAGAATGAGGGCACCCAGGGCAGCCCTGGTGCCACCAGTGCAGCCACCACAGCTCCCCTCCGTTACCTCTTTCCCATGAGTTCGTGGGACAGGGACATATTCAGACACGAGATCCCAGGGCCCAAGCCCTAGATTCCCAGTTTGGAGGGATCCTGAGCCAATGTGCAATGCCCAACTCTTTAGATGCCCGGATCCTTGCGTCCTGTGCAGTAAATCCCTCACAGCTGGGATTCACTGTGCTGAAAACCGTGAGGTCTGTGCAGTTAATTTCAGCTCTGCGTTTCCATACGTGATGTCCAGACTGAAAGGCTACACAAGTTCTCCAGTCTTGATAGGTGCAAATTATTCTCCAGGTAGCCCAATCCTGACCAAAAGCTTTTCGAAGCTGTAGCCAAAGGCTTCCCAGATGCCTGGTCAACGTGATGGGGAAGGTCCCTTGTGGGAAGATGGGTAAGCGCTCTGAAGCTCCTACAGCGCTTCCTGGTTTTGAAATAAAAATAACCCAAATATACTGTTAATTTATCTTGAATCAATTATGAGACTGTGTGATGGGAAACAGAAAAACCCAGATGGGGGAATGAGAGGCTCTAGGGGCCCAGCAGCCCAGGAATGAGAATCTGGCCCAGGTTCTTCTGTGGCCTTACTGAGGGAGTAGCATGTGTTACGCCAGTAGCCGCCTGTACCAGGCCACAGTAAATATATTTGGGGTTATAAAATAGGAATCCACAAAGTTCAGCCAGATTTTGTGCAAATAGTTTGGAAAATATCAAACCACAGTCACTTTGTGGTAACTTCTACTGCCTTCACACTCACTGCTCCCAGCTTTGCTTTTGCTTAACAAAGGCTTTGTCTATAACCAGTAAAATTAAATTAAACAGCCTGTAATAAAGTACTGTAAGTACTTGAAATTTACATTCTTTATAATAATTTTACTTACTACTCTCTTTATAACAAATAATGTTTCCATTTTGATTGTGTGCATGTTTTGCTGAATACTTTTGGTCAAACAACAAATGTAAGAGTTATTATCAGGCTGACTAATTTGGAACGGCATTTACTGTGAAATTTACTGTATGAATTAGCATATTAGCACAAATTCAGAGGTGAAATAAAATGCTGACATCCATTTTAAATGTTTGTAAATCCTTGTAAGATTATAGGAAGCGAAGTGGTAAGTTCTTCCCACTCCCAGAGGTAGCTGTGCTTGGTCCTTATGGCGCGCCCAGGTGTTCCAGTAAGCTCAGAGGACTGGGATGCCACTGAGGTGCAGACTGGGGAAGGCTTTGCAGATGGCTGTTGGAAGTGCTTTATGATTTAATGAAAGTCTTCGGCGTTCAGGATTGCCAGCGGTTGTGTCTTTGGATGAGTCACGAGCTGTAAAGTCACTTTTCAAACATGAGAAAGCTCTTTCTCATCTTTTCCACCTTACTCCATTTTCTCCCATGAAAAGGGCAAAGGGAAAAGCAGACTGGATAAGGTCAACAGTGGTTTCATTGTGCCGCTTTGGATGTGTATCAGACTCTAGCACAGCTACGCCATATCACCTTACAAAGTGGGTACAGGAACATTTGTCAGTTCTTAGTAACAGTGACTACCTGCAAACTGAACGCTTGGCTCGTACAGGGCACAAGATCCTTCCCCAACCTTTTTTCTGCATTTTATCATTAGCACCAATAATAGCATCTGCAGGGAGTAATTAGTAACACCCAGAGGGGAAAGGAATTCTGCCAGAGGACATCATTATGTCTGGAAAACTAAAGATGCTGTATAGCAAGGTCATGAATAAATTGTTTGAGTCTAGGGTGGGGAAGACCAGTAAAAGTACAAAGTTTCCTACAGCTGCTAATACGCTTATGAAGAGCACATTAATTTCAGCTGGAACACCATTAGGGAAATTAGTTTGTTCTGACAGTTTGTGTTGCTGGATACCATATGTTTACCTTGAGGGAATGTTTGTGGAGAACCACTTTGGGTTAATTGTAAATGTCACAATTAAATAAGTAAATATACAGAACGGTATCTGTGATCTGCATCGGCGCACAGAGACTGTGTACCAGCAAGCTGACGGGCCATGTAATGTGTGTACATACAAATATATACTTTTATGTGCTAAATCCATACCCATCAGCTTATCTGGACACACAGACATCAGGTACAAACAGCACCTGCACTTTGTCTTTCTGATCTGTTTATTGTTACATGCATATGGCACTGCACCGTGCCCTTTTTTCTAGTTAATGCCTGCACTGTGGGCTCTGCGAACCAAGCACGGAGCTTCCCTGGAGCTGGTGACAGGTGCTGCACCTCTAACTCATCTGGCACAGCAAAGACGAGGAGGGGAAGAGGGAGCAAATCAGATACGGTGGGGAAAATCTCAGATTAGTTGGAGTCACATTGCAGATTACCAAAGGTTCAAACCTGTTGCCTTTCAGTGTTGTCAGTCCCCCCTAATAATCTGCACAGGAGTTGAGGTTTTTCAGCACTTTGACAGATTAAACCGTAAGAGCACTCCAACAAACCTGTCACATAGGTTTTTATCATGCAAACTTGAGGCCAAGTTCAATAGCAGCCCTGTTAGTCTTCTGCACTGCAGAGGCCTTGAAAAATTGATTTTCTGTTTTGTCACTGACTTCAGTGGAACCAGGCTTTAGGCTTCCAAGGCAAATTTATTGCTGTAGATGGTAGCTACTTCTGAAATTCTTAATTTCACGTCCTTAAATAGCCAAACTTTCAGACAGATCAGGTATGGGTGCAGACTTTGCTGGGTGTCATTGACCATTTCTGAGTTACTAACTCCCCTTATGGTCTGGGATACCCTCTTTTTCCTTTGAAAATGCATTTCAGGGATTTAAAGACCTGATCCAAAAAGTACAGGAATAAATGCAAATCTCTATCGAACACCGGAAAAGAATTTTAAAGGGCGCTGGTCATTGTTTTCAGCAGGAATGTGTTTTTAACAGAAACAAGAAATCTAATCTGTTAGGGCAACATTAATCCAGGGAAAAGACTTTCTGAAGTGTCCAGAGCTTGTTAACACAGCTAACACCTGAGGCAGCAGTGTGTCTTTAAGTTCTGCTAATATTGTACTATAATAACTTCTGTGGAAGAAAATCTTCCCCTCTCCCTGAACAGAAACAAGACATATTATTGACTGCCATCTGGAAAGATGTATGCTCTGGCCCTCGTGAGTCTATTAATATTTGATGCTGATGGATGTGAGCTGGCAGCCTGAGTTATTAATGGAGTTTGGTTCCTTGGACCTCACCCTCAATACATAGGGGAGAATCGACAATAACAAACACTGCGTGCCCAAACCTCTCCTGGTGCTAGAAAAGTCCGTCATTTGGTTTCAGCAACAATTAGTATTTCTGAAGTACTTCAGGGTATGGAAGGTGATACAGGTGGTGTTAGTTACACTATATTGTCACATTCATTTTGAATTAAAGCTGACTTTTTAGCATGCCAGGGATCACAGAAGTGCATCTTCGCTATGTTGGGGTACTCCCATCAGATTTCAGTTTCAAACAAAAAAAGGCTCGCTCATGTCAGGTTCTGAGCAGCTGTCTGCAGGAGACCCTGTCTTTGGTGGTGCTGAGCAGCCGTCTTGCAGACTGGGGCCCGGGATGGTGTGGTGCAAAGCAGAGGGCAGGATCAGGCTGTGTCCCACACGGAGCCAGGCGCTTCCTGGAGCTGACCCTGGTCCCACCTCCAGTAAGGAGGGGCTTTCCGTTGGTTATGGTAGAGTCAGATTTGGCCCCTGAAATTAGGAAATAATACATTGGATAGATTTCAGAGGTATATTTTGATAAACTGGACCTTCTAAGGGAAAATGATGAAGAATATGAAGCATTTTTGAAAGTGTGTAATTGTCTATAAGTATCGTTCTGACCTGGAAAATAGACATGTGAAATACCAAGTTATTTATAGCTAGATTTCTTAATATAGCTTTAACATTTTTAGGGGTACGTGTTTGATTGAATTAGCTACTCCTTCCTATCATGTATACCACATCCAGACTTTTCACTGCTCTCATTAACCTCCTGATCTTAATAGAAAAAAAGAATAATCAACATAAGGAGCACAGCTGTTGATTAATTTTACTAAATAGGATAGAAATATAAAGTACCATATTGCAAGAGTGAAGATTCAGTACACAACATTTGAAATCAGTTTAGCAGAATACATAACTCATTAACAACTGGATAGACGTATACTGCAGCATTATTCACTTGGGCAGGTGGTGAGAGGGAGGTGGAATTTACATATCTTTAACAGTACCTGAATGCATTTAATTTCATAGGTCAATCTCCCAAATCAAGTTCAAAATGTTAATAACAGGGTGTGCATTTATAATTAATAAAATCTTAGCACCAGTGCTATAGTTCAAGTGGATTTTCCTCTTATGTAATTAAGAAGTTAAGTGCATTTGGCAGTTGTCACTCAGAGAGCTCTGAAGGTCTCGCTTGTCAAACCCGGGGACAGAAATCTCGTTAAGCCAGTTATTTCTTCAGTTAAGGTTTGTTTGCAAAGTAACTGCGTAGAAGGTGGACAGCCAGAATGACCAACCTCTGTTAGTCCATAACGTACAGTATCTCAACGCAAATGCCAAAACTCAAAGACACGTAGAATAAAGATTAAACAGCTGGTGTTTAGCTTGCATACTGTACCTCTTCTTTGGGGTACCCAAAGTCTCTGTGTCTGACTGCCCTCCACGCAGAGTAAGTCTACGGAAAACCAGTGAATTGGCACCAGCCTGTTGTGCGCATGGCCAGGGAGAACTTACGGCGTCACACGAGCTGAGCTGCGGTCACAGAGAGCCAGCCGAGTAACTGCAAATCCACCTTCTGCTTCCACCTCTGGCCCAGATGCTATTTTAGTTCATCTGGTTCCCAAGGGGGTATTTTAGCTCCGCATCACTCTGTTCTACTTTCCTTTTCAAAGGAATTTTCTTTCGCTTCTAGATCACTAGTTCAAATCCAGATAAGGTCAGTTGTCATAGAAATTATTAGGTACCAGCAGTTCTGTGTTGTACATGAAATGAGTCGGGAGTTTCGTTCACACAAGATACAGCTTTCTAAGTGGCACTAATTGGCTGTCTAATTGTCACACACAGGAGAAAGGCAGAGGATTGATTAGGCGTGGAGACTGAATGCCCCTCTGCCATCCCACTCGGCTCTGGGGTCCTGTAGCTCATTCTGGAGCCATGCTGGCAGGGTAATGAGGGGCAGCGCGCTTTGGATTTTCTGGCTGTCAAGACAGCACCTTTTACTGCCAGGCCTTTTCAGGGGAACTTGTTTTACTCCACCAAGGTCAAAGATACCATCTTTTACAAAAACTGCTTTCACTCAAAAATCAGAGACTTGTAGGATTTACTTCTGAGCGGTACGTATTTTAACCATTTCTTTTACTTCCTCCTAAACCAAAGTTTTTGGTATAAAACAGGATGAGTCATACTGGTGCTAGGCAGAACTGCTACAGCAAGCAGATGGGGGTTTATGGTGCTCAGAAATCTGTTCATATTTCCTTTTACTGTCTCTGTGTCTGATGCTGTGATATACAGGCTCCTGGAGGTACTTGCCATGGCACAGGGAAGCTGACATTTTTTGCATTTATCTGCTGATAAATGGATCCTCCTGTCAACCACTGAAGCCTCTCCCCTGCAAAAATAAATTTTGACCAGTATCTTTTCCCCTGAGCTATGGTATAGGTTACACTGTGCAATGTAGTTACTATTCAACTTTGGAGTAGGATAGCTATCTCTGACATAGAACTAAATTATTAAAGTTTGACTCACTGAAGAAGTAAATTTAGGAGCTAACTTGTGATGTGAAAGTCAGGAGTACACATAGAAGAAAAAGGAGCAAAAACACCTTGTGTATGCTAACGTTTGTAGACCCGACTATGGGACCCAGTAAGTAGGTTTAAAGGAATTGTGCTCACATTTTAATTCCCTTGTTGTATCAGATGAACATTACTAGTAAGAACTGTGTCTCTCCTTTCATCCACACAAGCTAATCAGTGCATAAAACATACTGTAATTTACTGTTGAAATATTCTATATTTCTGTAACATAGAAGTATTTACTCTCCTTTCCCTCACTTTCCCCTCACCTAAAGCAGAAACAGGACAGATACGGTCTGTTTCTGTGTTCTGCTCTGCCTGCCTCCCCTCTCCGACACATGCGTCTCTCCTTGTTCAGCGTTCTTCCTCAAGTCACAATCTCATGCAAATTAATTGAAAACAAGTGCAGGTACCAGCTACACATCAAAAAGGTCTAATGCACCTGCCATGTAGTTTTCCTCTCTGCCAGTCTGTGGAAGATGAGCACCTATGAGATCCTTTAGCTTTTTAACAACCTTATTCTTAGAATGTATTTTCCAAGAAACGCAGAGCAATCTTTGCATGGTTTCAGACTGTATATTTTGTGATTAGTGTTTCGTAAGTGATGTTTTGCTTAATGATCTAACATCTGTTCTAGGAGGTTTGTTTTTGTAACTTCCCCACCTCCTGCTGAATGAACGCCACAAACTTGTCCCTTTCCTCCAAGTCAATCAAAGCACTAATTGCACCATAATCATGGGAAGCAGCGGTGACTGCTCAAGTGCTGAAGATTCAGCAATCAGCCCATAACACTCTGCTCACTGTTTCGAAAGAGAAAGCCTCCCTGTGCAGAGATTGGAATTTCCTGCAATTCGGATTTCTTCAGCTGACTCTGACATTTTTTGGTTTGCAGGGAGATGACTGCACCATTACCTGCGTGGCAGGAACCTACGGAACCAATTGCTCATCAATTTGCAATTGCAAAAATGATGGTGCATGTTCCCCCGTGGATGGTCTGTGCTATTGCAAAGAAGGTAAACAAAATTCAGATATAACAATCGTCTGCAGTTTGGCATCAATGCTTTTCCCTTTTTAAAGTGGCACAGCTGTGCAGTCAGTAACTCCACTATTTTCTTGTGCCTGTTGGTAATTCAACAGTCTGCCCGAGTATCAAAACAAAACAGGGCCTTGACTGTAGGTTTTGTCTCTGCCCTGAACAGGGGCCAGGCTTTACTTCTCTGCTGTAAGAGCAGGTCACAGAACTTAGTGTGCTGGCAGAGCCACAGCTCCTCTCCAGAGGAAATGCAAAGCAGTTCCCAGACTGTTGGGGTTTCTTCTCTACCACTTTTCTGCCCCATTTCTCCAGAACTCAGAAGCCCCTGTTCCCCCCTCCATGTCTGGAGGGACACGACGGGGCAAGGGAGCAGAGGCAGCCTCCTTGCCAGCCTTTTCTTTAGCCCACTGCACTGGGCTGTGCCTGGCCGTGGTTATCCTCACCAGACCTGAGGCCGGCCTGCAGGCTTCCTGCCTGTCTCGGCCTTGGACTCCTCCATTCCCGTAGGCTTTCCTGGTGAGCTGGGCTCCTAGCCCATGCCGGTGCCAACCCTATGCTTGGGGACTGTGGGGTGCCCCTGGCTGTCTGTCCGTGTTGCCATCCTCGGCTCCCTGTCCTCCCTGTTACCCTGACACTGTGGCACCCCAGCCGTGTGCAGGGACCTTCTGTCTCCTGAGCCAGCATGGGATTGCAGGATGTGGCTGTCTTTTATCTGAGGAAACAAGAAATCTTGCTGGCTCCTGAGTCTCTCTGCAAGACTAACCTCTTTGCTTCCCACACATATGTCCGTAATTCCCTTATGTGCTTGGTAGTGAGCATAACCCATGCGCCTTCCCTCAGAACACCAACATGAGCTATGCCTCTATGCCATACATAAGCCCTAAAACAGAAGTGACGCAAATAACGATAAAATCTGGCATTTCAAACATGAATTAATGGATCACTCTAGAAGCCATTTAATGAGGGTGTATAAACCATGAGTTACTGCTCAACTCCATTTCTTACAGCTTCAGCGTAATGAAAGCCATTGTGCTGCTGGTAGTTAAGATTTGAGCCTTAATGGTTAGAAATGATGGCCTTGGTCTTTTTTTAGGGGTAATAGCTCCTTTATATTAAAGAGCATTCTCAAAAAAAAATACGAGGTAAGTAACAGGCAGCATCGAATAGCAAGCTTCTCGTGTCCTCACTGATCAGGAGGCTCCAGCCTGCCAGACAGTACTGCATGCTCTCTTGCTGCCCAAGCAGTTCCCAGAGAGGCATCAGACACCTTAATCTGGTAAACAGCCAACACAGTGATACCTGTTTCACCGCTCTGTATGTATAGATGCTGCTAGATGAAGTTGGGAGGTCATAATTAAGTCTTTGACCCTAAGATAGTCTTAGCTTACCCTAAGAACAGGAGGAAACTGATCCTAGTATCAAAGAGCTTCGGTTTGCAACCTGTCTTTCGTGCTGTCTCTACCTTGCTTTTTTCATGAAAACATCCCAAATGCTGCATCTCTCACATGTTTCTGTAGGGTGGCAGGGCGTGGATTGCTCTATTCCATGTTCAAGTGGAAGCTGGGGTCTGAACTGTAACCAGACCTGTTACTGCACTAACGGTGCAGCCTGCAGGCCAGCTGATGGTTTTTGTCTCTGTTCTCCTGGATGGCAAGGGGACTACTGTGACCAGCCGTGTCCAGTAAGTACAACTGGGGTGATCTTGCATTCCCTTTAAAACCATAGTCCACTCTTCTAAACGTACAGTAGGTCAGTATCTCATTTTGTCCATGGATATCTGAAGGAAATAATGTGTAAATAACAGACTGGCGTTCTAGAAGCCAAGTAGATGTGTTATACTTTGCATTATTTTTTATCAGAGCTATTGCTGTGTTAGCTGCATTTTCTTGAACATCATTTTTTAAAGTGATTCCTCGTTTGGTTCTATATAGAAATGTTAGGCACTGAGTTGTTTCTATCTCCTCTGTATGCTAATTTTAAAAATGTGACTCGGCATTAAGAGGGACATGATAGATGATTTTGCACTTTTTAGAACAAAAACCTGATTACTGAGAGACTTTTTTGTTTATATTTTTGGAAGGATGGAACATACGGTCTTAATTGCAGTGAACGCTGTGACTGTAGCCACGCAGATGGGTGCGATCCTGTCACCGGTTACTGCTGCTGTCTTGCAGGCTGGACAGGTAAAATTAGTAATTACCATTGTAAACCTTGGGGGGTTTGTTGTTTTGGGGTTTTTTTTAGGGGTTTTGGTGGGTTTTTTTGCTTTGCTGTTGCATCAGTTATAGCACTGGACTTGTGACTGCAAACTTTTCAATAATAGATTGAGACAAGATCAGCTGAACTTACCCATATGTAAATCACTCATGTTGGTAACAATAATTGGCATTCATTAAATTTGTATTCAGATTAATTGAAGATGGCTCCAAACTTGGAGCCAGATGTTAGCCTTCTGTCAAAAGAATCCCAGGAGGGATGCAGATCATCTGGAAATCCTGCAGAGTTTTTCTCCTTGAATGGCCCTTTCCACGGGGGTGGAGTTGTGGTGCAGCGAATCCTGGGATCATCATACCTGGGGATGGAGATAGGTGTTTTTTGAATGCTCAGAGTCGTTACAGCTGCTTCATCATACAAAACCCAGTTTTGTCACAAAACGTTGTCTTTATGCTTTTCTCATTTTGTCACACAGAAGGGTCGTTACTACGAGCAGATTAATGCTGGTTTGACAAAGAGTTCTTGTGATGACACAGAGGCAGAGAGGGATATTCAGTGAAGCCAGAGAGTCCAGGCTGGAGATCTCAGTACAGTCAGACCTGCACTTGACTCCATACTGATACGTCTCTTTGCCAGCTTTTGACAGCTAACATAACAGCAGTGGGGACAAGTTATTGACCCAACCAGTATTTCACACTTAGCTGCCTAAAATACTGGTTAATCTCCCCCAGCTTTCTGTAGAGGCCCTGGAGGGAAATAAACTTATATTCTTGCCCAGAACTGCAGAACCACCAGTGGCACAGACAACCAAAACCCATTTATATTAACAGCAATTCATTTGGAAAATTTAGTTGTTTTTCAAACAAGTACAAATTAGAAGAATATGTATGGAGCAAGGCAGGCTGATCAGGCAGCCAACATTGGGGATATTGTCACCTTACCCCTTCATTTAGGTGTTAAAGAACTGCACACCTTCTACTTCTGATGGAGAGAACGTCCCCACAGCAGCTCAGCTCCTAGAAGCGTAAAGCAAAAGCAATGAAATTATACCTAGAACGCACAATGGAAAAAAATCTTTGAAGAACTGAATAAAATGCAAAAATAGGAAATTCTACACACTGCTTACAACAAAGCTACTTTCCAAAGATACTGGGCATTCATCCCTGAAAAGGGCTTTTTTCCCCCAAGAAAATCCATTTCGTAAGCTCACTAATATCCCCTCCTCCGGCTTGCATTCCTCACTCACTGGACTGCATTCAGCTTGCTTTGAGCCTCTTTACCATCGATATATCCATCTATCAGGCTTTAAAACTCTACTGTGCATTATTGATGATCATCAGAGAAACAGTTGGTAGGCTTTCCTGTAGTCATTGTAATTGTCTTCAAGGGAGAAAGTGGTTTTTAAAAGTACAGTAAATTAAAGAGATATATTTATACGTGCTTATTCTGAAAGTTTATTACACATCTTTCAGGATGTAACATTCTGGAGGAAACTGCAGAAAATGTACTTTGCAGACAATGCAGGCTAAAGGCATGGCTTTTTCTCAAAGGCATACGCAATAAATACTTTATAATTACTTAGATGCACTTCTGTAAATGCACATCAAATGCAGACCCAAATTACTCCAGGAAAAGGTAATAATAATTGGTGTGATATCCTTCTTTTTTTATTTTTGGTATTGGGCAAGATGAGTGTATATTAACTTGCAGGGGACTTACTGCAAACCAAGCACTTTATCCTTCAATGTGCCCCTGCAGTTCTGGAACTCTCTTCTTCAGAATCACATTTCCGAGAGGAAAATATTACATTAGTATATGAGACCAGGTTGGAGTTGAGATGTTGAGAGGGCCATGTAAGGTGTGCACTGGAGATGTTGACAGGCAGACAGAGCCAATATGTGCTTTGTCAATTCTACTTCCAATGTTTTTTCCACTTGGCTTAGAACCAGACACAAGGATAAATTCTGCTCATATTAATTTGAAAGTATGTAATTGAAGAAACTCTTCAGCTAGATAATTATATTTTCATATTAAGGAGTATGGCATCGGTAAAAGATTAATCTTATCTGTAGTTGTTGTGAGCTGGACCATGATGTGTATTGCAGTGCATTTTATAAATACGATGTGATAAATAATTCAGGCTTAAATTTTTGCTTTCTGAATTTGATACTAATTAGGCATGGCCTGAAAAAGATCAGAAGAGAGCATAGAACGTCTGAAGGTTTTCCTGCCTGTTCACACCAGATGGAGAATTCATGTGGTTTTCTGATCCTAATAGCCACAAACCTTCATCTGAAACAGCATATTCTGTATGTTCATCCCACACGTGGGACCCCCTCTTGATGCCAGTGTTCTATGTAAAGATCAAGGGGAAGGTTGAACCCATTTTCTTTAAAGTGCTTTTCAGGATGTTACTGAAATAAACCTTCAGAGACTGATAGATGGTAGGAACATGGAGGAAGACTGGGAAAAGGAGAAAGAAGATGTGTGAAGAGAAGCATAGAATGTATGTTAACAGAAGTCTATCGTGCTGTTATTATGTTATGACTGCCACCCACGAAGACAATTATTCAAGACAATGCCCTTCCGTGTGTACCAGCTGGAAGGGAATTACCAGGAAGGGAATTTTCAGGAGCTGAGTGTACCTGGCAGAGGGGAAGATGATGAAGAGATTCCCACCTACCAACCAGGAGATCACAAAGCTGTGCAGACCAGCTGTATGCATAAATAAGCACACTGGCAACAAGCTGCTTAGAGACATGCACATACAGTTTCCATTAAGTCCAGTGGGGAATTGCATCTATGCAGCCAAAGGCAGAAGTTAGATCAGATCTAAAGATGATTGTGCCCTGTTGTTATTGCTGAAAATTACCCAACCAGGTACACAGGCACGTTGTATCACAAATGGCTTTGTAGATAGCGTGGCAAGCAGAACATTTGTACATAAAAGACCAAAACCACACTGGCAAAAAGCTCTCGTGATACAAGCAGAGTGAAACTTGTTCGAATGTGGGCTGAAATGGGATTTGTGACCTGCTGGTGCAATGCAGAGCTGAATTTTCCTCCACATGAAAGAAATGTTGGAAGCAATAATAAGAAGGGCTCAGACTTGCGCTGACCAAAGTTCTCCAGCTTGCACTGGTACTGCATCTGCATAACCTCACACATATAAATAGCACCCTTGAAACCAAAAGAAGACATATCCATATCTATTGCTAGGTTAAAAAGGAAAAGTGCAGCCTCCAGCAGGATGAAGTCTTGACTGGTTGTTCTCTAAAGATTAATAAAGGTGTCTCTTACTCCGGATCTGCCACGCGTTTTAGATAGCTATCGCTTCTCTGCTTGCAGCTTTCTGTCTGTGTGTATGTGTGCACACAGACACCTTAAAGCTCCCAGCACACCAGTCGTTTGTGGAAGAGGTGTTCTTCTGTGTACATTCATGTTAAAGTGAAAATGCTCGAAAATGGAGTGCTTTGGTGCCAGTTGCATTTGGTTGATTAGGGGTCTTGCACACACTGAATCTGCAGAGAGAATGGAAGCGCAGAACAGCTGCGTGGTGGAGCGTTTCCTGGAAGTCCTTTGCAAGAGAACAGGTCCTGGAGAAGCAGGCATCAGTCTCTTCTCCCCCAGATGCAACCTCCTCTCCTGGATGCTCAGCGACAGTGATAAGCTCATAAATTTCAGTTAGGCTCCTCTTCTTTAATAAATAACCTGAAACAGGACAGAAATGGACCAGCTGCTCTGGTAGCATTGCAGGGTGGGTCGGAAGCCTGGGAGAACACAGGGAGACAATGTTCCTCTGTTAGGTGTAATGCTGCGTGGCTCTGGAAGTTACAGCTCCAGCTAGGCCATGTGGGCTTTGCAAGCTGAACTGCAAACCCCATCGGCTTGGTCCTTGCTCCTCAAGGTGGCTGCTGGCAGCACATTTCGCACCAGAAATGGCTCCCTCACAGATACCGACTCGTTATTACCACATAGCCTTCGGGTAGTTCACTCAGTGCAACGCTCAGTAATTAAATTGGTCGTAGCTGCTGGCCTGTCCGCTAATTTCTGGAGGTGCTGCCTTTGTGCTTGACCTGAGCCGGGTTAGCAGGACTCTCTGGGAAGCCAGACGCAGCCATTGCTCATCCTGTCTCTCCGACCCAAGCCTGTCCGTTTTCACAGTCAGACATCCCGCTCACAAGAAGATTACAGAAAGGAAAGCCACAGGCCTGGTTGATAGTCACAGCAAGCTCATTTCCACCCTGTAACGAGTCAATGTGCTTCAAGTTAATTGTGGCAGAGTGTATTTCGTTAACCTTTCAGATATTACAGTGGGATTAGATAGAAAGCGATCTGCAGGGGAATATATTCCATTCCTGTAAATGTTACGGTCAGTTAAAATCCTGTTTATCTGAATTCCTTTAATCTGAAATGATGTCTTATCTGAATCTTGGTTCTGTCTTTTTTTTCTGTATCGCAGTCTGGTTTTTATAGAACGCCGCAGTGGCGATGCTATCTCAGCTGTGCACTGAACTAGTTCACTCAGTAGCTTTTCTGAATATCCAACGCGGAAGTTTATTCAGAAGATTTTAACATCCCCAAAATGCGCGGGGAAAATAGATACTTTATATGTAAGATGGGAAATATAGAAGTGTGCATCCCATAGTTAATTATAAAAGAACCCCTCATAGATTTTTCCTTAATTAATCAGGATAGCAAATACAGGTATGAAAATGATATTTGCTGGTAAGGAAGAAACATTTTCTTATTGCATTGGTACTTTTCACCTTCAGGCTTCATTCATGTCTCATAAGTGCAACCTCCCTCTTTGCCGTTACATATGGGAAATCAAAATATATATTTTGCTCTCCTTTACAACCTCAATAACTTTCATACATTACCAGCAACATAAACCCTAATTGTCTCTTATCATGTCCAGAAATATTGTACAGGGGTTGTGGTAGTCTCCAGTTGTCGGGATTTCCACGTGTGCTTGTAGAAGCGAGTTAATGGGGTCGGGAGCGTCGGCTGGTCACAGATAAGGTGAGCTTTGAGGAAGGAGACTTCGCGTTTGTGAGAATTTGCAGGCTGCTAGTGACATCTGCACTGTCACTCAAACACAGAAGCATGCTTCTTCCCTCCTGTGGACACATTAATTCAGTAAAACTGATAAGCCTGTTACTCAAGGGAAGGCCTTTTCGAATTTTAAAGAAACAGTGACCACTTTGACGGTGCACTCGAAGGTATTTCTAACTTCACGCTTCCTGAGTTCGTTGCAGAAGTGTGGTGTATCTTTCAAGAAAAAAAACAAACATCTTTCCATGTAGCTTCCTATAAAATGCATTTTGTGTGTATTAATACGACTTTTCTTCCATCGCAGCAGTATCCAGTTTATAATCTTAGGACCAGATCCTGTCCTCAGCTGTACTAGGCTGGAGCCAGAATAAGTCTGTTGTCATTAACAGATCGACTCCAAGAATATATTGATCTAATTGGTAGCTGACTTTTCCATGCATCTTTAAAACCAGAAAAAATCTAGGACTTGTTTTATGCACCCAGAGTTATTTAGCTGAAAAGATCTGCAGTAGTTTAGAATTCATAATGGTGTGGGCTGGCTTTTTTATGAAGTCAGACTGTTTCATACTCTCATGCTTTCTAATACAAAGCCTAGAATATCGGAATGGAGCAATAGTAAGTTCCCATTAAAGATGCGTTTTCTAGATGTCTGATCTCATTGTCTAAACCATATTTTGCACTTATCACTTTTGGCAGTCTTATTGCAGATTTTTAAATTAATAATTTATTTTTTTTTATTATTCTGTATCCTTACATTAGCTTTAAACCGACAGAAAAACTAGACATTTTTAGAGTCAGTCTAAAATGGTACATTTTAGCCTCTCTTCTGGCCTCTGCCTTTCAACTGTGAAAATCTTTTCCATATGAAAAAGTATACTTACTCTCTGGATTCGACAAGTGCCCTTTAGTCTATGAATGTAACATAAGCTTATTAGAAATTAGCTTTAATTTTTCATTGACTTAATTTCAAGTGAGTTGATAAGATTTTAATGTCAGGCTGTGCTTAAAAATTCTCTCTTTGACAGGAACCTTTAAGTATGGTTCCTGCTGATATAGGGCTAATTTTAAAAAATATGAATTATGAAGTTATATCAAAGACTTCATTGATGTCCTGACATTAATTATGTCTGTGCATTCCTTGGCAGATATCTAGGGGGCTCCAGATTCTCATCTCAGTGAGGTTTAGTTGTGTTTGTCCTGCACCAGATTTAGTATATATTTCACCTTTCATGAAATCAGTTGGATTTTTGCCACTCATTCAGTGGGAGTTGGATCAGACCCTTAGACTATAATTAGAATCTGCAGTAAGGCTACTGCTAAACTTAAGCATGCATGCAAATGATTGCAGTATTAGTCTTACAAACACAGAAGAGATACAAGTTCATTTATCTTTGTATTTATTTTGGGGTTTATTTTCACTTATTAAAGGACAGCTTTTAAATTTATGTGAAGAGATATAGCTTGGATGGCATCCTGGATTATGCTAATTTAATGGGTTCTAAAAACATGAAACTTGATGCTAGAGATATTCAACTATTTTCTATTTTAATATGGAGGTACTCTATATGGAAGCTTGGCTGTGTGTACAATACGTTCACCTATAAATAAATGTGGGCGAGAAGTGGTGAAAAATTATCTGTGAACATTTCAGCAGACTAAATACTGGTTGCTGGCATGCTGCGTGTGAAAGAAATAAAAAGAAAGATCATTCAATAAATAACTAGCAAGCTGAAATATTGTATATATCTGTTACTGGTGAGAGCGTTTGCAGTGACAAATGTTGCAAACACCTTCCTTCCCATTCTACACGACGGAGAACAGGTTGAGTTTCAGTCAACGTCATTACACACGGAAGGCTGCACACGTTCTGTTGTACAACTGCGCTTGCTGAGCTGCGCTCTTAGCTCGTGGCTTAGCTTGGGAGCTTGAACATTTAAACGTCAGGAAAGCAATGCATTTTTTCCCACCTATGAGTTCTTCCCTCCCGTTTACCTGCTGAAGGTCTGCTTGGATCTTTCCCAGGTTCCTCTTCCTTCCTGGCCTGAAACCATGTCCAGAGTTTGAGCAGTAGTAGGAAGGAAGTGTCCTAAAGGTGAAGAAGGGCTTGACCCCTTTTCATAGAGTTGTCTTCAAGATCTGCCCTTTCTGCTAGCGGCAACTTTTCTGCCTGTAACAGTGCACGCTGGAGAATATCCTGTAGCAAAGGGAACCAGATGATCCTGAATTTTAGCAAACATTTTGACTTCCTCAATTTCTTGTGAAGTAGGTCTCTTGCCTCAAAAGCTTTTATTGCATAAATTCCCTGGGTTGGATGATTCATATCTGCAGTTTTCTCTAGGTAATTAAAAATAGGGGTACGATTAGTGCTCCATAGAGGTGCATTAGGCTGTAACTATATTACCTTCAGAAAAACACTTACATTAATGGGTGCATAAATCGCCCATGCAATGACGACTTGGAATTTTTCAGTGGCTGCAGGGAAGGGCTTATTCTTCATTATTTAGAACCAGATCATGGAGCTTTCATTTGGACTGATGGGCTGTTACACACAGGAGTCGCCCTCATGAAGCCCACCGGTGAGCAATGCTTAGCAGGGTAAGTAGGGGCTCCACCGCATCAGTTTGAAAAAAAATTCACAGTTGGCTAGAAAAGCATTTGGAGAACACCACAAAAGTTCATAGAGATTGTGAATGTGGCTGCTGTTATCTCTGTTGAATAGTTCCACTATAGAAAAACAAAAATAGCTTATTTGGAGACTGGATGAGCAGCCATCAATTCTTAATGATTCCATTTGATTTTATGAGAGATCCCTTTATGTTTTCTTCTATCTGCTGCCTTCCCCAAGCAGATTTTCTCATTCTTCAGCATCCTTAAGTGCTGAGCTGTCATGAATTGTACTGTGGTGTTTCCGACTGGATCTGAGTCAAATACTTCAGGGTTTCCCTCAGGTAGGAATAAATACGAAGATGCAAAAAGTGATAGAAAAGCATCAAATATTCTTTATGAACTCTTGTTTGGATGCTGTTATAATACCTTCCGAACAGTTGATCCAGAGCTAATCAGACAGTCCTCTCTTATGCTCGTATCGAATTTTCTTTTACGTTTTATAGACTGAAGCAGCAAAATATTCACTACTTAGGAAAGCACGCTGATCTAATCTCAAATATAAAGCTGATTTAAATAGAATTTATCGGAAAAACATAAGTGCAACAGCAATAAGAGTACCGGGGAAAAAGGAGAGAATAAGGTTAAAGAAAACATGAACGTATTTTAGAAATCATTATTAGAAATAAGTGTACGAATTAGGAGGCCAAGGCAAGACTTGCAGGTGACCTCAGTGGACCCCGGCTCTGGCCCTGGCCTGACAGCCACATGCCTAGGGACCCCTCCGGGGCTGGGGGCTTGGTGGGAGCTGTGCTACAGCTGCCGGAGGGATCGCTGCAGGTGGGATCGCCCTGCGTAATGGAGACCAGAGGGATGGTGTCACGTGAAGGAGCCGTCTGTTCTAGAGATCACATTCAGTGATACATCCCCATACCTCTTAGTACGATCAAGTGTTTGCTGGCCCACTTGCTGTGATAGCTTATGTAAAATAGCCTTGCTGCTATAATCATTAGGCTAGTTTCTGCTACTGAAGCGGTATTGCTACTGCTGTGGTGCTGCCACTATGAACTGTGTCAACAGGTAGACAAAACACCAGTAAGAATTAGCAGTGCCAGAGACAAAATCTGCCAGGCACTCCAGATCAAAGCCGAGTGTGACTCACCAAACTTCAGGCCTCCACTGTATTGCCTGCACAAACCCAGTGCCTATTTATGCAGCAAAAGCAGTTCTTTCCAAAGCTATTCAAATGCCAGAAATAAGAGATTGTTATGACTTCGTGTCATGCTGAAAGGCAGGTGGAGGAGAGCACAATGTTTGTGTTGGATTCAAATGCCTGCTGAAATCAGTCCTGTCATTGCTAATTGATGTTGCATCTGTCTTTAGATTGTTACTATTGAAAAAAAAAAGAGCTGAAGATCTTATTCAGAGAAATAATTACAGTTGTACACTGGTACATATAAAATTAAAGTACATGGGGGAAGGGAGCTACATCCTGTAATTTATCAGATTCTTACATCCCTAAAGAATAATTAGATGCTGGGCAGCATGCTGCAGAGGCTACTGTCAGGGGGATAGCAGCGGTCAAAGATAGGCCGCTGGTTCTCATTTATTCCGTCCATTTTTGCTCTTCTCTTATGTTTGCAGTATTAGTTTCCAACTGTCTAGAGACAGGGCAGAAAAACAATGGCAGGCTTTGTTAAGAGCTAGAGACGTAATCCCCAAGCACGAGTGCAATTGCACTAGTAAGCTGGAGAGGGAAAAAAGGGAATTCTACTTCTGTCTGGCTTTCAGGAATTTCACCCTCCGAAGTCCTTCGGTGTGATACGGTTACAGGCAGTACTAAATCTGCATTACTGTGACAAACTTTCGTTGAAGCCATTGAAGATTAGTAATGGAAGCAGTATATGAAGTAGCTCTTCCATAAATGCCTTACATCCCAGTTGTGTGGCTTGTTGGGGGTTTTTTCCGCTTTCTTTTTCTTGCTCCTTTTCATGATGGTTGTGTGGATGTTGGCTGAATCCGTCACAGCCTGATTTGTAAATTTTGGTACAAAGAGCCAGCTTAATCTGGTAAAAATTTACACTGCTCCATGTAAGCCAGACGCAGGCTTATATCATATCGAGTCACCAGACACACACTTTTCTAGCTACTATGCAGCAGAACTGGACTGCAGTATGTGATATATGTTATTATCATACAACACACGTGGCTTGACGAGTTTCCATCAGCCATTGCTCTTGCCAGACACAATTCCTCCTCTTCCTCTATCCCTGCTGCTTTCCTTTATCAAGATACCATCTTCAGCTCGGCGCTGGAAGATCCCTGCACAACCCGACGGCTTCACCCTCGGGAAGTCTACTCTCGACGTCCCAGGCAATAGCTGTTTTGCCACTTGGTAGCAAACTATCCTGGAAGGGCCCTTGAGGAGAAAGAGCTTGAACAGCTCTTCCGTGTAATTGTCCCTTAAAAGAGTGCAGTCAGGACTGCTCTGGTGGGTGAAGTTCATTCCACATCATGTTTTTCACACATGCACAACAACAGTTCAGGCACTAAGTACTGTTTTTCCTACCCACTCTGTGTGCAGAAAGACAATGTGGGGAAGGGGGAGTGAAGCCACTCCTGGGACAGTCAGCTAAATTCCGTTTAAAGAGCAGTCCAAAGGATGGCAGTGGAAATCTGGCTGAAGAGCAGAGTTTGCAGAAATCCAGTACCCCAAATCCACACCGCGACACGGGGGTTTTGTGGCTGCTGTTTCATGGGCTGAATTAAAAGCCATAGCGGACTTTGCTCTTACCTTGGCTCTGCCTTACTGCATGAGAGTGCACGTCCTTTCCCCACATCCAGTGGATAACTATAATTTTATGTAAGTTATGTGAATTTCATTTAGAATTCACCCCCAGAACATTGTTTAAGAAGGTCTTAGAAGTGTAATTTCATACTAATATCTGCAGTCGTGAACCACAGCCTCACGCAGGAAGATGATTTCCTGGTACGCAGGCAGCAGAGTTGATGTGTAGAACGGCTTCCTGCAGCTTCAAGGGCTTCTTCTTCTGATAGTTTTCTTTCTAATTTCTACAACACGCTTGTGAAATAAGGGATTTGTTCATAAATTTGGAATCTGTGGATGTAACGTGACATAATACAGAGATGTGTCAACTTCAGCATTTTTTTATTTCTGGAAATTGAAAATTAATTGCTTATTAGAAATGTTCATCAGCAAGTTCCTAAGTAAATGTTAAAGTTTTATGTTAAGGAAGTTTGCTGCTTCACTGACTCGATTGTAAAGTAGCTGGGCAAGATGGACTCCCCCTTCATATGCTGTCAAGTTAGGGAATTGTAAAATTAAGGTGCTTTTTTTAGCACAATTCCATAAGACATGCATGTCCAGATGCAATTTTAACTTCTCATTTACATTTGCAATTCAATGTGTGTAGGAGCCTCCAAAAATGAAGTCTTCCATGAGAATTAGCTTAGAGTAATGTAAAGTAATAAAAATTGATTGCGGCACCTTCTCCGTTGTCTTCTGAAAATTTATAAATAAATAACTGCTGTAATGGGTATCAGTGTCTTCTAGAAGGTTTCCTTTTCCCCCCTTTACATTTCGTTACAACAATCGGCTTCACAATGACTCATTGCCTTCGTTAGGACCGGGAAGACATCCCTCATTATTCATTACTAAAGGCAGGACTTTGCTGCTCCAAAGAACAGCTGTGGCATTCTAATTCAGCTACCTCTCAAGAGAAAGGAGTCAATGTCATTCTTCCCCAAACTTTGCCGAAAGAGACAAGAAATAAAGCTGTTTAATTGTCTCTGTTTATAAATAGCCCATGCACTATGCGAGAATTGTATTTTCAATGCAGCATTCAGGAGGAAAAGACACACATTTTTCTACATTTGTGTCTGAATTTCATTTCTGGGAGCTCGCGCTGAGACTCAAAACTATAAATGACCATATATATGTATGTATAAATGTGAAATGCATTTATTTATTTACAATTTATTGTATGACTTTTTAATTACAGACTACTGTAGGTGTATTACATAAATGCACACACAAAGCATTTACTCTAAGCAATCCAAGGATATATTTGATTTCAAAGGGAGTAGGGAAGACTGTACTAAAATAATTGTTTGTCTTAATTTTACTAAAACCAATGTTCTTTGTCTCTTTTTGCATTCTTTTTTTCAGATTTATTTACCAAGATATTAAGGGATTGAGCCTGTATTATGTTTTTACTGTATTTTAATGTGTTTTTTATTGAGATATACAGCATGGACCATGCCTCTTTATAAATAAAGCTATGATCATGTATTACTAGAAACACCATATCAAGCTGTACTTTTGCCAGACTTGGTTAAGATTTTCTAGGAAGGGACATTATAATTGTGTGATTAATCTTCAGAAAAGGGAAGTTTTGGCTCTGCAGTATTTCTTACTGTATTAACTTCAGAGATTTATAAAACCAACCTGAAACTGCACTGTAAGTGTGTTTATAATGACTTTCAGCTGATTTAATAATCCTCAAAGTTTGGTGACTGTACAGATCACAGCTTCACGAATACAGTCCATTACCTGTAGCATCCAGATGAACTTATCAGAGGTGGAGGAAATTACTTGGGATTGTATTTCTCCTTAGCGACGTGCTAATCCAACCTCTGGCTGAGGCTGGGGCTCTCAGAGCCCTGCTCTGCATTTATCCCTTTATGCAGCGGAAACATGTGCATGGATGATAAAGAACATCTTCAAGTTGAAAGTCTAGCTTGGGCATGTGTATACCATCAAATCTTGGCGGCGCGGTTGTAAGGAGCCCGGTGTGATAATGTTGTTAGGAAAATTTTCAAGCCTGTCTGTGACTCATTTTTACTATTGCTATCAGTATCCACAGCATTCTACTGCTAATGCCGCTCCCTGCAGCTGGCAGTGCTTAATGTCTCTCTTAGTTCATGATCCTGCAAACCTTTTTCAATCCAAGGAGCCCTTGATCATGCAAACAGCTCTGCTAATTGCCGGTATTGATACTGTCTTATCCCAGTGGAGTAAGAGCCTCTCAGACAAGTAAAGGTGTGCGGGATGGAATCCTTAGATTACACTTCTATGTGACAAACCGTAGCACAAGGTTGTTTTTAAAAGTCACCACCTAAAACACAAGCAGTTGAAACAATGCCAGGAGCCTCCTGTTAAGATTTCTGGCTGTGTGCTTCTTCCAGTGTTTCCAAGCTTTGCTTTTCGTAAGAGTAAATATCAAACAACAACCCTGGGAATCACTGGGAGCTGGAACAGCAGGTCTTAGTCTCCATTTAACATGCAGATCATCAGCCTGTGCCCACATATGGCCGCTTGCTAGAGCAGAATTTGGTTCAGTAACACCGAACTCGGAGAGCTCTGGCTGCGTGTGGGGTATGTGCACAATCACCCAGAGCTTTGAGCCAGGACGTGAACAATACACAGCACAGAACTGAATTTGCACATGTTCAAGAATCCAAATACTGGACATGTTTTTGCAGAACCCTGATTTTTTTTCTTTTGCTCTTCCAATTCACAAGAGTTAAGTAATCAGGCTTCAATCAATTGCATTTTCCAGAGCAGTTATTTGAGATTTTTTGTGACTTTAAAGCAATTCCTGACCTTCATCTCTCAGATGACATGCAGAGTTTCCTTAATGGTGCTAAGGACTGAACAGGAGCCCACTAACACCTACAGAATTCACCTCTTTGGCATTTTCTTAATTTTCACTTTATTGGAGAGATGAAAGGACAGCTATTTCTTTCCCGGCTCCCTTGTTTGCTCTGTGATGTACTGTGAGTTATCAGTCCAGCCAAACATTTCTTTGATCAAAGTGCAGAGTAAGCTGTGTGAAACCTAACGTGTTCCTTTTTGTCTTTAGGCATCCACTGTGACAATATCTGCACCCAGGGCCGCTGGGGACCGAACTGCTCCATCTCCTGCAACTGCGAGAACGGGGGATCCTGCTCGCCGGAGGACGGCGCATGCGACTGTGCACCAGGATACAGAGGACCCTTGTGCCAGAGAAGTAAGATTTTCCATAGATGTGAAGGCAGAAACAAACCAGGTAGAAATGCTCATTTATGACAGCAGACAGACAGAGCCACAGGTTTCTGAGCTGCTTTAGCTCCTGACTTCCTAAGGGCAAAAGCTAGCCTAAAAAATACTTCTTGACCAAGAAGTCAAGACTCTGCTGCATTGAGTCATGCCTTGTGTTTGTTCTTCTGGCCTTCCACAGCACCTGGAGGTCACACATGACCTGAAAGAAGGAGCAACACCTTTACATTCCAAACTTGGCAGGATCTGGACAAAACCAGGTTTACAGTTCAGTGGTGGTAAACTGTAGGATACCTGTTAAACAGTCAGCTACGACCCACCACATAATGGCAAGTGGATGAGCGTTGGCTATCAAAATGACAAGGTTTTCTTCTATGCCTGAAAAAGAAACACAGCAGCCTGAAATAGCTCCCATCTGATGCTCTGCTGCTACATATTAAAATGTGCCAAGGAGATAAAAATCCTCTCATTTGCTTTATCTGGGAAGCTGCATTTGCCCCTTAGGGACCCTTATTCACTGATCCAAACTACACGCAACCCTCCTCCTGTGTAAACAAGAAATGGATTTGTCTTTCTTTTCTGCAGCAGCTCTTGATCTTCCTGTAAGACGTTCTGCGTGCCCAGTTCATATATCCCCTTTGATTTCACCAGTTACACTTGACACTAGAACACACTCATCTCTAAAAATAATTTGTAGCTGACAGTTTTTATTTAAAGCCATTATAACAATGACCTCTAGCACTGCTGTAGTTAATGGCCTATAAGCATTTCCATTATAAACCCCAATTTCCAGGTGCTTCAGCATATCTATGCAGCTGTAAAACCACTCTCTAAGGCTAAAATGTGGTACTCAGAGCTTCAGGGAATTGGGGAAGAAATTGTTTTCCGAATTTGAAACCCTAAGAGTGCGAAACTTCCAGAAGTTAATAGTTTCTGACCTTTCTGAGATGAAAAAAAACAGCTTAGTTTTATCAGCTTGTGGCATGTAGGCTACAAGAGGCAAACCATGTCCCCAGCTTGCAACTCCAGTAATCAGGCTGCTCCCTGAGGACATCTGCTGAGGACCTAATGGAGAGAAATTTTACGCCCCACTAGGCTGACAGCAGAGGGGTCCTGTGGATGCTTCTGCTATTGCCTCGTGTAGCTGAAACGCCTCTCTGTGATTTTACAGCCAGGGAATTCAGCTTGCTTCCACCTCTTCTGTGGGATTCGGGCTTGAGACTACCTTGTGAAGAGGACACCTCTGTAGGTGAAGGTCACTTTAGCTTGCTTAGTTTGCTCTCAGAATCATTCCCATTTTTCTCTTGGAAATTCATTTGGAAACTGAGTTTATCCTGTAAAGGGCAGTACTGAAGATGATAGTCAGCCAGCTTGTTCTTCCTGTGTAATCAGGATTACACGAGACACCAGGACAGTTTACTGCTCTTAGGCCCGTCGAAATGTCTCCAGGAGTGCTCCAGGTTGTTTTATACCATGATCAACAAACCTGTCAGCTAAGCTCCAGCTGGAAATCTGCAGTAGTGCAAGAACCTGACACCCTCTGTGAACATATGGGCCAAGAGAGAAATTGTTGTTCGGTGGCAAAATAGAACGGCCATGATAGAATAACTACCGAGACGGAGCTATCTAACAGAGAATCACAGGAGTAAAAATAAAAACATATCAAGTCATTCTTACAGTTAGTTACTGCAATTTAACATTTCTTTGTGCTTATCTATCGCAGCAAATGTTTGTCCAGTGGATGGTTTGTCATTCTATGTGTGCTTAGAAGCAACCATATGAGTTTATAAGAGATACTGAGGGATAATCTTGGCACTATACCCTATGTACATATTCTATAATAATTTCAATCCAGGTTCTAAGCAAATTAAGCACACAGCTCATGACAAGTTTACCTAGCTATCCGGTGTGATTACTGATGCAAATTAGGTGATTTGGTATGCTGTTACCGTAATTACCATTTATAGATTCTGTACATCACCGACGGATGCTGCCCCTGCAATGGCATGTATAAACTGGCTGTCCCAGTTGAACACAGGTATTGCACCTAATATGTTCAGAAATCAGCTTTTGACATAGTTGTTTAGACTTGAAATATTGAGAGTTTCCTAATACACCTTCTCTGATTTCTTAGCTTAATTTCCTAAGGAAACAGCATTCTGAGTTTCTGTTGTCTGTACATGTGTGTGAGTGCTTCCCTTCCTATCTATCTTAAAATCTCTGGAAAACATGTTATTAACCAGATCTGCCAGTGGGCTATGAGGTCTCAAACATCTTCAACTCCCACGTTTTGTGAAAGAGTTTATCTGGAGCAGGCTATAGAGACTCCAATCAGTGTCTTGAGAGAAAGGCTGCTGAGAGACCTCAGCTGCCTTATTAAATACCCAAGGACTTACACAAGGTAGGATGGTGTGAATGTTTGAACCAGAAGAGTTTTACTCAGAGCTCACACTTTGTTAGACATGGGATAATCCAACAGGCTTCATAGTTTCAGCTGTTCACAAAACTGTATTTTCAGAAGTTAAGAAGTATTGGTTTGGGATTAAGACAGAGAATTCTCAAGTTCTCAGCAATGAGAAATCCTCTGAAAACCTGTGACGGCTTACTTTGGTTTGTCTCCAGTTTGTCCCCCCGGTTTTTATGGACACCACTGCAGCCAGCCATGCCCTCAGTGTGTGCACAGCAGCGGGCCTTGTCACCACGTGTCAGGACACTGCGATTGCTTGCCTGGATTCTTCGGCACTCTCTGCAACCAAGGTACGGAGCCCAAGACCCCCAGATGCCACCTCCTCTCCTAAGGGTCTGGGTCTGCGGCTTTGCAGCAAGACCAATCACACGGTTCCTGCCTTTTTTCCTTGTTTCAGCAGTTTAGATCACAGGAAGTTATTTACTTCAGAGGGAAAACGCGAATAGGTACTTAGTCACCCTTTTGTAAATATGATGTGCTCCTGCTTTCATGAATAAAACAGGTCTGCTGCTCCGTACTGAAATGAATACGGAATGAGACACCTGCTGTAAATAGATCAGCCATCCAATGGTTTCATTTTCCTTTCTGCTAAGCCTACCATATCCTAAACGTCAGTGGCACCTTCATGCACCCTTTTCTTCAGCAGGAGGTGTAGATACTAGTTAAGGTAAAGGCCACCGCAGGTACACAAGCCCAAACACTCAGCTAATGCATGGAACCTTATTCACACTGTCTAGGACCTGACTGGGAATAGCTAAAATCATGGGCACCCAAACACAAGTGCAGGAGACAACTGGAAATTTGCAGTGAGGCAGGGAAAGTAAGTTAATTTTCACAGGTGAAGAGTAACTTCGACTCCCCCTAACGTCCCTCACCTTTCTGGACCTTTGAAAGTTAGTCCACTTTTAACCACAGGTTTCATTTTCAGTTGTATCCTAAAAATGCCCACAAAATCATGACAGTATTCTGCAGAGTCTCAGTTATTGCAGACTGCTGTGGGTATTTGCCACATACACATTTAAAAGAGATTACTCGTAATGGCTACTGCCCTTGTGAAGTCACCATCCCTCTAAAAATTGAACCGACACTTTTTAATGACCTGCTTTTCAGTCAGTTAGAAATTGAAGACAGCATTTATGCAAAATCATTAAATATAGATTAAGTATAACCATGTTTTCTTTTTCCTGTGCTGTATAGTCAACTAAACATGATACCAATTAATTTATTAAAATGAACATATTTCAGTGGATTTGTCCATTTTATGTGAAAAGTTAGCCAGATTTCAAAGCGTAAGCAGGGCTAATTATCCTCTTAAGAAAATGATTTTATTTTTGCTCAGATGTTCAGCACTTCTGGTTTTACTTTGAAATGTTGATCTATCCAGCAAATTAATTTTAAAATATTCGTGTCCTAATTAAAATCAATTTGTGTTGGAGTTTGTCATAATGAGTTAGAATGTAACTTTATTTTGTAGAAAGAAAAATGCTAATTAATTTTTTCCATTAGAAAATCGTGAAACGAAGATTTCACTTTTGAATTTTCGTCTCCTTGTGCCGTCTCTTTTCTGGCAGCGGGAATGTTCCTCCATCAGCAGCAAGTGCATGCGAGGAGCTGTGTAACCTCCAAAATTGCACAGGTTGACATGGTTGTGCTACGGATTCTGAGCAGCAAACAACTAAGCAGCAGTTTTATTAATATCTTTCACAATCCTGTAGCAAGATAGATTGATAATAACTTGTTATTGCTGCTAGAATACACCTGACATCCCACAGGGACTTTCAGAGTCCCACTTCAGAGCTTTTATAGCTAATTAACATCACTACCTGCATTGTAAGATCTGATTGCTCCGGAGGAAAGTGGTATTAGTCCTTACTTTACAGCTTTCTTTAAAAATGTTTGAGGCATTTGAAAAAGTTCCTGTGTTTGGATCTCACAACGTTCTAAGAGAGTCACGGTGACGGTCCACAACCAGGAAACTTCAGCCAGTGCGAGCAATCGTTTTAGCAGGATCGGTTTTGTAATCCTTCCGTGTCGACGCTCTGGAGGGCGTCGTACTATTTCACGGAGACAAGAGGTGCTCACACGGTAGGAACCCTTCGGGTAGCCCGCACTGTCCACAACCGAAGCATTTCTTTTCTAAAGTCTGACCTGTTGCCTTTGCTGACAAAGTGTTTGGATTACAAATCTTTTCCTGATGCATTAGTATTCCTTGTTGCAGTGTAAATCAGCTCCTATTTTAAGTAAGTATTTTGTGAACTATTTCTTTGTACACATAAAAAATCCAGCCTTCATTTAAGTGATGTTATCTATCTCCGTCTTAAAGAAGCAATAAAAATATTGCATTGAACTGCTCTATGCCGAGCATTGGAATTGAACGATGGTGTAGCATATGTGAGAACCAAGGCTTATAGATCATTTCAGGTTTTGCTCTTTCTGTGATATGAGGGTGTTTCTTTCCTTCTCTCTCTCTCTCTTTATGTCTGTGTATTGTTCGTTTTGTTGAATTTGTATATTGTGTTTAGTTTTATCTCTTTTCAGGATAGAGAACTATTCTGTTTCACACAGAATTTGAAAGCCAAAACCAACTTTATCCACTCCTCCAGATAAGTCCATAGTATACAGAAATGCCTGCAGAAAACAACCGTACGCACATTTTCAGGTTTCTGGCATAGCAAGAGTAGAGGATGGCACACTGTACAAAAGCAAACGAATCACAGCTCGGGATTTCAATCCGTGGCTGATTCACAGTCAGGATAGTTTGAGGTCACCTGCAGAGACTATATATGAGAAAGTGAGAATGGCTGAAGCGGTAAAACAGTTGCATAATTCAGGGAAGTGCCTTAATCACTTTTTTGACATCACTATTATTTACCAGGATACAAGTCCAGTTCCGTTTGTTACATTCTTTGCAAAGATGGACTGTATGTTTTATCTTGTTTTGAAAATACATCTGTTTTTGTCAGGGAACACAGCCAGTAAGAGCACAGAAATTAAACATATCATTCATTACTGAGCAGAGCTTTCCATCAACTTTAACGTTAAAGATTTCCAATAATTTGGTGGGAGGTTGAAGATCTACGTGTCTATTAGTTTTATGTCACTCTGCTTAGGCTGTTATAAGATGACTCTGAAAAAAAATTAGTTTCTTTGCTTCCAACTTCAGGAGTAAGTTAGGTGGACCAACAGGAATAGACCCTGATTTTGTTAGGATGCAGCACATTTGTTTAACAACTCTCAGTCAAACATATACATCATCCATGGAAACCACCTTCTGCAGCCTAACTGAACACTTACCACAGCAAGGAGTACTGGAGAGGAGCAGGTGGATGGATGCCAAAAGGCAAGCATGACATTTCAGCAATTGGATGTGTGCTTTATTTGTAGGAGCAGTCTTCCTCCAGACTTACATGGTAAAAACAATTATGGGAGTGACAGTCTTGCTCCTGGTTTACTCTCCACTTGCATGACTTGATTCTGTGTGATGCTGGGAGCCTGCCTACCACCAACATTGCTGAAAGGTGATCTTCAGCAAAGCCTAGTGTATTTAGCAGTAAGAGGCACCTTCTTCTCTCACCACCGTTTGATCCAGAAGGAATCAGATGATGAAGTAGGTACTCTGCTGTACCCCAGATTGCAGTGCCACGTGATGCGTGATGCATTTTGTGGTGCTCACGGGATAGCAGGGGAAAGGACTACAGCTCTTCCAGCCTCTTCGTGCAATCTTATCTGCCACCAGCCATTTGATGGGTGCTGGTCTCCCAGTACAATGCCTTTGACTGGTACATCAGGTCACTCAACTGGGGGAGAAGACTTGCAGCTCTTGGTCCATTATTACTGTCATTGTCAGTTGTACAACATAGGGGAGTTAGATTCTAGTGACAGACCTGAAAGTAAGAGTCCCCATTGCTCTTCATCTTCTTGAGACTTCTTCACTAGGCTGACATTTAGCCTGAAATGTTCCTTTCCTACTTTGGTTGTTCTCATCATGGAGGCTGTAATCGTCTGAGCGCAAATCCCTGTTTCAGGGTTTGCACCGAGGGACCCGCTTGGCCAAGTCCCCAGAACAATCTCTTCTAGGCCCTGACCTGTGTTTGCTACTTCTCCTTGAACTCTCCTCGACTTACTGTTCTTTTCCTCTCCCAGTGACCCCTATTCCCTGTTTTGTCTCTCCTCTTTGCGTGCTTCCATAATGCCCTTCTATAATTGTAATCTTCTTTTAATTATATTCATTTTCCAACAGAAAAATGGATTTTGAGAAAACATTTTCCTCTTGTTTTTATGCTTGGGATGTAAGCAAACAAAACAGATTTGAATACTTTCTGCCGTTTCCTTCTTTCCAGAAGAATTTTGCCCATTTGGCTTCACCAAAGAAAAATGTTGTCATTACTTTTATCACTAATTGCTAAATGTTAACTCCTATGACTTCCTCACGTTCATCATGAAGAGCCTTGAATAAACTGCCTTATATTTTCACAGTCTGTCCCAGCGGAAAATACGGGAATAACTGTGCCGAGGTCTGTCAGTGCACCGAGAACGGGACGTGCAATCCTATTGATGGGTCCTGCCAGTGTTTTCCAGGCTGGATCGGGACGGACTGCTCTCAGAGTAAGAAAAGTGGTGTTTTTCCGCCTCCGCTTGAAAAGAACGTTTTCCTGTTCAGTGTTTCTGAAAGTTAAAGACAGATTCTGGGAAAATCCCTGAAGTATTACAGCAGCCAGTGCCTTACTCTCTTTATAGCTTATTTCTTTTAATTAATCTAAGTTAGCTTTGGCTGGAATTAATTTCTGCATTTGGAATTTGCAGAAGCCGTTACTAGCTTCTGTTACAGGAAAGGGAGGTCACAAGCTCTTATCAGAAAAGAAAGCTCCATGGTCCCTTTTAATTTCTAGCTGGATTTCCTTTTATTTATTTTTTGAAATCATTTTCTTTCAGCTATTACATTAGAAATTGTTAACCAGTAAATGTTTTCATGTACCAAACCCACAGAATTGAGAAATTAGGCAGCTGAAATCTTTCTATTAAATGTAATTTAATTGTAAAAGTCAATGCGGGCTTGGAGGGATGGAGGATTTCTTCTTGAAAATTGCCCAGGTAGAAGATTGGCATTTGCTGATCCCAAAGTGTCATTTCCTGAGAGCATCCCTTAATTGAAGATAGATCACAGAGGGAACCAATATCCTATCATTCAGAAATGTTACTTCATATTCAGGATACAACTAGCATATTAGACAGCATTCCAGAGTAAAATATATTAAACTTCAAGTGATAAAGTAGGAATCGGATAAAAACAGACGGCTGTAATTTTGCTTTTATTGTGTGTCTTCCACAGGCAGAATATTGCTGTCACTCAAAAACAGAAAAAAAAAAAAGAAAAAAAGACAGAAAGCTCCACAGATTCCTCATTATATTTAGCCATGTAATTGGGAAATGACTGCTAGTTTCTGTTAACCTTGAGAAAAAGGTGTTTTTTCTTACAGAGTGAGGCAGGCCAGTTCAGCAGCAACAATTTCCAGTTTAGCAGGCAGAAGGACTTGGCGATAGCTACTTTGAGTTGTGGATGAACAAAGCGGGAACCTGACCCTTTCCTCGGTTCCCTTCTTGTAAAGAAAGCGTAAATCTCCCAAGGTGAACCTGGCCTCGCACCAGGCTCCTGTCGGCACCTGGCCTCGCTTACCCGCGTCCCGTACTGAGCTATTTCGGTCAGACCTCCCTCCACACCAGTTAACCTGGAATGACCGAGAGACGGAGCTGCAAAGGAGATAATTTTAGTTCCGTCTCCAGAGCCAGTTCTGGAGACACTAACAGACCCTGCGGCTCTGGATTACAAAGGCATTGTAAAAGTATTTCTGGTTGCTCATAACACGGGTACTTTAGGCCAAATCCTGTTCAGCTTTACATTGTGTGAGTTCGGTGACCTTTTGTTTGATTTACGTCATGGCAGGGGTTTTTTGCTATTCATTCTGGCTTTAGAGATGTCTGTCATATGCCAGAAACTTGCATTTATCGCCAGAATTGGAGCCAATGGCACACATGGAAATAGGCACGATTTCTGTACTTTCAGGTTTCCTGGGAACCATGCCTTATTAATTCATGTCTTTAATAGGAAGCAATGGAAAGTGCTTTTTAAAGCAAAAATATAGTTGTTATATTGAAGGGTTATCATCATTTTGGATCTTTTAGTCTGGCACTAATAACTGTAACTTACTGCATTCATTTTTGGAGGGAGGCTTAAAATAACTTTTGAAAATGTATTAATATTGTACTTGTTGAAATATATAATAGACCTGGAGATTTAATTTAATATTAGTTCCATCAACAAAAGCAATCTGATTTTGTGGATGGGAAGTCATACTGTAACAAGTTTTCTTTACATTTCTACGTAATTTGAGTAGCACTCTATGCTTCAAATGAATGTGGTAATTTTAGTAGTTGATTGCATAGCAAAGGTAAACCATGAATAGCCGTGCTTTATTATGCAAGAATTCCAGAATATCAAAAAGAAAATTAAATTACCTCCATATCTTAAAACCCTGCCTAAATTGCCTTCAGAGATAATGCTGGTAAGGGAGAGCGGCTAGAGCACTTAGGGTGATGCAGTGTCGAGGTTCAGTGGCTCTCAGTGCACACACGCAGCGAAGACCCGATCCCACCACCTCACCTGCACGGGGCAGCAATCCCTCGTGCCCGGGCTGGGCAGCGCGGGTGAGGTTGCCGACTGGCACCTGGGTTTGCAAAGCAAGCGTTGGCTTGGAAGAACCGGTCATAGTCTGGGAGTCGCTGCGGCGATGCCAAGCTCTGCAATGCAAAGTTGGGCCTTTGCTGGTGCCTCACAAGTTCTCCCTTTATTGTCGTTCCTCCACAGCACTAACTCAGCACCATTGCTTTTTTTGTCTGCTGACAAATCTTTGTTCTTTTCATAGCTTGTCCCACTGGTTTTTGGGGCCCTGATTGTTTTCATTCATGCAACTGCCACAACGGAGCAATGTGCAGCCCTTACGATGGAGAATGTAGATGTACTCATGGGTGGACGGGGCTCTACTGCACTCAGCGTAAGCCTTGCAGGGACACTGTTGTGCCAGGGAACCTGTCAAAGTATGTGCTGCTACCTCGTGTCTCTTCCAAGCATTGCAGCCTTCCCTCTTAAACCATCTGCTTCTTACTTGTGATAACTTCGTGCCACCCCGAAGAAAATAGCCCTGAATCTTTTCAAGGTTTTTTATGCCTTTGGCACTCGATAAAGGAGGGACTGACCATTTAGATTATTGATTCATTTGCACAGTCTACGTCCCTGCTTGTTAAAGCCCCAGTATATGTAGTCTGATTTAGGAAAATGTCTGAGATTTCTCATCCTACTAGTGCCAAATTATCAGCACTATACAAAAGCGCAGATACAATTCTGGTGAGCCTGTTAAGAAGGCTCTTTCGCTTGTAAGTAATCGATTGATCTCTGGCCTTTCAGAGAGTTTCTGTTTAGCCATCTTCTTTCTCTTCCTGAAAATGTAGTTTGTATAGATGGGTCAAGTTTTCGTTCTTCTGAAACACTTAAGAGGCAATTCCGTGAGATATGAGAAACACTACTGCAAGAAAATTGGCTGTCCTAGTACCTCTGCATTTAGATGATCAAATAAATGTTATTAAATATACAGAGGCTGAAATTCCATAGATTTATAGGCCTATATATTTTGTGCTGATAACGCATCTGAGTTTGTGTTTCAGCTTATTTCTTCGTCTTTCCTTATTCTGATTCCTGAAAGGTTGCCCAGCTGCTTTTTATGGAAAAAACTGTGCCAATGTTTGTCAGTGTCAGAACGGAGCAGACTGTGACCACATCACTGGCCAGTGCACGTGCAGGACTGGATTTACAGGCAAACAATGTGAGCAAAGTGAGTAGCAACTTGACTTCATTATTCTGTTTCTCTGGGGGATGTGTATCTCAGAATTCTTTGCAGAAATAGGCTTTTAAATGAGGTGTTGATGTCGGCAAGACAGTAACCCCAGTCACCTTATATAATCCATAGGGAGAAGAAGGCATCTCTGGAAAGCCAGACAGTCTGTTTAAGCATAGAGAAATATAGTGAATCCTCTGCAAATCAGGCCTTTCCATTCCCAGCCGAAAGTTAGGTGAGGTAAAAGCAAGTCACTGCACCCAGTGCGGGATGGATGTAGCCTTCCAGAACAACTTGTACCTAATTAATAGAAAAACACGACTGCACTGTGCCTTGCGAATGTTGTTGAGAGCAGCAGCAGGCTTCCCCAGGCACGGAGGAAGACACAAGGGTTAAAAGAAAAGTCCTTTCTGCTCTCTGCCTTCCAAGGAACGCTGGGGCTTTCTTGGCTAAGTTGTTGCTCTGTAGATGTGGACCCAATAAAGATTGATCTTTACAATGAAAACAGGTCAAGGGAAAAAATGTTGCTTGCCATTTGTGGAAGGATCTGTGTTTAACTTGAGCAGGGAGCGAGTGTTGAAGAATGAACTTCAATTACCTTGCAAGGGTACTGGCAGATCTTACTGTAATTGTTATCAAGGTCTTGCTGGCATATTTCGTGCACCGTGCCATACGGCTTCTTTTAAGAACAAAGAATTAGGGTAGGGGAAACTGTATGTGCTGTAGTTGAATAATTACTTGTTTGTCCAGTATAGTAAATCAAAAGAAAATTCTCACACGCTTACTTGGGTTCTAAATGCCAGGTGTAATCCATCTCACCTTACCAAGGCATTAATTCCACAGGGTTTTGTTCTGGTTTTTGCCAGTAAGGTAATACAGTAACATTCCTGCTAGATTTACAAATGAAAGCTGTAGCTTACTACATGGATCTTTATGGAAGTATTTGTACACAGAACTAAATTCATCAGCATCTTTTCTTCTTCCACATGCCTGCATTCAGCAAAGCGTGTGTTTCAGGACCAAATTCACATGCTCGTGTGGGGATTCCATATGGCACCACTGTAACTCTGTAGCTGGCCAACTTGCTGTGAGTCTGTGTACACCCTCACTGCAACCAGAAACAAAATAGGAAACTAAAAACTTCTGCAGTAGAACTGCTTCGTAGCAGATTTTTATACAAGAAGCTTATAATTTGACCTCTGTACAAAGCCTGAGGCTTTCTTTTCTATCCAAACTATGAAGGTGTTTATTTATTTGTTTTTCTACTAGTTAATCTAAAAGTATCTCTTCATTAAGACTCCTTCCTTCTCCAAATCCTGCTGAATGAGCAATCACACCGCATTGCAGATGAAATGCCTAAATGCAGACAGCATTTCTGTGGTGCAGTCCAAAAATTTTGGCTTTATTCATTTTAAGTAGACTACAGGTTAATATCAGAATGAATATTAATAGTAATACTTTTATTTTGCTGTGATTGGGGACCTGCAGATGAAAGAAAGAGATACAACTTTAATATGCACTGCAAATTGTTATACAGACACTGGCTACTGTTCATTACTTAATATTAAATTTTGGCTACTAGAAGTTACTTAGAGACCAATGTTGAGAAGGCATCATCAAGCTATGCAAAACATATGCAGTGACACACAAGAAGTCATATCTTAAAGCAAACTGTACATATTCTAAAGAATCATAGCAAGTGTGCATGCATTCAATAATGCTTCCTCTCCATAGAAATAAGTGGGAAGTGACAGAAGTTGTTTCTTTGAATTTATTATTGAATAGTGCCTCAAGAAATATAGGAAGCTGCCTACAGATTTATTGTAATAGCCCATCATGGTAATTGTATGAATAAATTTCTCAGCTGAACATTCAATCACTTTGTCTTTGATAGAAAGACAGAATAGAAATTCCTTCTATACTAGGAAGCCTAATACAGAAGCAGAGAGAATCAGACCATTCAGATGCTCAATTCTGTAATTCCACCTACAATGTTCGATCCACCTTCTAGCACTAGTAGGGAGAAGTATGAAAACATGCAGGATTTGTTTGGTAAAAGTCTCTTGTGTTTATATGAAAGTACGTTAAAACTTTTCTTTGCAACTCCCCCCGTGGAAAAAAATAAATGCCGAGTTGGTGGAGAACTCTGTGCTCTCTTGAGGTGGTGTCTGCAGCTTCTGAGCTCATGCCCTGTTAAATTCTCTACACTTGTAACATATACCAAGCCTTTGAAAGTCTCTGTATGTGTTACTGGTTTCATCCCTGTGAAGTCTTGCATGACTTTTCCAGAAAGTTACAGCTTCGTAATTAATTCCCCAAATTGTACATGAAATACATTTATCTCCTGCTTTAAAATAATAATAGTCTAACACTAGCTTGTTATCCTAGAGACGCGGAAACCAGGGAGACATTTCTACTGAATTTGCCATGGCAAGCATTTCACCCACTTCCGAAAAAAGTAGAATTCTTTCCAATCTTTTTCTTTGGCTTCCCAGAGTGCTCACCAGGAACATTTGGTTACGGTTGCAAGCAACTATGTGAATGCATGAATAATGCTACGTGTGACCATGTCACAGGTACTTGCTACTGCAGTCCAGGCTTCAAAGGAATCCGATGTGATCAAGGTACAGTGAAATTCCATCAGTAAAATCTCTCTCTCTTTCTCTCTCTCTCTTTTTCTTTCTCTCCCCCTCCAACGATGTGCTTGCTTTAAAAAAATGGTATTTCAAAAATGAAATGCATGATTCAATTTACAGTGTGTTATGAATTACTTTTAACAGCGGCTCTTATGATGGAAGAATTAAACCCCTATACTAAAATTAGCCCTGCTCTTGGATCAGAGAGGCACTCAGTGGGAGCAATCATTGGAATTATTATTCTCCTTCTAATTATTATGGTCTTGCTGGCACTGTTTGTGTGGTATCGACGGAAACAGAAGGAGAAGGGCCATGACATGCCAAGTGTATCTTATACTCCAGCCATGAGGATGACTAATACAGATTACTCACTTTCTGGTAAGGGTCTTTTTATGTTAATCAAATATAGACTCATATTCCTGTATGTTGGGGAAATATAAGCTTCTGTGATGTATAACATGCGTTACTGAGCCTCAAAAATAATGACACTTCTGTTCTGCCCTTGAGTACCATGATCTTTTAACACTTAACAGGGACAGGAAAGCAAAAGTAACTTAAAACTGATTGAAGCTGCTCTGTATAGGAAAGTCCACTTAACACCATACAGGACACACCTAGGCAAGAAATATGCTGCATGGAATACATCAACTCCATTTTTTCAAATCAGGTGCATTCCTATTGCAGTGCAGAGAAGTTTCTCTTTTGTGATACCTTCAGAAGAAGACTTTTTTTGCTTGAGGAATGGGATTGACTGGGTCAATCATAAGGTTTTATTTTTGACTATGTTGCAATTTGTGATTTGAGGCATCCTATTCATTCACTTTCTCCTGTGTACAGACCAGTCCCCATCGTCTAGACAGCTGGTGTGAATTTTCTTCGCAAGAGCTGAGGAAAGCAGGAGAGAGGAAGAGGAAGGCTCCTTAAGAGCAAAAGCTGTCACACTGAGATCACATTTCTTGCTTCTTTCTACCTTCTGCTACTGCTATGGAGGACAGCTTTTCTTGACAGATTGGCTAAACTTTGGAGGATGTGATCTCGTTGTTAACGCTGCCATTCTTCTTCATTCCTCTATGGCCAATATCAGATAGGGTGCCAGACAGCAGACGCCTTTACTTCCTTCTGGTTTCCTCCGATCTGTCTCTAGTAGGCATTTCCTCAGGCTTTGGTGCCCTCTGAGCACCCTTCACCTCTTCACTTCCCTTGAAATGGCTAAAACTGCGAGTCAGAGTAAATACAAGCTCCTGAAATGGGCAGAGGTTGGCCTAGCAGCTCTGCTTTCCCCTTCTGGGGAAAGTTCTGGGCTCCCCAGTTCAAGAAGGATGAAGAGCTACTGGAGAGAGTCCAGTGGAGGGCTACAAGGATGGTGAGGGGACTGGAGCATCTCCACTACGAGGAGAGGTTGAGGGAACTGGGCTTGTTTAGCCTGAAGAAGAGAAGGCTGCGAGGGGACCTTATAAATGCCTACAAATATCTGAAGGGTGGGTGTCAGGAGGATGGGGCTAAGCTCTTTTCAGTGGTGCCCAGTGACAGGACAAGGGGCAATGGGCACAAACTGAGGCACAGGAAGTTCCATCTGAACATGAGGAGGAACTTCTTCCCTCTGAGGGTGACGGAGCACTGGAACAGGCTGCCCAGGGAGGTTGTGGAGTCTCCTTCTCTGGAGATATTAAAAACCCGCCTGGACAAGATCCTGTGCAGCCTACTGTAGGTGACCCTGCTTCGGCAGGGGGGTTGGACTAGATGACCCACAGAGGTCCCTTCCAACCCCTTCTATTCTGTGATTCTGTGATTCTTGCATCACCTTTTGCTTTCTGCTTTCCAGTTTGAGTGCATGAGGCCCAGCCACTTGTTGCTGGCTCTGACTTGGCTTCTGTGCTGTCTGAGGGCAGCATGGCTGGAGCTCCCTCCTGGACTTCCCTGCCCAGGATGCACCTGAAAGGAGCCTCTCCCTCCAAGCCAGCGATATAACTGCCTGGCTACAACTGGGACTTCATCAAGGAGCTTCTCTCGTGGCACCAGGACTTCAGTCCTCATATCAAGCGCACTGTTTCCTGCGATCGTGTATCACACAGCAGGGCTGTCTGCTGAATGCTGTTGACTAAACTCACATTTACACCACTCGGGCCTATACTAGAGCATTCCTTCTTCTGATAGCTGCAAAACAGGGGAAAAAAAATCAGTCTTGGACCTCCTCCCTTTACCTCTTATTTCTGAATTTAACTTTGCAGGCTTTTGCTTAAGCTGCCTGTTTGGGTAAGAAATATATGAAAGTGTTGCCAGAGAGTGCTTGTCTGATCCTTGGCTGGTTTCCAGCACAATTTGGCCTGAAATTTGTCATTTCAACATCATTTGAAGAGCCACACCATGAACACGTAAAAGACAACTGTGGCACATCTCAGCAGCAGCGAGGCTCCGAGTTCCGAGAGAGCAGATCACAGCCGCTGGCACGGAAAACTGTTCTGAACTTTCCAGTGATCCATTTCTTTCATATTGGCACTTTATCCATTTATTTACAAAGCCTGCTACACCTCGTTTATTTCTGTGCTTTTCTAGTTAATGTGTGTGTAACCCAGCACGCTTAAGAGGCACAACTGACAAATTTCAAAATAAGGAGAGGAATATTGCTGAGGTTGGGAGTTCCTGACTGGAGTAATTGAGCTTCTCCTTTCAGACAAGAAAACAAAAATCCCTCCGTTGTTTTTTCTCCGTATTTTACCATGAATGGAGACTTCCCAATTGACCTGACGGTATCCTACTCTGACACTTTGCAAGAAGTCTGAAAAAAGGCCAGTGCTGAGAAAGGATACTCTCGTCCTTTGAAGTTAGCATAGACAGATGACTTTCCTCCTCAGCCACAGAGAGAAAGCCATGACGTTTGAAGACATTGGTAGCCCAGGACTGTCCTTGCAGCCTATGTCTTTGTGGGCATTGCACCTCCCTATACAATGTTCTTCACACTCCTTTCAAGTGCAGCCAACTATCCCAGAGCTCCTGATGCCATATGACACACAAGTACTTGAGGAAAACAAATATTTGGAGGATGGCTGAATTCCTGGATGCATCGTAAATACCTGAGGGCTCACATCCTTCAGCTGCATTGAACCTGGGGTCTCTTCTGGTCCTTGGGCAATGACTGTGAATTTAATTCTTCTCCTTGTGGCATTGCTGCTCTGTGTCAGCTCAGTTTGTAAAAAAACTGAAGTACCAGGTCCTTGCAATCCCAAAGAGCACCAAATCAGTGGTGTTGTACAGGCTTCTCTAGAAAGAAATTGGATAATGTTTCCTTCCTGTTCATCTCAGTCAGTGATGGGGATGCAGAGACTGGGCCTTTTATTTCTTCTTTCTTCTTGCTTCTTTCTTCTGTCTTTCTTTGCCCAGTCCTTGTAGTAATATAAATTTTATCACTTGGGAAGCTGCAGCTGAGCAGGGTCAGCCATCTCTTTCTGGAGGTCACAAGAACAGTTTTCTTCCTGCCTCCCTTGAAAAATTCTTCTATCTGAGCTTGGAGAGGAAGACTAAGAAGTTATAAATCACACTGCTCCATCTTCATCTCGTTATAAATTGTCTGCAGGTATCAGCATTGTTTCCAGATGTGGTCTTTGCTTTAGAGGAGCATTTACAAATTCCATACAAGGGCTTCTGAAAGCTCCCTGCCAAATTCGGACTGTCCTCCAGTACATTCTCCTGCTGAAACTTTCTGCCCATCAGTAACCTTCCCAGTTTTGGCCTTACCAATGCTGTTTTCAGCCTTTCACTTCCACAGAGCAGAAAGACAGCAAAAGGTGTTGACGTGCATCTTCCCCAGCAGAAAATGGGGAGATCGATACTGAGACAAGATCACAGATAAGAAATAGAGACTCATAGCGTGGCTGGATGACCAGAACCACATTTGTGTATATGAGTGCATGTGTCCATTTGTGCGTTGCAGAGGACGCTGAAGGGCAGTAGCAGTATTATAGAGAGGTAACAGGGATGTCTACTTTCACCTGGGCTTTTGTGTGTGGATTAAGGGCAGAATACTATGCAGAGGTACTCATCCAATTAAGATAATCCTATGTAAACCCATGGACTTTGGCAGGAATTCCACCTGAACAATGAGTGCAGTATCGAGCCCTGTATGGGTCGTAATTTTACAGCTAACCTGAATCGCCACTGTTGTTATTTTGCTTGTTTACTCTTGTTAGGGTAGTGGTGGTGGTGTTGTTTCTGAACAGAGTCACATTTGCAGATCCCTAGCTCCTGGAGGCAGTAATTTCTTCCAGCACATTAATTTATTTCTGGAGTGTGCTTTTGGTCTTTATGTCTTCAGCTCTTCCGATGCTGATAATCCGTGCATATGTGTGAAAGAGATTATAAGGAAGGGGAACCCCCTGGGCAGCCCTTAGACTCTGCTGCATTTGCGGATGAAGGATGTGGCAGCAAAACACACACTCTGCCCAGCAGCCAGTGGGAAAGAAAACCACCCAAGCTGGGAGAGCTTAACCACAGCACATAGATCCGAGAGCAGACTTTCCCAAATAAGCCTGAAATCAAAATGGTGCTCCCCAGCATGAGAATGGTACATTTCATCCAACAAAAGATTTTAAAGTCCAAGTTATCTAATTCAAGGAGATGGGGACAGGAGGGAAAGCTTTGTGGTGGTGCTGAAGAGCAGCAGAGATTTCAGGACTTTCACAAAGACTTGGTTATGGTCTGAAGAGATGCTTGAGGTTTTATCAAGGTTTTACTGAACTTTCAGATACGGGTGAATCCTATGCTGAGAGCCAAAACCAAAGCAAAGCTCGATCCAAACAGAGCATCATGGATCCTTCAGCCTAGATAAGACGTTTACAGACATGCTCCTGCAGCTGATGCATAGTAGGAGGTGGCAGAGTAAACCCTCCCGCTTGGAGTCTTCATCCACCCCACTGACACTCTTATGGGTGGCAAAGACCCACAAAAAAAAAGAAACAAGCAGTTCATTTTGTAGCTTGAGACACTGGGGTTTGTATTTACTGCAGAGTGCTTACTTATTCCCTTTTTTCACGGTTGGCCTTGTGCCCAGTTTCCACACTACGCTGTCCCACTGCAGGATGGAGACCAGTGCTCTTTGTGTCACCTCACAGCCCTGGCTTGCAGCAGAAGCTTGGTCTTTCAAGCCACCGAGCATTCTGGCCTTCATCCAGACCTTATGGGTCTTCTGCTGGAGCTCAGCCTCAGGCGTGAGGGGCTTACGGCAGGACTCTGCCGCCATGGATCCCTTTGTAGGACTGATCTCCCCATGTTCACATCAACGTAACCTTTGGGGTTTTTTTGGTTTGTTTTAATTTAAATCATTCCCTTTCTTTTTTAGTGATTCAAGTCTGCTTACTATTCACAGCACAATAATAGTCTCATCCTTGGATGGAGAGGGGTTTTTGTGTTTGGCTTTTTTTTTTTTTTTTTAACTGGGATAGCAGTAGAGTTGAATTTGATGTATTTCCAGCCAGCAGTTATAAGAGCTTCATGAATAAATGTGTAGAAAATGGACTGTGCTATCAAGCTAAATCAGCCTGGGTGGGTACTTAAGTATCGACCAAATGGAACTGTGTAGAAGCAGTAATTCTGAGTATACGGTGCTGCATGCAATGAGGGGAGAAAAGATTTTTGGTGACGCAGACTTATGTGCGAGCTCAGATTCATTAATTCAGTACTGTGCTAAGTAGTAGTGCAGTCTGGTAGACTTTTCCTTCAGCTCATTTCAGGTGCACGAAACAAGCTACGGCCAGATAAGCTGGGTGTGAACTTGCAATGTGTCAGCTGGCTCACGGTAACCGTCGGTACGTGCCCTCTTATCTCGCAGCGAAGGCAGTGGACCGTGCCTCTTCTCCTCTGAGCTAGTCCTTCTTACCTGCAGCTGAGCGAGGGCACGACAGATAAGGGAAGGGGGAAGGCAGAGCTGAGAGCTGGTGTGACTCAGCCATCAACACTCACCTACCAAGCAGAAAGGCATGGATTCAGGTGTCTATATTTAACTGGGACCGCAGGCTGTGAGAAGGGTGGGTGAGCTCTGCTCCCCGGGGAGCCGCCAAGCCCTCATTAGCAGGTTCAGGGCTGTACGTGAGCAGCTGTGTTTGAGATGGGCATAGGCTGATCGCGGTGTTTGGGTCCTAGCCCCACTTCTTATTTGCATACCCCCAGAGATACCTGTTTCTTGTTAATTCTACTGCAAATATCACAGAGTTGTAGTCAGGGGAGATGGCAAAGTCCTCACAGCCTGGCTGCGGGGCTGGGCAGTGGCTAGCTGAAAGAAGTTAAATGCAAAGACTTTAGTCCTGGAATCACATCCTGATCTGAGATAACCTTGTTAGCAATAACCTCGGAAAATAGCTAGAACTAAAAGGCTCTGAACTTGCTACAAAATAGAGCTGACCTCAAAAATTGCTCAGTGTGTTTCAGCAGAAAATAAATGCTCGGTCAGATCTGCATGTGCAGTTTCCTCTCTCAGCTGTGTGCCACAGCACTTCTGCAATGGACACCCTGCAGATAAAACCACTTATCTGAAAGAGGATATTGTGCAGTAAATTAAGCTAAATCTAGATCTCCACAAGATGTCAGCAAAGCAAAGTGCATGTTCACAGGAATGCAAATACAGAGGGCAAGAAGAGGCAGCTGATGGTGACCGGGTGCCCTCCTCCCACAGACAGTGCCAGCCAGGTCCCTGTCCTGCCTCACTCAGCTGCTGCCAACCCTCATTAAAGGTCTCCCACCACAGGGACAAGCAGCCACCCCCACACTTTATTACCCTTTACATGTGAAGGTGTTTCCCATAACTAGCCTTTCTGCCTGCAATTTAAGCCCACAGTTTATTAAAGCTAACTCACTCATTTACTTCTTACAGGGCTTGGCTGCTTAAATGATGCTGCTTCAGTTTAAATTTTTCATCCTTCTTCCGATGGTACTTCAAAATATTTATCAATTTGTTACTAAGCTGGAACCAGCTTGGGATTGATGCTTTCATTAGAACTGCCAGTATAAATATGATGACTTTCTTGGTAAAGAATTTTGTTTGGTAAATGTGTTCATAAGTTAAAGTGAGGAAGTAAATAGATAAAATGTCTTGAAGCGTAACAATGTGACTGCCCAAGTTTCCCTTTCAGTGCTGCAGCTTTCTTGGTTAATAAGCCTTTGCACAAACAGCTATGTAAGATGTTTTGCACTCCTTGGTATGGGTATAGCACCTTGATTTCTAACATTAACTACTGGTTTTCTAACAAAAAAAAGCCTTAATTAACTGTTTCATAACTACAAGAGTTATTCTCATCAGTGGCTCTCACATGTGTTTAAACTAATCATAGAATCAGAAGTTGGGAAAGACCTCTAAGATCGTGAAGTCCAACCATCAAGGAAGAAACTGTGTTGCAGACCACCCGTTTCCTGAGTTTTGCATTTCTTCCCTTACCTGCAAAGCACCTGGACTGTCAGGAATTACTGTTTTAAGATCTTCCAAAAGATAATGCTGTATTAATTAAATATTTTGCTTTTTTGTCTTATACTTAATGCTAATATTCAAGAGCTTCACACCATGATAATGCAGGACAGATTTGATCTGGAGATCTTCTGTAACACTCTGTACTCTAACAAAATGCTTATCAGCTTTCTAAACTTGATTATCTCTAACGTGTTTTCAGTTTCTTGAGAATCATTATGGCTTCCAAAGTATTTTGTGATGACTTGTTTTCTTCCCAGATGTATCTCAAGGTAGCGGCAGTGTACACTGTTTTTCCAATCCAAGCTACCACACTCTCTCATGCGGTGTGACTTCACGCTTCTTTACCAGTAATCTGGATGGAAACAGCTCCAGTAAGGTAGATATTATCCCACCCCACTGTAGCAATGTTCTTATCAGTTCAAGGAAATCAACCAAAGCGATGCCTGTCGGATCCTGTTGTCTGCCAGCATTATTTAGAAATCCAGTGTAGCAGTTCCTGACATTGTAGCTCTAACAGACACAAAAAGTTCTGCTTTCCCCTGTGCGTGGTCACTGGAGTTTCAGCACATGCCTGTCTGGGTCAATAAGCCTCGGTGTCTTAGCAACTATAAGGTATGTTTGCTTCTCCGAAAAGATAAGTAACTAGATAATTGTAACTACATAATTGTAATTATCCATTAATATAACAAAAGTAAATCAATGAAGCATTAAGTCAGTAATCTAACTTTGCTATAGCATGGTTTCCCAGATGAGCAGACACACAAATTTCCCGCTGACACAGACAAGTGGATAGATGCAAGCAGGTATCGAGGGTGCTTCTACGCACTGTTCCCGTCCAGGGGCATTCTGAGAGCTCTGCTGTTACTTAGGGCTCTCCAGCAGAGCTAATCAGGCTGTACTGCTCGAACAGCCAGGAGTACCTTACTTACCACATGTTGCTATTGATTGCCTAGGACCATGCATGGACTACGCTACTACTCAATTCACCGCGTTAGCAATAGATTTATATATGCTAAATGGTAAGACAGCTCTTCCTTTAGAGCCTTGGTAAGCCAAGGTGGGGCAAAAGGTAGGGAGCTGAGGAAAAAGGAAATGCAATTGAGTTCATCAAGGTTGTCAGCTTTAAGAATGGTGGTACTTGCAGGCTGTGTCACCTTAATCCAAATGTAGCTTCGCTAACTGGAAAGCCATGAGAACAAGATTAATGCAAAAAAACCCCGCTATTGTACGAGACAAGGTATGCCAAAATAGTTCTACATGTGCTCCTGTAAGTCATTTCTTGGCTATTAAAAGAAAATCTCATTAAAATGTAATAAAAAGGCTGGCTCCGGAGATTTCTCAGAGAAAAGTTTAGACAGATGTGCAAATATGTTTTCCGATGTAGATGGTCCCCTTGCATCATGCATTTTTGCTCCCCAAATTGAAAGTGCAAATGCTCATAATGTCAAATTTAGGATGAACACCCTGAATGTGGGTCTGGACCACTAATCCTGTTGCAGTAAATTAAATGAATTCAGAAAAGGTTAAAGCAAGCACCTATCCTGGTTTCCCAGCCTGCAGTGCCACCTTGTCACAGAACTACTTCAAATATTAAGCTGCCGAGAAGGCTGAACACCCAAGTGACGCATTTGAACCAGCCTGGAAGCTGCTCACCCTGCTGTAGTGCTGGCTGTCAGTAGCTGGACAGCAGGTTGTCCTGATATTCAAAAAAGAAAAAACAATGGATCTGGTATTCTCAGGGCACTTATCAAAATACGTGGGCTGATATGTCCTTCAGATCTCCCACCACCTGACTTATTCATGAGAATGCTTTGCAGCGCTGAATAGCTGAGGATGGCTAAAAATTTGCTCTTCTGTCTATGCAGTTCTCCAGCCAAGTAAGACAAAAGAGCATATAAAGCCCCTAACGGCTGCCTTAACGAGTTTCATCTCCAAATCAGTCTGTCTGGTGCCATTCCCACTTTCTGCGGGGAAATGTGCACAAGTTGTACTTGGAGGATTCATTTCTTTATAGTGCCAGATGGGGTCACAAAGGAACCAGCGCAGATGCAAAATGAATGGAGGAATCTCCAAACTGCTGAGCCGGAGCCCTGGGTGCATTATCCGTGCTCAAAGGAGATCATGCCTGGAGGCGATGGACTGGAGCCATTCCTCTATCACTTCTTTCAGAGAGACAGCTTGGGCAAAGGTACAAAGAGACAGCAACAGGGAGACGCAGCCCTGCTCCAGTTTGAGAAGCCTTTCTCTCTCGTGTGCTCCCCCTGCCCCTCTTGTCCTCTTCTCTCTTTCTGTGTCTTATTTTGCCTTCTCTCTCCTTTTCCCCCGGTGTTCTCTCCACTCTATTATCTTTCCTGTTTTTTCTCATATCCGCTTTCCTATTCTCTTTTCTCACCCAACTGAACACATGTTATTTCTGTTTTCCTTCCTGCTGTCTCTGCTTTCCTCTCCTGGCCCTGTAGCGGCTCAGCGAGGGTCAGTCTGGCTGCAGGGCACCGAGCACAGCCGTCCTGCGCTGTTGGCTGGGTCTGCTGGCCCTGCTGCCGTGGGCAGTGTGCACAGTGGGGATTGGGCAGGGATGGCTGACAGCAGAAGCTGAAAGGTCCAGCGTTGCACTGAGGACCGCAGTTTGTGAGACAGGTCTGTCTTCCCAAGAAGGGAGCAGTGCCAAGCCTTCCCGCATCTCTTCTAGGACCGAGGGGAAGGTATCTCACCTCCGCATTTCCCCAGACAGACATTTGGCCACTGCGCAGGACCCTGTGCGTGTCCTGAAGGAAAAAACTTTGGAGGTGCTGAGAGACAAGTAGAAGTGGAGGCATTAAACTCCTCCTGGTGTATACAGGACTGGTTAGTTGTGCTAGCAGAGTGCTCAAACTGGAACACATGCAGGCAAGAGCAAGTGGGAGGGTAAGGGGGAGTGTGTGAGAAGAGACTAAAAAAAGGCTTGGCTTCTTTTATCTAGCAAACTGAATGCTGAGAGGAGTATGACTGCCATCTATAAATACAACGAGGTAAACACTAGGAGGGAGAAGAGCTATTTAAGTTAGATCAGAGCTGGCACAAGAACAAATGAGGATGAACTGGCCATGAACGCGTCGAAGCTGGAAATTAGATTTCTAACATCAGATCAGTGAGATTTTGGAATAGCTTCCCAGTAAGACTAATGGGACAAAGAAATCTGATTACTGTTCAAATGGAGCTTGATCAGCTCTCTAAGTGATTATATGCCTGGGTGTTTGCAGTAAAAGGCGGCTGGACTCAGAGCCTCGGTGCTCAGCACCCTTCCAGTCCTGTGTCCCTAAAGCCTGCTGCGGCTGCCAGCAGGTGTTGGCAGGGCCGAGCTTTGTTGCTGGGCGAGGTCCTGGAGAACGGCTCTGCATCTCGGGGGTTCCGGAGGAGGCAGAGGCTCCTGAATCTCAGCGGAAGCTTTGAACTACCAGCTCTTGCTAGAAGTAAATGCGCTTCCCAACTGAGTGAGCTTGCAAAGTCAGCTCTGCTGAAATGCTGGCCCCAACGAAGTCAACAGATATTTTACTATTAGTTTAAGTGAAGCCAAAATTTCACCTTTGCCCGTTAGCTCCTATAAGTAGGTTTTGCCTCTACCCTTATGACATGTGCAGCAGCAAATAATAACGATGCTGCAAGTTACCAAGGAGTATCATACATGAACTAAGGTGAAATTGTGCCACAGAATTACTGCACTAAAATTTTCCAAAGTAGATAAACGGAGGTACAGACCTACCTCTGTACCCGTGTCTGCACATCAGAGCTCTCGCTGCTGGAGTTAGAGACCAGATTTTCAAACGCTGAGGCCCTGTTTTGCTCAGAGGGAACTCGGAGGGACCATTCACGGAACCACTCTCAGAGCTTCACTGCCAGCTCTATATTTGAGTTTTTGAATTGTGCATGAATGTAGGAATGTATCTCACTTTTACAAAAGGCTGCAAAAGTTTGTGAAGAATACTGTGTATAAAGCATGAGGCTGCTGCGCTGGTGCGTCACAAGCAAATGGAGGACTCTCACCTTAATTCCTCCCTCACTCCCTACCGAAGGAGAACAGCATCGCAGCTAGAGCCCAGGTGTTGCTGGTTTCTACAGCCATCATAAAAATCGAGTGCTATTAGATATCTTGGATTTTTAAAACCAGCAGATTCACATCTATTAAAGGAAATTCTAATTTCTACCAAAGGCTGCACATAAAATTAGAAACTGCAAAATAGAGGACACTGGAAATGGTCTGACTGGATGTCACCCAGATAATAAAAAGGAATTCAACCACAGAAAGCGTCATTAAAGTACCTTTGACTACATCTTGCTCAAGAAAAAGGAAGATTGCAAATATAGAATGGCTGCAGAGTGTTCAGTATGTAAAACTGAGAAACATGGGCTTGGACCATGGAAGCCTGAAGTCAGGAGTCAGGGAATTTAATGGCAAAACTCTTACCAATTGCTCTTCTGGGGGACAAAGGTGTGATGGAGCTCCCGCCAGCACCTCTCTGCCTAATGCCTTGGACTTCTTAGAAAATCTGAGCACTGACAAATGGCATGTTGGTGACCGACTTGCCACTGTGATCTATCCAGCTGTTTTAGATGGGCGGGTAATGACTTCACTTTACTCATGCTAGTATCTCGTTGATCTTAAAGGAAAAGTTGCCAGATATGAGGTAGTTTTAACCAAACTGCTAAAATTAGAAGCTACAATTTTTAGTGGATAAATTTACTATGAAGTATTTTTTCCCCCAGAAAAGCAATTTTGCTTCACAGTAGAAACTGAAGTATCTTCTAACTTAAAAAAAATGTTAACAAATTATAGTGTGTTAAGAAATGATAGTAGCACAGAGACAGCTATAATCACATTTCTTCGTAATTACTACATTCTGAAAAACTTAGAACTGTCCCCAAATCATTTCATTAAAAAAATCAATTCTAGCCCACAGCTCTTCACGCCACATTTTAGGTTTGTGAGCTGATTTATAAATCCTGCAAAAACATGGCTTTTAATAGAAACGCAAAGACTTTAATAAATGTCATCTAAGTGGTGCAGCTGGATTGAAAAATCAGCATTCACGTTATTGCTGCAAGTTTTGAAATGAAGAAGAAAGCCGTGGGGTCCGCTGGTGGCAGCTGACAGTGCCGTTAGTGGGGCTGCGCTGATTTACAGGGGCCGAGTGTAGGGCCAGGAGCGCCGGCTTCCTTCCTCTGTGGCCACATTACAAACCCATCTGCTCTCCGTCGCCTTGCCCTTGCCGCTTTGCTCCGACTGCCCCATCCATTCGTACCGCGTATCTGCTGGCAGCGTTTATGTGCCCAGTTTTGGGGGAGCACAAGGAACTGCTGAATGACAAAGAAATGACTCCTGCGTTGTCAACTGGGAGACGCCAGATGCGCAGCCCGTGCTGGGAGCGAGGAGGTGCAGTCACAGCCACTGCTCTCGGGCAATGATTGCTCTAGAAATAATGCAGGCAACCAGCTTTATCCACTCTGTCTGTGCTCTGGGCATGTCCTTGAGGAGAGTGGCTGCTGCAAAGGTGCCTAATGAGCTGATGACACGTTACCTTAGTGGGAATATAGAGAGACAGAAAATGCGAAGGAACAGAACGAGGCACTAGACACAGCGATCTCCATGCTGCGGGTGCTGTCTGATGTGAGATTCATGGGCTGTGGGGCCACCAGGGACCGTTGCGATCATCTGGCTTCACTTCCCGCACTGCGCAGGGCACAGAACCGCCCTGCGTTAATGCTGCGCTCAAGGTCGGCGCTGGTGGCTCAGCAGCAGGGTCCCAGCGGGAGGGGACAGTCCCAGGGGTGGCTGTGGCACTGGCGCAGTGAGTAGTCAATAGGACTGTGAAGGTGGGTGAAGATACCTGTGGGGTCTGGCTGTAGGTGCTGAGTACCAGCGGGGATTTTATATCCCAGTAGACTTCAACACACCAGTGAGGGGGTTTTTTGTTCCAAGTCTAAAACCAATTATGAAAGCTAAGCAAATTTTAATGAGAGATCAGGAAAAATGAAAAGTTGTGGTAATTTTGAATGTTTCAGTTTTAACCTCCTTTATTGTTAAGCATTTTCTTGTAAATATGGTAAAACAGCAGAGCTGAACCTTCTGAAACAGAGGCAGGAGGCTTTCCAGTTCGGAAGCAAACTCAGGAGAGCAACAATGGCTTTATAAATTTAATTTTTCAGAAACAGGGTTGGGATTTGCTCTTGAACTGACACTTCCTGAGGACCAGCTGTACTTTCAGCAGGTGCAGCTTTCAGGTCGAGGTGGAGAACTCAGCAGCTTTAGCATCTACAGTGATTCACAGACCCTCCTTCCTGGGACTCACCTGATCACCGTAGGCTTTGGAGAGCCACTTTTGCCGTGATGCCCCAGTCTAGTGGAGCCGTGCACCCCCAAAAAGTCAGCCCCTCTCCTTTTGCTGACCGCCATAAGAGATGCTCCAGCAAGCTCACTCCAGGTCTCCAAAGTCCTCACCCCTCAGGCAGATGCTGTGCTAGCCCCTTGACATTGTGCTTAAGCGTTACCTAGCTCAAGTGAGGCTCCTGCAAGTGGCAGAAAAATCAAGAGCATATTGACACATGTGCTTAATACGATAGCAGCCTTCTCCAGACGGTACCATGCCGGTGGCGCCGGCTGTGCCCGGCCACCCCTCTCCAGCCGTGCCCGGGGCACGCGGAGGGTCCCAGCGGCCACGCTGCAAGCGGTGTTTTTCCAGCAGCAGCATCTGGATGGCAGCCCTGGACTCCTCTCCGATTCTGCTGGCAGATCTGCACGGGGCTCTAGGCTTCGTTATTGCCAATGTTATTTTCCTTGAATTGAGAGAATTCCTGTAGCCGTTACTTAACCAAACACACAGATGCATTAGCAAACCCCCTTCATTCCAAGGAGCTGCTGTCTGCATGCTGATGTAGGTGGTTTGGAGCCATCCATCTTCACTAGTTATTCTGCAGGGGCCAGCTTGTCACTCCATGTACACAGGCATCTGAGTCGTGATCACCGGTTGCTCAAGGAAATCCTGTGTTTTCCAGCATGCTTGTGTTCATTGCTTGGTGACGTGACTTTCCTTTGTGATTTTCCCTAATGCTAGTGAACAACTGTCAAATTCATGCAGAGAAAGAACTGAAATGGCGAGGCCGAGGTAACAGTCATCTCCCATCTTTATTCGCGACATCACTGGGCTGAAGGCTTGGGTGGGAACTGTCTGGTTATTTCAGCATTAACCCATTATCATACTTTTTGAACAGCTCAGTAGCAAAATCCTTGACAGAGAAACTGCAGACTGGAGACCCTACAGCTATCTGAATGAACTAGGTCAGTAATTTTTAAACAATTTAATCACTTCAGTAGACTTTAGAGCAATTCCAAATCCAAATCAGCCTTTCATAAAGGCATTAACAATAATGAAGAATATTGCTGTTGTCTTTCTTTCACAATCAGCATTGCCAGTAGTGAAAGACGGAGAATTGAAAATTGTTTCCTTTGCCACAAACCGCAGCTGGGAAAGCAGAGTCAATATTCATTCTAGCATCCCCTGCTAGGTTGCTTGGTTGAATCACTATCATCTACTCTATAAACGTTTTTTTAAAGACTAGCTTAAAACATTAAAAATTCAAATCTGTGATTTTTTTTTTTCTTTCATGCTTAATAAAGTTTAGCCCTAAATACTGGCATCTTGCTAAAACTGTGGAGCCTCTGGTTGGAGCTGGAGCGTGCGGCACACACTATTGGCTCCGAATTAATCATACAGTGGCCATTTTTCAGGCAAGTGCAAACAAGCCTAGAGTGAAGTCCAGTTGCCCTTTCTGAGTTTATTCTCTCTGGCGTCAGTTTTTTAGCAGCTCTTATCTGAAAACCTGTCCAGATTTAGTGCTTTGGATGCTATTTGTTTTCCTATCTGAGCACTTGGAGTTTAGCTTGTCAATGGCAGAAAGCATTTGCCCTTTCCTTTACTGGGATTACTAATATCTTACCAAAAATACACAGTATGAGGGAAAGTGCAGTATTAAGTGGTATTACGGGATTTTTAAGGTCAACTATCTCACATGGCAAAGGAATGAGCATAGGGCACCACCAGGCATCACATCTTGTCACTGCTCTTTTGGTCACACCATGCCTTGCTCCAAAGATCAAGTCCTCCCTGCATCAGGAAAATCACAAAACTGTCGCGCTTCAACGCAAAGCCTTTTCCATCGTTAGCAACCATTAATGTTTGCTTCTCTCTACTACGCTGCAGAACCGCTGTTGTGCTTAACTGTACGTAACGTGGAGAGTTGGGGGTGGTGAGGATTTCCAAATGCTCCTCGAGTTAATTTTCCTTTTACCACTTTACTGCTTTGCTCACTAGCTATATTTGCTTTTAGCTCACGGTGCCCTGAATGCTCTATGTGCCACATTTGTCCTGCATTCATGCGTTGTGTTTTACCAGCAGAAGCAATGCTAAATGCCTTTGCAGTAAGAATGATGTAGAAGTGATAAATACTTTAGCTCAAAAGTCTCCAGCAAAACAGTCACAATGTCTTCCATGGCATTTCACGTCCCAGATACTTTTTTTTTCTTGTTTTTTTTCAAAATGTCTTTTTCACACTAATTGATAAAAATTAGATCCTTTTTTCTTCCCTTTCAATACTAAAATTAATGCTTGCTTATGCAAACTTCCATAATGCTGAATTCTTGCTCGGATTGAGGCCATTTTTACATGAAACTGTAACATGTTTTCATTTCATGGTGTTACTTTTGTGAAATAAAAGTTGTAGATTCCACTTACATGTGCAAATTTCAGAAGAAAGCAAAAAATTTCAATTTTGGATTACAGATTTCAAATAGAAGTGAACCCTAATAAGGTCACATAGGGGATCTTGACCTGTAAATCACGGTGTGCACGGAAGTACCAAAGAGTTCAGAGCTGCACCACCTTCTCATCCCACCATTAGCCTCAGCTTTTGTGGCACAGATGCTCAAGCTCACGTGTTGGAATAGCAGCCAAGTATTGTCCATGGATTCTGTTAAAATAGGAGTGGACAACACCTCTGTTGTGACCCATGAAATATTATAGAGAATAGATGTGTAAGGAGTGAGCTAGAGGCAGAAAAGAGGACTTAAAGGGAAATTGAAGAGAAATCTGTAACGGATGGAAAACCCTAGCCCCTCCTGGTCACCTCCCTGGTTGTTCAGCCAGCGACTCCTCCAGCTGAGGCGATGGTCCCAAAGGACAGGCTCTGTGGACCAACCAGATGAGAAACAGCATCAGGCTCACAAACTGTCTACACACTTGTTAGAAATTGCAAGTGTCAGAAATATGAATTATAGTTGGAGAAAGGAAATCGTGAGAATATCCACATGAAAATTAACTCAGACGCTCACCTTCTAAAACCTACAATCATAAGGCGTTTTCTCCAATCTTTTTTTTTTTTTTTTGACCTGTGAAATGCATTTCTGCTCAAATACTGTGCTCAAAGCTGGATGCAGTCCAGACCTGTCCCAAGCTGACACCTTTTTTATTTTGAACTGCAGCATACCATCACTTTTCAGGGTCATGGCTGTGCTCAGACTGGATGTCAGGACCCAGGAACTCTTCTGATGGGCAAAATCTTGTTCCTTGATACCACACAGGATCCAGGCTTATACTCCCCTTTGATCTCACAGCTCAGGAGAGCAGGAGGAGCAGCTGCTCCCAAGGAGGAGATGCTGCCTTGCTCAGGAGCAGCAGCTGGCAGCTCAGAGAAGCCAGGAGACTGTTTCTAGCAGAAGCAGAGCACAACTGCTCAGCTGATCGGCAGTACCATGCCCTTTTCTGTGTGCACGGCACCGCAGCTCCTCACTTCCAAGCAGTGTATCTCTGTACCTCTGTCTAAAAGAGGATCAACAGGATGCTTTCTGGAAATGCCATGTACTTTCAGTCTGCTTGTGTATCTCATAAAGGCAATTCCACAGGTAACAGGCACAAGGGCTTTAATTAACCCCTCTTTGCTCTCCTCGCTCTTGCCGGCTGCACTTTTACAGCTTTGGAAAACACCTTTTGATTGCTCTCAGTTTGCATCACGGGTCTTTGCTGAGCCGGGAGTCATTCCTCAGACATCTTATCTGGAGAGGGAAAGAAAGAAAGAAAGAAAGAAAGATTCTCTGAGGGAGCAGAGAAGGGGCTGCTCATACCGAGGGGGCTCAGGACCAGAGGAACAGCCCAGTTCAGGGTCCATCATAGCCCTGATTTCAGATGCATGTCCTACTCACTGCCACAGCAGCACAAATCAAGAGACAGAGCAAACATGGCAAGGAAGCGTGAGAGCAAACCTGCCTGACCCAGCAGCAGCTTCCTGGGAAGAGCGCGAGCAGATGGCCAGAGGCTGTTCGCTGTGCGTGATGCTAAGAGGGATGATTTAGTCTTAACTAAGGACCCAGTGTAACGCCTGTCTAAGTCAATGTGTATGTTCCCTCTGGTATCAATGGGCTTTCCTTGAGCCCGATAGGAAAACATTGCATAGAAAACCATGCGTCTTACGTATGTGTATGCATCTATGCATCTATACTATATATAAAAGTATACCTATGTATTTCTGCTGTATATACACATACAGTGGCTCTTGCCAGACTGCAGGTATTTGGCCTGTTTTGCAGGACTTCAGTTGCCAGGTTTTTGTTCTTTCCAACTGGGAAATGCAATGAGCAGAAGGAAGCTTGTGGTTTTACTGCTGGCACTTTGCTAGTGAGCTTTAGATATCAGACTTTGTCAGAGAGACAATTGTATCAGTTGGCTGGAGTTGGAGTCCAGTGAGGAGCACATTTGCACAAGGAATTCTGCTGGACATGTGCTTGAGAGATGAGAGTTTGGGGAAGCTGTGGTGCCAAGAAGAGGCGGCTTTGTCACCTTCCCTGTGTGCCACTACCTATTCAACACAGACTAGTCCTGCTTGTTTCAAGCAATGGTTTGTCTTTGCATTTTCTGTTCACTGTCTCTTGCTGCAGAACCGGAGTTGTTTGCCCTGTGACTCATCTCTCCTGCTCTAGTCCAGTCTGCATTACGCAATTGCAGAGTCCAGCTTCCAGCTCCTCTTCCAAGCAAGTCAAAAGTCCTAAACCACCCACTGAGTTCAGGAAAGGTTGTTATGCTCATTAGCTTGAGTGCTGGGCACAGCGGGCTGCAGACAAAAATGGTTTTATCAGTAATGTTTTTTTAACAGCAGTCCTCAGTGCAGAGACTACAGTGCGATTTGCAGCACATCTTGAGAGACTCAAAGCTGCATTTAATCCAGAGGATCAAAGCCACAGCTTTTGATTCAGAGCTGACTCTGCGTTTTCTCAAAACCAAGAGGTGTGGAAAAATATTTCCAGATGAGACGCTGATTTCACCCCAGCGGACAATTTAGTTTCAAGCTTAAACCTGGACTTTCCTGAAAGACCAGATTCCTGGCCTGTTTAGGGCTTTGTTAACTTTTTTTGCAGTTTAAAAAAAAAATGTATCCATCATTCATTTCATCTTCTGAGGAATGCACTGAATACACAAAAATGGGTCATAAACCCCAGAGAATTATAACAAATATACAAGAAGACTAAACGGAGGATTACAGGGAGTAGGTTGGGAAGGGCTTTGAGGGGCTGTGTAGGCCTCCCAAGGCAGCACCAACCCTACCCGAATCCTTCCTAGCAGGTGTATCCCACCCTTTCTTAGCCATCCTCCCGTAAGAAGGATTCTGTTTTCTACAGCTACACTGGAGTAAGAGCGAACTGAGCTCCAGCGTGGCAACGTGCTATTCTGCAGCTCAGCGTGGGCAAGGGCTGCCTGTTCGCCAGCTCAGAAGCAGAAGTCAGGTTCACTCAGATGAACCCTGTATTGATACGGCAGCCTGCCCTCTAGAAGGGTCTCACAGCAAGTTTGGGCTTACTGAGAGCTGGTATAGTGATCTCTTGCTGCTGCAGAAGCCCTTCCAGACATGCCTGCCATCTCCAGTAGGACTGGCAGGAGCTCACATGGAGCTGAGCTAAGAAAATGCGCTCTGAAGGTGGAGTCCTTCCCCTCCGAGCCACCGAAAGAGCCGGCTGATGTTGCTGCATCCTCGCAGCAGCCCCAGGTCTGCAGCCTTCATTCAGGCCTTTGAAGTCGCAATGGGAAGGTTTCTGTAAAGGTCTGATGAGGATGTCCAGAACATGTGCAACATTCTTGTACAAGGACAGACTGTGCAATGAGCACAGCCAACCATTCCCAGGGTAACCTCTGTTGTGATACATCACTTATTCTTCATGGTCCTGATTCTAACCGTTTCCTTAGTCCCCAGCAGTTACGAGGACACTGCCCTACAAGATCATTCCTATGGTTTTTGCTGCTTGCGTTGTCTCTAACTCCAACGTGGCTGCTCAATATCTTAAAGCTACTGGGGAGGACTAGATCATGGTCCTGAGCGAAGTTATCCATCCCTGTCTTCAGAAGCCAGAGGCTCTTCCAGTGTTCCTGTTGCGCTGTGTGAGCAGTGCTGTGTCCAACGCACTTCCCCATGGGTCAGCCTGGGTCTCCTTCTCTTCCCTGCCGCAGCTCGTTCTCCACGGGTACGGCTCCCTTCACCCTGGAACCCCAGCTGTGTGCTCACCAGATTCTCGCATGCCAGCCTTGCTCCGGGTGCTGTGAGCTGCTTCTTGCCGGAGGCACGCTGTGTTTCGGGGAGGCACCCGGGCACTGCGTGGGTGCTCCTGCCCCAGGGAGGCTTTCTCAGCTGGGGCAGGAGGACGTGTGGCTGCCCGGGATGGCCTTCCAGAGCACCGCAGCTGGGAACGGGAGCACCGGCCCTGTGGGTGTGAGACAAGGGATGAATTAGCTCCATCCTCATCGCTCAGGACTCTGCCCTAGCAGAATGCAAGAAAGAATAGCAGCACGCAGCGAACTGCGTTAGGTGAAAGAGCTTCTCCGCTATGCTCAAACCGCCCGGTCAGCCTTGTGCTCTGCATCTTCTTTCAGGGGGTGAGTCTGGGAATTGGCTCGGGACGAGTGGCAGATGGTGCTCAGATGGGTTGGGGGGGGGGTCACTCTAGGTCAGAAGGGAAAGAGCCCCACCACAGAGAGCCAGTCGTGTGCCACTAGACCTTCTCCTGTGCCCAAGGATGGGCACTCTGAGAATCAGAGCCGAGGGGTTTGTCTTTGATGTGCCAGTAGCACATCTACTGTCTAATTTAGTGGTTTTTCTTATTTAGCAAAAAAAACAAAGCTGTCATGAAAAAGGGACTGGTACAGCATTGCCAGTGGCGGTGACAGCTTTTTCCGTAGAGACCAGAGGACATGCAAGGACAAATAGCCAGGAGACCTCTGGGATGGGCTGTTTGCAGGGCTCTTTCACCGGCGTAACTTAGTTACTTGATCAGGAATTCCATAAGCCACAAAGACATTTCTACCTCGGTAACCAAATTTCTGTTGACTTTGCTAGTCAATAAGAAATATCAGACTCTGTAGTTAAAAAGATTTAAAGACTTACATTAGATTTGCCTTGTGATTGATGTCTAGGATGATTTGCAGTAGTGAAAATGGAAAAGGTTCCCATGCCCTTCTATCTCTGCCTCGGTGAGAAGCAGCAAGTTCTTACGGAGCCGCGTAAGGCAGAACTCTTCGCTGTCAGCTCTCTGCTCTCAGCTGCTGCATTTTCAGACCGCTGTAGTCATTTAGGGACTATTGTCACACCAGTTATTGAACTGTCCAAACTTATAGGCAAAGTCGTGTAAGGTAATTTAGAAAGATTAGAGTCTTAGAATCTAAGACTGTGAATTAAATAACATACTATCCATGAATGAAACACAGCCTAAAATTAGCCACAGAGTAATGCAATGGAACCTGCGGACTCAAATTTGAAAGACTATGTTTTTTAGGCTTCTTTTACTTTTTACTAATCCAACCCAGTGTTTCAATAACGAACGTATCAGCAGATGATTTTTTTTTTCCTGTTCTCCTGATGGATAGCTGTTCTTGGTAATGAGCAGCACGCTGTTTCAGGAAAGCCCTCCCATCCAGGGAAGCTCTTAAGCATATGCATAATTTTAGGCGTGCACAGAAGCCCCACTGAAGCTGAGTGCATACTTACAGCTGAGGATGTGCTTAAGAGCCTCCCTAAATGAGGGCCTTGATGTACAATTTAGAGGAAAGAATATATGCTGCTCAGTAGTCAAAGCGATCCAATTTACATAAATATTTATTTGTTTTCCATTATATATCATTTTTATGCAGGTGCTTGTGGGATGGATAGACGTCAGAACACATACATAATGGAAAAAAGCTTCAAAGGTATGGTATCCAGTGCCTGCAGTCACCCTGGCAAAGAGTTTGAGGAGGGTGTCGTAGAAGAGGTGAGCTAGGAGCCCTGAGCACCCGGGAGAGTGGCCATGCAGAGACAGAGAGGGACAGAGCAATTACCTACAAAATATGCCTGCATGGCTCAGCTGGCAGCACTCCTGACTCCGAGCCAGATGTCTGGGGCCCATAAATTATGGATGTAAGTCTTTACAAGGCTGTAGGCTCCTGCCTCAGCAAAGCAGCGTTAAGACAAAAAGGGAGGGCTTTGCTGCAGGGACAGGAGGTGCAGGTGGAGATGCCTGGCCAGGGGAAGCTCTCTTAGGACCTATCAGCCATCGCGTATGGCTTTCTGGTGGCAGTTGCTGGTGATAGACTGGTGCATTTGCCTGCTAAGTCACAGCTCCGTAAGGCTCTTAGCCATCCTGAGCTTAAACAAAGCCACTAGAAAACAAGCTGACCCTGCTATGTGGCCTTCACTGAAAGAGATTTATAGCAGAGCTTGAGGAAAAACCTCACTCAGTACATTAACCAGTCACGCTGGCACGAAGCAATTAACGGGCATTGACTCTAGGGCAGTTCCAGAGAGGGACCGTAGATGAGTCATGAGCACAAGGCCCAGTGATTTCGATTTCAGTTGTCCTCCAGGTTTGCACTGAAAATATTCCAGTTATGTATGAACTACAAGACCACTCGGCACCGTGGTCCCCACAAGCTCCTGATTGACTGGCCTGGGGTTTGGCACACTGGACCTGTGGTCCAGAAGATGGAGCGAGGAGTCCGTCTCCTTCGGAACAGGCAGGTTTCAGGCCGAGGTCCTTGATTTGGATTCAAGGCTGTTGTGTCTGTAAACGCCAGCTGGGAATGTCCCTCCATCAGCCGAGGAGGTAAATACTGCACAGCCTCCTTCCGTAATGTCCTTGAGCTGGCATCGGCTGAGGAAGGGGGGAAATGGGACCTTCACACAGAGCTGGTTTCAAGGTGCCCACTGGCCTGCTGCGGCCAAGGTGTTACAGAGCAAGACCTTTACCTGAACTAGCAAGGAATACTGAAAGCTAGTCCACATAAAAAATGATGATCAGTTTACAGCCTAGAGAACACTAGCCACTTTGTGGCTGCTGTTTACAAAATACAGTGCTACAATATTTCCTAAAACGTCACCTTACCACACAGAATCACTGAAGGAAGCCAATAATCCATGACCAAGTCTTTCTCGATAAAGCTAAATTTGAAATATTAAAAGGATTATGTATGTATATTTGAATCAATCCACTGGTTTCATCTACTTCAATGATTCCCTTTTTCATAAAAAAAAAATCCTATTATAGTATAGTTAGGAGTTCTTTTTACTCGGAACTATTAATTTCAAGATTAAACTAAATTACTGTGTTTACAAAGTTATAAAGCTGCTTTGAACACACGCAGCAGGCATTGCCATCCATAGACACAGTCACACAGAGCGTGGGGTACCTGTGTGAAAGAGAAAAAGAATTACAGCAACAGCGAACTGTGAAATGTATTTTCTGCTGCTACATATTTTGTTTATTATTTAGGATCTGAGCCATTTACTTTACATGTTCATCTCCTTATAAATTGAAAAATCAGGCCTCGAAGCCATGCCAGGAAAGCTGATGTGTTCTTTGTGGCTGTTCAGCTGCTGCAGACAGGCACGGCTGGCGCTGGCAAGGGCCAGGTGCCGGGGACGCAGGAACACACCCGACTTCCCAGGGATTTCCAGTAGCTAACGTGCGGGTAGTTGGCAGCTGAGGCTTCTCAGAAGCCTTTGCATGGCTAAAGGTCTCCCACAGTCCGGTCTGCAGGGCAGTTCCTGGGCGCAGGCAGCCCCAGGACTCTGGCAGCAGCTCTCGGTCCCCAAGGAGTCTCCTACCAGGAGGAGCTGGGTGACATGCCCCAGGCTCAGCACTCAGTTCTCCTCACCCTGCCAGGTCTCATGTTGGCCCTGATGAGTCAAACTCATCTGGAGGATAGAGAGGAAGCATCTGCTAAGTGGGGTCATTCACATAAAAGAAACTCCCAGTCCCAGACAATGGGAATCTGTCAGCAAAAAGACTTGGCAGGCAGGTGCTTTGTGCTTATATACTTTTATGCACTTTAAAAATGATGTCTTTTCCCATCACTGTGTGTTGGGTCTGGCTGGAGAAAACCTGCCCAGCAGCTGAAAATTATGTCGGGTGCTCCTGACCCCAGCCCAGGGTGCTGCACACCCAGAAGGGGCATGGGAGACCTGCGGCTCGAGGCCGTGTCCAGGCTGTGGTGGACCACCAGCTTCCTCCAGGTCTTCTCCGAGGAGACCAGAGCCCTCAGGCCCTGCTCCACTGGCCTGGCTGGAGGCTGTCCCCAGAGCAGGACAGCCAGGAGAGGGACATCCCTTTTCCACCCTGCCACTAGAAAGGCAGTGGCTGTGCTGCAAGGGGAGGCACAGGGGGGTAGGCATGGCCAGTTTGGGTTTGTCGGGGTCCCCCAGGGATGAGTCCAGCTCGCGTCGCGGTGTCTGACAGCTCTTTACGCTGGCGAAGCAGCAGGAACCCTGCGGGGCAGCGAGGGGCTGGGTGCCTCGGTGGCAGCTCTGAGCCCCGTGGCACGTGGTGACAGTGGTTGGATCGTTGGAAGGTTTTTCAGAGCAGTTTCTTTTCCTGTGCATGATGTTCAGTGATATCATTTCCAAGCTTCTCTTTGCAGCTGAGTCCTTTTATATTTTTTAGGGTGGGTTTTTTTAAATGAATGCTGATGCACTGGTGGAATAATATGACCTTGGGCGCTAACATTGCAAGGAAAAACCCCTGTGCTCTGCATGAGAGCCAGCAAATTCCCAGCAGATAGAAACTAACGCACTCACCTGAGGGACCTGGGGCTTGGCGTAGTGCATTTGACTTTGTTGTAGAAGAATGTGTCCCCACAACTGCGTCACACTCTGAAAAGCAGCAATAAGCTATCGCTGTGTTGCTGTCCTCGCAGCGGGGAAGGTTAGCCAGGTTAATGACAGCAGCCAGAAAGGCACGCGACACTGAACGCCGCCCGTAAATGTGATTCACGGGGAGGAGAGCGTGTTTTACCTGCGTACATCATACTTCCTTCGCACTTCAAACGTGGCAGTAGGTACGGAGGCTTGTCATTAGTGTGCCAGAGGATGTTCAGGGCAAAAGAGAGGAACCCGGTCTGTGGGAGGGACAAGTGCATTTCCAGACCCTGTTAATAAAAATAAAACCTCCTTCAAAGGTCTGGTGATTGGTATCCAGGCAACACAGAAGACAGGGACTTCAAAATTAGAGCATATTCCCCATGTTCCTCCAGCGTGTCCAGCTGATCAAGTGCTTACAGCGAGTGCCAGCGCTGCTGGTGGCTGTGCCACGGGTCGGGCTCAGCTTTGCACCTCTGCAAGAGCCCGACCCATGGCTACACGGGAGGATCCCGAGGCGGCATCGCCAGAGCTCACACATGGCCTGCAGGGTGAACGGGCTGAGAATTTCAAAACACATTTGTTCTGAGTTAAATTAAGTCATGAAATCACAGAATCACAGAATCACAGAATAGTAGGGGTTGGAAGGGACCTCTGTGGGTCACCCAGTCCAACCCCCCTGCCGAAGCAGGGTCACCCAGAGCAGGCTGCACAGCACCGCGTCCAGGCGGGTCTTGAATATCTCCAGAGAAGGAGACTCCACAACCTCCCTGGGCAGCCTGTTCCAGGGCTCCGTCACCCTCAGAAGGAAGAAGTTCTTCCTCATGTTCAGACGGAACTTCCTGTGCCTCAGTTTGTGCCCATTGCCCCTTGTCCTGTCACTGGGCACCACTGAAAAGAGCTTGGCCCCATGCTCCTGACACCCACCCTTCAGATATTTATAAGCATTTATTAGGTCCCCTCTCAGCCTTCTCTTCTTCAGGCTGAACAAGCCCAGCTCCCTCAGCCTCTCCTCGTAGGGGAGATGCTCCAGTCCCCTCATCATCCTTGTAGCCCTCCGCTGGACTCTGTCCAGTAGCTCTTCATCTTTCTTGAACTGGGGAGCCCAGAACTGGACACAGTACTCCAGATGGGGCCTCACCAGGGCACTGTAGAGGGGAAGGAGAACCTCCCTCGTCCTGCTGGCCACACTCTTCTTGATGCACCCCAGATGCCAGGCTTTTTAATTATCCCAAAATTACCTCAATAACAAAGTAGCTCAGATGCTTCCACATCCTTTGGAAGTAAATTCTCTGTGCTCTTGCGCATAATGTGTCTTGCAGGCTAATGACTCCCTGGTGCATCGCACGGCACCAAACATGCGCTGGTGCTCTGTAAATTACATCGTATCCGGAGCGAGGGGTCTAATCCCTAGCTAGACACAGGGCTCCCATTTACATCAGCGGGAAGCAGCTCTTGGGCGTGCTGTTTCTCAGCATCTTCTGGAAAAAGGCAGTTCCCGGGAGAGGCCGAGTGAGTCTGGGCAGCCCAAGCGGAGTATCGCTGGGCTGCCCTGGGAAGGGACGGGCTGGTGCTGCGGCGACAGCCGGGGGGAGGTCTGCCGGGGGGGTCGTGTCAGCACTCGCAGCCATACAGGTGAATTTTAGCTTGGGAAGATAAAGGTAGCTGAGCTGGGCTTCATAAAACACGGGATGTGCTGGGATTTGTGCCTGTGCCCACTTCCACAAACAAACCAGCACTGACCCACGCAGCGATCTCCCTGCGTGCTACAACAAAGCAGGAGGAGGCCGCCTCACTCTTCCCCCTTATTCCCTCTAGTAGCCAGCAGAATCACAGAATCACAGAATCCCAGCATGGCAGGGGTTGAAGGAACCTCTGTGGGTCACCCAGCCCAACCCCCTGCCCAAGCAGGGTCACCCAGAGCAGGCTGCACAGCACCGCGGCCAGGCGGGGCTTGAATATCTCCAGAGAAGGAGACTCCACAGCCTCCCTGGGCAGCCTGGGCCAGGGCTCCGTCACCCTCAGAGGGAAGAAGTTCTTCCTCGGGTTCAGCTGGAGCTTCCTCTGCTTCAGTTTGTGCCCGTTGCCCCTTGTCCTGTCGTGGGCACCACTGAAAAGAGTCTGGCCCCATCCTCCTGACCCCCACCCTTCAGATATTTAGAGGCATTTCTAAGGTCCCCTCTCAGCCTTCTCTTCTCCAGGCTGAACAAGCCCAGCTCCCTCAGCCTCTCCTCGTAGGAGAGATGCTCCAGTCCCCTCCTCATCCTCGTACCCCTCTGCTGGACTCTTTCCAGTAGCTCCTCATCTTTCTGGAACTGGGGAGCCCAGAACTGGACACAGCACTGCAGATGAGGCCTCACTAGGGCAGTGTAGAGGGGAAGGAGAACCTCTCTCGGCAGTCTTTTATAGTTTACATTTTTACGAAACTAAACGCAGCGCTGCTTTGATTCGTTCCCTCCCAGCCGTGGTGCCCACGGGGAGCGCTTTGCAGCGGCCTTGGCCGGCAGCTCACACGTGGAGCTCGCTTCGCCCTCGCGTCCTCGCAGGGTCCGAAAGCCGCATGCGCCTGCTCTCACCGCCCGCTTCTGTGAGCTCCTGCCTCTCGCCCCCGGGAGCATCTGCTCAGCGGCACGGCTTGAGGCAGGGAAGCAAGTTTGTGACTGTATTCCTGTCCTCTACCCCCAAAATTTAGACCTGGCTTATTAGAGGCTGCCCAGGCTCGCCTAACGAGCGCTATGCACTCCTAGTAGCCACCAGACGTTGTATCTTGCTGGCAGTTGGAGCTGAGCCCTTCTTTGGCTAAGAACAAAATAAAAGCTTCAGGGCTGAGTCTTTCCCCCTCATCGGGGCCACGTCCCTGAAGCAGTGAGGGCTCCTGTGCCCCGTCAGCTCAGGCAGCACCTGGAGCTTCCAGCTCCTTGCCCGCATGGGACAGTTCACCCATGTTCAACCATCCCAGTGACTGAAGAATGGGGCCCAGTCCACATAGCACAGGTATTTTTAGCCTACAGTTGTTCACTTGTTATATTTGTTAGTGCTTGTCTAGTGTCTCCTCACCTTTAAAACTAACAGATCCTACACCATGGGGCACCTTAATTTATCACATAGATAGCGAAAGCTAATGACATTGGTCTCGCTCATGTACAGAAGCTTTTGGTCTTGCAGGGTTGCTCCAGTGCTCGTTAAAAGGACAGGCTGGGACAGCTTTTCACCAACTCACCTGTACCGGGGTGGGGCTGGTAAAGCTGGAGGGCCAAACCCCGCTGCCAGCACCTGGGGAATATTGGGGTTGTTTTGGTTCCTGTCTCCTGTGATCTACCAAACCAGACGCATTCCACTGCGAAGCAAAGGCCTTGTCAATCTCACCCAGGCTGAGGTCAGGCGAGGATTTTCTTAATTTTATTACTAAATGAACATTGCACTGGTGCCAGGGCCTCTGCCAGCCCTCGCGTCCCTGACGGTCCCAGCACGGTCCAGCTGGTTGGCTTTGCAGTGGAGCTTCCTTCCAGGCTGGCTTCCCTAACCCAGAGAGCGGAGGGCTCTCAGGATTTGCTCGTGTCGCTGACATTGGAGCACAGAAAGGCAATAGCTCGCTGCCGGCCACGGGGCAGGACCCGACGCCTTGCTCGGGACGCCTGCTCAGTGCTATCCCCCCGCTGAGCCACGACGAAGGGCCCGGGGGGCTGATGGACCCCCCTGACCCCACACAGCCACAACCCCAGGGCTGATGGCACCGCAGAGAGGAGCAGACCTGGCGAGGGAGTTAGCAGCACGGGGCGGATAGGCACAGAGACGAGGTTTGTAAAGGAGAAGCGATATCTTGTTGTCTGTCTATTTCTTAACCTGAATTTCTCTTTTTGTCTCCCATACTAGACAGCGGGGGCAGCTGGGATTGCAGCTATTTTGCAAGTCCCGCTATTTCACCGGGAGTATTTCATATATACCAGGATCTGCCTTTGTACTGTAACCCAGCACAAGAAAATGCCTCATCTTTCATTGCATCGCTCTAATTCTAAATTAATGGCACTGCCCAGCAGGATGCACACAGCAGCAATGGCACGTTCTTGAATGTCAATGTTAAGACCTATTTATTCTCTATTTTTTTTTTATTATTTTTATTTTTAAAGCAAGACTGGCGCTGTAACTTGCAGCAGGCTGGCACACCCCAGCCAGGGTCACCGACAGGGGAGCCGGCTGGTGGCAGCTCTCACACCAACCTTGTTCTCCCCAAGTAGCGCCTGCTCCGTCGCCATCTCCTGTTTTCTCCAGCCTAGGGTAGAGGAGCAGGAGACGTCTACAGCATGGGGGGGTAAAAAAGCAAAGCAAAAGCAAGGCTTAGATGGAAATTTGTCCCCCTCTGCAGAAACCCAAGCATTCCCAGCCAGCAGGAGCAGCCTCCTCCCAGTCTTCATGGCAGAGGGAGCATGAAGAAGTTGGTTTCTCCCGGTGCTGGACAGCCCCAGAAACCAGAGCTCGGGGAACATGCGCACATGCGCTGCCCTGATGCGGTTCTACGCCTGCTGGAAATGTTTTGCATTCAAAAATCTGGCATTTGCTGTTGAGCAGAGCCCCCGGGACGCCAACCCTGCAGCTGGCCCTGCGAAGGTCCTGCTTGCAGAGCCGACTCGCCGCGGCCGCGTGCATGGGTCTGCGGGCCGGCGGGGCAGGCGGAGCGGGATTAAAACGTAGCTCCTTAGGAATTAGGGGGAGGGAGGGAAAGGATCGCCACCTCAAATTAAATATTGCAGTAAATGACAAGTAGAACCTTTTACAGGAAAACCTTCCGTATCGAGCAGGTTTTTATTTCTTTCCTGCTAGTGAGGTGTGGATGCAATGGCCTGGACACACCCAGAGCACAAGCGTTGGGTGTCTGTGCTGGACGCTTCAAGGATCTTCCTTACCCCCTGCCCCTTGTCCCCCCCACCCTTCCCACAGAGGTTCAGTTGTGATGGACTTCAGCAAGCTCATAACCCTAACACTCCCACCCCACTCTTGTTTTGCAGATTATATGAAAGAATCTGTGTGCAGCTCCAGCACTTGTTCTCTGAACAGCAGTGAAAACCCATACGCCACCATTAAAGACCCCCCCATTTTAACATGCAAACACTCCGAGAGCAGCTACGTGGAAATGAAATCGCCTGGTCGCAGGGAGTCCCCGTATTCCGAAATGCCAACGTCATCGACAGCCAACAAAAACATCTACGAAGTTGGTAAGGGGCGCGGGCGGCAGAAGGCCGGTCCCAGCAGTTGGTGGTTTTATTGTAGAGGCCAATTTGCTTTTTTCCTTTCCCGACTCCAGTAGCACGGACTGGGCGCAGCACAGGGAGGTGCTGGCTGTGGGAGCAGAGCTGTTACTGTTGATTCGGGGAGCTCAGTCCCGGGCGGGGGCCTGGGCTGTGGTGGAGGATGTGAGCTTGGTGCAGCTCCGAATTGCTCCTGCCAGCAGAGCAGGGCTGCATCCCCTCTCCACGCTCATTTTAAACCGCCACAAAGCGCAGCTGCGAGATTTTGAAAGCACAGAAGTGTTGGCCTGAAGACACTATCTGCAGGGCTTCGGGAAGTACCTGCCCTTGGATCCACGCGGTGTTTTCCTCCTGCGCTGCCAGTAAAGCGGCGAGGGGAGGAGATGGTTTGGGAAGCTGATGTTCTACGCTTGTGACAAAACACATGAGCAGAGTAACGAGCTTTGCACGCACTGCCAGTTACTGTAACCTGGTTTTCCTTGCTTCCCCAGAGCCCACTGTCAGCGTGGTCCAAGACGCCCGCGGTCGGAGTGCCAGTTACCTCCAAAATCCATACGACCTGCCTAGGAACAGCCACATTCCTAGTCACTACGACCTCCTCCCCGTAAGGCACAGCCCGACGCACGGGCCATCTTGGGACAAGCAGTCTTAAAGGGATGGACTTCACTGGTGCACTGTGCTGCAAACACAAACTGGGAGGAAGCAAGAGAGAAGACAATCCTTTTCTGCGCTGCAGGATGCTGACGGGACTTCAGACTGTCTTACGCAAGGACCTGACGTAACACAACATCAGCTTGGGCCAACTGCTGCTGCATGATGTTATTTATAAAGACATTTTTGTATGGGTAACGGGAACTAACGAGAACCTCCTCCACACGTGACTGGAGTACGTCACCCAGGAAGGTGTCTACATGCTCCAGGCAAACACTCTCTGTGGTGTATATTCTAACCCTGGCTTTGCTGTAAAATAAAACACAAAACCATGCTAAGTAGAAGGACTTACAGATGTACATTTCTACCAACTGCATCGAGAAACCTTTTACTGTTAGGAACAAGGTGACGAGGAATACACTGGAATATATTTTACATCTCAGTCATGGAAATGGACATTTTTCTGAACAAAAGCAGGGAAACTTGTCATTTCACTGTCTGGAAACCCCATTTACTGCCATCACCATGTGCAACATGTGCAGCTCATGCCTGGTAATTAGTACTGAGATTTTCATCTTTATATTCAGTACCAGGGTGTTTGAGTTGAAGACTATTAACACAGACACATTCTGTGTGGTTTTTACAATGTAACATCTTGGCAAATGTCCCCTGATCTGTGCTAATGACTTCAGTGTCAACAACGAGTCTCACGCCCAGCTTACCACACTTTTAACAAGCCTATCAAATACTTTGATTGGCAGAGATAGGCTTTAATCTCCCTTATACAGCTTCTATTTAGATGAATCCACCAGATCTGTCAGTTGGTGTAAACTGATGCACCTTCCTTTACTCCCCTGGGACGCTGCAGGTTTGCACAGACTAACCCTGCTTTGGTTTCCTTTCCTAAAGCTACGCCACGTCAGCTTCTCTAGACCATCATTGCAAACCATCCCATCCTGTGTCACTTCGCAACACGCCATTTACGACGCCCTTTAAATTGATGTGCATTACCATGTAGTGCAACTTTACCCGTTGGTGATTCTACCTGAAATGTCATTAAACGGAGCTGAAACTGGGTTTTCTTTTTCCAACAGCTGTTTGTGAAGTAATTACCAAGGAGTTGGCGCATGGCAAAGTTTTGGACTAAGCCATCATGGTTTCTTTTTTTTTTTTTTGGTAATCTTTGACCTAGAAAGTAGAATCCTTGCTGTTAAGCAGTTCCTTGTAGATTTTGAGCATGAAATAGTATTGATTCTAAGTATGTAATTTTATTAGGCAAACGTGGAAGTAGTAAGTTGATTGCCTCTTAAATATAAGAATTCTGTTGCACATTCACCAATGCAATGGAAGCAGAAGAGAAGGGAACCAGCATCAATCAGTTTGCTCAGAGCACCATCACTCGCGCAACCCGCTGGTCGAGGGGACTGGCGAGAGGAGCCTTCCCGCTCGGCGGCAGCGGCTCGATCCCAGCACGGAGTGAGACCAGGCACCGGCTCACCCTGCTGGGGCCCAGCCTGTGTCCCCACAGACGGGCTCAGCCCTCACATGGGGATGGAAACCCCCAGCGTGGTGGCACCGAATCGCTGTCAGGCTGCACAGCAGCCCTGGGCTCACTGCCCCAACACCCTGGGGTTGGGGCGTGGGGGGCCCCAGCGCGGCTGGAGGAGCTGGGAGCCCGCCGGGTGGTGGGGCTGGCTCCGAACCCCTCCACACCAACCCAGAGCTCTGCAGCCAGACGCCGAGCGGAGCCCAGGGACCCCCGGCTTCCGGAGCAGCAGATTTCCGCGTTGCAGGATAATGCCCAAGTAGTTCCACGAATGCTGCATGTGTGCATGGGGGCAATGACCGATCAGCAATAGTCCTTTTCTTTTCCAGGAAAGCCTTATTTGAGATGTAAGTAGACAATTATTTTGTAGGGCCAGTAGGGATATATTTTATGTACATGAATAGAAAGACTTACCTCAAAAAAATATCAAGAGAAAGGCAGTTCGATAGGGAATTACTCTTGTCAGAGACCTACCTTGACACCTAGCACAAGCAGCCTCAGCTGCCGGCCTGACCAACGTGTGTCTGTGTTGCTGTAAAGTCCGCGATGGGAGTCCAGAGAGCAGAGATATGCTCAGTTTTGGTCCTTTTTTTTGTTTTTTTTTTTTTCAAAGCTGGATTTTCAAACCAAACGCAACAGTGTGCATAGAGCTTCACAGGAAAAAAACAAACAAAACCAACGAAAAAGTACCATCTTGTATATTAGCATTAGCTTAGGAAACAGGCACCAAAATGGCAATACTTTTTTAAGGCAAGACAGATTTGTAATATATTTGTTCAACGTGCAAAGGTATTCTACCTTGTACAAAATAAATAGAATTTCTCTCAATGTGTATTTCTCAAACGTACTCATTTGCAGTTTAAAACCTCCAGCCCGTGTTCAGGTCCGAGCTCACCAGGCGCCAGGGCTGGTCACACAGGGGCTGTCCCCCTCAACCAAAAAAGGGGGGCTTTTTGGCATCCCCAGCGTCGGGCTTACACAGCAGACGTTGCAAGATTTCTCAGAAAAGACAACGCTGTAATTCAGGCTGCAATTTGGAGTTAAAGTAAGGTCCATCTTTAAAACATAATGTAACTGGCTCTGTGCATGCCTGGCAACTCCTCCGGAAGCTCTCGCTCCCCAGCAGTTTAACCGTAGGTAAGAGTCGGAGCAAGAGCCCCCGGCGATGCACAAACCCACCCGGCCTGGCTCCCGCACACCTCCCAGGAGCGACCCAGGGTGAGTGCCAGCACCAGCTCACTCCGATTTTCCGGCGATGCATTTCAGCACGTGCTGTGCCAGTGCTGGGTGACACCGGGGGTTGCCGTGCCTTCCGCTGGGCACTGGCGGGTACGGGCTGGCAGTCACCCCACCGCACCCGGCAGTGATGGGACCGGATGCATGGCAGCCGCCTCAGCAGCCTCGACAGCGCTCCCGGGGAGCCTCAGCAATAAATCACAAGCACAGATTTGCAGCAGAAACAACTCCAGAGTTAATGACTCCCAGGCAACGCAGCGGACTGCTACGTGTTGAACCTTTTTCAATATTTGTGCTTCGTATTTCTAAAAATCTTGTTAAGTAAAGCCCAGCATGTAATCTTCTTATTCGACAAGCCACACTCCATAAGCTATTTAAGTCCGGAAATTCATCAGGTTTGAACAGTTAGAGTAAGTAATTCTAGCTTAATAAAAATGTCTTTAAATCAGCACAATCCCATGTCCTTTCTGCGTAAGAGTCAGAACCTGAACTCCCACCAAACGCAAGAACCACTGATGCTCGCTGAACAGCTTCGGAATTAAGGTTGGGACTTTGAAATATGTAAACAACAGCAACAGCTTTTGGCAAGTAAAGCCAAATTTGCAGCAGTATGTACAGAGTTCCCAGAAGCTCAGAACGCTCCTGTCAGCGCCCAGAAGCAGTGTCCGCTACCATCAGCTGTCCCCTGTCAGCAGAGAAGAGACACCTCAGCCCAGAAGCAACGCCAGCGACAGAAGAGAGCGACTGCTCACCAGCGGAAGGGGACATTCCCCCACCTCGGGTCGGTGCTCAGGTGGATTCATGCCTTGCCCTGTCTCTCCCAAAGCACCTTCTTGTCCCAGGAGCGTCACCCAGCCCGGGGCCAGGTGGGATCCACTGCCGCAGCACCGCCGTGCCCGGGAAGCAGCAGTACAAGACCGCAGAATATGAGCCAGAGGCTTTAAGAGGGAAGAAGCTCCATCTCTGTGCATACACCGTTTGATCTGGCTTTAGAAGGCGATTTAGAAGGCTTCACAAACTATTGCATGAAAATTCTATGGTCCATGGTGCAGCAGTTCCCACGGACATCAGTTTTTGCACAGCATTTCTAAGGCCGGTTTTATCATTATTAAAGTTCTGGTGGGGAAAAAAAAATAGAGAAAATCAGAGTTCTTACTTTGTCTAGCAGCACACGCAGCCATCTCACAGCGGCCCAGGATGCAGACACAGCGCTGCCTGTTGCGAGGCGAAGGAAGAAGCACGCACACACGTGCAGACTCTGCACGGGACAGGGGCGGCCTCAGCCTCCAGCCACGATCTGCACTCCCCCAGGTCTGGTTGCATTTGCAGTTGCTGCAGGAGAAGCATCTTGCACAAAACCATGCAAAATCCAAAGCTGACGTGACAGCCGAGTCGAGCTGCCTGCTTACGTGAACCAGAAAAGGAAGCAAAGTGAAACTCCTCCTGCATTTCCAGTTGACAAATTTAGATCTTGGCCACCCCGGTGATTTGGTTAATTCCAAAACACGCTCCGGTCTGACCAGAGCAAGCGCTGTGAGAACAGCTCCCACCGTGAGCAAGGGCCAGTCCTACCCCCACTGCCCGACCCTCCTGTGGTGCTCAAAGGCCCAGAGCTGCCTCCGTCCCCACCACACGGCCCCGCGCTCTGCAGGCGGTGCTGGGCAGCTGCCGGGACAGCAGGCACCGTGCTTGCTCGTGGCCCGTCCAGCCTCTCTGCACCGCTTCCTCAGCGGGACACCACCGTGGGACCAGAAGGCCTGGCTCACCTGCTGCAGAAGGTGGCAGTTTGCTGTCCCACACACTTTTTTTACCGGTGACAATGCAGACAAAAACCAGGTTTGTAAAACCCATTCAGGGCAGTGCCCAGAGCGAGCCCACAGACTTCCCGGAGCATAAAAGCTTCCTGAAGCTGCCAAACTGTGCCCCAAAAAGCCACAAGCCTCATCTGAGTGAAGAAGGCAACTGTGTTACACGGCCCTGTGGGTTCCTTCTCTGGGGCTACTTCCACTTCAGCGTCTTCTCCCAGCCTGCCCCAAGCAGCTCGTTAGCTGCCAGCAAGTAAAAAACCTTTTGGTTAAATCCCAGCTCTCCCAAAAAGTTCACCCAAAACCATACTCAGTCGTCCCCTGTAATTCTTTATTAGAATCATGGATGAATATATTTTAAATCAATCTAAAAAAATAATGAATCGAGGTACAGTACATGCATAAAATACAAAGTAATTTACAAACAGATCAAAATAGCATCTTCAGAACTAATACCAGGAGGAGAAATGGATTAAAAAAAAACAAGTGACCGACTACAGCAATGCCTTCCGTGTGCCTTACACATCATGAGCACCGCACGACAGAAAGGTTGGGTACGGAACGCAGCTGGCAGCGCCTACCCAGAGCCGAGTGTTCCAAGTGGGTCATATCAGAGTTTGAGAAACGGCCCCTACAATCAGTTACTTCCCTGGAATAGTATAAATAACTGCAGGCATTTACACAACTGACAGTTCTTTCAAACACTGTAGAAATTCAGTGCCTACAGCCCCCAAATCTCAACACTAACGACGTGCTTGGCAATAGCAGATACCACGTGATGCGCAGTGAGTGCAGTGACAGAAGGCACGGTTCATGTATCCCTGGACAGGCTACGCGAACGGATGACTTGCACCGAGCGACAGACCACAGGAGGAAGGCAGGCATCCAGTAAGAAAACTACTCCAGATGTTTTTGTTAAAGAACACATACCAAACCACTGGAATAATTTAAAAATACCGGATGAAACAGAACTGAAAACTCAGACCAGGTTGTGGAAGTTACTGATTCATCAACTCAAGCATTTGAATATCTTAGTACACGCGGCAGGTATTAATAAGTGTGATATGCAATAGGTGACAACACCCTTCAGCTCTGTGTATCATAAAAGAAACAAGGCATCCTCAAACCCTGACACCACCAGCTCTGTGGAGGCCAAGCCTGGGGCAGCACACAAACACGCTGCGTGTGCCGGCGCAACCCTGCATCAGCTGCGCAGCGCGCGCTCTGGCTCCCCGCGGACGGAGCCCACCAGCCTCCCGCAGCGCTGCCTCCCGCCACAGCCTCCTCTGCAGCAGGCGCCAAACCACAACAGCTCGCTCACAGGTAGCGAGAACCCTGCTGCTTGTTCGCAAGAAATTCTCTTTTCTCCCCCATAATATTGTATTAAAAAAAAAAAAAATCCTTAACTTGATAATCTGAAGATGTAGCAGAAAACATTTAACTTACATTAAAATTGCACTTCAGAGCAACGGGCATTTCAACAAGCTTCAGACGCAGTATGCAACACTTTCAGACAAGGAAAGATCACCCTGCCCAGCGATAATTTCCTAGCTAACCTGACAGTAATTGTTTTGCGAGGAGCTGAGTAACATCTTCAAGTGCTCACTAACGGCGTCTGCTCTGACTAGCGGGCATCCTGTTGGAAAGAGATCAGATCAGTTCCGAACAATCTACTGAACCAAAACCGACAAGTCGGTGTTGGGAAAAATACTGCAGCCACACAGAAGCAACGGATTTATAAACACTGAAATCAAAGTGTTTAAGACATGGAGAAATTCAGAAAGGATAAGCAGTAACTAAACACAAGAAAGTAACCACGAGAATTACAAATATATTTAAACCTTGGACCTGGGGAATATACACAGCCTGTTAGGAAAGAACGCGCAATTCTATATATTCTGACAGCACTGCATCTTTGGTTTGTTTTCAGTGGTCGGAGGGACGTGAATGGGAACCACGTTGTTGCTTGGAGACATGTCGTTTTCGCGTCTGTCGGACATCTGCTTCTGGGAAACAATACGATAGATCTCTGGAAGATGAGAAAGAGCGAGTCATTACACGTGCACCAGCAAAACACCATCACAGAATTAAATCTGGGGGAAACCAGGCATAAAATACATAAAGAGTTTCTATAGTTTTGAAACTCTACAGGTAATGCACAAAAGCTTTCACAAGAAGCTCAGTTGTGATGCTTTCTATATCCAGAAAATAAAATATATTTTTGCAAAAGAAACGAGTTTTCAAACAACTGTTTTACTTCCCTTGAGATAACAGTTAGTAAATGGACAGAATTAACAAAATTTTTTGCTAGGAATTGGAGACTGTGTGCCCCATCAACTCCTCCTGGTGTTCTTCAGGCTCTGAGGAAAGCAGCCACAGTTTGCAGAGGTACCCACAGACAACAGCAGGATTACAAAGAACCTCTCAGAAGTTCTCTCTCCGACAGGACTGTGAGGACAAGTTCTTCCCTCTCAGCATGCCTATCACGTATGACAGCTTGCCCATCATCCAAGGGTTTTAAATCTTCAGACAAGGTCTATTGGGGCCCAAAAGAGGAGACTCAGCCTCTCCAGCAGCACACAAACCCTTTAGAAAATTCACTGTGTTGGAGCAGCTAAACTTCAAGACTCAGGAGAAGGAACACGGACTCCAGACAAAGAAATTCCAGTGTAAATCGGAGAGCATGGGTTAAAGTCCCGTGCCTTCCCCAGAGCGATGCCGGGGGGAAAACGCTGCACCCCTGCACCGCAAGCCTTGCCCAGTTTCCTGGGATTTGCTGGCAGCCGATGGCGTGTCTGTACATAAACTCGGAGTAGTAACAAAAGCACTTTATTCAGCCGCTCAGAAGAAAGAGCAAAGCATGTGTAGCGCCTCACCCCCAGAAAGGAAATAAAGCATACCAAAAATAGCACACGGGGAACTCACTTGCAAATTTGAGTTTTAAAACCATTAAAGTTTACAAAAACTAAGCAGCTTGTTAAACCTCAGTTTAACAAACAGCTTCAAAGCGTTCCAGGTTCAGCAAAAAGCCGACCCTGAAACGACAACATCGCGTCTCCTGCTTTGCACAACAGAACTGCGCGCCGGCAACAAATACAGAGCGGAGGGAGCTGGGGCCCGCGCCCGACCCGCGTGCTCCAGCTCCCTGCCCTGCCCCGAGGTTTCCGATAAGCCCAGGCTGCAGAGGGCGAGGGCTCCCGCAGAGCAACGCGGGACAGAGCGCAGCTCTGGCGAAACGAAGCAAAGGTCCAAGTTCTTCTGGAGGTCTGAAGTCTCTTACCAGCTGGATAATGACTGTCCACACGCACACACCTCGCCTGACCTCACACCAAGACACGTCCTTTCCACCAGAAATCTGTCATTAGCGAGCAGCCTTTGTTCGGAATTTTAATGAGCTGCTGCTTCATGCACGTCCTGACATCATTTCAGTACTGGAAATGGAGCAGCCTCGTGCAGAGAGGTCCTCTTTGCTGCCAAGGGCTGATCCCACGGCTGAGCGTCCACTTTCACAACAGCAGGAAGAGAGAGCACCGAGGAGCTAAAGGGTCCCTGACAAACAGGGCTTGAAAACCTTACCCTTGATGCAACAAGCCTGCGCTGATCCAAGCTGCCAACGCAAACAGAGGCCAAGTGCTCCCCAGGAAGAGGAAGAGCAGAGCTGCACGCACCCGTGGGACTGCTGGCAAAATAAAAATCTCTCACGCAGATATTGTGCTGTATCAACGGGCTGTGCAAGTGACATCAATCTCTGCAAGTGGCACTTGGAAAGAATCTGCCTGTTGGGCCTCCAAACTGACAGCTCAGACTCAGACAGGGATTCACTGTTTAGAAAACCAGATTTTACACAAGTAGTTACAGGTCCAGTCACTGAGGCAATCAAACCAGAGCCACACATGTAAAAGGATTTTCCAATTTCACCCTTTCTCGAGTTCACTCTTCCTTCCAACTGCCCTACACCCAAACGGCGTCACAAGTTCAGTGAATCCCAAGGAATCAGATCGTTAAAGCTCCCGGTGGGAACCCGCCGATCAAGCTCAGCCTCGCCCTGCGGCAGGCCGCTCGACGCGCAGCAGAGTGCCTGTGTGCGGGGCTGGGCGCACAGCCAGCTCACCTCCGAGTGCAGAACACTGCCCGTTCCTGCTCAACAGGAGAAGGCTCTTGCCGCCTTCATTACTGGAAACTCCAGTAGCATCCTCAGCAGCAGCAATCCCCCATTTCCCAGAGAACCTCCTGAACAAGCTCACAGCAGTCCCCAACACAAGCTGTCACACACTTGCCCTGTAAGCAAGGGCTTGCAGCAGGGTGCCCGCAGTGCAACGCCCTCATCTTCAAGCCAAGATCTTCAGTAAACAGCCCTGAATCCTTAAAAACCACCTTAACAGCATTGATTTCTCTGCTGATACAGGGTCTATCCCTGTTGACTCTGGGAATGTACTTCCATGACCCTCGCTTCCACAGCCTCCCAGCAGCCCTGCGAGGCCCTTTTGTAAGCAGGTGATAGCCTTTTAACACTATATTGGTGTTATGAGGTTTTATTCCCGGATTTTTGGTGACAGTTTCACAGCTGCGCTGCCTGAATCTCCTCGCCAGAGCCCCACGTTTGTTGCTCACTGCCACCTCTCCCTCCTCCGCAGCGCAAGCCTTTGTGCAGCCCCAGCGTACTGCCCCAGATGCCAGCCTCCATAGCTAAACCCTGCCCTTCCCCGGCTCGGCTGCACGCCGTCTCACCACATGCAGCTGTGCTGCTGTGAAAGGGGACGTGGGAACAGCTTAAACCTGCTCTCACTGGGGCAAAACGCCCAGCAGCAAACCTACCCTGAAACTGGCCCGCACTGAGGAATGCCAGGCTAATGAAGACATCTGCTTTTTAATGAAGATGCCACACTTCACACTCTGCTCAGTAACTGAATGAGACCTTATTCAGGGCACATTCGGCAGCATACACCACTGCATAATTGGTAACTGTGCGAGACAGGCCTCGCGCTGTAAGAGGGCTGGGAAAACACTGCTGCCTAGGAGCTGCTCGCCCAGCCCTCCTCTGCTCAGCCTGCACTAGGGTTTCATTCCTTTTCAGGTGTACAGAGCTAACACAAGAAGAAATCCCTAGATTTTTTTACATTAATGCTCTGTGATGTTGTTTCCTTGGAGATGGGATTCCTTAGAGATGAAGCCGCAGCAGAACGCAGAAACAGAGACAGCACAGAGCCGGGCAGGGAGCAGAGGCACACTCTGGTTTACTTCCAGGATGCTTCACCCTGCTGTGAACGCTCAGAGGGGAAAGGATTATAATACCAGTCTCTCCTATTTGCCAGATGATACAAAGCAGCTTTGTGTGCACAACAATCAGCCCTTGAAGTCTAGACATCCTGCAACAGCAGAATTTGGACAGGGACCATTACTCTAAGTCACAGAAGGGAAAGGTCCCCAAACGCACCCCTGGTACCCGCAGCAGGACAGGAAGCCCTCTAGAAGTAAGATACAACCCCCTCAAAGTCCTCTATAATACAGGGAGAGGAAAGAAAAGCTTTCTCCCCTTTCTTCCACCTGTAAAACCCGCAGATCCCACACTCACTTAGGCTGTACTAACAAAAATGGATTCCCATTTCCCATGCCCAAAGCCACGTATTCAAAGTGGCTTAATTTGAGAATCTAGGTGTGGATAAGCTACACCTCCGAGGGAAGTACTTCTACAAGTTTCCAACACTGTCCCAACCAGACCAGCTTCAGGAGAGCTGGAGAAGAAAGGAGTTTTGCTACAGACTTGAGTCGCAACCCCCCGTTCAGGAAAGATCTAAGCAGGCGTGTGAAAAGCATCAAGAAGCGCCTGGATGTCTCTGTGGTGCAGCTCCCCGCGCTGCAAACGCTAGCAGAGCTGGTGCAGCAGCACACCCTGCCCCTTCTGCCAGCCACCTCCGCTCGCAGCCCGCGGCTTCGCCAACTTCCTTCTTCAAAGGACGGCGAGCGTTCCACCCGCGGGCACTACGCTGGGAGGCAGCCTGGCCAAATACCGGCTATCCATGATTCTGCAGGGCCACTCTGAAAACCGCATTCCTCAGATGACTGCTCCCCTCTTTCCTTCAAAGCAGATCATTAACAGAAGCAGCCAGCTGTGAAGTGTTATCGTGAAGTTCACTGGCAGAACATTTGTCCTTAGCATGCCAGTCACAGCCGAGATGGAGCCAACCTGCTGCTAATGCATTATTTACTTCGTCTTTATCTCCCTGAAACAGGAGCTCCTGTCTGGAGGGAACCACAGGCCCACTAATCAGCACAAGTGCTTCTTCCAGCAAAGTTGAACCAGCCCCTCCCGAACAAGGATCCTATCCACATACCCAAGAGCTCTTTACCCAAAACACTGTCACAGCAACCTGCAGGGAACACTGACATTTGTGGGAAAGCAACAGCCTCAACAATCTGTCAGAGTCCACCAAGGGCAAGTTTTAATCACTCATTCTCCCATTACAGACTACTCTCCCTTACAGAAAAATTAAACCAGAAAAAAAAAAATCAAACCTCCATGAATTAGAATCCAAAATAACTTCTGGAATAAAAGGTACAATTGGAAGCATGCGAGGACAGATAAAGAAACCGCCTAGTCTGTGCCCAGGAGGTGAACTGCTTCCCCACAGCAACAGGAGCACATCACCCCAGCATCACACAGCTCTGTGGAACGAAGGTAGCAGCCCAGGGCATGCAGCAAACTTTCCACCTCTTCAGCCGTCACTGTTATCGAGACCAGAATGGCCCAACAGGAGATCGGGGCAACTAGGTGACCAGTTTATATTGGCTGTGACAGCCTGACAGCCACCTCAGGAGGGGGTAAACAATGTCTGATATATTTCCAGTTCCTTTTTACTAGTGCTGGTGCTGAATGAGTATGAAAGTTAATTAACTAACCTTCATCTGAGAGCCCTGATCCCCTCCGAACACTGAAAGGCTGTTCTGCATTACACACTGCACATTTGGCCAGAATATGACCTCAAAGTTCATCCTGAGAGGGGCTACACATGCATAAAGGAAGAAGTTGCAGGTTTTAGCAGTTACAAGCAAGCAATAAAAATGTCCTTCTCCTGAAAAAGCCATGCCCAAATTCACGAGCATTTTTGACAGGACTGCTTTTAGGTAGGTGGAGAAGACAGGAAATCCAGCAGGCATCCCAGATACCGTCATGTTCAGCCACTCCTTAGCCATCCACCCTCTTGCTGGCATCAGTAGTGAGTCATGTAGAGAGTAAATGTAGGAGCTAACTTAACTTCCCTCTTTTTTTTCCTTTTTAATTTGTGCAATGTTGAATTACAACCAAATGACTACACTGAGGTTAAACGGGAACCACATGGTTCAGCTGAAGAGGAAACAAACTCAAGTTCCAGTCCCAGCACTGCACGAAGCAGCGAGATGACAAGCATCCCTAGGCACTCCTGATTCATCTAACATGGACACACTTACTGTTTTGCTAGTATATGGACAGGAGTAGTACTGCTTATCGATCCCGTGTAAAAACCACAACAGAACCAGAACCTGTCGGAGGCCTCTTACATCTACGGGTAAGACAAAATACAGATGGACACAGGCAGATAACATTCCAGCAGCCTAACAACTCCCTCCCTCCACTGCTGTGGTCTTCATAAAGCATTTCAAACTCCTCAACAAAATGCTAAAAGCACAAGAACTTATACTTCTGTCACACTAAACTTCCTAGCTGCCTCCTCACCTGCAGTTCCAGTACAGCTAACAAGCCCTTTTTGGTGCATTTTTAAAAGAATGTCTAAATTAGCTGGCAAAGAGAAAAAAATTAAAAACTATGTCACAGCAATGAGATCTGATTCATGAGACACATAGCTTAGAAGCTGGGCCACTGCTCATAGCAAACAGATCGTGTAGCCTGGCACGTGCTACACTGGGAAGGAGTTTACATTTGCAACTGGGAAACATGTTGGAGGCACTCAGAAAAAAACAGATTCCCTGGCACACCTAGACCAGCGAGACACACCAAGAGAGAGGAGTCCCTCAGATGTTCTGAAGACCCAGACTAGAGATTTAGAGAGGCATTTGCCAAAGCTGGGAATGACAAGAGCTCAGAAACCACACAAGCCACTGCTGTCCCACTATGCCCTGAGCACACAGCAACACAGAAGTCCCACTTCAGCTAGTGATTTCCACACCAACTTGTGAATTCCTATCCTAGCCTTTATATGCCATGGTTAAGTTAAGGTCCCCCATGGGGTCGTAGCTGAATGTCTCAGACTCTTAACAAGTTTTGCCTAACTAAAAAAGGGTTTAAATAACAAGGAAGTACTTATCCACAGAGCATAAAAAATGCAGCACTCGCTACCATCACGCATTTAGAGAGGCCCGAAGTCCAGCCAGGACCACTAAATGCAATGACACTGACTACCCTGCAGCCCAGGAGTCGCTGCGTCTCGTCGAAGGAAGGATCTCCACGCTCTCCTCCCTTTTCCCTTGGCAACTGCTATGGTCACCATTAAAGACGGAAACAAACTAGATTGACTTTTCCTCTGATAAGCAATGGCTGTTTTAACTTGATGCTTGCATGAGAGAATTCTTTCCCATGGGCACTCCCTGCAACATACACAAAAGGGAAACCGAAACGAATTAGGCTGACTAGAAACCTGGGGCAGATCAAAGTGAACAAGGATTCATTCCTGAGTTCAAGGCTGGCCTTTCAACTGTGACACTTCAAAACTGGACTCCAAATCTTACGGCTGTGAAGAATCATTAAATTGCTTAATAAAGTGTTTAAAATTTTCCTAAGAAATGCCTACTTGCGTCATCTCTGAGCAGCCTTCTGCCCTCCCCCTTGAAACACAAAGCACTAGATGACTCACCTGTCAGAATAGTCTGGAAAGCTGCTTCCACATTTGTAGAGTCTAAAGCAGACGTCTCGATAAATGACAAACCATTCTTCTCTGTGTGGACAGAAATACTACAATTAGAGGAGTATACCACAGAGCCGTTTCCCATCTGGAAGAGCTTCTGTACCAGATTATATTTGTGACGTTCCTGACAAGACACACAGGTTATCAACAAAAAGAACAAAGTTGTGGGTTTTTCCCCTGACGTGATCTGAAAGCAGCACCGTCCAACACCAATATTAGGATTTACATTCCTCCTCCAGCACAGGGATCAGCCCAGTGCTGTGTCCCTTTGAGGCACACCTTCCTGCACCACCGCCAGTGAGAGTGTGTTGCATTTTCAAGAACTGTGTGAGGAAGCTTCCCAGATTTTTCTTTAACCTCGTCAAGTCTCTCCACTTCCCACCTTCTGGTATGCCACAGCAGCTTATTTCACAGGGCTGCCCATGTCAGGGGAACGACTGTCCTCCACCCGCAGGCAGGGATCCTCCCCAGCCATAAACTCTGCAAATGCAGCTATAGCAAGCCTTAACGTAACAAACCCAGCTACACTCCTGCATGAAAGAAATTTGGCCCAAAACAAGGCAAGATTTACAGAATCTAGAATTATTTTTCCACAGATCTTAATTATGTAACAAGACTCAGAGAGCCAGCTTAACGAAAGTCTGTTCAGCCACAGGCATCTGTGTAGGGCTCCAGATCAGCTGGTACAAAGGCGGCAAGATACAGATGCAAAGCTACCACCATACAAGAAACCCAAACCTAAAGCCACAGGCACAGTTTCTGGGAGAAAAAGCAATGCATAGGCAAGAGAATAAATCTGGTTTAAAATCTTCAAGTGCCTCTGGCTGATTCTTGAAACCACATCAGCAGGCATGTTCTACAAGGCTTCCTTTCTGACTGAATTAGAGAGAGGCAAACACCAGTATGTGACGCTGAGAAACATCACCAGCGGCACTCTTTTTCCTCCCACCGGCACACTCGCGTATCCAAGACCAGACAGGCAGCTCCCCAGACAGTTAGCGTCAGGAAATTATTGCAAGTCCACTAACCTGCAAAAGCTCTGGCCTCATCTGTAGGGACTGCTCTCAGGTGGCGCAAGTCACTCTTGTTTCCCACAAGCATGATTACAATATTGCTGTCAGCATGGTCTCTCAGCTCTTTCAACCATCGCTCTACATTCTCGTAAGTAAGGTGCTTAGCAATGTCGTACACCAATAACGCCCCTACAGCTCCGCGATAGTACCTGTGGGGGAAGAGACGTGTTAGAGAACCAGCAAGAAACATCATGATTAAAAGTGACAAGCTACTGTGCAGTAATAGGAAACAGCTATTACTAAGACAGCTATACAAAAAACTATCCAGAAGCAGGCTACGTGGGACTTGAAGCAGTGAAATAGAGCATCCAGACTAGGTAATGTCACAGGACCACCAGAGCAGCCAGGACAGCTGAGTCTAGTGGGTACACCACGTCCCATGCTCGTGGGGAGAGCCTTGCATCCCAAAAATGAACCTCTGGGATCTGTGGGGAGCTACTGTCACCTGCAACCTCTGATCCACTCCTGAAACAGCCTCCCCCACCCATCACTGCGGGTGCAGAACGGGCACAGCCCACAGCAACAGAGAGACTTCAGAATGACTCACTGGATCACAGAAATGTCAGCCTGAGCTATTCCCTTCAGAGGCCGCAGCTGATCTCCTTCAGGCCACAGAGAGGCACAGCAATGCACCAAAAAGAAACAGGCTGTGTTCTCCCACCCCACAATTACCTCCAACTTCATTTAAATCCAGCTGTTGCTATGATTTTCTTCCAATTAAATAAGTACACAAAATGAGCAGTCTTTCCTTGCTGCTACAGGAGGCTTTCTGGTCTTACCACTGACAAAACCTCCATGAACATGGGTATTACTTTATCAATCACTTGCATTGAAAAGAGTCTCTCAAAGCCCTTGCATTCTAGGCTTGAGATGTCTCCAGTTACGCATCATGAGAGCACTAAGAAGCAAATCAGTTTGTGCAGAGGGACACCATATCAAGTTTCTGGGCTGAATAATATTTAAGCTTCATTACGCATAGGTTGTGGATATTACACAATAAAATACAAACACCCCCATGTGCAGTATCTGAGGAACTGGAAGGGCCCAAAACGACCCTCCTCAGCTGTACAAGCTATCACTTACGCTGATGTTATAGCTCGGTATCGCTCCTGCCCTGCTGTGTCCCATATCTGAGCCTTTATTGTCTTCCCATCAACTTGAATGCTTCTTGTTGCAAACTCTACTCCAATGGTGCTTTTGCTTTCCAAGTTAAACTCATTGCGAGTGAATCGAGACAGAAGGTTACTCTTGCCTACTCCGGAGTCTCCAATAAGTACAACTACAAGACAAAAATGACATAAGAATCAGATTCCAGGTGTAAATAATACATTGACAATCATCTGCAATAAACATTTCTTTTCCAGAATGAAGCATGAAGGAAAAGAATGGCAAAACCACCACCCCTGTCACGGGTCTACTGTCCAAGTGTTGATATTTCTAGAGAACTAGAGCTGCCACATTCACCAGCATTTTGAACAGACGTTAGACTTGACTTTTACTTGTTCCATTTCAGTCTCCTTCGCCCAACAGCCAAGCACCTTTCTCCTCCAGGGAGAATATACATGGCTGTCACTGCAAAAGTTGGGGACAGTTTGGATTTCACATCCTTGTAACAACACTAGAACTAAAGTACAAAACAACAACCCCACACCATGCAACTGAAATCCATTTTGCTGAAGAAGTCCAAAACACAGGGCAGGCAGCAGACTCTGCCTGCATTTTACACCCCTCACACCTTCGCAGAAGAAATGTTCCCCACTGGGGCAGAAAATTCAGTGAATGGAAAAAAGAACCACCAAACCCCCAAAACCCGCAAGACCACCTGAAGACATCAGCTGAGCCACAGCACTCTGCCCTTCCGCAGTCCCTCACTGCTGCTGTCACTCCTGGCCACTTGAGAGCAGTTTCAGGCTCTGCCCTAAAACACTGCTGGGGTTCAGGTGGGCCTCAGACCCACCATCCACTCCCCCTTCCCTGGCTCTGCTTGACTCATCACAGCACCAGTGTCAAGCAAAGTAGCTTGGATTCAGCTGTGCTTAACAGCAGATTGACAGAAGGTTTAAAGTCCAGTTCCTACATGAAGTGTCACAAGGATTCGCTGCAATATCCTGTAATGCTGAGTTGAAAAGTGCAAGTTTAAGTGTAACTTCAAACTCACCACCAAGAGGCAGGCCCCTGGACGAAACACATTCAGACCCCTGAGTCACACCAACAGAAGCCTCTCCGGATGATCTTATGCCCTTAACGAAGACAAGGTACTGAACTGGTAACAGAAGGAAACGGAGCAGGACGAGTAAGGTCCTTGAGAAGAATGAGTAATAACCTCAAAGTTCAGCAGTGAATCAAGACCAGCCAAAGCAAAAGGGTGACAAAAAAAAAAAGTTTCAGCTATGCTTGCTTTGAACAAGCAGAAATACTTGCTCAGTAACATACATCATTTAACAGTTCAGTCACTGCAACACAGCGTCAAAGATTGTGTGGTACAACAGAGGAATGAGCGCACCAAACACACTTCAGTCACATGAGAAACCCCCCACCGAGTCTTAGTCTAGCAACGCAAATACTCCCATCTGCTGCCGCGCCACACAGCACCCTTCTGAACACCATCTTCTGTTTAAATAATGCAAAACAATTCTGACAAATGAGATTTTCTCTGGCTCTAAGGGCAGAGCAGCACCTTTTAAACACCCTCCATAAAAAGAAAATTGCAGCAAATGCTAGCTTCAAACACGGCCTTGTAAAGAATATTTCATCAAAACAAACATCTCTCCAGCTTCCTCTGCCAGCTGACTCAGCACACAGGCAGCCAAGCTACAGAAGTTGCACCAAGCACGGAGCAGCTCTGTTCACCGCTTCTGTTTATGAAGATCTCCAGTGCAGGTAGGTGGCAAGCACATACGCTGAAGGCAAGCAGGATTCCGCTTTCCTACCTGCCAGGTCAGCACCCTTCAGCATCAGCTGCCCTGACACAGCTGAACTGCTTTGCTGGCACAGGAAGATGCTAAACTGTAATAAAGTTGGTGCAGGGGACAGGTCACCTAATTGCATCATCACCACCTGGCAAACTGCCATAGCTTTCCTCTTTCACTGGCAAATAAGTTCTTCAACACTGTTTTGGCAGGTTTAGGCCACGGTTATAGATGGCATCACATTTGTACTCACTGGGACATGTTATAAACAACAGGTTCCCTCCTAGGAGGCAGAAGTTGCCACCTCCCTTCGCACACCTCAGTCCTGCCATCACCCAGCATTAGCTTCAGCAGCAGCTGAAAACTTCTCTAAACAAGAAAAGCATAACACAGACATAATTTCTTTTCCCACCAGGACACATCATACACCTGTTAAGTATTCCCCTCAAGCATATTTCTGTTGTTCAGTGCATATTTCAAAGCACAGCTTTAAGTCATTTAACAATAGACGACTGATTAATTCCTTTGCCAGGTTTCTTTCCTTACCTTGTCTGAATCCCATGCTGCTTAAGTTCTGAATGGTTTTCAGCACCAGATTAATATGTACCAATTAAAAGGGGAAAATATTAGACTTTCCTCCTTGAAGTCAGCTATTTCCTCCACTTAACTGGGCCACTGCAGCTCCTCTTAAACACGGACACAGAACAGCTTGCAATGTCAGCAGGCGTCTAAGACTCCTCACTCTTTCTGCACTTCTGCCAGTCCGAGCAAGCATCACTCTCTGAATATAATTATGAACTGAAACAGCTTTAAGATCCACTCAGACTGTATTATTAATTTTAATTTTGCTTTCCTTATCAAACCACTTCATTTTGATACTTTGTACTACACTCTTAGCACAGAAATACAGCAGGAATGACGCTGGATGGCTGAATCCCGTTCTAAGTATCCCAGGCAAACAGTTTCTGGGAGGGAAATGACATTATTTAGTTCTATGTTAAAGCTAATTGTTCCTGCACACAGAGTTTTATTGGGCTTTTCTTCCAGAAACTCACTCCTAATGGTGAGAAATTGCCTTCTAATTTCCAGAAGAAATTAGCGGTCAGCTGATGGTGGTGTTCACGTGCCAGCATTGTCCATTAGCTTATTAGTTTCTTCTCCCAGTGGTGTTTATGCTGGGATATTTACAGAAAGCGACCGCATCTTTTCTCAGCTTTGTTCTACTAGCTAAGTAAGCCAACCTCCCAAATGTTTCCTTATAAACAGACCGTCCATTTCCCCAAACATCTGCCCTATGAGTTTTCCAATTTTCCTTTCCACACAGTGAGACCCACCACAAATATCATTTGGGGTGAGGTCTCCCTGTGTTGCATACAGGGACTTTAATATTTCATCTCTGCTAGGTGCACCTCCACCTGGAATTATCTTTTTCTGACCATATCACCTTGATGGCTCTGTCTGCCTGCAGTCAGACCTTAATTGTTCCAGCTTCTAGTTGGCAAGCTCTGACTTTACCAAATTCCTGTGAGTCCCCAGGCATAAAACCTTACATTTGGAACCCCACCCCATTTGGAGGACCGCAGCCCTCATCAGCACGCAGCCCTTCCAGCTCTGCGCTGACTTTCTCCTGTACCACCCAACTTCACATCATCAGCAAATTCCTCTACTACATCAGCACTGGAAGGAGGAACGTCTGGAGGAAACACTTCAGCAAGCTCAGCCACAAGACCTATTCTTGACAACTTCCATCAATAACCTTCTTAGGGCCAGCACTTCCCTCACAGGAGCAGCGCCTCAGAACGCGTCGCCATCAAGGGAGATTTGTACTGGCACACCCCGAAAGTCACGAAAGCGATCTCCCCGCCCCAGGTGACTACCATCAGGCAGAGCACTCTTGCTGGTTTAGCGACATGCCAGTTCAATGTCTTTGCAACCACGTGCTTTAAATTCATGCATTTGACTACCTACGGCATTACCACCACAAAGGTTTAAGACAAGCGATGGGGGGGGGAGGAATGAGTATGAAGTCCTCACTACTGGATAAATTAGATTCTGTAATTCCAGTTTTATTTCTGTGCAAGAACAAAACAAGAACTCAGTTTCCTAAGTTTCATGAAAAGCAATTTAGAGAACTATATGTCAAGAAAGGATTATTACTAATTTTTCACCAACATTCCACCTCACTCACCCAATTTTTATTTCTGTTAAACCTCTAACTTAAAGTATTTTCTGAAAATTTCAGCTATCTCATGAAATATGTTACTGACAACCTAATCAGGTTGAAAATAGAAATCCAGCACCACTAGCTTGTATTGTCTATGGTAAAAGTTACTACACAAGTCGTATATTCCACAACTTAAAACAAGTACACCAGCACTAAGGGATTACACTGTCTGAAAACGCTCGTCTCTGCACCGAGCTCTGCTATCAAGAGGCATATAAATAAAGAGCCTGGACACGTCCTCACGACCCCCACAAGAGCTGACGAACACCTCTTCCTGCCCACTTCAGTTGGGGTTTAAAGGAAACCTCAACAAGATGACCCGATTCTACACCTTGCAGGTCGCTGGTGATAAGCCTAACACGACCACATCGTATATCAATCTCCCTCCTCACCTGTGCCCCGTTTTATTCACCCATTCCCTGTCACAAAGAGAACCAGCGTCTCAAAAGCACTTTGAGGTAGGGCTCGTTCGTTACCTCTGCGTACAACAGGTAATGCAGAGCCGGGCCTCCATGCACCCTGCAATAAAATGGCTAAGCCAGCAGCTTGACTGCAGCACAAAGTGCCTCCACATCTAACATGGCGAGGGCACAGGGCTTGCTACCAATGTAAAAGCCAACAGGCATCATGCGACCACTTCTCCCTGCAAATTTCTCTAAACAAAACACACAAGAAAAAAACATTTTTTTCTAAAACCCAAACCATTAAGTAATAAATTAAGAACCTTATATCACCATTATTTTTTCCTCCCATTAAAATCAGAGCAAGACTTCTACAAACTGGACTTCACAGGTCTTGCATTTCCTCAAGCGCAGTGCCAGGAACAGCAGGCAGTGCTCTCAGCTAAACCGAGAAAGTACGAAAGAATACAAAGACATGTGTAGCCAGACAAGAAGAATTCACCAGAAACTGACTTTTTACAAGCTAGGCTTAGGCTTTAGTATATGCCGGAGTGTCGCAACAGAGTCAGGAGAGGGGTGTTTTGTAACAGGTTCTGTGATTTTATCGCACCGCAGCACAGGTGGGCTCAGCTCACACCCACCAGCAGAATCAGCCGGATTTTGACTTACAGAGGCTGTCAGTGGCTGGTGGCTGTCAGGACAAAACCAGAAGCCCCACGTAAACAGACGCGTGGCAGCTGAACTCCAGAGCAGTACAAGACAGCCAGACTAGAGAAACTCACCCAACTATTTTAAACCGAGTCAAACTCTGAACTCGGTCCCACCAACCTACTGCATCCTTCAAGTTCAGAAACCCAGAACTGTCCTACTGGATCAAGTGTCCTTACAGACCAACACCCAGCCCGACTGCCGGAACCCATATCTGAGGAGCATTATGTGTAGCAGAACAAACAGGCTAAGCCTTGTCATAGCAAGCCCTCGCATCTTCAAACAAGCGATGCCTTCAGACTTGCCACTAACCAACCACACTGAAACGGTCCAAGAGACATTCTTCTTCCTCTAAAAATTTGTGCAGTCTTTCATACCCATTTATAGTGTTTATGGCAACGCACCACCCCAAAATTTGCATACACATTCTGTGAGACTTTACATCCTTTTGTTTTCGCTTGCTGCTCAATAAAAGAAGCATTACAGATATCCAGAGAAATTATGACAAACAGTACTTTCCCTATTTGCCCTTATCACTCACTGCTTTAATTTTGATGATGTTGTACATCACTTCAGTATAAGGGACATGAATCCATTAGGTCTTCCTTCTCACTATTTTGATGCCCTTCTCCATCTGTAACTCTCCAATGTCCCTTTCAAAAGAGGTATGCTTATCCTGCCAACACTTCCCCTCAATCCCCAAGGTGCTCATGTCGCAGATTCAGACATTTGCTTAATCCAAGTTCTCATTTCCTTTTCGAAGAGTTTTTCCCTACCTCTTGCCTTTTGGACCAGTGCCTGGCAAGCAGACATTCATTTCAGAGACCTACTTGCAATAATTTCAAAATCATTCCAGAGTGGTGACAGCCTATTTAGCACCACCACCACCCTTGGGAAGTTACCAGAGTTTCCACAATTTGCATTACTCTGCATTTGTTGTGTTATTTCAGCTGCCGCAGTAATCCCAGTTATGTGACGTTGCATCGACTTCCTGCAGTCTACTTTAGCTTTGCAAAACCTTCACAACACCATTTTCACAGCATTCCCTGTACTCCCAGCAGCTTCTATAAATGAGTCTAAACAGAAAAAGCAACCAATTAAGGGGCAATCAATTAAACTAGCTTTGAACTTTTCTATATAGCTGGTTCCCAACTTTGTTATTTGCCAATTATATGCTGAAGCAGGTCCAATATAAGATAGGACCTCTTCCAACAATCTCGCCGTCACTGATATTGCCAGGCCTTCACAGCTAAAACGTTAATTATAAGCGTACTGGCAGAACTGTATGAACAAGTAAAAGTCATGCAATGGTTTTGATAACTTGTACACATAACTACCTACAACAGGATTGCTCAATGCGGTTAAACTAGTGGTCAGCAAGGCCCTCGCCAACGCTGCAAGCTGAGAAAAGAGGCCCTGCTTGGTACTTCCTGATCCGATCTTACCAGCAGTACAGATGACTGATGTATAGTTAGAAATAATGCCACTTCCCACATGGCAATGGGATAAAACAGACAACAAAAAACCTGTAATTCTTCAAAGCTATTACAGGAGCTTAAGGGTACAGGAAAAAAAACACTGATGTTTTCCTTTGCCCAAGTTTCATGACGGCAAGCACTGGGTCTCTTGCTATTACAACATAACAAGCAATACTCTAAATCCTAAATTCAAACTGACAATACCGTATCGCAACAAACAACTACTTTTTACAATAATTTGCTTGCTTTTGCAGCAGGATTTAAAAAAATTGGATAGTCGACTTCAAAACATCAGCGTTTCGGTATACATCTCACAGCACGCCCGAGGAGCCTTCACAGCAGGCCAGCGTTTTACTCTGCGGGGAGCGAAAACCGAGCAGCTAACTCCAGCCTGCGACGCTTTAACCCCGCTGCTGCGGCGTGGCAGGCTGGAGAGGCGCCGGGGCTGGCAAACCAGGTGCTCCTGCTCCCGGGAGCCGCATGCGGAGCCAGGACAGATCCCCGGCCGCGGAGCAGCAGCTCCACTCACCCCTCGCCAGGGGCTCAGCTCGCAGACGACGACAGGTAACACCGCTTCACGGCACCGGCCGCACGGCTCGCTCGCCTCATGGCCCCCCGCACCACCGACGCCCCAGAGACCCCCGAGCAGGGTGTGGCAAGGCCTGAGGCGGCGGGGAGCGGCCTCCCCCGCCGAGGGCCGCGCCGTGAGGAGGCCGCTCCGCACCCCCGGGACCCCCCCCCTCGCACCCCACCGAGGTGACCCCGCCGGGGGTCCCGGGGCGGGCGGGCGCGGCCGTTACCTTTGAAGAGGTAGTCGTACTCGTCGTCGCGGGTGCCCATGGTGGGGAGCGCCGAGGCCGAGGACTGGGAACGGCAGCCGGACCCTCCCTGCAGCCGCCGCAGCGCTTCCGCCCTCCGCGCCCCGCCCCGCCCACGCGCAGGTGCTTCCGGGGCAGCGCCGCGGCGGAGAGAACTCCTTCCGGTGCACAGCCGCCCGCCCGGCCCCGCCCCGGCCTTAAAGGGACGGCGCTGACAGGGCGGCGGGGAGGGTGTTCGGTGCCGGCGGGGCGCGGCCCGTCCCGGTCCCGGTCCCGGTCCCGGTCCCGGTCCCGGTCCCGGGGACAGGCTGCAGCGGGAGCCCGGGGGTGGTGGGAAGGGCCTAGTGCGGGTCGGGAGGGGGTGTGAACAACGTGGTTCCATGGTGTAATGGTTAGCACTCTGGACTCTGAATCCAGCGATCCGAGTTCAAATCTCGGTGGAACCTGGGGTTTTTTTTTTTGTTTTTTTTTTTTCCCTTTCTCTTCTTTGGTTTTTGATATTTTTTTCTCACCTCCTCAGCCCGGAGCTGGGCCAGACCCGCTCCCCGCAGCTGCCCCAGGCAGCCCTCGCCGCCCCACCAGCCCGGTGCCCTGCTCCCAGGTGATGGCTCCCAGACCTGCGGCGGGGTTTGGGCCCGGCTGGCGGGAAGCCCCCCGCGCCTCACGCATCCCTCCGGTGAACCGGAACGCGAGCAGCGGGCGAAGGCGATAGAGCCGGCGGTGGAGGCATCCGAGACCCCAACGAGCTCTGTCAGCTCAGGAGGTGCAAAGCGTCCCCGCTGGTGCCCACCCCGCTCCCCTTCCCCGAAGGAATCCCCTCGGCTGCCACTGTGCCCAGGCAGACACCGACTTTGCCATCAGCTTCCCTTGGCGCAGGCCCGAGACATGAACAGAAGAGGATAAAAATAGCGCTTTTGTCCAAGGGGTTAAACCAAAGCCCCTAAAACTGCTCTTTTTTCCACCAGCTTGCCGTCAGCAGCTGCAGTGCGTTCGCCGTCTCCGCAGCCAGCGGCTGTGTGCTCGTTTCTGAGCATGGAGAGAAACCCCTGGGCATCGGCGGCAGCGCTGCGCATCAGTTACTGTCTGCTGGGACGATAACGAACCGTAACGTGGTCCTCTATTTATTAAAAATAAACAGTTTATGCTGCATCAGAGCTTCTACGCCGGGAGAAGAAAGCACTGATAGCAAAGCCACCCGACGTGTGACCGCGCTGTGTCACACCGCGGGAGCGCGGCTCTCCGGGAGCGCGTGGGTGAGGTCAGAGAGTTGGGGTCTGGGCTCAGGCCGTGTCCTGCCGCCAGCCCCCGGCGTGCCCTGGCAGGTCAGGTACCTCCAGCTTCCCGCAGGGGCACAAAACCCAACGAGCGTTCGGGGCGTCGCATCCCCAGCACCCCGCTCCGCGTGTCCCATGGGAATCATGGCACGTGCCAGTTCCGTAAGGGCATGGCAAGGCCAGACCTCGCAGGAGCAGAACGCACTCTGGTGCTGTAGTGTGCGTCATCTTTAGATTCATGCTTTTTATCTCCAGATGAACCCCAATGCCCAAAATCTGGAGTCTGAAGATGCTTGTCCCACTCCTGCCACTCTTCTCAGCAGTTATCCTACTGCACTGAGTAGTGCATTAAAATTGGTAATGGGTTCTTTGATGTTCAGGGGCTGGGGTATATTTGTAACTCAGTAGTTAACATTTCCATCTCGCATCCTATTTGCAGTTCTCCACTGAATGTTGTTGTTAAAAAGCTGTTCATTTTCTCTTGACATTTCTCAGCCCTGGTTTCATCCTCCAGAATTGATATTAGTTCTAAAGAAAGTAACAACAACACTGATGAAGTATTTTTCATTATCCTCCTGTAAGAGCTGTTCTCCTTTTTGTGTTTTGGATTTTGTTTGTGAGCCTGGAAACACCCTTTATTTACATTTTGCATGTGCGTAAGCGTTAATTCCTCTTGCACCAAAGTGCAGTTGTTCCTCATCTGGAACTGGCTCGTCCTACGCGAGACTTCAGGGCACAAAGTGAGGACAGTGGCTTTTCTGGCTGAGCTAAAAATCAGTCTTGCATTGCTGTACCGCTATCGCTTGTTGAACTCACGACACTACGAAGCAGAGGCGTTTTTACCAGTCGTGCACTGTAACGTGAAAATTTCTGCAGATTGCCATGCGTATGAGCGGCAGCAGGGGTTATTTCTAGCTAAGCCTGTTTAAATGCATTTGATCATTTATAATCAGGTTCTTCATGGTGAAAACTGAAACAGCAGGAAGGACTTTGCATCTTAACAAGACTCAACAGACAGCAGGGCATGAGGATAGCGCTGGGCTAGCAGGGAGCTCCAGAAATCAAAGTCTTGTATTCTGTTCAGTCCTGGGTTAATTTTGTTCCTGTTCAGGCAAGCCCCAGATGAGAATATACAAACCCTTGGGAAATGTCGCTGTCAGCGCAGACTGGTTTTGGCTGCTCTGCTCTTTCTTTGTGTCCCCTCCCGGGGATGGCCTGGGACACCTCCCATGTGTATGAAACATGGCCAAAAAGCAGAGTTCAGGCCTGAAATAACAGAGGACTCTGTGCTCTGGGAATGATGGCTTTTAATGTGAGAAGAGTCACTCAGCGCTGGCATTTCTGCTGCATTAATTGCCATTAGTGTCATCCTTGCGGGAACACTAAATTCATTGCAAATCCTGAATTAGCGCACCCTCGTAATTCTTCGGTTTGTGCTTAGGCGCGACCGTTTGCTGAGGCAACACGTTCCAAGCAACTGGAGCAGAGACAAGGAATGATACTCAGCTGGCCCTTGGATGTTCAATTTAGCGAAGAAAAGAAGCAGAGGTCACACTCATAACTGTGTATTTATGGTTCTGTTCTGGAAATTCATAGAGCAGCTGCCAAAAAGGCCCCAGCTTTGCCTCGGCAGCACCATTAAGGCGCAGATGTGTGTCGGGGCTATCGGCTCCGAGCTGCTCAGCCCCAGGCGCTCTGCATCAGGCTCTCCCCGTGCCCGATTCTCACTTCATTCTCCCACTTCCTTCCTGCCACCGACTCCTGAGACCCCAAGAGAAATCCTGGCCTAATAAAGGAGGAAATTTGCCACGGTCTTTGGCGGTTGTAGCTTCACACAACAAGGTTAAGGTCTCTTTGCAGAATACACCAGTGGTATTTGACATGGAAGTAGAAGAATGTGAAACAGAGATGGCCTGTATTTGCTGCTGGTTTCAGCTTTTCTGGCTCTGAAATCCTTGTTCATGCTTTGCAAAGCTCAGGGAAAGATCTGGAATTGGAAATCGCGATAATTCAGAATTGTCCTTGAATGGCTGTTGACCCAAATTCCCGTTTCCCAGATGAAAGAAGCCACTGGTTTCCCCGGGGCGGAAGGCAGGAAGGACAAAAGCGAAGCCCCAGAACCTTCTCTGTTTTATCAGAGGAGAAATACTTCCTAAGGGGGAAATCCAATCAATACTTTGCAATTTTGTAACAATCCATGAATCATTGCAATTATGCAGAGATAATTCAAGCTTTCCAACCCAGCTGCTGAATTAGAGAAAGGCACACTCCTAGCACTCCCTACCCTCAGTTTCTCATGGCAGTCAGAAAAAAAAAACAACTTAAAGTGTAAAATTCATGCATTGAAATAAAAAAACGCCTCTCTTTCTAAAACCCTGGACCAAATTAAAGGGTCTACAATGTAGAAGGATTTCTATTTTTCAGGTAATTCCATGCCAGAGGTAGGAGTAATGAAAATGCATGGAGTCAGTAGGAATTTTTCTGCTGATAACTCACTTGAATTCCAGCATCCGCTACATTCCCTTTCTAGTTCTGCAGCTCTAAGAAGAAAATAATACATAAGATGAAATGGACCCAATAAAAATTATTTGCTGTATCAGCCTTTTGTTTCCTAACCCTGGAGTTGGAATAAAAAAGGACCTGGATCTGAATGGGGACCTGTCCAAAATCAAACCTCATCCTGGTTTTGCTGTTCAATAGGGATCTCTGCAGCACTGAAGAAAGAATGGGAAGGGAGCAGCTCTGGAAAAATTAACCGTCTTCTGGAGACGTTTTTTCACTGGGACAATATTATGGTAAGCAGAAGGGAAGGGAAGCTTTTGGCATGCTTCGGGAACAGGGATCGAAGGCAACAGACTCGATGACTTGGTGTTTCTTGTGATGACTGTCAAAATGAAGTCATCAATTTCCTGCACCCATTTTGGACTCAACACGCATCTCCTTGTCTGCGTCTGCTGCCTCCGGAGACACACTAGCAAGATAATACTGGCAGCTCCAGGATAATTGCTGGCCAAGATATAATTTCTGAGACATATCTCAGAATCTTCTTCCTCTTACTACACCCTTCCAGAGGGTTTTATTTCCTATATAGGGTCAAAATCTGCTTGATGTTGGTATCACTACCAGACAAATACAATGTCCACAACAGCCGTGCAAGCGTTATCACATGTCCCATCGTCTTCTAATTTGGATTCAGAAGCTCAGCTCTGGGGAATGAAGAAGGCATCTTTTGATTTCTGTGGCCAATTCATTCACTGCTGAACCAACCCAGGGAGCTGGCTGGCTGTGCTCAGTGTGGCGATGCGTGTTGTGAAGCTGTACAATTATCCAGGGAGCCAGGCTGAGACTATAAAACCTTGCTCATTAAGATCATTAGAGAGCTGTCAGATGGAACAACTGGGATGGCTTTGATATGGCAGAATACCCTTCCTCCTGTTCCCAGACCTTGAGAACCATCCAGTTCGCCGCAATTATTTTTTTTTCAAATCATTCAAACAATACTCATTGTTTTTTTATAGGGTGCAATAACTTCTTCAGGCAAACCGGAGGCTGTAACAGCTATAACAAGATTAATTTATTAAATAGAAACCCTGATATTTCAATGATACCTCTATAAATGTGTTCATAGTTGGGTTTGCCAAGAAAATGACAAAATGTTGCTGATAATCCCAAAGATATTCCCTATAAACCCACTAGGTGTCCCACTGCTTTCAAGCAATTAGGCTCCAGGTTTGTTTGGGTTTTTTCCCCATTTTTGCCAGTGAGGAATTGGTTTGAGTCTTTAGCGGAATTAGGTCTGGGTTTGCAAGTTGATGAGACGCGTACGTATGGCTTGTGCAACGCAGCAGGACGTCTGGCTCACAGCGGCAGCTCTGTTTGGCAAAGGCCGCGAATGTTTCCCACAGAGACCAACTCAAGGTTAGAGGCTGGAAGAGAAAAAGGAAAAGAAGCTGCCTTCCTCTCTTGGGAATGCTGAACAAGATCCATAGAGCCAAATCCTCTTCTCGGTCAACCTTGGACATCTATTTATAGGACTGCTAAAGCGAGCCCAATGCTGACCTCAAAGGTGGTGGCAACACGCATTAACCTGCCTCAGAGCTGCTCTGCCCAGGCTGCGGTGTTGACATTCCCGGTCGCTGTTCCCATCCCTGCCAGGCGTCCCGCTGCCGGCACTCGTGCCTGTCACAGCACCTGCACATGATATGTCCTGTCACTCTGAACACAGGGGCTATGTCAAATACCTACGAAGAAAAGGAGGCTGAAAAATAGCCAGAAGATAATTTTCTCATCCCAGAAAATACTTGGGGTGAAGTGTGGCTGTCGGAAAGCGGCCAGCTGCTTGGCAACTCCTTCACTGCGTGACCCAGAGCACACAGACCTTGTCAAGTCATGCTGTTCGGGACATCCCTCAACCACCCTGGGATCTGTTCCTTGCACCGAGTCCCAGCACGGCAGTCTCAGCTTGTCTGAAACCGTCATCTCCTAGGAATCCAAAAACCGTCTTGCATTATTTCAGTGTCTTTCAGTGCTCAGAAATGGGTGTTTGCGATACATCAGCGAGGGACGACTGCAGGGTGAGTTTTACGGTCTTGCCCCTGAAGCACAAATCATTCTGTATGAACCCTGCAGCCTTACCCTCCGCTGAGCAGTGAGTGTTGCGTTTGCTCCCCTGTCCTTCACTCTAGTTTTACAGGTGTGCCACGCCTTGAATTTACCCCACATCTGCGTGAGGCAAGTGAGGAGAAAATAGCATTTGTCTTCCATTTAAAAAATGCCAGAGGCAAAGATGCTCTCAAGCAGTGAGGTTATCTCCTTTTCCAGCAGGGGCCTGGTGGCCAGCAGTACTGCCCACGGCTGTTGGCTGTGCAAACAGGCAGCGGGCAAGGTGTCAGCACCAGCTGAATCACAAGCGGGGAAGGGAAGGGGAAATCAGAGGGGGAACAGGAGCCTCCTGTCCTTGGCCCACCAGGATTCCTTGCCATCAGGCACTGCGCATCACGGGAAGCGCCTAGCATCTGTCCTGTGCCATGTGTCGCTGCACTGCCTCTATTTCTTGCTATCTGTGTTGAAGGTATGGCAGTCATTTTCCTGACAACCTGCAGGAAGACAAGATACTCCAGTCTCCTGACCGTATGTATATATAGATACCTGCTGTAGTGCCATCCATAGGCAGCACGCGCCATATGCTCACTGTGACAGAGTTTAACCTGGTCCAGCGCATGTGTTTGCTGCTACACATAACAAATACCTCAAGCCTTGCTATGATTCAGTGCGTAATGCATGGGAGCCATCTGGTCCCGTAGCTTAAGAAGCAAACTGAAAATTTGATAAAAGCACAAACAATCGCAATGAGAGAGACTGAAAAGATGTGTTGATATTCCAAACAGGAGTCTCCTTCTGTGGGGGCTAATCTCATCACCCATTGCCTCTTCCCTGCTCCTTTCTCTGGACAGCTGCTGTCAGGCAGGTTGTGCTCTCAGCTCTGTGAGCACGCACACCTTTGGGATGCTAAAAATGCATTTCGTGTGCTCGAGCAAACCTTCTGGGACAAGATTTTTCTCAGTGGCCAGCTGTGCAGCGAGCAAGATGTGCAAGATGTTTGGAACACCGCACATTTTCTGGAGCTTGGATAGAGCAAGAACTCTGGCTGGTTTAAAATGTACTCTCGATTATGCTTAGTCATTAATATTGTGTCACCACCGTGCAGAATTACAGCTTGTGGCTTTGGCAGGCTGAAAGGAGGTCCATCTCGGCTTGCCTCGATGTTTTCAGCGCTGGAGTGGAGATGCATTTTGGAGGGACTGGAGCAGCAGGGGAGCAACAAGGAACTTGGTGCAGTGGGTGGGGTAGAGTTTGGGATGACTTGGATTTGGCCAAGACTTTGTCTATAACCCGGCCAGGATTCTGCATTACTAAAACAGGCTCCATTAGATTTTGGAGCCAGGCAAGGTTTCCCCATTCTGACCCTGGTTTCTGATGTTTGGAGGGCACGGGGAAGGAAGGCAGACAGAAGATGCCAATTTTAGTACATCTCTGCAGGGAACGCACAGGCTTCAGACAGGTACACATTTGTTTCCTCTGACACCAGATTAATGGGAATTGACGTATTGATTCTGCAATTCTTCTAAAAATTGCTTCAAGTTTTGGCCTGTTTCCAAGCTGGTTAGCTGCAATGTGCACACAGTTCAAGACAGATGCTTAATTATTCTAGCATGAATACAGTTTAAAAAATTCAGTTCCCTGTGAAATCCAGAAGATAATAGTGTTATGATCGTGCAAATAATGCAGACATTCCTACTTTATATTCTCTGTTTTCATGCTCAGCAACTCCTTTTGGCTTAATACAACCAAGCCCCTCCAAAATCACAGAATTATTAAGATATTTGCCACTAGTACAAATTCATCCAGTATTTTTCCTCTTGTTTTTTCTTACCTGATTGAGAGTATACTCTTCAGAGCAAAAGCAATCTGCTGTTCTGTGTTTGCAGAGAGTACTCAGGATTACGGTAGGGCTCCACCAAAAGGAATATGTTACTGCCATCACTACTACTACTACTATTATTATTAATAATATCGATATCTTTATTATACAATAATAACCTGAGTCAGTCATTTGCCAGTCTAAAGGGTTAAAATTCACTGTCTTTGTGGATATTCCCATATTTAACTAACTAAATACTGCCAAGTATCCACCTCATATACTGTATTTGTAGGTCATTGAAATGTCTCTGGGCCCAGTAAGCTCCTGGTACTAGACAGAGAAAGCGTCTTGTATTAGGGATGGAGTAAGAGTCTTGTATTTTCTTGCTTTGATCACCGTGTCTCTGCTTTTAGGATCACACTAGGAAAGTTACTTGATGTTTCTTTATTTTGAGTGTTAGCATGGCTCCTGCAAATGTTTGAAGTCATCTTTGTATTTCATTTATTTTTTGGCAAAACAGCATCCATCTGCAGTTCAAGAATAGAACATACAAAAAACTGCATACGACTCCAAAGCACAGAACATAAAATTTCTGGGCAAAATTCTTTTCTCAGTTACACTTACATAACTCTGGAGTAGTGTCTTCATCTGTCTCGTTGTTACTCTGAAACCCATCGTCATTTCATTGTGTCAGACCCAAAGGATCTACCATATACGGATAAATCCGATTTCATCACAACTGTTGTAATTTCCTAGGCAAAATTACAGTCTCAGAGGAAGTACGTAAAGATGCATTTACAGTCCACGGGCCTCAATATGCTAAGAAATGCGCTGCCGTCGGTTGTTCTCTGTTAGTAGTTTTCCATGCAGATAAAGATAGGATGTAGCTGGAGAGCTGCTGAACGATGTGGAGCAGAGATTTCCTCCACACACACAAGCAGAGAATCTGCACTGTATGGCTGAGCTCGTTTTTAACACGTCACGTTCAACAGCTCTTTCTTCAAACAAAGAAATATTTTGCTCTAAACTGTTTGATATTTGTTTTGTGTCACTCTGTTCCTTGGCTGTCCATGCTATAGAAATGCTGTTATGCTACAAGAAGACAGATTGCCTGGACTGGAAGCCCCAACCCTGATTCAGGGAAGCACGTGGTTTCCTTACAATGATTATGATGATTATAATTACTATTCAGTATACGGTGCAATTGTTTTGGGTGTTTAAAACAGAACAAAACAAAACAAAACAAAACAAAAGTCGTTTTGGAGAGGAAAACACAGCATTAGAAAAAAATAATTGTAAAATAGGAAGTGGTAGACCTTGAGGAGATAACTCATCTGCTATCCAGTGTTTCTAGCAATCAGAAATGGAAAGAAAAAAATCCTATTAAAAACCCCAATACTCCTTTAGGAAATAATGCACCTCCTCTTCTGTAGGTATAACATTTTATGTCTCCCGCTGAACAGCTGGTAGTGTCAAAGGCCAAGCCAGCAGTACATGGAATGCAGAGCCTGAAGTTTTTCAACGGTCGCTGAAGGCAAAACCGTCTAAAGCTGCAGCAGATGTTCGCTTGCTTCCTGTCTGCTTATCAGCCCTGCAAAGCCACTTCGGTTTTGTACTTGTTGTGCCGAGTGTAGCTATGGAGATCTCATACAAGCTGCGCAATAGCGATACGGTGAATAGTTCTTTACGTATTTGGTTATGAATGATCAAGCAGAATATTACGGTTTCTAAGAACTCCCTCAAATTTTTCCGTATGTACATTAGTCATTCCCCTTGCAGGACAAGAGAATGACAGTGTACAAAATAGTTTGAGAAACACTACATTACTGCAGCTCTATAAAGATTTAACGTAAATTTCATTAATGAATTGTTGCTCATTGGACTTTCCATAGGATCCTTTCCAGTTTGACCTGCCCTTTCCATTGCGACTGTTGTCAGAGAGGAGTCCATGCAATGCATTTATGTTACACCAACTGCACAACGGCTACATGCCGTGCTTGATGTTAGTTGCCGGCTTCGTTAAAAAGAATTAAAAGCGAATTGGCATCTGCTGGGTTACATTTCTGTGGTGAAATTCTTCACTGACTTCAGTTCACATCCCTTTGTATAACGGGCAGAGTGCAGGTGTTAGTTTGGCCTCCATGTGTTTGTATTTTATATGTTGTTTCTAGTACACCATAAAATAAGAAGAGCTATATCCCAACAGACTGTATTCCTCTGAGGCCTTGAATGGGCTACAGAAGAGAGATCTTAACTGCTATTTTCAAAATCAGTTACACTGAACATTTTTTGTTGAGTAATCTAGGTGCACATCAGCTGTTTCAATCCTGGTTTATATTCATTATGAGCTCCTGTAAATCATAACTTTGATATTAATCCCTATATGCAAATATTAAAACAGTATTCTATCCATTTTAGGGCTTTGAGCTAGTTTAATGAGACTGATTTTTACACTGATGCATTCAAGTTGATATGCATTCCCGGTACAGGCAAGTCCCACAGCAATTTATTGCTTAACAGACGGGAGTTCTTTTTCCTCCATGAAATAGAAGAAATAAAGAATTCTACTTTATGTAAATCCTAGCACAGATGTTTTTGCTTTAAGGCTTTAACAGCACCAGAAAAGGATGGTTTTAGAATGGTTCCTCTGCCCATGTTGAAACTGGAAACCAAAAGTGACAGCTTTGGCCTGTCACTGGTAGATGTGCTTATAGATGTTCCCGTGGGAAACAAAAGGTCTTGGAGTAGCAGTGGCTCTGCTGGTGTCTGCCACATTTCCTATAATGCTATCAAGGAGAAAGAGCAGCAGGTAACAATTATTGCCACTTTTAAAACGTTGATAGCACTGTAAATCTGTGTTGACCTGGAAAATGCAAATAGTGGGCACAGTGGCTCCTTGAGTAGTCCTTCCACACGTGCTGATCTGCTGTATTCCAGCAGTGAGGCCCGCGTCCTCGAAGACAGGGAAGCACTTTGGGACAGTTGGTTCCAGGGGAGGTAGGTATGGATATTCCTTTGAGAAAACGAGCTTCCAAATGAAAACTGTAGACCTAAAATTCAGTCACCTTCCTTTCCCCAAAGGCAAGCAACGACACGGCAACACATAAAGCAAAAGAGAAAAGTTGTCGAAAATGAAGATACAAGGGACTTTACACAAAGGACAGATTTCCAGGCAAAAGATGGGTTTGATGAATATAGTGATGGAAATTGCCTGAAGCATCTGGGAAAACACCACAAGAAGTACGAAGCTGAACAGGGGAAAAAAAGGGACCCAGGGATTAAACTCGTATGAGTTGGGAATGTGGAGGAGGTGAGCACAATTCTTCGGGTGAGTTCCTGGAAGGGAAGCAGTAAATACATTTGAAAAGAAACATATTGGTGTTATGACTGGGTAAGGGATTTTTCAGCTGAAGTGTCTGAAAATACTGGTCAGTATTTAGACTTAGACTGTAAGGGGTAGCACAGTGGGAAGCAGAATGGATGAGATGGCTCTACAGGGCTTCATTGTAGTCAAATTAATTCAGTTTAAATAATTACTTGTTTTTTAAACTGACTCTGCTCTGCACACTTGATGTTTTGGAAAAGCTGCCATTCCCTGGACTTCTGGTAAATGCTTTAGCACCTGTTTTCCATTGTTTCCTTCCTGAAAAAAATCCTTGTAACTAACAGGAACCACCAGCAGCATGGAACAAACTGACTCACCAAGGACATTTCCTCCAATCTCATTATTTGTGCTGGAAGTATTCTTGTTTGTATTAGGAGTCAGAATGTGATTTTTAAAAATTGCTGTATATTAAGATAGTTTTGTACTGTCATTATGAGTCAAATTCAAACTTGGTTACATGAATTACTTCCATTGCATCAACATTGGGTCACACTTTTTCAAGGAGGTGATCCAGCAGCTTAATTACTCCACAGTTCTCTGTGCCCACCCTGTTACACAGAGCTCCTCACTGTTGCAGCGGAGGACCTCCCCTGGCTGTGGATCAGACCAGATACGTCACCCTCCCTTTCTGCTGTTAGCACATTGATTTTGAAACTTCAGCGGATGAGATTCAGCGGATCCATAGTATCATTTGGGGCAGCTCGGGTTGAACAAATAGGTTCTGTATTTTACTCTCCAGGTGCTTTGGCTCGTGTTCACTCTCACCTCCTTTGTCAGCTCCAGGTTGTGGACCAGTTGCTAAGAAAATGTTTGTCTCCTCTAAACACCCGTGTTGAAGTGGCAGTGCTATCATGGCAAAGGAATACAACCAGAAGTTTGATTTCTGACCGGGCGAGGGGTCTGTTGAGGTTAGAGCCTCCTTCGGGTGAGCCGGACCGAATCCTCAGAGAGCTCAGAAAAGGGCAGAAGCTTGGTGTGACCTATATTCACGGTGACTCACCGGTGAGATTTAATGTTGTTATTTTGTTTTGGCTCTGTTTCTCAGCAGTTGCTCACATTTTAAATGAGTACACTCTTACCTAACGGAATCGATAGATGCGCATGGTTAGGACCCAATATAATAAGGCCAGTATTTGTGATAACATAAGGGAACATTCCAAAGCAGTTACAGAAGAAAAGAATTTCAGATAATTAGGAGAGGAGTTGGGCAGTGATACAGATTTGAAAAGTACCCAAGTCAAAATAACAGATACTAAAAATATCTATATTGAGATGAAATCCTCATGACTCAGTGCTTGAGCCAACCTCCATTCTCTAGGAATTAGTAAGAAAATCGTCCAGACAGGGTAGAGTGTGGTGTATCGCCTTCCTCTGGCGGGCTGACATGCTTCAGAGAAGTATCTTGTGCTGAGAAAGGATAGACACAAGGCTGACTTAACAGGGCAACTGCAGTATTTTTTGATATGTTCTGTAGCTGTGGCTTTTTACAAATCGGTGGTTTTATTTCTACCTAGAAAAAATGCTAGTAATGAACGCTCTGGACCGTGGGTGACAAAAGCACTGACAGCAGGGCCTGAGATGCATTCTTTCAGTCAGCCAAGACGTACTTTTAAATACCTGCGACTATTTAGCTGATAGTTGAGGAATGATAAAGCTAGCTTGCAAATAGAAACATGGAAGTGCCACCTTTTTCCCTTCTTTTTCTTTTCTGCATAATGTGTTCTCTGTCTAGGTGCAAAATTTTGAGAGTATTGAAAGTACTGTAAGCATTGAAAGCATTTGGAAAGAAAGAAGTGTTTTGAAAAGTATTTTGAAATGCTGTAGAGTTTCAGAAAAGCAGTAAAGCTGTGTTACGAAAGCATCAGCGATAATCTGGGTCAGATTTTCAGTGCAGATGTGCCAGACGCATTTTCTTGGAAACCCTCCACGACAGTTAGTGAGAAGAGTGACCCGATGTTTTCTCACCATACCAAAGAACTGTTCCATTGGGTGATGTCATGGGGATGAAGCACTGCTTGCGTTGCCAAAGCACTGTCCTGTTTCAGCTTGTTCGGGAGCAGAGATTTTTCTCTCAGAACAGTTTCAAACAGGGTGTCTAGCAAATCTCTTTGGTGCATCTTGACTGATCTCAATCTGGCTTGGCAGTTTTCTGAATTTTAATGATTTGGGCTTATTTCCAGATAATTACTATTTATGTAAATTAGATTCCTTATAAATAAATATGATAATTAATCTGTAATATTAATTACAGGCTTTATGGTTCAAATACTTAATATATTAAAGGAAAATGGTGATGTGGATTGTCTTTGAGTTTATTAATTTAGTTCTTTTGGTGGTTGGTTTTATTTTAACCTGACTTACATATATTGGACAGTGTTTCCTGAACTAAAGCAGACTACATTATGTGCCTGGATATATTAAAGGATATTGATGGACAATAAAAACCAGTGGTAGTAGTAAATGGAAACACAGATTTCAGAATGTTTTTGTCTAAGAATCACATAAATTAGTTTTACTTGGAGTATCTCAGCTTAAGTGTTAGCCATTTACTCAAAAATGAGGTAGTTTTAAATTAATTATAATGCCTTGCACTTCTATGGCTGCTTCTCTTGAGACTCTCAGTAGTGTTCTACAAACATTAATTAAGCCTAATAGTACTCCTGAGAAGTGGTTAACTGATAGATATACTTCACTTAACCCATCCTGATATGAGTGATTTCTAGAACAAAATACAAAGACTTTGAACAGCAGGACTGCCCAAGGGTTTAGAGCCTGAAGTGAGTATCTCAGCCAGGTAAAACCGTGGGGAGCATTTAGATGCATGGAATGCAATTAGTTGGCCTAGGCGTGACTTGAAGATAAATAAAAGTGCAAATAATAAGAGACTGAGATCTCTAGTGAACGAAAGTGGTTTTATCTTTGATGTGAGAGAAGATACCCACAGCACCACAGTATCACATGGTGTGACTCTGGACAACGAATTGGCCTGATTCGGAGAAAAGACTGCGATCTGCAGAAATCATCTCCAGGTGGGCCAAAGAGCGTGAGTCCAAATGGAACCTTTGAGGCTGATGAATGAACAGCAGTGACAGCAGTTAAGTCCTTTCTCTCACTCCTGAGGGTACAGGGGCTGCTGAAAATAGCAACAAAACAGCAGCAGCAGTGCATACACTGACAGCCCGAGACTGTTATTTTTGCTGGTGAATCTGCATGCATAATTTCCTTCCTGATATTACTCCACAAAGAGAAGCTTTTGTTGTTTTGCTTTACTGATGAGACCACTACTTAGAACGGGTTAGTGCTGGAGCAGGCTGCAGGTTGGGTCTGGTACATGCATGAGGACCTGGACCACCCTTAAGCAACCTTTCTGCTGTCCCGTTCTCGAAAGATCTGCTGCAAGTATTTGTTTCGGAGCTTCCAGTGTCTACGGAAAGAGCCATCCCAGAAATACGCTCCAGCTGTACATACTTCTTTGCCTCTAACAAGAGCAGAAGAGGTATGGCATCGCTTGCTTGATACCCGCAGCAGCACGGCAAAGCATAACGTTGACTGTTTTCTCACCAATTAACACCGATGGCCATCCAGTGGGCCTCTTCTCTCTCAACATTCGACAATTGCTGCACTGCCTTGAGTTTTAGCATTTGCTGAGGGAAACTTTACGATGCACAGTCTAAATTCTCAGATGCCCACTCTGAAATTCTGAGGAAGCAAATCAGCACTGAAAAGTGAAATGTTAATGAGTTTGCATCAGATTTTTACTTCTAGAAATGACCTGGAAACATTTGGTGTCCTCTTTGCTGAGAAAGTCTACCTGCTGGAGAAAAACCTGCTCGTTCTATCCAAGTGGAATGCCTAGGCACTGCAATTAGACTTTATCCTTGCTCAAATACAAAAACATTCTTTATTTGCATTTTGTGAATGGCAATTCTTGACATACATGACTCTGACGCCTAATGAACCCCCCTGCGGTGCTTCTGCGGAGTTCAGTGGCCTTTGGATCAGGCCCTGCGTTTGCTTCATTTCCCCATATTTTTAGCTGCTTCAGTAAGTTCTTTATCTAGAGAAGGGTTTGAAACCTCTTTTTTTTTTTGCATATATGCATGATATTCTATTGCCTCTTTTATAATTTATAATCAGTAGTTTCCCTGGAGTCCAAAAAGCTTTTCAGAAATACTATACTTGAAGCAGCAAAAGGAAGGGTAACTGCACTGTTGTACTGCTGCATCATAATATTTAAATACTTTATTATTTCAGAATCTGTCCTAGAATTTAATCGTTCCAAGCAGGGATGGTCTCCTTATGTCAAAAGGGATAAGTTCCAGATTTTCAAATATGCATATACAAAAAATGCATGAAGATGTTGCTTCGTTTTCCGTGTGATTCCAGCTTGCCAAAGGCTCCATTTCCTTGCGTAACCCTCCGGATGCAGATCCATTACTGCACCGTAAAGTGGGTTACTGGACAGGGTAAGGCAATTCATCCTCTGAAACGCGGAGCACTGCTTTCCCAGCTACAGGGTTTATAATTACCCATTATCATAATCTTTATAGTTATTTTTACCAAGGTTACAGATATGCTGTGTCTATTTGAAAGATCTCCTGTCGGGTTCTTCCGGAGCCTCGGTCTTCTCCCCTGTAGGCATAAATGAGCAGCGCACATAGCACAGCCAAGGGAGTTCAAAAGGAAAAAAACTGGTTAGAAAGTGAACAGATTAAGCCCCAAATTGCATGTGTAAGAAACTGAAATAGTTTTGCCTATGGAAGCCAGTCTCTGCCAGGAAATACTGTGAATAGTAACAGCTGCTTTTTGTTTTTTGACTTTTCTGTTGTTTGTTGTTGACCACTGCTGAAGCCTCATCAATTGTGAGCAGTCAAATCTCACAGTCCTGGGACAAAGTTTGTTAAAACCATGTGCTGGGACAGGGAAGTTCTCCATTCCATTCCTGGCTCTGTCACTGACCATCTGCCACTTGTCCTCTGCCTTGCTTGAGTTTACCCATGTGTGAAATGCACTCAAAATAAGATAAACCGTACTTTGAAAATGACTTCAGTGCCGCAAGCTAGACATTTGAGGTTGCAACGTGGAAAGAAATGGTTCTGTGGTTGCCAGTCCATAGAAACCCTGTGCCTCTCCCCGGTCACGCTCCGGGGGAGGCTAAATCTGGCTGCCGGCGCTCCACCCTGCACTCGAGAGGCAGCAGAATAAGCATTCAGCGTGCTTGATGCCTGCCCACCTGCAGTACGTGCAGTTGTTAACTCGTTTAATTAACTTATGATGCACAACAAGAATCTGATCCAACGCTAACCAGAATTAATCGGAAGAATTCTGTTGACTCAGTGATCTTGGGGTTGGTCTCCACATGTGCAGAGACCACTGCCTAGAGACCCCCGAGGTCCCCAGGCAGGGAAAGGCTTTGTTCGGCTGACACACAGATACAGTTCTGTGCAAAGAGCCTGCAGGAGCTGGGCACACAGTAAATCTGTCTCTGCCCGTACAGTAACACTATTCACTGATGCTGCTCTTTATTCAGAAATAAATACAGCACTATACTCATTATTTTTCATAGACCCTTCTATACATGGCTTTAGACAAGGCTTAATGTGGAGAATTGATGACAAGCTACGCGGGAAAGCTCTGCAGCTAGATGTGCTAGGAAAGGTGACTTGATAGAGGTGGTGACAAGCTAATAATGAAATGGAACATTGCAATTAAACGTGCTGGTGGGGAAGAAAGTGTGCCACAGCCAAGAGAGCGAGCGAACAGCAGGTAGGTCGTGGAGAGAAAGCAGAGGAGGCTTGATGGAATAGGGTGGGAAGGAGGGGGAGATGTAAGAACAAGAAAGACCGGACAGATAAGCACTGTGTTAGCTGCGATGGTAGGACTGGGCAGAAACTATTTTGCCTGGGGTTTGTCTCAGGCCTTGCACGGTGAGATCCACATCCCTGACTGCGATTTGTTAACATTGACGCAATATGTAATTAAATGCAGATAACTCCTAGAAGGAGAAACGGTGGAGGGAAATAAACAGGTTGGGCTACAAATTCACAGCAAATCAAAGACAACTATGCAAAGTTTTACCTATGACATGAGCTGAAAAGTATGAAAACTGCCACAGAATCTTTAAGAATTACGTTTCTCTAAACTGAAAGTTTCCATTAGAAATAGCCAAGAATATTTTAATGGTTATGAACCTAAACTCCGCGAGGTGAACTATTCTTACATCAGCACAGTGACACGTTGCCTCAGTTTACAGGCAGCTGAAACAATACCCTCAGAAGTCAGAACAGACCCATTAATCTTGCATGTTAGCGCTGAAGCCTAAAAATTATGCCTCCATGAAAAACGAGCAAGGGTGGAGAGCTCACAAGCCAGAAGATGGACTTCATTATTGCTATTTATTTGAAAAAAAACAGGATTAAAATATACCAGAAACTGTCAAAGGATTTAGAAAAGTTTCTGCCAGCGCGCTAAAGAATTTAAGGACTCACTACAAAGCGCAGACCAGCTTGCCGCAAAAAATACTGAGGTTCTGGGTTCTTATCTCCCACTTACTCCACTGTGTATTGTCAAGAGAGAAAACATTTTATGGATGTGGCTAGAAACGTATTTTATGTAGAAATACAAGGAATGGGCAATGTTGTTCTTGTAGTCCCTGCCCAGGATAGGGGTTTGACACATTCCTTAGCCGGTATGCTGTCTGTTGAGAAAAAAATAAAGAGGCGGACTCAGCTCGCAAATCTCAAACCTGGCAGCACAAGGCTGTGTCTGCGTGCGTGGGCTTGCACACGGGTGCTTCTGCCTGGGTAGGGACGGGCTCCCCACAGCCGCCCCGCTTCCTACGCGGGGGGTAGGAGGAGCAGCACTGCTGCTATGAACAGTCATATTAATAAAACCATGTGGGGGAAGTAAACAAAAAAAAGTTTTATGTTGTACTTTTTGCCTTTACGTTCTCCTGTTTGGTGGGATTTTTCAGAGGGATAAGGTAAAGCAATACAGTAGGGTAGAACATAGTTAAGCACTTCCAGTCCAAATCCAGAACCTCATGGGATTTCTCTCTCTTTATAACGAGCCACATCTAAACCCTCGAGCCAAACGTCCAGCACTGAGGTAAGCTGGAATTCAAAGCCAAAACTGTACGGTTGGAGCCTGTCCCTAAACATCGCTTCGAAATCAGCGCGCTGGCACGAAATTTTGAAACCCCGGGGTTGCCATACGCGAGGTGCCAGAACGGCGGGGTTTCGGGGTTTCTGTGTGTCGGCACGAGCGGGAGGACTCGCTCTGTCGCGCTCAGCCACATCTCGACGCACCGCGCTAATCTTCGCTACGCGCTCTTAGAAGATTATTTTTGTCTCGGGTTCTTCTCTGGCCTTTGACGCGACGGCCTGGTGCGGGTTACATCCAGCCCGCGGAAAAACCCCTCGCTTTCTCTTCCCTTGTTTTCCAGACAGCCGCCAACCTCCTCCGGGTCCTGGCCGACCGGCGCCGCAGGTGAGGGAAAAACCGGCGTATTTGGACCGGAGATTAAAATCTGTTGAAAGTGGAGGTGCTGCCGGGCGGGAGGCGCGGTGAGGCGGAGCAGGGGGGCAGAGCCGAGCCCGCGCGTCGCGCTTGAGGCCGCGCTGAGGGGCTTTCGCTGAGGGCGTCCCGCTAAACCCCCTCACGGCTCAGGGCCGCCGGCGCCCGGCTGCTCCCCGAAGCTGGGCACAGGCCCCTGCCCGCCGCAGCCCTCAGAGCCGAGCCCCGGCGGCGGCGGGCCCGCCTCAGGCACGGCGGGGCAGGGCCCGAGCGGCAGGACCCGGCGGGCGCCCCTCCCGCGATCACGAGTCGAGCCAAGATGGCGGCGGCGGGAGGCGGTGCGGAGGGGAGGGGGGATCCCGCCTGAGACGCCCACACGGCGGGGAGGCGGCGGAGCCGAGCCCGGCTCCGCTAGGATGAGATAAGGGCGCGGGGACCGGGAGCGCTTCCCCCTCACCCCCCCCTCCTTGGCGCCGGGGGCAGGAGGCGCCGGCGGCCGTTCCCCCTGCCCCGGGGAGCGCGGCCCCGCCTGAGGTGAGGGCTGGCGGGGCGGGAGGGAGCGCGCCGGGCTGTCACCGCGGCGGGGAGAAGGGAGGGGGAATCTCCGAGGAGCTATGGCGAGTGCGGGCCGGCGGGGAAGGGGCTGCCAGCACCGGGCGGGGGGGGCCCGGGGCAGGCCGGGCGAGGGGCTGAGGGGAGCGCGGCGGTAACTTTCCGCTGGGCCGCGGTGGAAGGGCGGGGGAGTGGGGGGAAACTTTCTCCTCCTCCCCGGCGGCGGCCGGGCCGGGGGAGCGCAGCCCCGGGGCCGGGGGGGGGGGGGCTGCCGGCCGTCTGACAGAGCCGGGCCGGGAGCCGGCCGGCGGGCTGGGAGCGGAGACCGGCCCCGGTGGGTTTCCCCCGGTGAGACGTCCGGGTTCTCCCGGCTGGAATCGCGCAGGGAGCGTTCAGCCTCGCGCGTGCTTTTATCGCGACTTCCCTCCTGGGGCGCGATACACCTGGGGCGCGACGCACCTGGGGTGAGGCGGCGCGCTGGTGAAAGCGAGCGTGACGTTTTTATCGGTGTTCCGTCGCGATATCTGCGTGCTGGGCAGGGGACGGTAATATTTCGTGACTTCCAGCGACGGCGGTGGCTGTTCTGGGGTGCTCTCAAGGGGGCTGCGTTCGAAAACGTGTCCCGAGAGCGCCGGTCTGCTGCAAAATGAGGTCTGGGCGCTCAGCTCTGGAGTTTGGGTTTTTTTTTTATTTGGCTGAGCAGGAGCGTGGTGCTCCGGACAGCTTTCCGCGTCGTTTCACAATTTGTTTCTGGAACTGTTGCTCAGCTAGAGGTTTCCGTAAAGAGTTACATGGCAGCACGTAATCTTTCACTTTCTGAATGATTAAACGCAAATATTTAATCTTGGCGAGTAGCTGTGGTGGTTTAGGAAAACTGATGGAGTTGGTCTAGCCAAGGCAGGTCGAGGGGGAGCGAGTGCGTTATTTCTGGTGTGGATGTCTAGCGTAAAAGTCTTACTTTGTAAGAGTCTCCTCTTTCTCTTTTCTTTTTTAAAAATTCATATATTTAGAGTACTGGTGAAACTCGATCTTGCTTTTAGAGTGTTGAGGAGTCTGTAAGCTCGTTTAAAATCAATGTTGAAGTGGAATTTGGCACTGAGACTGTTTAATTATCAAAAATAGAGCATAAGAGTTTTTGTGGTTGGCCCTTGGGGAAGGGGAATATTCCACGGAGCCTTAAAGACAGAGCAGAAAAGATTTAGCTTCTCTACAGCCTTAAGAGCTTGTGTGATGTACATGTTTTACTCATTCCAGAAACATTAGGGTCCAGCTGGATGAGATACTTTCCTCAAGTTTATGAGCACTTCTGCTCCTTTGGAACAGAACAGGCTTTACCCAATGGCCTCTTCTAAATAGTGAATTTACTAGAGACTAGCACAAAAGATAAGATCTGGTTCTGCAAGCAGTAAGCCAGGAGGCACTGTGACCGTTTTTTAAAATATAGGCCTACCTAGAAATGTTTTTCCAGTTTTAAGGATACTCGTACGTGTGAGTTTCCATGCTTTTTGTAGCCGTGTGGGTGCAGGTCTACATTCTGGTGAGTGGCTTGTTCTACATGCTTTACTTGGATATAACGCCCATATAGAGCTTAATGGAATTTCGATATGCGTTAATGGCAATATTAACAACTTCATAGTTACACAGCAAGAGTTAATTATTAGTTAGTAAAAGCATAAATATTGACATAGCCTGGCTTGTACTATGGGGCTGGTAGCTGATTCAGGTCAAGCATTAGGAACAATGTAAATAACCTGGTCCTATTTAAGATACGTGCTTGAAAGGGAAGGTAGCAAGGTAGAGAGCAGAGCCCAGCTGGTGCTTGGTTAGCTGGAGATAATAAGGTTGTCTCAGGAAGGTGCCTGCCTAATACTTCTGTGTCACTCTTAGAAAGGTATTGTGGGCATCACTGTTCAGAAGCCAGTCTGGCAATTTTTCATCTACAGGATTTTACATTGAGGGATTTATAAATTTGTAGGTAAATTCCTGCTGTAGTGTGTGATAACTAAGCTGTCTTGTGATTCTTCAGTAGATGGAGACTGTATCTAGACCAAGCTGAATAATGGTAATGGGATTTGTTAATCTAGTGGTTTTAAAACTCGAAAAAGAAATTTGCAGCATCACTTAAATATGCAACATCCCTTTTCGATTTCCATTATACTTCCTAGCAACTGAATTGGAGTTATTTTTGCAAGTCATAGTATGTTGAAATGCTGTTTATAACAGTGGCTGTAGAAACAGTTGCACTCATGGTCACACACCAGCAGTGTGTGGAAAGGGAATAGCACGATAGCTACTTAGTCAAAACCTTTCTCAATCTTAAACACCTCCTGAAATGAAGACTGGTAGGAAGTCTGTGTTCCATTCGTTGTCCTTTGCTCAACTTTGACCTTAGTTTTTAAATATAGTGTCGGCATGACCAAAAAGTTGGAGGCTAAAATGTTGCACAATTTATGTTAGATTAAAAAAAAAAAAAGTCAATGTAACCTTGTTCGAAGGTAATGTTTGAGGTAGTGCTGATTTCCAAGCATCTTGCTGTCTGACAGAGGGTTCCGGTAGCTCAGGTTTTAATACGTCTGTAGCTGTGGATTGAACGTATTTGTTCTGAAGTTTCCTGGAAACAACAGTAATACTTCTTAAAAGTAGGGGGAAAGAACTAAAAAAGACATCAAAATAATTTCTGTTTGAGTGCCTTAACAAACATGATGCAATTTATGTGGGTTGGTGTATTTCCAGTATGATTCTTTTGTTCATTAAAGTATTTAAATCATAATTCTCCATGATGTATTGAAATTTCAAAATATTTTTATGCTGGCTCTCCAAAAAAAACTTTAAAAACCCCAAACCAGCCTGTCCCCATCCACCTTCACAATCCTCCCTCCCAAACCAAACCCTGTAAAGTTTTAGCACCTTTGAAGCAATTTTAGGCTGAGCTTGCACACAAAGCGAGGGTAGAGGTGCGGTTTAGAGGGCCGAGCTGTGCTTGTCCCTCATCACCCAGCGAGGCTACAGCAGAAGGGTCTTAGGCAAGAGCACAGAAAAGGCTCCGCATCTATTCCCTTGTTTATCAGTTTGTGTATAAATGATGCTTGCTCCTGTGAGCACAAATCATGATAGAAACTTTATGCCAGACTAAAAGCAGCAAATCCCCTGCAACCTAAAGCCAGTTATGCCTTGCTTTAATTGAGGGTAGCTAACAGGTGGGAGGTGAATATGCATAAACAGTGAGTGCATCGCCACTGTTCGACTACTTAAAATCAGCTATTTCCAACAGTGGTGCTGACCGAGTAATTACTTAAAGTGAACGAGGTTCTTTGCTATGTTGTGTAATAAGCCTTGAATATTTTCTGCTATCCTTCAGTTCAGGCTGAGCCTATGCCTGGTCTGGAAGCGTAGTCTGTAACTGATCTGGAAATACTCTGCTGATGTATGTATGCTTATAAAGTGCCCCCACAGACTGTAGAGTCGAAATTAAAATGTACAGCGAAGGCTGTGCGAGGCAGTGATGCTAAGAGGTTTGATCTATAGCAGTCATTTGAGTAGCAGCCTATGAGGCAGAAATAGTCATTGGTAGTTCCCTAAAGAGCTGAGAAACAGTACTGGGAGGAAATTGTGGAGGAGAAGTGGAAACGAAAGACTGCAGAAAGCGTTTGCCCTACTCTTTTAACTGGCGTATTTTTACCTCTTCAAAGTGTACTTTCCTGTATTAGATATGGGGGTACAGTAGAGGCTGAAATGGGGTGAAGTTAAGGTAAGCAATAATGGGGGGGGCAGGAGTGAAAGAAGGAGGAACTGTGGTATAAAAATAGGTTGCGAAGAGTAAGGAGGAATGGTAGAAGTAACTCAGCCAATTATATCCTCACTATTTAATTTTTACTTTAAAATTTTACTTTTTTTAATTTGGGAGAGAAAAAATCACTAATACTAATTAATCAAGTCATTTCAGTTTAGCCCTCTGAAATAAAAGTGGGCAAGCAGTGAGCGTGTTGTATGAGTTGTATGTGCGTATATGCAAATGAAAAAGTCCCAAGAGGAAACCCCTCCTTTTTTTTTGCGTGTGAGTGTTATGCAAACAGAGAAGGGGGTTGTGGGCTGGACTCTTGAGTTTTGGTTTTGTCTTGGGCTTCCAAAGAAACCTGTGGGCTTAAGGAATTATTCTCAGTTTCACAACCGCGATCAGGATCCGGTCCAGCTTCAATAGCTTCTGTATGTCAGCAACTTTGTCTGCATGATATTTTGACTATAAAATTACAGTGAAAGAGGCAATGCTGTTCAGATCCTCCAAGTGCAAAAGTAATCAGTCTCAGCACAGTGCTGTCAGTTAAATCCCAGTACAGGAGCAGCGTTCTAACAACTTGTACAATGTCTAGTCACCTTGTATGCTGAAGTCCTATTCAGGACGGTGAAGGCTTCATTATGCAGAGTGCCAGGGGCAAACCCTTCTGTGAGTACCTTTCTCGTAGGTAGGGTGACTCTCCCTGATTCAGTATGCTTCAGCCTTTCTTTTAAGGATGTGATTATTTAATAATTTTGGTCCAAAAGATGGGGAAGGGGTTTACAAGCTATGCCTGTTCCATGTTACAAAGAGATATTTTGAGCTGGCTTTGGAATTGTGAAGCAGTAGTTACATTAGCATATCATTGCACTTCAGCTAGTTTACTGTGATTATCGGGGGGAGCACTACCCTAATGATGCTTTATACTGCTCTGCTATCTAACCTGGCTAGGAAACTGTCACAGCAATATGTGTTAGTTGATAAACGTATTTGTAGCTGAGCTGGTAGCATTACATTCACAGTTATTTTTCTGTGGGGTAGAAGATGACCATTTCGCTAACTGCATGTGGAGATTTACAAGGTGAGGGAGGTATTACTCGAGGTTATCTCACCATTAAGCCTTTCCAGTGTGGTGTAGATCATCTGCAGATGGCAGTTATAGCCCTGCAGTTGCAGTCTATGCGTGTCATCCACTCAGTGTCTGTAATTTGCAGCATGGCTGCGTCCAGTTTTCTTAACTTAGAGGACATTTTTGCTGGCCAGAGAAAAAAGAATGTCAAATGTTCTAATGTATTTTTAAAAGTAGCAAAAATGTTAGAAATGATTCCCACCTGTCTTTCCCTCCACCACACCACAAATTCAAAAATTTTATTTGGGTGGAGAATGGCTTCAAAATTGGACTGAGGTTGGCGTGTGTGTCCAGACATGGCTGTGTGAATGCAGGCCACAGGCCACTTCTGTCATTCTTGGTTGGTGCACTTTGACATTTTTAGTGACAGATTTTGGATTTGAAGCTCAATATTGGAAGATTTGCTGCCTTCATTTGCCTTTATCTACCGTGCCAAGGAAAACAGAACATTTGGTTTTGGCGACTTTTGCTTTTAAAAAGTTGTTGTGTAAAAAGTAGTTGTACAAAAAACATGGACTAGCTGCCCTCCTGAACTGTGTTTTGGATGAAGTAATATTTACATTTTGTAGTGCTTACCTTGGCTTCCCTCCCCCTCATTTGCTATAGATTGTTTTCTGCATCTCTGACTACTAACGCTGCAGAAACCATTTCCATTCACTGGTTGTGCTTTTTGACCATAAGTACTGTACTCTACAAAGAAAAGTGGAAGTTTTAAAACTTGCCTTGTTAAGATTTGTCTCTGTTGTGAATCTGCTGGGATACTTGAACATCACTTTCATGATTTTTTTTGTAGTCAGGGTTGCATATTGTTGGATTTTGCTGTGACACAACTGTAATGAACACCTAAGCGGTCGGTGCCTTGTTAGAGCCTTCTCGTAAATGCTTTGATTTTATGGAGACTAAAAACAGCAATGGAGAGCAAACAAATGGAACACTTGGTGAGGGATGGTGGAAAGTACAGAAGATGTAGAAAATGCCTGATCTCTCCCTCAGGGTGAAGTCTGTTCCTTCCTGCCTTTTCTCTGCCCGTTATTCTGCTTCCTCCCCAAAGCCTTGATACTCTAGATGGCTCGTTCTTGCTCACTGACTGCAGCGACCCCGCTGAATCTAGATTAGCCTCTGAATTTAAGCCCAATTTTTCTTTCTTCCTAGGCACTGCTGAACGAATCTGCTTGTCCCTCAGTTCTTGGCCTGCATTCCTGTTTTCTGCTCCCAAACCCATGGTCTTGTGTTCTGTCCCTGCGCTCTTATCCAGCACTTTTCTGTTTCCCGGGCACCTCTTAGAGACCCTTTGTTGCCAGGTTTTCTGAGCTCTCTTGATGATCTCCACAGCTGTTTGGATCAGAGTATGTTAACCATGAGTTGGTACAGATGACTGTGAATCGGCCTGCAAAATGCTTGATAGCAATTCCAGTCCAGTGATGTAGGGGCAGAACAATGTTGGGGTCATTCTTGTTTTTTGTGTTTGGGGTTTTTTTATATGCCAATATGTTTCTTAGCACCAGTACTACAATTGATGCAGCACCAAAGGGAGCGTAGTGGAGAGTAGTGGCTTCTGGTTAATTACTGTGTTGTCTAACATTATGGAGTGCAGATGTGTGAAATAGGGTCTAAAAAGTAATGCAATTAATCTCTAACCATATTTGTTAGTCACTGCCTCTGCTGTCATTTGTTTCACTGTAGTAGTAGGAAATATGAAGAAAATAAAATATAGGCAAGGTCCTACTAAAAAGTAAAAACTCTATGAGAAGTCCCAGTTGTATTGGGGTAGTAATGTAGGTCCTTTGCACCTCGTTTCTTGAAAAAGTAGAGCTTTTACTTGACAGATGGAGGACAACAAACTGTTGTAAATACATTCTACAAGCTGCAAGTACTATGAAATAGAGCTGCAAGCGCACGGCAGTGGTTGTCACTGTGTTCTTTGTGATGCTTGAATGCATATTTTTCTTTTTTCTTTCCTTTAACTCTCCTCATTGGCTTTCCAAATAGTTGGCTAGGAAAGATGTTCCCTCAAGTGTCCATGGGGAAATTATTTATGTGTTAATGCTGCCTGTTTCTTAGACTTTTTGCAGCTGTGCTTGAGGTCTGCAGGTAATCCTGATAATTACAATTTCTGATGCTCCTGGAAACTTATATTACAGATCAAGTCATTAGACAAAAATTCATAGTGCTACTGCTGCATGATCTCTTACTTTGTAGTCTGGTGTAAAAATGTTTGAAGTCAGTTCGTCTTCAGTTCTTTACCTGGTGCTAGTCCGTAGTGCTTGGGAAGACTTGCACCAGGGGCTGGGTCTGCTCTCTCGGCTGTCACCTCCCCGCTCCTCGCTGTAGGAATAATGAACTAACAGCGCTGATTTCTTCTGCGTGATCCAAAAGAAGCTGCCTTATACTTCGGGGTTATGAACAGAACCTTGAACTTCGATCTTCCAAAAATATAATTGTGATAATCTAGATAAGGGGTTTTTCCCCAGTTTTTTCCACTTCAGGAATGGAAGCAAATCTTTCATGGTTTGCATAAACCCTCCCGAGATGTGTTTCTTCCCAGCCTTGCTTATGTTACACTTTATTTTCTGAAATTTTCTCACAGTGATATTCTAACGGTGTTCTCCGAGTCTTGGCAAATAGAAGCCTTGTTTAGACCAAGTCTATTTTTGATTACAGCCTTGCTGGTGCTAACGAGCCATTCAGGGAGAGTGAAGTCTGAGATTGTCTCCAGTGAGGTACTCTCCTCAATCCAGTGAGGTACTCTCCTCAATCCCGTGGTGGAAAGCTGCTGCTTCCAAATGCTTACCTGTAGCATAGGCTGCCTGGCTTGCACGTGCCGCAGTGTGAAACACAAACTCAAGCTGTCTGTGGTCATACCAGTGTTTAAAAGTGGTCATACTAGTATTTACAAGCTCAGTGTACCATATGTGAAGAAAACCAGTGAATTGTGACAGTAAATGGCAAGGAGATTGTAACTGCAAGAGTTGGAGTAAGGTGGCTAGGTGGAAGAGTATGTGGGTATTGCTGATTGTGGAGTGAGAAGGCTCTGCTTAGCTATCAGACTCTTGCGAAGAGGAGCAATGTTTTCGAGTGCACTTTGAAAGGTTTTTGAACTAAGCGCTAAAAGAGCGCTTACGTAGCTGGCTAACACCTTCCGTAACTAGACATGGAAGGTGTTTATTTTCAAAAAATAGTGGAAGAGTTGAAATAATTTGAAGTGGCTGGCCTGTTCTTTGGTTTTGTTTCTTTAAAGCATTAAATGTATTATGCTGTTTACATTCTTAAAATATCAATGCAGCATAGAACTTCGTATTTCATTTCCCAAGTTTAAAAATCTGGTTTTGTGTATTTTTTTACCAGTTGTGACATGTAACCCTGTCTTAGCAAGCAAGTCCCACAACAGTTCGGGACCTTCATTTAATGTGACTGGTGCAGTGGAGTGTGCAGTAAGTATGTTTCAGCAAATGTGTACATTGTTTAATTTTTGTTTTTACTGTTTCTATAGGGAATGAGACTTTAACAAGAAGTCTATGTTAAAGCCTGGCGAAGAGCGAGAGAGGCAGAGTGTAGAAGCAATGCCCTGATGAAAAGGTAGGGAACACATTGAAAGAGTTTTCAAAGGCTTGTGTTCCGACTTGAGAGAATTCCTGTGATATTTGAAGTGCTACTGCTTTGTTCCTGGGATTGTTTGCTTGCTATGGAGAAAATACAGTGGGGGAAAAAGGCTTGTCTGTCACTTTCGCCAGGCAACTTTGGAAGGACAGGGATGGGGTGCAGGTTTGTCCCTGGGTAACTGCAGTTATTCACGTGTTCTCCAGACTGTTGAGATCTCATGTGATTTGTGCAGTGTCAAGGCTGAGAAATGGTTCTGAGTAGCTGTAGCAGGACTCCCTGATCCAGTTCAGTTTGCTCTTGCATGACTTGCCGCCTCATTTCTGTGTGTTGGCAGCGTACTTCGACAGGATAGTGCAGCAGTACACGTGAGACTGAAATGCTAGGGGCTGTTAGAATGTTACTGGCAATTTTTAAAAGTTGGTCACCGATTTGTCTGTCTCTTCGCTTACTCTTCATGTGCCTTCAGAGGAAGTTCTTGGAATGTGATTATATCATGAATGCTTAAAAAAAAAAAAAATCACTATTTTTAATAAAGCTTTCAACTGTTTTAAAAAAGGCGTGTTGCAGAGCCCTGCACTGTTTTCCAACCTAGGCTAGGAGACATTTGTTCCTTGTCTGCAGACAGAACATCTCTTTGGAGTCAGGCTAACAAAGTAAAGTATCACCTGCTTTAGACAGCTAATGGACCTAATAAGGAACTCAAATTAATAAGCGACTTAATATTCTCAAAGGAAAATGCAGGAAGGAATGGGAATGAAGACAAGGAAGATTAAAAGATTATAAGGCAGCTGTTGTGTCTGTGTCTGCTGGGGATGGACTGGTGAAACTGTTCTAGTGGAGTTGGATGGTCCTTGCTGCTGCCTTTCACAGGTCATCCATCTATCTCTTGCACATGGAAGAAGTATACGAGTAAACCCTTTTTGCTACCTGGATAAGCTGGCTCCTGGAAAGAAGCTGGCACTGCTAGAGCAGTTCTTGTGGTCTGCAGTGCACTTCCAAGTTACCTCTACAGAAGTCTGTGGGTAGGAGCAGGTTGTATGAATTACATCAGTACTTTTTTCCTTGGAAACGGTGTAGTGCATCTGTAGTAAACTCCATACTCCATGAAGCATCATGCCTGTTTGCTGCTGCACAGATGGAATGTGTGGCACATCCGCATTAGTTCTGTTCGCGTGGTGAGGAAAAAGCTGATGTGTGTATATCTCTCTTGTAGTATTTGAATGAAAAATGTGATCTGTTCAGAAAACTTGGACACTGATTTAGTTGTTTTATCTGAAAATATGTGAGCTGGTATAAAATCATGCCTTTCAATTTTTGTTTGCTTTCTATATGGGAGTTGCGGATAGCTTATAGTAAATAGCTTTGGTTCCAACTTTGTTGGAAGCAAAACAAGTTAGCGTATGTGCTGGTCTTTTTCAATTCAGTGTTGAGATCAAAGTCCCACCGGTGTTTTATTTATCACAAAAGGGTCAGCTTCATGAAACTCCTGTAAACCTCTTGATCATCTTTCTTGTAGTAGCAGATTGTTTTCCACTTGGCAGCAGTCTGATTCTCTTTTAACACTAGCAGTAGATCTATTGTGTTAGATGACAAAGCTAATTTTTCAGATTAATCTCTTTAGAACCTATGAATTACAACAGTGGTGACAGCGAAAGTTATAAATTAGTATTTTCTAGATGTTTATGAAGAAATACAGAATCACAGAATAGTAGGGGTTGGAAGGGACCTCTGTGGGTCATCTAGTCCAACCCCCTGCCCAAGCAGGGTCACCCAGAGCAGGCTGCACAGGACCGCGTCCAGGCGGGTCTTGAATATCTCCAGAGAAGGAGACTCCACAGCCTCCCTGGGCAGCCTGGGCCAGGGCTCCGTCACCCTCAGAGGGAAGAAGTTCTTCCTCATGTTCAGACGGAACTTCCTGTGCCTCAGTTTGTGCCCATTGCCCCTTGTCCTGTCACTGGGCACCACTGAAAAGAGCTTGGCCCCATCCTCCTGACACCCACCCTTGAGATATTTGTGAGTATATATTAGGTCCCCTCGCAGCCTTCTCTTCTTCAGGCTGAACAAGCCCAGCTCCCTCAGCCTCTCCTCACAGGGGAGATGTTCGAGTCCCCTCATCATCCTTGTAGCCCTCCACTGGACTCTCTCCAGTAGCTCTTCATCTTTCTTGAACTGGGGAGCCCAGAACTGGACAGAGTACTCCAGATGAGGCCTCACCAGGGCAGTGTAGAGGGGAAGGAGAACCTCCCTCGTCCTGCTGGCCACACTCTTCTTGATGCATCCCAGGATCCCATTGGCTTTCTTGGCAGCCAGGGCACACTGCTGGCTCATGGTTAACCTGTCGTCCACCAGGACACCCAGGTCCCTCTCCACAGAGCTGCTCTCCAGCAGGTCCGTCCCAAGCCTGTACTGGTGCATGGGGGTTGTTCCTCCCCATGTGCAGGACCCTGCATTTGCCTTTGTTGAACCTCATCAGGTTCCTCTCTGCCCAGCTTTCCAGCCTATCCAGGTCACGCTGAATGGCAGCACAGCCTTCTGGTGTGTCTACCACACCTCCCAGTTTGGTGTCATCAGCAAACTTGCTGAGGGTACATTCTAACTCTTCATCCAGGTCGTTGATGAAGAAGTTAAACAAGACTGGGCCCAGTACTGACCCCTGAGGGACACCACTAGTTACCAGCCTCCAACTAGACTCAGCACCGCTGATGACAACCCTCTGAGTTCTGCCATTCAGCCAGTTCTCTATCCACTTCACCGACCACTCATCCAGCCCACACTTCCTGAGCTTCCCTAGGAGGATATCATGGGAGACTGTGTTGAAAGCCTTGCTGAAGTCTAGGTAGACAACATCCACGGCTCTCCCTTTGTCTACCCAGCCAGTCATGTCATCGTAGAAAGCTATCAGATTGGTCAGGCATGATTTCCCCTTGGTGAATCCATGCTGACTACTCCTGATAACCTTCTTTTCTTCCACTTGCTTGATGATGGCCTCCAGGATAAGCTGCTCCATCACCTTTCCCGGGATGGAGGTGAGGCTGACCGGCCTGTAGTTCCCTGGGTCCTCCTTCTTGCCCTTTTTGAAGATTGGAGTGACATTGGCCTTTCTCCAGTCCTCGGGCACCTCTCCTGTCCTCCAGGACCTCTCAAAGATGATGGAGAGTGGCTCAGCAATGACATCCGCCAGCTCCCTCAGCACTCGTGGGTGCATTCCATCGGGGCCCATGGATTTGTGGACGTCCAGATCGCTTAAGCAATCCCTCACACAGTCCTCCTCGACCAAGGGAAAGTCGTCCTCTTTGTAGGCTTCTTCTCTTACCTCCGGGGCCTGGGATTCCTGAGGGTCAGTCTTAGCACTGAAGACTGAAGCAAAGAAGGCATTCAGTAGCTCTGCCTTCTCCGCATCCTCCGTCACCAGGACACCCGCCTCATACAGCAGCGGCCCCACATTGTCCCTAGCCTTCCTTTTGCTGCTGATGTAGTTGAAGAAGCCCTTCTTGTTGTTTTTGACATCCCTTGCCAGCTTCAATTCCAGGTGGGCCTTGGCCTTCCTTGTCGCATCCCTGCATGCTCTCACCATGTTCCTGTACTCTTCCCAAGTTGCCTGCCCCTCTTTCCACATTCCATGGGCCTTTCTCTTCCACCTGATCTCTGCTAGAAGCTCCTTGTTTAACCATGCAGGTCTCCTGCCTCCTTTGCTCGATTTCTTTCTCAGGGGGATGCATTGCTCCTGTGCATGGAGGAAGTGTCATTTAAAGAGCGACCAGCACTCATGGACCCCCCTGCCTTCGAGAGCCCTGGCCCACGGGATTCCTCCCAGTAGCTCCTTGAAGAGGGCGAAGTCAGCCCTCCTGAGGTCCAAGGTTTTGATCCTGCTTATCGCCCTGCTTCCTCCATACAGGATCCTGAACTCGACCATTTCATGGTCACTGCAGCCGAGTCTACCTCCGACCTTCACATCCTCCACCAGTCCCTCCTTGTTTGTTAACACGAGGTCCAGCAGCGCGCCTTTCCTTGTTGGTTCCTCCACCACTTGCATCAGAAAGTTATCATCGATGCTCTGTAGGAACCTCCTGGATTGCGCCTGCCTAGCTGTATGGTCTTCCCAGCTGATGTCAGGGTGGTTGAAGTCCCCCATGAGAACCAGGGCCTGTGACTGTGAGGCTGCTTGCAGCTGCCTGTAGAAGGCCTCATCAACCTCTTCCTCCTGGTCAGGTGGCCTGTAGTACACACCCACCGTAATGTCACCCTTATGAGCCTGTCCCTTAATTCTAACCCACAAGCTTTCAACTCATTCCTCATTTGCCCCCAGGCCAAGCTCAATGCATTCTACTTGCTCCCTCACATATAGAGCAACTCCCCCACCTCTCCTTGTTGGTCTGTCTTTCCTAAAGAGTCTGTAGCCATCTATGACAGCATGCCAGGCATGCGAGTTGTCCCACCATGTTTCTGTGATGGCGACCAAGTCGTAGCCGTCCTGCTGTATAATGGCTTCCAGCTCCTCCTGTTTATTGCCCATGCTACGTGCATTGGTGTAGACACACTTGAGCTGGGCTGTCAGTCTCACCCCTGGCCTTGGCACGCCAAGCCTATGCTCATCCCTAGTGAGCTGGGCAATATCCCCTTCCCGCTTCGAACCTAGTTTAAAGCCCTCTCAATGAGCCCCGCCAGCTCGTGGCCAAGAATTCTTTTTCCCCTTTTAGATAGCTGAGTTCCACCTATCGCCAGCAGGCCCAGTGCTGTGTACGCCTCCCCATGGTCAAAGAATGTTAATGATGTTAAAGTAGTAAATAGAATAAATAATGAAACTGAGTTTACCCTTTGTGTTTCAGTAAAGTAATCAAGCTAATAGTTTGTGGATCTGTGGCAAGATTATCGGATTCTTTCCCCTGTTCCCGTATTTTTAGAAATGGCAAAAAGCTTGCTTTCTCTCACATCTATATAGTCATGGTCTGCAAAGTCTGTGTGTGGTTTTAGTATGTTCTTACAAGTCAGTTTGCTATTTGCAAGGGTATTTTGTTTCTTACTGATGTTTATGGTGTTTGATTTATAGTGGCATTAATTATATGCAGTCCATTAAAAATGATTGTCATGAGATGGCTCAAAGACCATACATTGGACTTGTTTCCAAGGACTTCTCTGAGAAGTTTATGATCCCGTTATGATCCCCATTCCAGGGACTTCTGTTATGTTTATGATCCCATGGCCTTGTCTTCAAAGCGCAGCCTTTCCTCCCCAGATGACTGAAGTGTAGGGAAGCAGTAGTAGCTGCTTCTCAGTGTGGCACCGTTAATGTTGTTGAATTTCACCTGGGACCTGCTGCTTCAGGCAACACCCTTGTGCATTGTGCCTTTGTTTCTGGTGTGTATTTTTCCTTTTTTTCCTGGAAGTTGACTTGCAGTACTGTGTGATGATTACAATAACAATGTGCTTTGGAATACCTTCATGTAAGAGTTTCTAGAGATATTACTCAGGTTCATCTGTTATGTGAAAAAATTGGTTTTTGTTGCTGAATTGGCTCACATTGTATACCTTCTTTCTGGGGTCTGTTAACATAAAGTTTGCATAAATTTGCTCTCTCAGTAAACAGATGTTGAAAATTTGAGTATCAAAGTAGCTCTAGTAAAATCTAAGTTGGTTTGAATAAAATAGCACTGAATTGTTTTGATATCTTCTGCATTTTATCCCATTTTTAGCTGCAAGCCTTTGTATCGGAAGGCAAAGATCTGAAAGGATGATGCATCATCAGCTAGGCCTTTTTTTTCCTCCCTTCTGTAAAAGCTGCATGAAATTATGGAAGTCTTGCTGACTTGTGTATTACTTGCTATAACCTGCGGAAGCAAATTTGTGTGATAGCAGGTGTTTGTATGTAGGGGATTCTAATTTTAACTGGCTCTAAATGAGGAGAGCTTGTCCCAGTTTTTCCTGAAAGTGCTTTTGGGAATAAATGACTGTTTGAATTTAAGACTTTTGCTATAAACTTAATACGAAATAATTAATAGTGAGGCTTAAATTATGAGACAGGTATGATTCTTCAGTATAATGTGTATATATCTTTTTATTTGTAATGCTGTCTTGGCTAATTAAACTGGAATAGCGTGCTGCGAATACACTGAAGTTATAAGGTTTGCTTTCAATTTTAACAGTCAGAATTTGTACAATTATTGATTACTAAATTACTGTTTTCTTTTCAACTTAAAAGCATGATGAAGCACTCTAGAAATTGGTGTATTTTTGTGAAATAATGCTAATGAGAAGAGGAACAGAAGAAAACTTACTATTTTTTTAACTCGGACTCTTTAAGGAAAAGTTCATTTTTGTAGTGTTTCTGCTGCTTTGTACTGAGCCTGTGGTTACAAGGCGTTTTTCATATACAGCAATGCAAGACTTGGCCAGCTTTCAGTCCACCTTGTCTCCTCTACAATCTTTTAATGGAAAACTTTTTCACCAGAGCTCACGATGGGATAAGCATTGAGTTTAAATTGCTTGGTTGGTAGCTTTTACTTAGCCAGGCCTTTCTTCCTCAGCAGTTCTTGAGGAATGTTTTGGGTTTATACTTTTTTGTTTGTATTTATATATGTATAGACACACACACATATATATAGCCTGCTCTATCTTCTGAGCAGTCTTTGACCACAGCTCTTTTCTGATCTATGTTATGAAGTATTAATTTTTTCTTTCCGCATTTCTTGATGCATTTTCATACGATACTTTTTAAAAACAACTACTTATGCTCTGACATGTATATATATATTTTTTTCAACTTAAGAGCAGATGTTTTCCCAGTGTATTGTAGCTTTAAAAATAACTGTTACAGCTTACCCATTGGTTTAGAGTGAGCTGGTTGATATGGAAAGTTTTCATGATAGTTCATATGTAGTCTGACAGAGTTAAGTTTTACAGAGAAATGTTAGTGTTACAAAATATACAGAGCTTCAGTCCTGTTAGCTAAAAGGTATTAGTGTTTGGACTTAGGTTAGAGTTTAAAGATGCTTTATGAAACTTCTTCATCTTTCCATGCATTTGTTGCTAGCCTGTTCTGGATTTGCTGAAGCCAGATGTACAGTGAAATAACAGGCAGCATATGCAGTGGCTGAATTTGCATGTCTTTGGATGTATCGCTCAAGGAGAAGTTTGAATTTGTAGTTACTACTCTTATACTTCTAATTGAGTAATATATTCCAGATGTTTTTGAAATAACTGAATTGAGGTTAAATTAAGCTTAGTTTTGTAACTGCGTTCTCTCTTCTCTCAGAAAACAAGCTGAACAGTTACTAACTGTTACTATGCCATATATTGATGGTTGTTTCCCAGTAATCATGTGTTCTAAAGTGTCCCATGTTCCTTATGAACCATATAGAAAGAAATAAAGGTTGGATAGTTTGGGGTTTTCTTCCTGGTGTTTTCTTGAATAATGTAAAAAAACCCCTAAAATAAAAAGTGTTGTTCATTTGCTTGTGACTTTAGAAGCTAGCCAAGTCAGTTACTCCAGCAAAATCCGAACAACCTGCAAAATAAGAGCAGGAAGATGGAATTGCTTTTCCTGCAATGGTGGATGAGATTGAGAGTGGTGGTCAGGCACAGGCTGCCGTTCTTCCTTCCTGAGCAGGGGCTGGTGCTGTAAATCTGAGGTCAGCTTGGACCAATTTGATTAAATGCACGGTATCCACTTTGGACATAATTTCCCGAATTACCAATGAGAGATGTCCAAATTTATTTTTCTTGTTTTAAAGAAGATTTGTTGGTGAAATCCAAGAATCATGATGGTATGAAATTTGATAAGGCTTAATAGTTGCTACCTAGAACAAAAAAATAAAGGGAGATAAAGCAACTGGAATAAAGGTGGCATGAAAACTGAAGTAATTCAAACTGTTTTCAATTCTGTTTGTTGAGTTTCTGAGTATTAGCAAGGTCTTGAAACTCCTGTGTTGTAACAGTTTCTCTTGCAGTAAAATTTTGCACCAAAACAAAAATAATTAAACAAAAGGGAGTCTTAAATAGCTTGTCTGGTTTAAAAAGTCTGGAACTTAAGTTCCTGAAGCTACTTGAGTGAGGTTCCAGCACTCATGGGTGACTTAGCTAAACCTTTTTAGCCTGTTTCTCAGTGTTCCATGAAAGAGCAGAAAGTATTTTCTTTATTTGTAAAATCAAGCTAATAAATAAGACATGGGGGTTTAAGTAACTTGCAAAGGTATTCCAGAGTTTCTGACAGAGAATAAACTGAATCTCCTGTTATGTCGTGCACTGCATTGTCTGTGAGGCCATATTTCTATCCTACAGGCATTACTTTGTCCTGTGCTGAAGTTAATTTACAATATTGGTAGCAAACACTGCAAAAAACCACTATACAGAAAGAATTCGTATGTAAAGAATTTTCTTGCATCAATATGTTCCAGGAAGAAAGAATGTGATTTCTCAACACAGTTTGGCTGGAACAGCAGGACTGTATTCCTTTTCATTACGAAAAACTTCATGTGGTCTTGAATGTTTTTGTTCACAGTGGTCTGTAGCCATTGAAGTTGACTTGGTTTAAATGTCTTGTATAAAGTTGGCATATTGCTGGCTATGGATGGGTTGCATATCAAGGATCCGAGCCCCAGAACACTATCAAATAAAATGGTATCAACTTTTAACCTTCAAAAACACTCCAGGAAGATCTGGCCTTGGTATCCGGTGTAAAATCCCATAGGGCAAGATGGCTGCAAATATTATAGTTGTATCTTTAGAATAATCAAGTCAGCCTTTGCATATATGTTTAATGTTCATGAAGCAAATTAATTTGAGATTGTGCCTTATAAGATCCGTTGTCGTGGTGAACAGAGTGTAGTAATAGAATATATGCAAAATACATGAGAACTACTTTTTGGCTCAGCCGTGAGCTTTAAGCAGTGAACTATTTGCAAAACTTTGCACAGTATTTTGCTGTTCCTGCTGGTTCAGCTACTCTGGTGTGTAAGTTAACAAAAAGAGGCTGCTTGGGTTTTCCTTTCCAAGATTTACCCGTTAACTCTCATCATTATGGCTCGGAATACCAAATTGAAATCATTATGATTACAAATGAAAAATGTTACATGATCTGGTGTTGTATCTCTCTATTTTATATTCTTCTATTGTGTTTTCATTTGTATTATTGCAAATTTTCTGTTTTTAAAAATAAACACAACTTTATTTGTGATATCTTATAATTTTCTTTGAAAATACTGATATATATTTCTTTCTTACCAGTTATAACGTCTTGTAATGGAAGATGGATGACAAAGGGGCTCGTGTTGCTGACTACTTTGTTGTCGCAGGATTAACAGATATTTCAAAACCACTAGAGGAAGAAATCCACTTCAATGATGCGTGCCATAAAATTGCTAAACCAAAAGAACCTGTTACAGATGTAACAGTAATTAATAAATCTCTGGGGGAGGAAGTCCCTCAGGGATATAAATGCATAGATGTTACTCCCTCGGGACTGTCTGCAGATCTTAATAATGGCAGTCTTGTAGGACCACAAATATACCTTTGTTATCGCCGAGGAAGGGATAAGCCCCCACTTACTGATTTGGGGTGAGTGGTTTTTCTGTTTCAGTAAGTTGTTTTGGCAGTTTTATTTGACTGATGAGGTTTATTGAAATACCATACTTTTTTCATGTAAGGCAAAGCTCTAAACAGGAAGATATTTCTTGACTTGAGCATGCTGTAACCCAATATGGTAGGAAAAATGGATGCTGAGTGGATTTTAGTGACAAGTGTAATCCTTTGCATTTTGGAGTTTTCAAGACACTTATAATTTTCAATGTATATACTTGGGTTGGGAGAAGATACTTAATGCATTTAATACAGCTTGAAAAGAAGTGAGTTGTATGACGTTCTTAGGATCAGGCAATGAATCTTTATTAGAATTGAAAACAACACTTTTGCAGTAAACAAAACACTTAAAAGCAATTATACACGAGGAAAACTAGTATAGTTTCATCACAAAGCTTTTCTGTTAGAATACGATTTGATATAATGTGACCTGAACTGGTCAGTAAAAATGCTTTGACTGGAGGTGAGACAAGAGCTTCTGTTAAACTGGTACTATTAGTTATAATTCTTACTACAGCATTAGTATTCAAAGTGAAAAAAAAATAATGTGCCATCTGACTTTTGTTCATCCTGTTTTAACTAGGGTTTTATATGATGGGAAAGAAAGAGTAAAGCAAGGTTGTGAAATAATTCAAACTACTCCATATGGTCGGCCTGCAAATATAAGTGGCAGTGCCTCATCACAAAGAGTGTACATCACTTACCGAAGAGCATCTGAAAACATGACACAAAACACCTTGGCTGTTACGGATATATGTATAATCATACCAAGCAAAGGAGAAACCCCTCCACATACATTCTGCAAGGTTGACAAGAATCTTAATAATAGTATGGTAAGAGTGAAGATCTGGATTTTGAATACTTGATATTCAATGATGTAACGTTTGTAGAGTATTTGTGACAGCTGTGGTGAAAAAATTGGATAAACACTCTCCAAAGATAAATCAAATCTTGGAAGAATTTGAGGACTGCATTTCTTTGTTCCTGCTTAGAACAAAGTCGTTTTGGAAGTCTTAGAGCAAATAGTCTTTGTAGTGCTGACTTAGAAATGCTGACTGCAGCAGCTTTGGATTAGTCCTTAGAACCTGTTGTGTCACCATGTGTATAACTGGAGGTTTCACAGACGTGGCTGTTTCTGACACTGGTTTTACTGTTGTGATGGGAATTCTGTATCTAACAGCTGCCTTCTGTTTTGTTTTTAAACTCCCCTATTGCCTATAATGCTATTTTATAGGTGTCATATCCTCAGCAGTTTCACAAACTTTTTCTCTGAAGAAAGTTACATATAAGCAATGTTAGATGCTGTGGACCGTTTAAAAGCTTAGTATGGTTCGAAAGCTTGACCTGCTAAAATACGCAGGCATCACAGCACTTTGTTTTGCAGAACTTAATATTTAAGTGTCTCCTAGTTGAACCTGGAGCCCTATGTGCTGGCTTTTGTCGGGTCCTCAAAAGTCAGCATGCTGATGGGCGTGCTGACGGGGATGCTGACTGCATGTGGGAGTAGTATCATGTGAAAAAGATCATGGAAATTGATCTGTACTTGGTTTTAAATAAATGCCTGTAGACATTATCAAATGGATTTTTCAGTTCTACCAATCCCTGTATTGACTGGGTTATGGGATTGATGTCCTATGGAAATTGCTATATCTTCCTCTCATCCCTAAAAGCTTTGTGTGACCTTAAAGGGTACTGGTCTCTTTCCATTCTGTGACTTTCCATATTCTTTATTCTCATGTCCAGAAACTGAGAACTTCAAACATATTTAAAAACTCTAACAATGCCAGAAAGGAAATTGTTGTTTAGAAGCTGCAAAAACTGTGACGTTATTCTGCAGTGCTTCACAGACTGTGAAATCGCAGATGGAATAAGGAATTGGGTTTAATGATTAGCATGATTAAAATAAAAATGCAGGCACAAAAGAAAATTGTGAAGTATTGAAGTAATACATAAATGTGGTTAATAACAGAAATGTTCCACTCTGTCTGTGTGTGTATATTTATAAACGTGTGCAAGTGTGTGTGTATATCTGTCTATATACACGTTTAGGCCAGAAGTTTACAAAATGTTTAAATATTTATATGGATGACAATTGTACTTAAAATTCTGTAGTTGCATTAACAAATATTTTGAGAAGAGAATTTCTAGATGTCATGCTTCAGTCTATAGACCCGTTCCGGTTTAGAGGTCGGGCTGATGCCTGCCATGGATTGGTTAGCTCAGAGCTAACACAGTACTTTCAGTTGTATGTTTGTGGCCATTGTCAGAAAGGAGAGCGTAGCGGGCGATATCTTAATGCTCTGTGGCTCTGTGTGTAGATTATCGTTCTTTGTAAACGAAGAAGAGGAGGTTTTACTCCACTCTTATAAGTCCTTCTGTTATGCTTCATCATGTAATCCAGTAATTTGTTTTGTTTTTCAGTGGGGCTCAGCAGTTTATTTATGTTATAAAAAATCTGTGGCAAAAACCAACACCATATCATATAAAGCTGGTATGTAACTACAATTTAGCTTTTTTTATCTTCAGGATGTACAGGCTTATTTGTAATGTAATACATTTTTTTAATTGAAGAATTATTTGGCAAAGACAGTCTGGCATTATCCAAAAAGGATTCCTTCCCTGAAGAATTCTTTTAAACATGGGCTTAGAAATATGTCATGACCATTTGGTTTTAAAATTTGCTTTTAATTGGAAGCTCAGTTGTGTTTTGATAGGCCTCTACAAACCTGTGTCTCCCACCTCTGTTTTTGTTGCTTATAACTGTCTCTTAAGGATGTGTGCATACATATATGCAGAAGAAAACACCACAAGAATTATATGATGCATTTGCATGATCATTTTCTTTAAGAAACATTCTGAAGAATACTGCAGACTTCCACGCTGCCCTGAACATCAGTGGCATTGAGCTCTTAAAATATTTTTGGATTTTGTGTCATCTTTATTTTGTTGTTTTATTTATAAGACAGAATGAGATTTGCTATGGCTCAGAAACGTGTTGGGTTTTCTTTATTTAACAACTTGATTTTGTTTGAGTGCAAGTCATGAGCATGATTCAGACTTAAGCTTTAATTCACTTATACCCCTTTGAGAGGCTGCTTTCTGTAAACAACAGTAGTTTAGGACGAACTAAAAGGTGGGCAATAAATTAGTAAATAAATAAAAATATTTAAAGGCCCCAAATCTGGTAGTAGCTTGCACAAAATTTTGCTTCGGGGGAGGACAACATCCACTGCCATTCTTGATTAACAGTTTTTATTGCTTATTAATATTTCACTGTATATTAGAAAAGAATGTGTAGTGATTGTCCTCTAATGCAGAGAAATCCTAAATCCCTTCACGCAATATTCATTGTCAGTTTGGAGTCCCCTGGGCTGGCAAGAAGAAAGGATAGATTGCTACAGCCGTGTGATGCAGCAGAAGACCTGTGTGTTAAGAGCCTCTGCTTCAGAAAGTCGTATTTTATAGCTATGCTTAAAATGAAGTCTAAATGCATTAGTCTGGTAGCACATTAGCTGAGTCCTCAGCTGAGGTGGATCAGCATAATTAATTAGTTTGATTCTACTGATACTAAAAAAAATCATCTAATATCTAGAATACCAGACTTTTCAAGAAACTTTTGGCAAGAATGAATTGCTTTCATAATTTAAAACGTCAGTCTTATTTCTCAGTTATTCAGGTTACCACCGTTTTAACTAATTTTTAAATCTTCACTCATACTAGTGATGAATGTGAACTGTATAATAATAGCTGAGATGCACACAACCTGCAAACAGGAAAAGATTGATTAGTTGCGAACAGTTCCTGGAATAGTCTGTAGGACTTCAGTCCAGAGTTTTAGGTGATTTCTCCTTAGGCCTTGGAAGCATGCTGGCCCCTTCTAGCTATTCGCTGTACCTGGTTATTTACAACTTTCCCTTACTGGTCTGCTGAAGTTACTGTATGCTCATATACAATCTTTCTGGGCATTTTTTTATTTAATGAGCTATTACGAGCATTTCTGCTATTCCTTACATAACTGTCTCCTTACAAATTGCGTTTACAGGTTTAATATGCAGATATCCTGAAGAAGATTATGAATCATTCCCCTTACCAGAATCTGTGCCTCTTTTTTGTCTACCTATGGGTGCAACAATTGAATGTTGGCCATCTAACAGTAAATACCCTCTCCCAGTTTTTTCTACGTTTGTGCTAACTGGAGCTTCTGCAGAAAAGGTATTTTGAAAGCTTAAAAAAAAAAAGTTGTTAATAATTTAATAATTTTTTTTAAATGTGGTTGTTTATCTGTTCAGGATGATGACAATGCATATTTTCATAGACAAACTTGAATCTATTAATTTGGGCTTAATTCAAAGACTGTTTTAAAGAGTGACTTGCATTTATTTCACTGCAGGACTGTTGATCACACGAACCTGCACTCCTTTGCTTTCCAATCATGTTTGCCTTTCAAACTACAGAGCTGTAAAAATTCTAACTGCATATACATGCAAGTATACTATTTCTGTTGCAAGCATGGAAACAACCTTGCATGTGTATGCTTGTTCTAAAAAGTAAATTTGATATCAGAGGAATACTGCTTTGAATTGCTTACAAAGGATTCCTAAAATAGCTTTGAAGGCAATTGTAGGAGCAGTTGATTGTAGTTGCACTCCATATAATCATTATTTTTCTCTCACTTTAATCTTTTCATAAATTACTCTTTCTCATATGAAATTAAGCGTTTTAAATAAGTAATGCAGTCTAGATTTTCATAGCCATAAGAATATTCCAGAATAAGTTGCTTCAAAAGATGGTGCATTAATGTAACTTTTCAAACGGTAACATAGACTTGAATTTCCGTGCGTATTTGGGGTTTGTTAGATTGCTTTGAAGATGGAGGCTGATTCATTGACTTCAAGTCAACTCTGTTGTTTGCAGGTATATGGTGCTGCTATTCAGTTTTACGAACTGTATCCTGAAGAGAACCTCACAGAGAAACAAAAATCTCAACTGGGATTAGCAGCTGCTGTTGAGGGAAAGTCGGACACGTGCAGAACAGTTCAAACGAATAAATGCATCTGTCTGCTCTCTCACTGGCCTTTCTTTGATGCTTTCAAGAAGTTTCTTACCTTTCTGTATCGTTACTCCATTTCTGGTCCACACGTCCTACCCATTGAGAAGTAAGTAATTACTGCTACGAATTTTTGAAATTTCAGTTGTTGAGAGCTCTTTTTTTACTTCTGAGTTTCCTCTAATATCCTTCTGACTTTAGTCATCGAACATTAAATATAATGGCTACACTAGATAAAGCATTTTTCTCCGTTGATTAAATTTATCTTTACATACTTCCTGAAAAAGCCTAGGTTTTTATTTGTGATGTAAGTGCCTGCAAAGGTATCTTCGAAAGCCTTTTTTAATTAGCTTTTCACCCTTTTAGCACAGTAATTAGGAGGAGCGAGATTATAAATCCTTTCTTAATGTTGCATACATTAAGTTAGGAGAATGAAATATGTAACTTTGCTTTTTTCAAATGCCTGTTTGTTGTGTAATGAGAGGTAATAAAGCAGATTGAAATTTTTTTTTGCACTAATAATCCTCCTGTATTTGTGATAAACAAACTTAATTTCCTTCTTACTTAAAAGGTTTCACATTTTAAAATGCAGAGGAAATCCTTACATCCAAGGAGCAGTTGATGTCTGTAATTGATATGTAATACTGTTTAACATTTCTAGGCTAACGAATTCTGATGCATTAAAAAGTTACAAATGCAATATTTGCTTTTTTATTTTATTACACATCAGTCTTTTTTCGTGATTAAACTTCAATGTTAACTTTTATGAGACTTTGATTTTATGGATTAAGCACTTTTTGTGATTGTTTATCCACTTCATTATTCCACTTTGTATCTATTATACTTGTTTTAAAATTCTGGTAGTGTAAACTTCCAATAGTGAGAATATTTTTTTTAAGCTAAGAGCTATTGTTGGGTTTTGAATTTCAAGAATGAATAAAATGAGAAGTAAATATAATAAATGTTACATTAATTTTGATTTTCTACAGATTTATTTGCTTATTCCGGTTTCTCTGATTTGTAAACTGACTGGCCAATTTATTGTGGATAATTTAAATGTAGCTACACTGTCTTGCATGAAGTCACTGTAGTATCTGGCCTAGTTTCTTCCGCTGTTTTAATGATGATGTTGTCTGTGCTATACATGCATATTTGAACATTTTCAGCCAGCCCTGCTTCTACAAGCAGCAAGCCTTTCCCTTGATATTGCTGTATATTCAATATTTCTGCCACCACTTCCATACACTGGAAATAAAGACAAAGCCCAGAATGCGTCGTCAGCCCGATTCTTTTCCTGTTCTCACTGCCGTGTGCCTGCACTGACAGCGATGCTGACACGAGGGAGGTCAGCTGAGGAGCGGCGAAGAGGAGGCATGAGGCTGCTTCTAGTTGATGCCAGTTATGTGGTTATAGAGCTGCAACAAAAAGTTGAGTTTAGAACAAGTACACAAAATTAAAAACACAGTAAAAATGGGGGGAGAGGGGGTTTGGCGTATATCCAATGGCGTAATATGCAGCTGCATTGAAATACAAGTATGAAATATATAGCTTTAAATCAGAAACATGTAAAATGAGTCTTCTATATAAACCAAGGCTTATTTGTGGGTTTCTCTGAATTTTTTCAAAGTTTGGTTGTTGTCTGCGTCATAATAGTGGTAACAGTTGCAGAAATCCAACTATGTTCTGTAGCATGCAGTTTATGGTGGATTACCTGTTTCTTCCCAAGTTTCTACTGGTTGCATGTAGCTTCTTTTAACATGAAAGTATGTATTATCTAGAACTTCAACACTTTCAGAACTTTTGAAAGTTTAATCAATATATAAAATGGAGAACTTTTTCAACTTTTAAAAATACTTTTCTGTATTTGTAGTATATGGAAAAACTTTAACACTTTTTTCATCAAAACTTGCATAGTATTTTGTATTTGGAAGTGAAGAAAATGTATGTGAAGAAAATTGATGAAAATAATGACTCTCCGTGACACTCAGCTGTAAATATTTTATCGCAAATAAGCAATGGTAGTCTCTGAGGTATAGTGCTATTTCAAGCTAGTCTCAGAAGCAGGACTGTAAAATACTATTGTGATACTCAAACATCAATATTTCTACTTCACAATTTTTCATTAAAAGTTCCTTATATTTTTTCAGTCTCACAAACCAAGCTTGTAATCTGAAAGATAATCTGGCCTGCCATTTTCGTTGTCACTAGTAGAAAAATAGGTTTTCAAGGTCAGAATTTTCTTGTAGGATTTGGGGGTTGTTTGTGGTTTTTTTTTTTGTTCTCTGTCTTGTGAATAAATATTTGCCTTTTTTATGTAATAATTTCTCTTACTGGCAATAATGTTGTCTTGAAGTAAAGCAGTTTAAGCTTATAATTTCTGCTAAATCAGTATTCTTCTTTTCTTCTAGACACATTTCCCATTTCATGCATAAAGTTCCTTTTCCATCCCCTCAGAGGCCAAGAATTCTAGTTCAGGTGAGTGTATGAGTGTAAATTTCTTCATAAGAGTTATTTTTTAAGTGAAGACAAAACAGCTGTTGAACGGATTAGGAAAAGGAAAATGTAATTTTTATGTTCAGATTTTTTTTTTGTTCAGGATTTCTGTCCTAAATTCATACACTTGATTTTTATAGATTTCTTGCTGTTGTTTCCAGTTTAGTTGAGGACTTTAATGAGATATTACAAGGTACTTAGTTTAGTTTAGTGAGCTTAGAAATTAATTATTTTTTTTTTCGGAGTACATGGAAATTAATGAAAAACTACTCAAAGTCAGCATCTGGTTTGATTTTTTGCAATAGCTTTTGAACTCTTTTCTTCTTGCTACTGTATGAAAGCTGAGTGTAAAGTAAATAAAATTAAAACCAAATGTGAAGAGTATATTCATGATTACCTGTTTTCCTAAAGGGCTTCATGCTGTCCTTTATGTAAGGATAGCTCTTACTGCAAACTGCAAGAGCCAAGCACATGCAGGAGAGGCACACTTGATCAAATATGACCCTTATTCTGTCCTACCTGCAAGACCTAGCATATTTTACTGTGTGTGAGTGAAATGGTGTGATTGCTAGGATTAGGTTACCTGGTATTTGAAATTTCACCCATGTCACTGTTGGTAGGAGAGAGGAAGGCCCGAACTCAAAGACTTCCTAAGTGGAGTGTTATTAAATCATCACTTTTTTTTTTTTCTCCTAAGTAGCAAAATGGGTAGAAACATGTTAAAATTTTGTTGCTGAGAAAAGACATCTCTATTCCAGCTGTAGTTATTCTACCAGTCCTCTTGTTTTGAACAAGTTGTGGCAAAATGATGTTGCTCTCTGTTGCTACTTTTCCAAAATAAAATATTGAGAGCCCTGTGCAGTTTTGAGTCTTAACGTAGTAGCCCATATGCTAGTGAAGTCTTCCAGAGTAAATGCCATCTTGGGTTATGTCATTACAGAAAGTAGTGAATATTAAAGATCCTCCTTGGTGTACTTGAATATTCTGAAGAAGTGACATTTATTACTGTTACTGAAAAAGGGATTGGAGAACAATTATGCTGAAACTGTATCTGACACTTCTGTCACTTGTATTAGGATTTTGAAGTTCAGTTCAAAACCCAGTATTTCTACATCTTGGGGATTTTGGTTTTTTGCATTCACATTCAATCAAATATTTGTGCTAGGGAACACTAAGCACGCATTTACAGAGAACTATAAGTGAGCTTAGGGAAAAACATTTAAGTCGTTTAGTCTGAATTCTTAGGAAACTCTGTCAAAGTAAACATGGGTGCATATCCCAGAACAAAGTCTGAGGACCTAGATGTAAATGATGTGAAATTATGTCTATTACAGCTTACTTTCAAAATGCTGTATGTGTCAAGTCAGTACAACTTTAGTAGCTGTTAGTACAGATGGAGAACCCAATGCTTTTAAAGTAGGCGGTGGTTGTTGAGGTCTGTGGATAAGTACTTCCTTCAAGTTGTTTTCAGGGTCCTTTGAATTGTGTTTGGTACTGCACTGAATAAAAATCACAAGTGATTGTATCCAAGATGTTCTCCCAAAAGTAGTGTGGGAAATGTCTGTATTGTTGAAAACTGCAAGCTTTTAGGATTCCATTTCACTGAAGAAATAGTAATTTCTCTCTGAAGTTTGTTAATTTAAAACATGGTAGTCTTGATAAATAATTAGCATAGCAAATCCTTCTGAATATACGTTGCTGTAGAACATCTCACAAGTGTCTATATGCTTTCTGAAAAGGAGACCTGATATATTTTAGTAACTACATGTGTGTCAGTCTGGATTTGTAACCAATTCTTAGATCCTTCTCAGCATCTCTTACAAATGAGAGAGAACATGACATGTGTCTGACTTAGAAGTGTCAAAGAGATTACAGCCATTAGTAAAACATTCAGGTGTGTTCCTGATTGCCATTTTCAGCTGCCATTGTTGATAGGTTGTTCCTGATCTGAGATCTGCTAGACTCTGTTCTCTGTGTCCTACATCCCCTTATTACACAGGTGTTCCTGTTCTAGTGATGTATTCACAGCCTGCAGACTTCAAGAGCACATGGAGTCATATGTTCCTCCCTCTGAAGAATGAGGGCAGTAAGTGCCCCTTCTGCCTAAGGGATGCTTGTTTGTGTTTATTTGCTTTTGCTGAAACACAAAAGTCCTAGGACATTAGGCTGCCGCTTCCTTTCTGAGAGTAGTTTGTGAAGGTTAGTTACCTCAGGCTGAAAAAATGAGGTCTCTGAATTCTTTCACCGAACGAGCTTGTGGTGGTGGTTGTCACAAGGTGACTTACTTGAAGATAAATCTGGCATGTAGAGCGGTGTGGCCATCCTCATTTGTCATAGAAGCTAAATCAGCCTTCAAAAGCTCCGTTATGCGAGATACGCAAGGAAGCAGTACTGCATAGGCGCTTGTTGATGTATGTTTTGTGTGTCTGGCCAGGCACAGCGTTAGGTGACTTAGTGCTTCAGCATTTGTATTACTAACTGACCTGATCTTCTGACTTCTACTGTCTGGTCGTCTGCAGTGGGGTCTAAGGTGAAACATACTCAAGAACGACATGTTACTAAAAGCTGTCTGAATTTACAGCTTAGTTGTACGAGTTACTGTGACTTACTGAATTACTATATTACTTGTAAGTGTGCTTTTATACAATAGATAGAAAATGCATGACCACTTACCAGTTAGCTTAATTCTCCCTGTTATCTTGTTACCTTGGATTTACTATGGCTGAAAATGTCAGCTGAGCTTTGATAAATTGATTGTGTGTCTGTATTCTTGTATTCCTTTGAATCCTCCTATTCAGGCTGAATAGATGAATGATTTCTTTTGACGTCATATCACTGTAAGCAAGAAATGTGAATTAATAAGATCTTTGTCTTGGATCTTCAGCTAATGCAGATTTTAAAAATTCTATCAAAGCTGAGCTGAGCCGTTTCTACCAGCTAAAAGCATAATTCTCATGTCTTCCAAATAAAATAATAGTTTACGTTATGATCTGCCATCTCTCCCCTTCATGTATTTTATCCATCTGTTCCCCCCTACATCCAAAGTGAATGGATGGCCACTGAAAGCTGTGCATGAACTATGGGTCCTCATTTCCCCTGAAATATAGAAGGCTTCATTTTTCAGCAGTTAATATATTCAGGTTTTTGCAGTATTAGCTAATTTTAATTCTTCTTTATGAATATGCAATGTATTCAGTTCTGACTGAGAAAGGAAGATTGTGCTTTGCTTGGTTTTTGCCAAAAGATACTGATGTGTAGCATTGCACACCACTTCTTACAGTGCTGTACAACTGGGATATATAAGGTGCAGCTTAGTTTAAATTTTATTTTTAGGTGTTCTTTGTTGTAGTTGTGTAATTTCTAACAAATATTTCCAAAGTTCAGAATAAAAAGAATGTGTTTTTAAATCTTTTTCCAGCTATCTCCGCACGATAACCTGATTCTTAGCCAACCTGTGTCATCACCCCTTCCACTGAGGCAAGTAGCAGTATCATCTGTTCAATTGTGAAATGTATTCTGATTTACATTGCGGAAAAGATTTGGTACTTCGAGTTGTAATTCTGCAAATTAACTTGCCTCGTCTGGTGCCTTTTGTAGCTAGTGTATCTGAAGTTTTTTTAGGTGATTAGACCTGCACCCTGGCAAGGATACATACTTAATGAACTGTATCTGTGTTTTTTTCAAATAATTTTAGTGGTTCTCGAGGCAGAATGTAGATTGTTAGATCCTCTTTCTAGGAGTTGGTACCTGGGCTCCCAAGATAGTGCAGCTTTTGTATTGCAAGGTAATTGAAGGAGTTCTGTGACTGTCTTAACTGCGGTGTCGCAGTGCAGGAGAATGATTAAAGAAATGCGTGTTGTCTCCCTGTAAGTTGCTTCTCAAAAAGAGAGCTCATCATCCATGTGTCCTGAGAAGTCTAGACTGATGGAAGACTCTCAAGGAATCATGGTTGCTATTGGGAAGTAACCATTCTTCTCTGAACACTGAAGTGTACCAAGTAGTCTGCCATGCAATCCTCTTTAAAAGAAAGATTTGCAGATTTACCTTTATCAAATCCTCCTCTAGTGCCTTGTTTTCTATCTTGTTATTGAACATGTCTCTCTTTTTTTTTTTTTTTTTTTTTTTGTGGTCCCTTGTAACTCACCCGTGTGTTTATATTCTGTGACAGCGGCGGAAAGTTTTCTACGCTACTTCAGAATTTAGGACCTGAAAATGCAGTAACTCTACTTGTGTTTGCTGTGACGGAACATAAAATTCTCATCCATTCATTGCGACCTTCTGTCCTCACTAGTGTGACAGAGGCATTAGTCTCTGTAAGTAACTTTTTTTAATCATACACCTGTAAGCAGAAAAAATAATGTTTTTTAGATAAAATCTAAAATTAGTAGTAGTGCTGTTAAGCTTAAAGGTTACTTAAAAACAAGAACAAAAATAAAGGTCATTAGTGAGAAAAATTCATGTTGCTGGTGATATCCCACAAAGACAAAAGAGAAAGATTAACTGTTGTTGGTTCTTTGTGTGTAAATATTGTAAATAAGCATGTTATTTTGTCATCCCAATACACTAAATAGGAGTTCTTGATCTTCACAAATAGCACTGTATTCTCTCTTGCAGAATTTTAAATGCATGTTATGTTCCTGCCTGTCTTCACTAAATATTGTTTTGCTACCTCTGCTATATACAGTAGCTATATACTGTAGCTTTTTCCTGCAAATTAAACAAATTGATTTTTACATAAATTAGTGCATTTTTCATTTAGTAGTCTGTATCTAACTTTTCAATAACAATTATCTGCCATGTTAAAAAATTTTGAAGCGGCAGTTAGTGGTGTGGTTTATACTTGCATAGACTATATTTTTATACATATTTAACTGATATTTTTGTCTCTGCATATTTTCAAAGATGATATTTCCTTTCCACTGGCCTTGCCCATATATTCCTCTCTGTCCCTTGGCACTGGCAGATGTGTTAAGTGCACCATGCCCATTCATAGTGGGAATTGATTCAAGGTACTTTGATCTCTATGACCCTCCACCAGACGTTAGCTGTGTTGACCTAGATACAAATACAATTTCTCAGTAAGTATTTATTAACAATTTTTCTTCTATTTTTTTTTCTTCTTGTTTTCAAAGGCAGAAACTAGCTTTTTGGCAAGACTTTGGGGGGTTTTGTTGGTTTTAAACCTGTGAACTTTCTAATATATCATGCTTCTTGAAATGAGCATGCTAGAAATTATATCTGCTGTTCAACACAGCAGAGTGGAGGTACAGTCCTCATGGAACATTATTGCCTCTTATTCTATTACATTAAAATCTTATTGCAAACGTTGGCACATTTCCTGGATTAACCGTATTGTGTCTCACTTCATTGTTCCTGGAGGAGAATAGTAATTTTCATTTTTCATGATCAGCTTTCTTAGTGTTGAAGAAATTCTAGTATCTTCATATGGGCATCAGCTTGAAAATTACAACAATTAAATCATACTCCTTATCAATATGAAGTATAGGAACTTCATATTGAGAATGAGAGATGTGAACTTTCATGGGTGAGAGAGTCTTAATTAAGACATAGAATCATGCCATCAATATCAAACTGAAGTAACAGTATTATATTTCTGCTTCAGAACTGTGTGGAGTACTACGTTTTTGTGTAATACTAATTATGTAGTATCTAACATACTAGTAAGGGACAACAACGCACTGTTGAAACCATTGGGAAATCGTCCATGTTGTTCAGATATTCAAAACAATTATTTATTTCCTTGTGATGAAGTGATACAAAAATAGACAGAAGAAGGTAAGGCTTCTAATTCAAGATTCTGAAACACTCAATTCACTAAACTTATATTTCAGAACAAAACTTTGATTTCAGTGTGATGTTTAATATACTCAATACATATTTAGTGTAACTTTTCAAAGTCTTTGGTCAGTATTGTATCATCCTCCTGTTGGTAGCAGTCTTTCAGCATTGCTATGCCTAACTAAAAACTTTTTTCTTCCTAAGTTTTCTTATTTGTGGGCTTAGAGAAATTGCATATGTTAAGTATTTGTAAATAGAAATTTTTTGTTAAGGATTTTTTGCTGATATCAAGTTTGTATGGCAATTCTGCTCTGAAGCTTTTAGGAACTAGTTCAAACTAGACTGCAATAACCTTGGGTTTGGCTTTGTTACTTTTTGATTGAGGATTATGTTTGTGCATTTCTTCTGGTATTCTTCTAATTAGCTACATATTCATTAATGGAAAATAATTTATTTCCAGTTATTTCTCTTTTCATTCTACTTCTAGCTGATTTTCTATGCATTTTCTTAGAACAGATTAATTCCACTTCGTTGTGTGGAAAAAAGTGTCAAACAAATGCTTCCAATTTTTGCTGCTTTGTGACCAAGAGGGTCTTAAGGCTTGCTGGTGCCCTCTGTTGACAAAGAACGTTTGTAATTTTTTTTCATCATGATAATGATATAGTGAAGTCCAAATCTATACACACTAAACACAAAGCAGTTATCATATTGAATTGATTGCAGGTTACTATGAGCATTCTAGTCATTATCTCCATCCTAGTTTAAGTAATTACATCTGGGAACAGAACATTTGTGGTGGTTGCTTGTGCAATGGCAGGTGCTTAATACTATTAATCCATCTTTCATGAATTCTGAGTGGATTGATTTCAGTGCTAAAGAGTGTGGCTGCATAATCATGATCCTGAAATACGGGGCATTGGTTGGATGGCTGTGATCAAATCTCCATATAGGAATAGAAGTTTGACTTTGGTTGGTTTTCAGTCCTCCTTAGTCCTGTTTTAATGGAGCAAATTGTGTATGTTCTTCCATTTCTCTGGTGGGATAGTAAAATCCTCTGAATACAGTCCCATATACTCACATATTCCAGTTTATACTCATACTTTTTTTTTTCCCCCCCTTCCAGAACTGGAGATAAGAAGGCTATTGCATGGAAGATCTTACCAAAGAAGCCTTGTAAAAATCTGATGAACACTTTAAGTAATTTATATCAGCAACTGGCAGAATGTGAGTGGGAAAGTACATAGTAAGATTTACATTGGATACAGTGTGCCACATTAACAGATAAATATAGCTAATTAAATATGTTCAAGTCACTTGTTTCTCTAAACAGAATGTTTTTATACAGAACAGGAAAATCTGTGCCTGAACTCCAGAGATTAGAACCTGTGTAGCGGCTTTTGGGGTGGAGGAGGCTTCCATATATACGAAGCGGTGCTCAGTAGATATCCCTTTCTATTGATGTTATTCTCGTACCAGAAGAAAATGCAGAGCTTTTATGAGACGGGAATAGTAAAGCAAAGAGTAGGCCAGGACCTAATAAAGATCGTTGCTGTATCTTCAAAGCCTGGTCAAGTCCACTGATGTCTTGATAATTGAGATAACTGACACTCAGGCTGATAGTAGTTTACGTAAAATTTTAAGATGGAAATAACAAATGTTTTGTAAACACTGGGTTTCTAAATGTGTAGCACAGTTACTGGACGTATCTAAGAAAATGTTGGTTGTGGATGGAATCCTCAAATATTGCAGAGCAAGGTATATTGATCCTTGATGTGAGAAAGCGGAAAAATGGGGAGGGATGATGTTAGTGAAATTCTTTAAAACAAAACATTCGAAAACATAAATGTAGCTAAGGCCAGCTGATGTGCATGGGTGTCATAGCTAATAGGCTTTGTGAAGTGGGAAGGAAGGGCCATCAGCTCTCTGACATTACCTGTCTGCTTAGAAGATGATTTCCATAGACTTTGGAGGGAGCCTTTAGGAGTAATAATGCAACTGTAAAAAGAAGTTACCGCGGCAGAGGCAGCAAGTGGTTAAGACTTGAATTGGAGTGTGAAAACAATGCGGTTGATCAACACTGCATGTTTGAAATACGTACCTGGAAAGCATATTGCATGAAATCTTTGTAATTGGCACGTGGATTTAGGGTACTTTTTTTTTTTAAAGACTGTTTACATGTTCTTGGCTATTGAGGTCACTAGAATTTAAACACGACCCAATTAGAATGTACAGAAACAGAATTTTATTGATGTATGATGCACAAAAAAAAAAAAATCTGTGTAGCTGATAGGTGATAAAAATAGTCTGTTGCTTCGAGATGTTGATATATTTTACTGTGAGGATTTCTTTAGAAAAATTTTTAAACCTTATGTTCTCTATGCTCTGTAAAAATAGAGTGGTACTGATCTTTAAGCGATTTACTCTGTAATAAGAATTTAACATGATATCAATATAAGGTTGGCTGTAATTATATTATGTGGAAAGACAGTAATGAAACCATCCTGTCTCCGTTTTGAGACATTATTAGAATGTTGCCATACTTTGTGTGTGTGTAGCAGTGGAGTCTTAGCTAGGGTTCTGATGGCTTTAAGATGTTGACACAGGTATCTTCTGGAAGAATGGGGATTTTGCTAGTCTTTTGAAAAAATGCCTGCTTTCTCTCTGTATCGGTGTTTTGCATTGTGTTGTGTTTTGATGGCTCCACTTTGCATCTGAGTGGCGGTTTTCTGTACTTACCATGTATAGTCCACTTTTTGGGACCACTTTGAAAGGTACTGTAAATAAAAAAAAAAAAGTAATACGCTCAACCCATGCATGTGTTTGTCCCTAAAATATGCCTTTTTAATCAGCTTTTCTATAAATTTTCACAGGTTTTTATAAATAGCTTGCTTTGAGGGTTTTTTGCGCTCTGTCCATACTGGTTCTCTCTGTTGCTGTAGTAACTAATGTGCTGAAAAGGTAAATGTTTTGTACTTTTGGTATTATCCAGAGATATGCGAGTTGTATAAGGTCAAGCTGAATCCATTGCCCCATGTCATGATTGAATTTAATCGCATGTATTTTAATCTGTTCCAAACTTAATGGAGCTCAGTGATCAGTGAATCTAGTAGGATAAAGAGACATTTGTTTTGCCAATATTGGAGAAAAAAAAATGTGAAATGTTATAATGTTTTTGTTCACAGTGCAGCAGAGACCAAGAGAAGATGCGTTAATGGAGTTAGCAATGAATGACTACGATTTTAATTCTGGGAAGAAACTGCATCTGTTGGATTTGGAGATCCAGGAAGCATTCCTGTGTTTCATGGCCTCAATACTAAAAGGTTACAGGTCTTATCTCAGGCCAATAACAGAGGCACCCTCTGAAACAGCTACAGATGCAAGTTCTCTCTTTGAACTACAAGGTGAAGAGTCATCTATTTGTTTTATGTATACTAATTTATCATTTTAGATTCGCTCTTATTTAAAGAATAAAAACATTTGCAGCGTTAGCGTTGTGAATGTAAGTGCAGTAAAAATTGCATAGTAGTGGCAAAAATTGCAGAAAGGTTATTGCTTGTTGGTAAAACGTGTTGACTTCTGGTGAGGGCTTTATTGGTTTAGGCATTCTTACATGCTTCTGATTTCACTTTATAGGTTTCCTCAAAAGTCGAGATCGTTCACATCAGAAGTTCTACACGCTGATGACCAAAACTCAAATGTTTATTCGCTTCATTGAAGAGTGTTCTTTTGTCAGTGATAAGGACGCAAGCCTTGCGTTTTTTGATGACTGCGTAGATAAGGTAAGCATGTCTTCATACACGTGTGCTTTTTAACTTCTGTGTTGCTTACATTATCTGATATAGTACAGGCAGAATATATTTGAAGTGCAAGTTTATTTCTATTTTTCTTCCATTTCTCTAGTCACTGGAGCCTTCCATTTTCCTTTTTTGTTGGGCTTTGTTTCATTTTCTACTTCAAATTCTTGAAAATGTAAATGTAATATTGTGAGAACAAATTAGCAATGCTAATTTTCACATGTATGTAAGATTCTGAAACACTGGGCCATAGTAAGAAATGTAATATTTTGACTGTAAAGTAGCGACTTTGAGCTTCTTTATCAGAGAATTACATACCTTAAATAAAACTACAAGCATTTTTATAGATTGTGTTGTATTTCATGTAGCTGTTTAGGAATGGGCTTGATGAGCAGCACACTAAAAGATGTAAGGCAGTCTCACTATTTTTTTCATCGTTATGAACAGAAAGTTCCTTGACTCTTTTTTTTTTTTTTTTTTTTTTTTTTTTAAAAACAATGGGCCCACTAGTTCTTTCCAATAGTAATTCTCTAGTTGGTCATAGATGATTTTTAGAAGGCTTGTACTAAAAGTAAATAATTAAAATGAATCTTTATTAGTTCTCCTTTCATTCGTACTGCTGTCACTTGCTTCCCTTAATTCAAAATCGGCTTGCTGTTGTAAATATTTTAAACGTAGTGCTTGTATTGATACTCTTCTCTTGCATAAGAATATTTGCCAATGACCTCTTTGTCAAACATTGATGGATATGAAATGTGTGGGTTTCTTAAAGTAAACAATATTCTTTTATGATGTGCTACATATAAGCTTTGCATAAGCTGACATTTTTTGTGGGTTCCATTACTGTCGTGTTTGCTACGTTGTTCTCTGTTGCTGTGCTGTTCTCTCATTTGTAGTGAGAAGGTAAGGCGGTTGTTCAGGATTACGTGACAAGGAGTGTGAAAGTGCAACATGATCACAATCGGTGTTTTTCTTGAAATAAGCTTAGAACTTCTGCTGTACTGGAGATCACAGAATGTTGGCTTTCCCAGTTCAAAGTTGATTTCTGTTTTAGTCTTCTATGGAAGTATCAGTCAGACTTTTAAAAATCCTATTTATAAGAAGGGTTCACATTAGTACAGTGTTGAGCACTGTGAGGAGCTGATTTTCTAAAATGTACGGTTGTATTAGCTTTTGAAAATTCATTGTATTTCCAAAGAAGTTCTGCAAAAGTGTTTTGAGGCTGCTTGATTTTTTTTTTTGCATTAGTTCTTGTTTTCAGAACTGAACTGAAACCCACAATCTTATATCCCTGTTTACTTCTACTGTAACATGAAAGAAATTTTTATGAATATTGTAAGAAATTCCATACCTGCTTGTCATCTTACTGGCTACCTGCAACACTCTATTCTGGGACACTGATGTTTAAGTAGTGCACAGTTGTCTAGGATTTCCTGTGAAGTAGGTCACCTGCTGTTTGTTCCACAGGAATTAATACCAAAGACTATGAAAACTGCTATTTACAGTTTCTGTTTATGGCTATTTCTGCTATGAAAGTGCAGAAGAGCTGAAAGGACTTGTTTTGACAACAAATATGAAAGCAGTTAAACTTAAGTTTGAGAGATATATAAAAGCATGGTCTAATGGCATTTAAAGCTCTTTATAGCTTTTGCTAGTCTCAGTATTTTATTAGTACTAGTTCTCAAAAGTGTGCTTCACAGTTCTACAGCATGAGTAGCAGGTATTCATGGGTTGTAAATTAATTTAATTACAAACATTTTTGTAATGTTAACTAGATTATCCTATAGCTCAGTTAAGCGTTATGTTTTAAATGCTTTTTGCTTTACTGCATGCCAGTTAGTATTTAAAAACAGGTCTTGTAGACAGGAATATACAAACCCCAGTGACTAAACACTACTGCGCAGTACTTAGTCTCCATTGTGTGGCAGGTTAGTTCTCTGACTAACGTTAAGTAGGATTTTTATTTAGAATGTGATGACTATGCAAGTATCAAATTCTCTCTGTTATATTTTGCTTTAGAGACTGGTTTATGAGGGCACTGAAGTTTATGCCCTAGCTAAAGTTATCTTGCATGGGAATTCAAACATTTCTTCTGAAAAAGTTATACTTAGGTTGGTGATGCCACTGTTGGACTGCACATAATCTGTGGAGCTGTTGAAGCTTTCACCATTTTTAAAAGGTGAAGTAGCCACTTGTACAGCAGAAGCAGAGACTCATCGGTTCTAATGCCAGTCATTTTGCTAGTTGATGCCGTGGACAGCTTCTTTTCACTATGAAAAAATGCTTATGACAGTGCCATGAGAATAAATTTTGCAGAAAACACTTGTACTTCTCCAACTCCTGTTTCTGTCAGTGAGGATTTCATTCAGTTTTATTAATGGGACAACTCCTTCTATGCCAGTGATAATTGTGGGGGAGCAGAGGCACGGGAATAACTGTATGTTTAAGGTTTGCCATAGCTTTAGAATTGCTTGTGAAACTAGGTTTCCATTGACATGAGGGAGTGCGTTCCCATGTGGTTTCTTTGAACAAGGATGTACTTTCCTCCTCTTAGCTGCATGTCTTTCTTGATTTCTCTTCTTTCTGATACTATGCTTAACAGTAACATACAAAGTCAAAATATTGAAGTACACCAAGGACTGCTGTAAGAACTAGAGCTTTAATGAAGATGCTCTAGTTTGACCAGATATCAAATTTGAAGGATTCCGATAAAGTGAATATTTATTTGTATATTAATGTCTTTCACTAGGTGAACCAGTATCTGAAAGGGTATGCATGACAGAGTGATGTCATGGGTTGAAAGATGATATAACACTTTCTTATGGGTAGTTATAAGTCACTGGGTTCAGACAAATTTTATATACTGTGAAATTAATTATCTATAAAACATAATCTAAGCCCTGCCTCAAATAATTTATAAGAATAGTTTAAACTGAAGAGTAGTCTCTTCTATGTGTTATTTTATCCTAGACAGCAGCAGCAGAGATTGTAATTGATTACCCATTTTGTCTGCTGAAAGATATGGTGTAATTGTCTCACAAGTTCTCATTTTTCCAGGAATTCAAAAATTATCTCAATTCAATACATATTTAAGCTCCTGGCTTTATTGTATTTCACTGATGAAACTTGTAGCTGTGGGGTTTGTATATCCTTAGAAGTATTTAAATTGCCAAGTAGGGTTTCGTTTACTTTTCAGGAGCCATATGTTCTTGCTACTTGGCTGGTTCGATTTGCTAATACTTTCCATCTGTCTCATGCAGTAAAATGTGTAATTAAGAACACCTCTTTGTATGTTTATCAAATTTTACATATTCAGGAATTCTGCTGAAACTACTTAATGTATTTCCACCTCACTGGAGGGAGAGAACAGTGGAATATAGTGCTTTATGTACATTAATTCTCTGTTGCTAAACTCTTAAGGCATGAAGAACATGCATCCTTTGTTCCACAGGTTGTTTATTCATTTCTGTGAAATAATGTACCATTTAGGCTGTAATTTGGTTGCCATTTAAACCACTTAAATAATGGCTATAAGTGTAAACTGTGACAGTATTTGAGCTGAACACTGGGGCCATCAATATGTCAATAAAAAGCATGTTCTGTATGCTATGAAGTAAATAGTTTTTGATAGTGCCAACTCTTTGAGATGGAGACGCGCCTCATCCCACAAGCAGCAGCAGCGCTTATGAGATAGTGGAGGAGACACAACTGGTGACAGAAGATCAGAGACAATGCAATACAAATACCAGTACAAATATCAAGTAAAAACTCTCAGGTGGAATGTTATACACATTATATATGCTCTGTTCCTAGTGGTTTTTGTAATGCAAACAGCAGCAGTAGGAAGCTTGTAGTATTGTTAAAGGCTTGTCTGTTCCCTTTCTTAAAGGGAATCGGTTCATAGCTTCCCAGAATCTTTGGGGTGGCTGGGTTTTGCTTTGATTCTTTATTTTTGTCTCAAGCAATGGAATAAAATTCTTTCAGTAAAATTGTTGGACAGTTTTCTCCCACTTGATCCTGCAGGTTGATGCTTTGAAATTTGTCTGGAGCCTTGGAATATGTCTCTGCTGCTGTCTTTAAAGCAGGGGCGTTAATTTGGGAAGTGCAGATTTCTTCTCCTCTCTGCAACAGCCACACTAGCAAAGCAAAGATTTTTGGTCAAGTTGTCAGTTAGAAAGCTGAAAACAAAACAAAAGAAGTGCAGCCATAATTTACACTTAATGATGGTATTATTACAAGTGTCCTTTGTTAACCACAAACTGAATTTCTATCTTAGTTACGAGAGGACAGGACCAACCAGTATTTACTGTATTTTCACAAGTACAATTGTTGAGTTATTGGAAAGAGAAAAAAATCATGAAGCTACCTTTCACCTTTCATTTTTTTTAAAAAAAACAAAATTACTTCTATCCCCTTTAATTTTAGTTAGGTCACGTGTTTTTATTCCAATATGTCTTTGAATTCATGTGTATTTCTGCAATCTCTGCAAACTAGCATGACCTTAATAACTATGTAAGTGACTGAAATTGCTAGATAGTGTTGTCTGTAGATTCTGTATACATAAGACAATTGGACAGTTTGTCGTTGTTTCCAGTGGTTAAAATAGAGTGGAGGGAAAAAACTCTAATTTTCATATTTAAAAATAAATTTCAAGTTACTGCTGCAGTTACACGCTCAAGTTCTGCATAGTTCCAGAAATGGTTCCAGAAAGATTAACCTCTTTGTACAACTGCTTATAATATTTAACTGAAAACAGTCAATTCAGGGTATATCGTTAAACATTAATTATTGTGTTGGGGTAAAGTTTACAGAAACGATGCAACACTTACTATTCTTGTCACAACTTTGCAAAGCATCCTTACTTTTGAGATGCAATCCTTTGATGCTGATACGGGCTTTGCCCTGCTTGACCAAGTAGCTTTAACGGCAGAAAATCCAGTAGCACTAGTAACTACTCCTTCTGTTGACACAACTTCTCCAGGTAGATATGGACAAAACTGGGGAAACACGACTTATAGAGCTGGATGAGTCGTACAAGAGTGAGCATACAGTTTTCATAACGCCACCCGAGATCCCTCATCTGCCGAATGGTGAAGAGCACCCTCTGCAATACAGGTAACTTAAGGAGACAGCACAAGGCTATCCAAAATCCTCATAACTGCCCTTGGAGAGTTTAGTTTCTGGGTGCTTGTGATAGCCACAAAGTACAGATTTGTCCTGTACCTTTATGTTGCTCAAGTAAAAACACGTATGTGAAATGCCTAGTGTGCCAGCTCTTTTGAAGTTTTAATGATTTTGTGTGTGTGTTTACATGGAAAAGCAATAATACTAATAAAGCTGGCTGTGTGTTCACATTACATTGTGCTACAGCTGTTGACACTTTTTTAAAGTTAGAATTGAAATTAATTGACCCAGTCTGTTGGCCTGCTGCTGCTACTGATAACGATACAAGCTGCAGATACTCTCTGGAAAGAGAGAGGATGTTTCAAAGAATCACTGAAAAGTGGTGTTACTGATTTAGTAATTATGACAAATGAGTTTGTCTATTAGTTTCTTCATTAATTCTGATAAACATTTGTAAATCTAATCTAATATAATCTTTTAGATAGTTTACTGTTGTTCCTATTGGTTTTTAAAAACCTCTGTCGTGATGCTCACTAAGGACGAAGCCATACGGATTTTTTTTTTTGTTAACTGGAATCAATTGTAATGCATTTGACATATTAGTTAAAGAAAATGCAATGAAAGCAAATGTATTTATCAGTTGAAGTTGCTTACACTGAAATAACAGGTTAAGAGACTGTTGGTGCAGGCTTATGAAATCATGCAGATGGATTAGTAAACCAGTGGTGTCTGTCTTCTGTGTTTTCTATTTCCTAGGTAGCTTCTAGTGCAACTGTGTAATTGATTTCGTTTGTTATTATGTGGTGTTTGTTGATGTTTACTTTGGAACTGCCTTACAGGAGTTAAGTGACCTGTTTCTTTCACAGCTATAATGGATTTCCAGTATTAAAACTAGATTTGTTTGAGCGACCTGAAGGATTTCTCACAGCACCAAATAACAAACTGTCCTCAAAAGCCAGCAGTCCCAACAGCCCATCGCCAATGTTTAGAAGAACTAAACAGGTACTTGGAGGTATTCTTGTAGCGCGAGGCGCTTTGGAAAGTGACAGCTTGCTGCCTTTATCTTGAGTTTGGCGATAAAGTCTGACTGGCAGTGTCTGCAGCCTAGCTAATGGTTCTTCACTGATATGGTGACTATAGGGTAGCCATGCTAATAGGTCTTTGGATGTTTACCCGTGCTTCTTGCCTACACCGTGTCATACAGGGCCCCTGTACACAGACTGTCATTTGCTGTGCTGTTCCTATACCTTCCATATTCTTCACGTTGTTCTTCATGAGTGTAAACTGTTGGGCTTCCACATCCGCTTTTTAATTGCTTTTCACGGTCCAGGGCTTGAAGAGGGGCTCTAACTCTCAAAAAAATGCAGACCAAAAATAATAGACATAAATTTAAAGAAATGCAAGTTTTTAGGAGAGGAATATTGCACAGCAACTGGTTTTGGTATCACTCACTCTGCTTTCATTTACTTTCCCACTTTATTGAAGATGATGTTCTTATTAATGTTGCATTTTCTGTAGGTACAATGATACATGCTTAGTTTTTAACAAGTAGATTCGTGTAATGTGTGTGTAAATATACATAAATAATCTTTATGATTCTTTACAGGAAATTAAATCTGCACATAAAATCGCTAAGAAGTACTCATCCATACCACAGATGTGGTCCAGATGTTTGTTACGTCACTGCTATGGTCTTTGGTTTATCTGCCTTCCTGCATATGTGAAAGTGTGCCATTCAAAAGTCAGGGCTCTGAGAACTGCATATGATGTGCTACAAAAAATGCATACCAAAAAAATAGATCCACCTGATGAGGTAAAATAAGTCAACCCCAGAACACCAAAAATAGCCCATGGGTTTTACTGAATGGAGCACGTGTTTGACTACAGAAGCGCAGTCCTAACTGTGTGTATTTTCAGGTGTGCTACCGAGTACTCATGCAACTGTGTGGACAGTACGGTCAGCCTGTGCTAGCAGTGAGAGTGCTTTGTGAAATGCAGAAAGCTGGTGTTGACCCTAATGCCATTACTTATGGCTACTACAATAAGGTAAGTAACTTTGAAAGAAGAGAAAAAATTTATGCGTTGTTATCCAGGCAAATAGAAGCAAGCAAAATAAGGGAACCGTTCAGGTGTAATTCTGTCATTTGTAGTAACTGGAAGAAACAAAAGACGGAATAACTTTGTGTGGGTTTAGAAGTCTACTTTGTAACTGCCAATGTAACCCAATCTGAAATTTAAGTTAATGATTTCATACCTGACTGTTCCTTAAGCTGATTTTGACTTTGATGTTTCCAAAATAGGCCGTTTTGGAAAGTACCTGGCCTTCAAGCAATCGTGGTGGCTATTTCCTGTGGATGAAAATACGAAACGTTGTTTTAGGAATAGCACAGTTCAAAAAAGCATTGAAAAAGCTACCAGCAAGCACCTCACATACAGCTATTCCTGGTAGAGTATTCACATCCTTTTCTTTTTTGTTTTCAAGTTCGTAAAAAAAATTATTTCAAAAAGCTTCTGTTGTGAATTTGATAATAAAATCATTTTAGAGAAAAAAAAGTGCATGCATAATTTTTAAAGAAACAGCTTTTTTTTTTCTTTGAATCCAAAATAATCAGCTCTTTGTTTACTGTATCAGCTCCACATAGAGACAGGATGTGAATCGATGTGATAATTATCCTAGTTCATACAATAGCCAGTCTCACAACTGGCAGAAACTTCTGTCCAGCCTTGCCTTTTTTTTGTTTTCCGCCTTTTTTGATGTTAGTTAAGAGGCAACTAGAACTAGTCCTTGGGTTTGTAATACTGTTTGCAGGTTTTGTGTACCAACCGAAATGATCGCATTTATTTTTATCTAGAACGTAAGTACAATATTTGAGGCTGTAAACTCTGGTTTTCTTTCCTTTTCTGTCCAGTAAAGATTTACGTTATGTTCAAATGGCTATATTACCATGCTGGTGATTACCTGTAGTTTGTGGGGTTTTGTAGGTACTACTTTCTACAGTATGTATAACTTAGTACTAACAAAGCAAGATAGTAAATTTTAAAGTATCAGAAATATAGTTAGTTTAGCTGTAGCTGACCTTGACAGACCTTTACAATATACGTGTATACATGTATGATAATCAGAAGGTCATCTGAACAATCTTTTAAAGTCCCTTCCAACCAGGACTATTCTATGATTCCAACTATGTACAAATAAATCTTTGCCCTCACAAACAGGGTAGATATGATGGCCTTGCGGCTAGAGTATTTCTCGTAGACTCGGGAAACTGCAGTCCTACTTCTGGCTCTGTCACTAGCCTTCTGGATGACCTTGAACAAATTTACTTTATTTCTGCCTGTTCTGCATGAAGCTGACCTTCCTGATAAACCGGTTGCAACTCAGCCCATGTAAGCTAGGGACGTGTAACTAGTCCTTTACTAACTGTCATTTATGTAATTAATGGTATTTGCTTTTGACGTCATCTGATTTTTTTGAGATTTCTTTGTGTGAAAGAATATAGCTAGAATGCATTTTGACTCTTCAGGCAATCCCCAAAACTGATCCATTAATTCCAGAATGTTTTGTTATCGTTACAATAGCAACAAGGTTTTTATCCCCTCTGTAGAGATTCAGTGCAGCATCCTTCGGGAAAAGAGGGAAGGAAGGTGACTTTCAGCCAGGTTGTGCCCTCTTGATCCTGGACAGATGCTTACTGTTATCTCCTAAACTGCATGAGAATAAACCTCCGAAAGATGCCGTGGGAAGGCCAGAGGCTTCAGATTGACCTGGGCAAAAGGCATGGAATGCCTGTGACTTGAATGCTCACTTAGTATTTATAGTCAACAGAAACTTCTGTATCTGCTTTGTTAATTTTTGATGCTAATGCTTTATAACAGCCTGGAAGAGGAACAACCACGTTAGTGTTAAGTACATTTGGTTCTTGAAATCAGTCAGTCAGACTATATTAGTTACACTTGGGTCAGTGTTTTGTCTTAAGAATGACCAGATACTGACTTGAATATTTGCAGGGGTTTTTTTGGGTGGTGTTGCATGTTTTTATTTTAATCTTATTTTGCAAACAAACTCATGGTTGCTGCTGCATTGTTTCAATTTTTTTACTTTCTAGAGTAAAACTATGAGAATTACATGCATTAACTCTGAGAAACATACTACACTAAAATGAAACCATGTTTAGATGCTTCTTAGAGTTCTTGAAAAGATGTGACATTTTGATCAAATAAACCAGGCAACAGAACAAAGGCAAGCAGTGCTTTAGTGCAGTATTTTAAATGTTGCAAATTACCCCTTCAATTTCATCCTGTAAAGCATCACTTCAATGTTTATACTGTAAAAGCCAATCATTTTTCTCACTTTTTTGTGGTAAAATGTTCACTGTTAATTGGAATGTACTTGATAAGAGGCCTTTGAATTACTGTGGATATTCAATTTATTCTGTTTAACAATGTCATGCTATTAAATACCATAATCATCTTTTTCTGTCATTGTCCTGCTATAATAGGGGGACTTTCCGACTCTGGCAATACCACATCATTCAAAGAAGAAGCCAGGCAAGGGAAAACTTGTCTTCAAGATATACAAGAACAAAAAGAGGACAAGAGAGAGAGTGACTCCAGTTCTCGTATGTATCTTGTGAATACAGATATCCAGTTCGTTGGGGATAAATAGGGATTTCAGCAAAAGCTAAATCCCTTTTTTTGCAGAAGTGTATGTGATAATGCAAGTTTATGCCCATGCCTAAAGTTCTTTTCACTAAATGTAATTTTCTGGATGTCTAATTAACTTTAACTTTTAAAATTAGAGGGGTTTTTTTCCCCTCTTCTGTTTCAAATAAACGATCATGGTAATGTAAAGGCTTAATGATGATTACAGCTTAATGTTTTTGTCTTTAAAAAAAATTCAATTGCTTTATAGGCATAATTGACAGGAAAGCCTTTTCTACCAGTCTGTTTTCTTTATAAAACCCATCAGAGGAGAACAGCTGAATTTTTGCAGGTTTGTGAGAGAGGCCTAAATTACTCAGCTCCCTGGAATTCTCAAAATCTAGGAGATGCATCAGAAATGAGAAGGGCTTTGGATTTGCTGTGGACTTTCTTTCTTCAGGTTTTACATCTGCTGCTTATGAGTCCCTTAATTGCAGTTCAACAGCACAGACTTTATGCAAGCATATAGCAGATCAGATTGTGTAGTAAAAATGTTGAAGTACTATAGATTCCCATATACATTAATTGAAAATACTTTTCATAATAGATGTTCTGTTTGTAATATAATTAAACTTTTCAGTGTGCTTTCCCCTGCTATTTGATTTAACTGTCCCCTTGTCAAGTGGAAGTGGTGTAAAAGTGTGAGAAAATATGGAACCAGAAAAGTTACTTCAGTGTTTTCTTTTCACCACCATCTTCCTTCTAGCGTTAGTATTTTTTTCAGCTTGCCTGAAAATTTCTGTGCAAGTGTTACCCAAGGTCATAAGAACATACCTGCAAGATGGTAGGCAGGTTATTTAGGTTTAATGAAACCTCTGAGGACGCAGAAATTGTGAATTCTGCTGAAGGCTTGTACTTTTTTTTTAGCCATGATTTAAGGCAAGTTTGTGGTGCTCTATAGTAATAGTACGTGCTGAAAATGTCTAGTACTTTTAAGTACAATTTCAGAATATTCAGTTGCTTGAATTCCTTTAGAAAAGTAATTGTCTATTTTGGGTAGCCACCTGACAACAGAATTTGTCTTTCGTATCTAAAAGAGGTGACTACAAATGCTGCAGTATGTTTGCTTCATTTCTCTCGTGTAGCCATGGTCATGGGGGTAACAAGATCTGTACGAAGACAGGCTAATTGGCCCTGAGCTCTTCCAAACACAGGAGAAAATACTCTTAAACCTGTCCTTTGCAAATGAACAAGGGTGGTCTTAGTCTCCATAACCACCACATATTTTGGTTACTTGGACTCTGCGTACAGAGGCTTATGGAAATTCCAGTTATAAAAGTAATGCCAGAATTAAATATCGATGGTTCACTTGTTCCAATTTGAAAACCTCTGCCCAAGTAGATATCAGCCTATGTGTCATGGGATATGTGCAATGTGCTGTCACTTAATCCTGCCTAAAGCATCTAATGGGTAATGGAAACTTGAGATTTAAATGAAGTTGCTTTGATTCTGAAGAACTGTCTGTCCTTTTCTATATTCAGTGTCAGAAGTGGAGAGCACAAAAGGGAGTGGTGACTGCCTACCTAAACTCAATTATCAGAACTCAAATCATGCCAAAGCCGCTTCTAGCATAGTGCGTCTCAACGGTACAGTTGACAATACCGTAGCAGAAGCTAGCACAGGTGAGTGGAAGACAAAATCGATTTTGATTCTTGTGCAGTTTTATCTACATATATTCCATTTCTATCAAGAGCTCCCAGTAGTGTGCCTGAGTTGTTCTGTGTACAAAACTTACAGTATTTTAGTGGTGTAATGGCAGCGACCGATAAAATTTGTGGAAGCAACTTTGTGGGTGTGAGTTTAGGTTAGAGTCTGCATATGCTCTGTCAGGGAGCTATGTCTGCATATTCTGCATTTCCAGATTTTTTTCTTCTTTGCTTTTTTTTTTTTTCTGCAGTTAACATCTGCTTACAAAATCCCAGGTCTTGTTTTTTTCTTACAACGTCCAGCAACAAATAAATTCCTTCAGAATGGACAAGAGGTTTCTATGCAGTACAATTAAAAGAAACTTTCCGACATTTTCACAAGTCTTTAGCAATGTCAAATCTGGTTATTATAATACTGTCAGCTGTGCTTGAAATACTGTAATATCATACTTTAAAGTCTGTATCTATATGCTCTGGCAAAACGATAGAGATTTCTCTGAAAAGAACTGCTTTTATTGGCTCTATTTCTAATTCATCAGGTTAGAAAGTGTTCCTGCTTTTTGCCTTTTCCTGGATACTTTTTCTGCCCTGAGTTTTCAAACCTCTCGGTAGTGGAGTAAGTCTCTGAAAGGCGAAACTAAATACTCCTGAGACTTTTCTTGATGGTGTCCCTCAAAGTACTCTTCAAGTTGTATGATTTGACTTCTTTTCAAATGTTTTATTGTCGGACCCTTCCTAAAAGTTCTGACCATGCTCAACTCAACTTTTCAACCACTAGCACAGTACACAGCAAATTCCATCTCTGTTGCAAACTCTTTGAAAGATGAGACAAACTTGCGTTCTCTTGTAATTTTGGTTAGTTTTCTTGCATAGTAAGAAATAAAGCACCTTGTTTCATCTGTTTTTCAGACAGTTCTGTAGGATTGCTCTTTACGTCATCTTTTGAGGATGCCAGTGAAGCAGAAGTTATAAAAAGTAAATCCTTAAGAAAGAGACATAAAAGTGCAGTAGAGCCTGTCTTAAGGGAGATACCGTGGGAAAGCAGGAACCGTAACCTGAGTGGAGATGGCTTAGTGGGACTCATGATAAACAGAATAAATCAGGAAGCAAACCCTGGAGAAATTGTTGAAAAACTAGGAGCTGATGCCAAAATCCTATCTAGTGCATTACAGAAAAGCGTAAGGCCAAAAACTCTTAGTATCAGAACTTCCTCTTTAGGATCTAAGAGAGAAAGCCTGGAGAAAGAATCTAGTGATGAAGATGCAGCTTTTGATTGCAGTTTGACAGATAAAACAGAGTCTCCTGTTATCTTTGATCTGGAAGACTTGGATGCAGAACCTGAAACATCTACTGCAGTGAAATCCACCAGTGAAAAGTCTAGAAGGCTGCAAAGAAAGAGCAGCTTTCCAGTGAAGCCAGTTGAAAAGACAGATGTTGAAACTGGATTTGATCCACTGTCCCTCCTGGTTGCTGAGACAGAACAGCAGAAAGAGGAGGAGGATGAGGAGGATGATAGAAGTGTTTCTACTCCATCTGCAAGGCGAGATTTAGCTGAAGAAATAGTCATGTACATGAACAACATGAGCAGCCCTTTGTCAAGTCGTGCCCCAAGTATTGAGTTGCAGAAACCCTATGATGACAGAAATGCTAATAAAAAGAGCCCGACAGTAATCCAACCCTGTAGGAGGTCTAGCCTTCCCCCGAACTCCCCCAGACCATCCGGTCTTACCAAATCCAAGAGTTATCATGCAAAAAATGAAGAAAGGTCAAGAGACAGGCTTTGGTCCTCCCCAGCTTATTCCCCAAACAGTCCAGCAAAGGAACAGCCACAGGATGCCACTAATGCGTTAACGCTTGTGTCTTCACCGTCATTCAACTTGGATACGCTGTTAACACCTAAGTTTGATGTGCTAAAAAGCAGCATGTTCTCTGCTGGAAAAGGGGTTGCAGAGAAAGCCAGCAAGTGGTACTCAAAATTTGCAATGTATGCTGCATCCTCAAAGGTAAATTTTTGTAATTACTTCCCTCCCCCCCCGCCCCCAAACCTAAACTCATACCAGTTAAGGAAGAATCTTTGTAAACGTTTAATCACGGACTCCTATGTGATGAATCCCCCGCGTGAGTGACATGTGCCATAGACTATGTGCATCAAGTTGTCTCAATCCTGTTTGAATTTCCAGGACACTAATTTTATTGCCCTGAATAAAAAAATTTTCAGTCTAGCATGGGTTCAGAGTATATTTAATGGGAAAACCTAAGTATGCTGTAGTGTGTTCACAGGGAAGAGAAGACTGCTCTGCCTTCGCTCGTTTACCCGAAGAAAAAATACGTAACAATAATATTTTTAATTCTTTACAGTTTTTATGGGGGAAAAAGAAAGGGAAATATGCTTACCTATTACCAAAGTGATTTAAGGTTAATTTTGATCTCAGGTCATTTGTTTAGAAAGTTCTTTGCTGCTACCAACTCAAACCAAAACTCATCTTATTCCCAGTCCTTGTGAATGAAAGTAGACGTACTTTGCTGTTGTTGTATTGTCTTAACGTGCTTAAGAGCAATCTGTGACTGCCTCTTATTTTCAGAAATATTTTTGCTTTCCTGTGCTCAGTGAAATTTGTCGTCTTCTCTCAGGATCAAAACTCAGACCGAGCAAGTGTTTCATCTCTTGGAGCTCTGGACTCGGAGTCTACTTCTCTAACTGATGAAGATGTCTGCAATGATTTTGAAAGCGCTTCTCCTCAGGAGAATACCACAACAGAAATTAAGAGAATTGGCCTCAGCAGGACAAGCCTAGAAAGCTCAACTTCCCATGATGGCTCATCAAAACAATTTGACCAGTGTGGTAAGAGACAGCTTTTGCATTGCGTTCATTGAGCAGAACAAAAATATTCCAGTTTTAGAAGCTGTTCTTTCACAAGTCTCAGTTAGGGATCATCCTCGTCATTAGTCTTTTTTGTGGAAGATGTAAATTTTTCTTTTCCTACCTGTGAGCTATTACTCATACAGATATGTCCATACCTATGGATATTTTTATTGTAGAACCTTGTTTTGGGTGTTCTCTCTTGTGGAATATCTTGCACAGTAACATCCTGTCCCTGAAGAAGTTTCTGGATGCTAAGCAAGTAGGGAGACCCTATAGGTCCTTCACTATTCATGTAATCATCTTATTTGTGTAAGCTGTACAGCTCCAGAAAACCTCTATAAAAACTTTCAAAAGGTAACTTCATTAGTCTGGTTTTGTTTTCTAAAAGTAGTTAAAAATCCTTTTTGGAAAATTGTTGTCATTTTCTATAAGCCACTGTTGAAGCTGGCTATCAGACAGGTTTTGCAGTATTCTTTTTTGTCCCAGTCTGCGCTGGACGATTGGTAGTGACTGTTATACCGATTTATGTACTGCTGTCATTATAGAGTACAGGCTGTTAAGCAGAATCAGAAGAGCATGCCCAGGTTTGGCTCCCTAGTCTGTGGGATGTGGAGGAACTGGAGGGGGGCAGTGGGGGCTGCTGTCATGGCCAGGGGACTGGAGCATCCTGAGGCTGAGGGGAGCCTGGCTCACTTAGTGTGGCGAAGAGAAGGGTCAGGGATATCTGCAGGCACAAGCAGCACCTCTTATCCTTCCCTAGTTTTTGTCCAGACGAAGAATGTGTGGGTATGAATTACTTAATATCTAAAACTTGTTTCCAAGCTACCAACTGTTGTAAAAGAAGAAAACTTAACATATGGAAATTCTATGTTGGTAGATTTTATTTTTGCCGTTATTGGTGCTGGGCAGATGGCAGCCTCACACGCCAGCTTCACGTTTCTTTCTGTCTGAGGAGATCTGATTTGTTGCATCTTCCATCACACGTTTTATAACTGCAGTATTGTTTGACCAGAAAAACAGTTTACTAAAAATGCATATTCTGAATAACTAATACTTCGTGTTTCCTCTGTTAATAGGTTCTCTCTCAAAGTTCCCTTTACCTGACAAATCAGAGTTGGTATCTTCTTGCAGTACAAGTAGTACCAGTGTGTTTCAGAACTACGCTATGGAGGTACAAGATGATTTATTGATTTTAATTGATATGCTAAAAGCATATGTCCTTAAATATAAATGCTTTCTGAATATCTGTTAAAGTTCAAAGCTTAAAACCAATCCACTGAAAGACAGATAAACGCTTCTGTGACAGACTAGGTTCCATTTGAAATCCTGCTCTAGAAATGTCTTTATTGCAGTTATCTCTTCTAGTCCTTAAAGCTGCAGTTCTCGAGAGTTTGAGAACTGGACGCCATTGAATTCAGGCATCTAAATACCGTGCACACCTAATTTTATGTAAAGTGAAAATACCAAGTCTTAAAAAGCGCTATACATTTAAAAATACAGAATAGATGACTAGCCATTTCTTGTTGTAGCTTCTAGTAAGATCGTTTTGCTTTTCACTGTTACACTGGGTTTGGGTGGCTCTCTGATCTTTTTCTTTTTTCTTTTTTTTTTTTTTTTTTTGTTTCAGTGGATTTGGATTAATGGTTGGTCACTTTCATCCTTTTCCCCCTCATTTCTATTATATTGGCAGTCACTACAAAACTGTTTAAATTCTAAGAATAATTTACGTAGGTGCATAAATATTCCTGTACTATTATGTTTGCAAACAGATTAGAAATGACGTGTTACTGTTAATAAAAAATATTATGAATAACTGACTGGTTTTACTCTGGAAATCCGTAAAAGGATCACCTAACCCACTTAACTGAATTGTAGTTATTTCATGAACAAAGTTCCAGATACGAGTCTACTTGCTACAACAGAACAAAGATCTGCATTTGATAAACTTTTCAGACAATGTTTGTTCCAGTCATTTACCTTATCAGCTGTCTACTCATGCAGTTTGGATTTAAGGTAGAACAGTTGTCCTGAAATACATATATTTAAACCAAAAGGCTCCACCCTAAAGCCTGGTAACAGATGTGTGGCTGAACTTGTATCCAAGTGGTGAGCAGTAGTCATCTCGGGGTGAAGATCTGGGCTTTAGTTTTACCTGCTTTGTAAAAGAAGAATAGTTTTGAGCATGTGTAATAGTGGAGCTGTGTTATCTGCTGTATGCAGGTCCTCATCTCAAGCTGTTCACGATGTCGAACTTGTGACTGTTTGGTTCATGATGAAGAAATCATGGCAGGCTGGACAGCAGATGATTCAAATCTCAATACCACGTGTCCTTTCTGTGGCAATTTATTTCTGCCTTTTTTGAGCATAGAAATCAGAGATCTTCGGCGACCCGGACGGTAATAACATTATTTGAATTTTCCTCAGTTTTGAAGGCTCATAATTGTGAAGTGGATTTTGTTTGGTTTTTAGATAATATTAAGCTTTTGCTTTCCCTGCAGTTACTTTCTGAAGTCCAGCCCTTCTACAGAAAACATGCAATTCCCGTCACTTTTTGCAAATCAGAGTGGGAAGTCCTGTAACGCTGCAGCTACTGTTGGCCTTGCTACGTCTCTAATGTCTGTTCAAGAGGATGTAAATACAAATAGGTAAACAAGCATTTTCTGCATAGAAATTACTTGGGTTCTTTGTGGATGTGCGTGTATTCCTCAGCAACAGAAACAAATTTAATAAGATACTGTCGGAAGAGGACGAATTGATTTGAGAGAGGGTCTCTGTGCTGCCTCTCCATTACCTCTGAGTTGACCACATCATGCTTCTTCAGCATGGTATTTACCATTTCATCCCTAATAAAAAAAAAACATGCAGGCATCTGTAATTCTGCAAATTTTATGAACTCTTTTAGGGTGTTTGTTTTCATTATCGGTGCAAGGGGGAAACAAAATTTGCAGTGTAGCATGAATGGGTGTGGTGGCTGACGAAGCAAATCTGAGGTGTCAGGTTGATTATTTCCAGTTTATTTCTGTCTGTTTGTATATGTGTTTGAGCACTCAGCGTAAAACAAAAAGCTGAAATACTTATCTTGGGTTTTTTGGGTTTTTTTTTTTCCCTAGCAAATCTAAGCAGCATGACAATATTTGTGCCAGAAGCATCCAGATTCCCTCAGGAAGAAGACAAAATACCCCTGGGTCAGAATGTACAAGTCACCCTGTAGCAAGGAGTATCAGCACTTTTGGTCCTTTGGAAGAAGATGAGAAGGGAAATCAGAAGATCAGCCATATCATTCCTACTGGTAGCCTGCCTGCTACTTTGCAAGGACCAACAGTGTGTAGTTTTTCTATCTTTAATCTGTCACACACTTTAAAAAATGACATTTATGTGAAGCAGCATTAACTGGGAGAACAGAATTAGCCATCCCAAATTACAAGAAATACTAGGGTTTATTATTTCGGCTAATATAAGTTGTAGCTTTTGGATGTTGGTGTGTCTTATGGGGAACAAAAGCATTCATAAGACTTTGTAAAGATAGTTACATTCCAACTAATGGTATGTTTTCTTGTTTTACCATAGGATTCCTTGGGCCTAGAATGGCACTTACCTAGTCCTGATCCTATAACGGTTCCTTACCTCAGTCCTCTAGTGGTATGGAAAGAGCTTGAGAGCTTACTTGAAAATGAAGGGGATCATGCAATAACGGTGGCGGACTTTGTAGATCATCATCCTATTGTGTTCTGGAATTTGGTGTGGTATTTCAGACGCTTGGACTTGCCTAGCAACTTACCGGGGTTAATACTTTCTTCTGAGCACTGTAATAAAAACTCTAAGGTATGGAATCAGGGGGGAAATACTGATGTGTGAGGAATGCTTGCTTTCCCATCATTAGAGAACTCAGTAACTCTCTTAGAACATGTCTTGTAATATGCTGGGCCCAGTCCTGAATTGGTAAAGAATATGTCAACTGAGGGAAAATGTGTGTAATGCCAGAACTTGGGCTCAGCAGGACTTGTGTGGGGCAGGTGTTTAGCTCTTCCTGGTCACACTATTATTTGTGATCCTTGCTTACTAACAAGGTAAGTTTCAAACTGGTTTTATTGAAGTTTGATTGGTTGAGCAGCAGGAGGAGGAAGTTAGGACTGTAGGAAGGTGCGCAAAACACTCATTTGCTGTATGACTGACATCCTGTTCAGACTTGGCTTTCTCTGGTTTTACAGCAGTTTTAATATTAAAGCTTTTTACCACGAGGCCTGTAGATTCGAAGATATTTTAAATACAGAAGTCCTCTGTCATGACTTTGTAATAAAATATCCTTCTGTATGCATTCTCCTGTTCAGATTCCGCGAAACTGTATGTCAGAGGACAGTAAATATGTTCTTATTCAGATGCTTTGGGACAATATGAAGTTACATCAGGATCCAAGGCAGCCTCTGTATATTTTGTGGAATGCTCAAAGTAAGATTTGTTTCTTGTGTTTCTTGTATTTCTTCAAAGAACCATTTTTGTTTTGAGCAACTGAAGAATGTATTTTGAAAAAAAGATTTCTTTGTGGATAGTTCACGCTAGTACATAACTGATTTTGATCATACTGCTTTTTGTCTTGCAGGTCAAAATCGCACTCTTTTGTTTGAGAGTGAGTGTTAAGTTTGGTGTTGCTATTCTAAGTTTGTGTGACTTGTTTTGGGAGGGAGGGAGGGTGGCTGGCTGTATGTTTAGCAGTAAACTGCTGGAACAAGTTTAGTTTTCTAGTGTATCTGTTTCAAATCACTGGCCAGTATCTCCAGTGCCTTTTTCTTCATTGGGAAGGGAGGAATAAAAGGGAATATGTTTCGGTGATACACTGAACTTTCATTGACATCTCATCCCCTTAGCTTGTTTTCTTATTTTTGGAATTTGCTTACTAAGAATTTTGTTGCCAGTGTTGGATCATATGCCTGAAAATACCTCATGGCCCATTAAAGTTGTTGAGTTTTCTTTCATGCGCTTTTTTTGTGTTTCCTTATGTTGATATTATTTTGACTTGATGTTTGTTGTTCTTTGTTCAGTAGATATATGCTAACATTTTCGGTTTGTGTAGCCTCCCACCTTTTTTAATTACTTTCTACTTGTTACGTAAAGAATGTATTTATTCTCACAGCATTTCTGATGTTTTTCAGCCCAGAAGTACCCAATGGTCCATTTATTGCAAAAAGATGATGACTCTTTTAACCAGGAGCTCTTGAGAAGTATGGTGAAAAGCATCAAGATGAATGATGTGTACGGACCAATGAGTCAAATACTGGAGAGACTGAACAAATGGCCACATATTAAAAGGCAGAGGTAAGAATACGAACATGCTGAACTAGAGCAAGGTTGGACAACAATAAGGCTAAGGAATTATATTTTCTTAGTGTGTCTTTTAAAGAAAAAAAAGCACTGGTTTTCTGCAGTGCTCTCAAATGTCAGTCTGGTAAATATTCTTTTTTGTGATAACTTTCACAAACTTATTTTGGAAAGAAATTGGAGAAACTATTTTTCATTTTTTCCTCTCTCCCCCCCCTTGCCAGCCACCTTTTTTTCTTCTTACCTCTGAACGATGGGACATCAAATAGGGAATGTGTATATGTGGGTATATTTTTTTATTAAATATTACTTATATACTAATTATTTTTAAAACCCTACACTTATTCCTAGGGTGCATGGGTGGATTTTTTTGTTTATTTTTAAGCCTCCAGTAGGGAACGGAAGAGGCGCTAAGAGAGGTGAAGTCTCATACGCAGGAAGTTTTTTCCCATTAGTGGTGGAATTAGTGAAAATTATTTTCTATTAATTTATATTTCTTGCCTGGATTTACTGATTTTTATTTGTAATAGGGTATATAGCAGTGTTTTCAAAAGCTGGAGCATTGACGGGGTGTTTATTTGCTTGTCCGCCTGCTTTTTCAACATAATGTAGAAATGCAGAAAAGCAGGCTTCTTACCCGTTTGTCAAATTTGGTGAAATTTGGCCGAGTGCCTTAAGTGCGTGCTTCACTCTGCGTGCACTTGGTGCAACTTCCAGCACATCAGTGGGCACCTTAAGGACCTACCACACGTCAGTCTCCAGATGTGGGGAGTGCCAGGTATTCTCCAGAGGTCAGAAATGACAACATTTTGGAGGTGGCAGTCGGAAATCATGTTCAAAATGCCGCTTTCTAAAAATGAGTTATCTTTAAATGCTTCAATCTGTTTTTAATATATTGTTTTGTGGTGTATGATTGCAGTATAAAAATTCACATTTCTTTTTATGTTTTCAGGAGCCTTTACAGAGAAATACTATTTCTTTCACTTGTTGCCCTAGGAAGAGATAACATTGATATAGGTAAGTTTGATAAATTATTTGAATAAGCATAGGTGATGAATGTATGCAAAATGGTTTCTCAGATTAAAAGAAAAAAAAATCAAACAAAAAAACAAAACAAAAAAACTTGTAGATTTAGATGTGTGTCATTCTATGGTAAATGCTGAATATAAAGAACTTCACAGTTACTTTCTGCTGATAGGTGTACTAGCTGTCACTGTATTTGGGCTCTGGTTTTGAGTACGGTGTATAGAAGTTGTTTTTCTATTTCTGCAGATGCTTTTGACAGAGAGTACAAAATGGCCTATGACCGTCTCACAGCTAATCAAGTGAAGAATACTCATAATTGTGATAGACCACCAAGTACTGGAGTGATGGAATGCAGAAAGATTTTTGGAGAACCATATCTTTAAATATACCTAGATAGAGGTGATATCTATGATGTATACCTGTGTAAAATAACCGCTTCAGTCACAAGGAACATCTCAGTCTTCAGTGTTTAAGAACGTATGTACGAATGTACTGTGGCAGAAGGCCTTGGAAAAATTAGGCCTGTCGACGGTTGTGGAAATGGACAGAGTGAAAAATGGGCCGAATGTTAGTTTCCCTGCCCCTTGCCCTTTCTGCAAATCAATGTGCAGAAAGGAAGATTCTAAACAAAATCAGTTATTTAACTTGGGACAGCATATTACAGTTCCCTTCTTAAAAAGAAATTAATAACAGGTGGACAGAAACAGTGCACTGAAACTAATGTGAGTGAAGTAAATTCTTCAAAATCTATTGTTTACATAGAATATTCATGATGTTATGAAGAGCATACAAAGTTGTATTATACATATTTTAAATTGTTTATAGTTGATATTTTTTTAATTTTTTTAAATTACTGGAGTGGATTTTAAATGGACTTGCTGCATAAGCAATACAGTGCTTATTTTTTTTGCAGTACACTGCTATTTATAGTAACTTGTCCAGTTACTTTTTGAAGAGTGATTTGTTTTTAAAGCAGAATAGAAAACGTTAACCTTCACCTAGACAGTACTCTAGATACAGGATTTCTCTCATGCACACATGGCAAACGTGTTACCACAGCAATTGGAAGGAAGGTATGGTAAATTTCTGTAAAACTCTACTAACGAACACACTGATGTCTCTGTAAAACACTTGTGCAGAATTCTCCTCCTTTTCCTCTCCTGTTCTCTTCACTCCCCACTCCTTAGCACAGAGAAACCAAATTGCAGAGTCCTACAGGTTATGTGATGGAATCGGTCCATCTCGGCTTTTGGCATTTGTTAACATGACCTCATTGCAGGTGTGATGCAAAGCAAGCGACAGTCTGTAAGGAGTTCTTCATAAACACGCAGCGTTCAGTCTTGGTGGATGTGTTTGAAACACACTAAATATGACACGTACATAATGCTAATCCAAAGCTTTCAACTAAAGGACATACAGCAAACTTACTACAGGGAATATATAGGGAATGTAACTTACTGGGGCATATTGTGCATAGTTAAACATACTTGGAATGTTTGGTCTCTGTCACAGGCAAAACACTTTTTTTTTTTTCTCTGTGAAGAAAAATGCTATGTCGGTCCTTGTGGTGGAGTCATGGCTTTTGACTCATGTTTTCTTGTTCTAGAAATTTAAAAAAATGTTCTGTGCTCTTAGTCACATAGCAACTCCTCGCCAGAAGGTAGGCTACAGAGAAAATATCAGAAGTCTTGTATGGAGGTGGGAAAACAGACATTGAACTGTATAAACCCTAAACAAATTAAACCATGCTTTAACAAATAGCTTTATGTAATCTTAATGGGTTTTGAATTCTAATTTCTTTTAGTTGTTGCTGTTACAATACTTCTAAATATTCAGCTGTTACATTAGATTTTATATTTTGGTCTGCCTACCAGCAGGTATCTTTTTAAAAATCTCTTTTGTTTGCAAGTGTAACAATACAGCAATATTTAGTTAGGCAGAAAGGAGATAAACTTTAAAGCTCACATTTACTTTATTAAATGAAATAGAGTGAGCCTCTTGGAGGCTTAAATGAGAAGTAATGCTGCTATGAAGCTCTATGTAACCTCCTCCCAGACCTCTGTAAAGTAGCAAGACAAAGCTGCCCTAAGGAGAAAGGGCAATACTGTAGAGCTGCAGGTTTATGCTGATGATAATTGCAAGATGCAGTCTTGTTGGATAAGGCTTTCATTGGGTAATACCTCTTCTCTAATTTGCTGCTAATTATGTAGCTGACCTTTCTGAGAGTATCCCCCCCACCCTGAGGTGGAGCTAGCAATGCTACACTTACCAACATTTTTCATATTTAATTTATTTTAACGATTTGTGATGCTCTCTTTTTGTACTGCCATGCTTGTAAAGTATTCCTCATGCATGAAATACAGCTACTTTTTTCACCCAGATAGATGGTAAACAGTGTATCGGTGTAGGGTAGATACACTCTTCTGAACTATTGTGAAAAACACCAGGTTATTTTTTTAACATATTCATTGTAAGTACCTATTAGTGCATGTATGCTCTGCTCTGTACAGTAGGTACGCTGTATTTACCAAGGAAAAGTTGCAAAGAGTAGTTGCTGTGTATATAAACTCCTACATGTTTGTGCTGTGTATAGGGTCGTGTTCCTAGCTCTTTGCAGCTCTGTTTCCCATGTCATCTACCACTGGGGGCAGCCACTGTTTTGTAGGACATTCAAGCCATGAAGGAAGGCAAGTGCTTTTTCCAGAGCTGCCGTGGTGTGTTAGAGGTACTGAGCTATGAAGCAAGCTTCACACTTCCAAGTTTAGTCTGGCAGAAGCGACTGAGCCTGGTCTCTAACCACCTCTCACTTACTAGGACGTAACACTGCAACTCTGTGTGCTAGCACAGGAGCAGATGCAACATTTGTACTATGTGGCCCGCGTTCTCCCTTCTAGCCCCAGCTTAGCTGTCAGTACTTCCAACTGTCTTCAGACTTATAAAGCCAACAAGTTTGCCACTTTGTTCAAATATCAACAGTCCTGCCAGTATTATCAGAAGAGTATATACCATGACAAGGGTTGTGTACGCATCCTTCAGCCAAACAACCTTACTGCGTCCTTGCACCCTCAGAGCGGCACTCCTGAACCATTGCTGATGTTTATTTGGGTGTGCTTTTAAATTACTATATCATGTAGCAGTTCGAGTGAAATCATTATACTTAATGAATATTTTATAAAGTCTATTGCAAGTCAGTCCACCGTAGAAATACTATAATAAAATATAGTTGGAATAGTGATATACTTTAAGTGGGAATTTTTCCTCATTCAAGTCATAATGTTCAAAATGTAGGTCCTGAGGTGGATAACTTTTAAGCATCATACAGTTCAGCGTTGAAATAGTTTTAAAATCTCACTGTCCTTTATTAGAAAAGCAATTTGAGTATATTTTCCAATACCACAAAGATGGATAAATGAAATATTTGAGACATATTTTCAATTTACAATTTTGTATGAACTGAATTTTCTCCTTTTGTGTACTAAATAATGCTTATGTCAGAAACCTTAAACAAAGGTTTTACATTTGCAGTGCAATATATATTTTGCTTTACTTATGATTCCACTGGAATAGTTTTTGGAGATGAAATACTGAAATGTGAACAGAAATTGTGCTGTTGCTCTGACACTGCTAACTGTTTCCCATTTTGAGGTTTGCTGTTGGTACAGTTACAGCCTGATGAATTAGACTTCCACTGGCAAATTAAATGATTTGTGCCCCAAAAAAAAAGAGAAAATTCCTGCATGTAAAATCTTAGTATAACAAATGGGAGATGCAAATAGTAATAAGAGAGAGGGGTATTTCTGGATATTATCTCACTGGGATTTAAAAATGGTACTTTGTTAGTCTGCAAGCAGCACTTTTTAAATGAATGGTTGTAGATTTGTAAATATGTAATGTTTAAATTTTATTTACCAAAAAACAGTATGTTGGATGTTTGCTTTGGTTTGTAGTTCCTTTAAAATATGCAAGTCAGTGTTCACAATGTTAATTTTTTTTTCTGTCTTATCCAAAAATGAAGTTTTACAGTGAGTCAATAAAAAGCTTAAAATCTTTCTGGTTATTTTCATTAACGTTTTATTTGATGGATTAGAGTGACAGAAATGTCTGCGACTCTTAACTACGCTGTTTGCTCACATCAGGCATTGTTAACAATAAACCTTTCAGGTTTGTTGGTAGTTGATAGCGGTGGCATTTTTTCCTGGTGGTTATGTAGAAGGAAGAGAGTGCTAACAACAGGAATTGGTGCTGGATACAATAATCTGTAAATTGCAGAGATTACTGTCAGGATGAAAGCAAAACTCAACCAGTTCAACTCCATGTTGGAGTATTTCTGATTCCTGGTTTTAGTTTTTGTCAGTGGTAATGTGGTGTTCTAACCCCAGGTCCGTTTAGTCTTGTTACAGTAAGATGTAAATGCATATGACATCACACTTGTATGATGGCACTTACTGTAAATTCTAGGGATTGTATTGCAAGGTCTAAGGATTTAAAAGGAGCCATATGGATAGCTTTCAGGATTGTTGAACAGCTCTCAAATCTGTGTTCTTCTGCATGCAGAAATAACTCTTACTGCTTTGCTTTTCCCTGAAAACCTTAGTATTGCACTTCCCACAGTCTTAAGAAGGCCAACAAAAAGCTTTTGCTCTGAAGTGCATCGCGTGTTCTGTGTTCGCTTTCTTGGAGGTATGTGTAGAGTACCCGTTGTGGATGCCTCACAGTGGCACTCCGGAAAGGATGAAAGCTACCTCTGCATTGGGAAAGTCTGGGCAGAGTAGCTGCAGCACAAACCTCAGGAACTGCTCTGCCCATTGCTCTCGGGCAGTTTGCGGGAGCTCACTTCCGAGATGCAGAACTGTGTCCATATGAGGATTTTAAGCAGAGTAGTTCTTTAAGGGCCAGCCCTAGGGGTCTGATTCTGTTCTCACTGAATAAAGTTCATTGATTTCAGTGAGTTTGAGCAGCTTACTAAGTAATTCAGAGTGTGTTCCCGAAAATACTACTACAATGAGTAAACATTCTGTGCTGAAAATCAGCTCTGTGAACTTGGGAGAATCAGCCATACTGAAAACTTCATGCATCTGTATCATCTTAGCCTTTCCACGAATGCCTAAATGCGTATGTCGTGTGATATTATGGTCACTTCATTATCTGGTCTTTCGTGATCCTAAAGAAAAACAGAAGAGGCTGGCATACCACTGAAGAATTAGTTTTATTTTTTTTTAGTATGTTAAAGATATTTTATTCTCAGTAAGTTTGTTATAATTCTGGTTGCTTTTTTCAGTAGAACAATTGCTACTTTAAACCCTCTTGATTTTGATGTATGCTTACATACATCTTGAAGTGTCCAAATGTCATACGGATACTGGGCAGGATATTATCTTGTCTTCTAACATCACGCTGATGATCAAAAACACAAAGTAAAGAGCAAACATGGTGAGCCCCAGTAGTTTGTTCATTTTCCATTTACACACAGCGATGGAGATAATCACAAACAGGAGCATGAGAAAAAGGAGAACAATTGCACAAAACAAACCATTGCTACTGACTGCGACTGGACTGAGGCCATTGAAGACGGAATAAAGGAACCAAGGAACTGGCAAACTGCAAGTAAAGGAAAAGTAATTGAAATAAATGTTTTAAGGCAGTTCATTTTCTGCATCATAACCAAGCAATTTTTCCAGACTGTTACATACAAAAAATGCATGCTTGCATTCAGTATAACTCAGCATAAATCTAAAATTGATGTTGTTCGTGGCAAAAATTGCAGCTGGATGATACTTGTGCTGTCATAATGCAATCCAAGAACCTAAAAGGGTTTTTAAGATAATACCTATGGATGAAGTGTCTCAGCATGCCATCGTAAAGCAGGAAGTCCTGACGCTTTACTGATGAAAGGTACAGGCACAGATACTGAGCCTCGACTGCACAGGATCTGAATGTCCGAGGGACTGGAGAAGTGTCCTGCCTGTAAACCTCTGCTGTTAGCCAAAGATCTGCTTTTTTGCATTGAAAAATCAGTAGTCTCTGTTGACTCAGAGGTAGGTGAAGATGGGGGTGCTTCTGTTTTGAGCTACATACTATTATTTTAAGCTGCAGAACAATGACCTGAAATGTGCAAATTAATATTCACTCTGCTGCACTAAGTTATAAAAAAATCTGTCTTTCCTGCTAGGTTAGATTTAAAAAAAAAAAAAAAAAGTAATTGGTTGACCAGCTGCCTTTCACTTAATTACAGATAAAATGAAATTAAGACCCTGTTTGGAATAAAACCAGCTTGCTTCGTATTTCAGAAGAAATGCATCTTTCAGCATTGAACTAATACTCACCCAACAGTGATATCGAAGATGTTGCTGCCTACGGAACTGGAGACAGCCATGTCGCCCAAGCCTTTCCGTGCAACAATGACGCTGGTGATAAGGTCTGGGATTGATGTTCCTGCTGCCAGTATGGTTAACCCCATAATTTCCTCCGAGATCCCAATTGTTTCGCCAACCTAATAATCACAAAGGAAGTCGGGGAGGGCTGTTAGTTCTGGAGCATGGAATTTAATTGCTCTGTGCAGCCTTTTAGGTTTCATGCCATATTTGAGTTAGAATGTTTTAATCCCCTTAAATGTGGTAGCATTTTTTCTGCTTTATTGCATATAAAGTTAAGTTTCATAGTGTATGTTGATCTCAATTTGCCCTGTAGCGTAGGGCATCTAATCACAGTGTTGCCAAGACTAAGCCAGGTCAGGTCAGCTACAGCACAAGTCATTCTTCTCTCCTAAGCTCACCTCCTCTGGACGTCTTCTACCTCTCCCGCTCCAAATTTCACAGCAGCGTTGCATGAGCCGAGAGCTTTGGGAAATGACAGCCTTTGGATTTATGGCCTGATCAGCTATACCGTGAGTGTGCAATATATCACTAAACACAAACTGTGGGTCTGATTCTCCAAAATGCAAAGTAGTATTTCCCAGAACACCAGGTGAACATTAAGGCAGTGGGAGTTGAGATCATTTAGCAGCTTCCAGAATCAGAACCTGTAATTTCCTAGAATTCTAATTAGGTAAGGGATAATTATGCTCTGGACAGAAGCATTCATCAGTGAAAAGGCAGTATTAAGATAAATCTTGATGGCGCTTTTCCTTTCACTGATGCACAAATTCCCTTGGACGCTCTCGAAAAAGAATGACTCTTTGTCAAAGGGAAAAGAATGAAATTGAAAATTCCCTTTTGGGTTCTAACAAAACAAAGTTTCTACTGTTTTGATGGATGACTGCAGCTGTAATTCATCAGATAAAATACCACAGTGACACTGTTCCCCCTCCCTCCACCTATTTGTTCTGAAATGGTCTTGTTTGCAGAGAGAAAATAAAGCCCTCACCTGGTGAGCCCACCACACCATGAGGTAAGAGAATGCAGCAATCCAGATGATGGATCCAAAAAAAGTGATGACAAAGAATTTTTTGGAGTCCTAAAATCAAGTTTGAAAAGAAAAACATGGAGAAGTTTCAGGAGAGTTAACAATCCCCAAAGAAAATCATTCACCTGAGCCTCTGCACTGCAATCAATTGCTTTAACATAGACCCTGGTGTCTCTAATTATGTTTGGGCTTGACAGCCTGATTAGATGACCAGTAGTTGCCAGTCTTTTGTGGTTTACTAAATGAAGTCTCTGGAACTATGTTATACTGCAGCTGGGGCTCCTGTCCCACTCCCTGCAGCGTTAACAGCACTTCAAGCACGCAAAGAATCTAGACATGGAAAGAGAGCTGGGGACTCTTGCCAAGAGGAAATCTATAGCTCAGTTAATGAATCCAGTAGCAGAAGGAACACAGATTCTTACTGGGTTTCTAACGTCAGGCAGAGTGCTCCAGAGAGGAAAGACAATGGGAAAGAGGAAAAGGTAAATTGCTTGTTTTTTCCTAGTTTCTGGCCATTCAAGAGATAATGGCTCATCGTTTTCATCATCATCTGTGCTGTCGTCATCACTGTCTTCCTCGCTCTCAGAGCTGCTGTCTTCTGAGGAATCACTGTCTGAAGAGGGCTGTGGATCAGGAAAAAAAAAAAACAAACACACACAATATGTGTTCACTCTAAGGAGGAGCTGCACAGTGTTTCTTCACCATGGCCTTGCCTTGGCAGAGGTCACATTAGTAACACAGCTGAGGGCAGCCACAGCCCCCACCTTGCTATGGTGGGACAAAACCCAGGCATAGCCCCTCAGCACCTGTGTATTATGTTAACTAACTGGTATCCATTAACTAGAACCAACTTTTAGGGTTTTGACAGAAATGAAAAATTTACTGTCCTCATCAGAACAGCCAAATCACATCAGTTGAAAGGAGGGATTCGGGAAACAATACAGAAATGTACGCTGGTGAACAGTGGGCAGGCAGCCACTCGTATCTTCCCTCACGCTGGAATAGCCCTCTGACCTCAGAGGAGTCCTCTGAGGAGAAAATGCTATACGGTATCTGCTGGTGTCATAGTTTGGACCCAATTTGTGTTTGTAAGCCAAGTGTTTCAGCTAACACCTTAATATACCTCATCACTACCCACACAGTCTATTTATAGGTGCTGGTTATGGGAAATGGGTTGGGTCCTATCCCAAAAGCTCTAGAGAGAGGAGGAGGAAGGTACATGTGAAGGTTGGTCTGGACTGAGCACTTGCTGCCTATGATACTTATTTAAATACCTGTCCATCTTGCGCTGCGCCTGCCTTCTGTTTGTCTTTGCTGGGTTCTGAGTCACTGGCAGGAGTTACCTGAACGCTGCTTGGGGCCTTCTTTTCCTCTTCTGCTGAAAGTGAGAGGAAGGAATACTGGTTTCAGTCCTGTCAGCATCAGGTGGTCACCATCCTCTTGGTCAGCAGGGAGGTTTGAGCTTCCTACTAAAATGTGCAGCATTTCATGTTAAACCCAGTCCGACTGCTCAGGTTTTCTATTTGTCCTCTCTGTCTACTGTGGTTAGTGATTAGCTGTGATTAGTAAAAGCTGGGCAGAATCTGGCCCACCTGGTGCAGAATGATACCTTGATGCTCCTATGACCTGTCTGCTCTAAGAGGCACATGCATAACAACAGGGAAATGCTAATTATCTGATGTACAACTGATGAGTGTTTCTTGGTTACATTCTGGACTCTGAAGATCTAATTAAAGCCATCCTTAAAAGCCAGAAAGGATGTAAAGCTTTGCTTCCCCTTTTTTTTTAGTAGAGCATGGCATTCTCCAGGGATCTGATGTTCTTCAAGGCTTCTGAGAAATGACTGTTATGTGCTGCCAGACTTCAATCCCTACTCATTTGGTAGGCATTCAAATGCAAATAGAAGAGTGCGGATGCACACAAGGAAATAACCGCCACGTCCTCTGCGCCGTTCCTGGGTTAACCTGCAGAGCCAGGAGGAGCACAGAAACCTCTGTGCGGGGCAGCGTGGAAACAGGGCTAGCGCGGAGCGGAGGTGAGAGGGGGTGCCTGACTCCCTGCTGGGCCACAGCAAGGGCCCTTTGCAGCCTGCTGCAATTTAGGTTAAGCGATCCCCTCCGTATAGTCGAGCCTGGGAAGTCAGTCGGATCGTGTTATCCCATGAATCGCACCGGGATGGGGCATTACAGGGGATCTTACCCCAGGGGGAGTAAGCTGGTCCACTACAGTGCCTGGCAGCTGTGCCAGGGAGCAAGTCGAGACAGGAGGTTTTCAGAAATGCGTGTTTTCAGGGATTGCTGACACCAGGCCTGAAGAGAGTTCCCCTGGGATACTTTCAGCCCAAAGTGGAGACAGAGTGACAATGCTTTTGGAATGTGCACGGGGTTTTTTTCTCATTCACGTAGGTGAGACCCGATGTTGTGAGGTACTCAGGTGACTGCAGGGTGATGGTGGAGGTGGGACCTCCTGCACAGAAGTCTGCTTGTTTTTCAAACTCTCCCGCTTCCCTGACAGCGCAGAGCCGCGCCGCAGCACAGGCCGGCTGCTGCCTCTGAATCAGCTCAGAAAGCCTGTGGATCAGCGGTGAAAAAGCACAAACTGTTAAAAGGGAGGATGCACAGACCCTCAGAACTGATATAGGTAAAGTCCGTGCAGCTTTTCTCTCTGGAGGAATCCTTCGTGCTCTTCTGCAAATGTGCCAGATTTCTAGGCTGAACTGAAGGTACTTTGTTGTAATGAACACCGCGTTTGCAGGGTCTGCCGAAGATCAGCAGCGTAGCAGCACCCAACGGCTGTCTGTAATGGCCGGATTTCCCCTCTTCTACCCTCCTGGTGGCAGTTTACACCCCATCGGTGTGGCACTCTGCTGGGATGCTCTCTCACTAACCGCTCCCAGGCTCCTGTGGGGATGGCTTTTATTGCCCACTGTTAGCACACGTCGATTGATTTCTGCTGCATTATTACAGCAGCCATCTGCGACCAGTAATAACAGAAAATCTGCATTAGAGCATGGTGTTTCTCTGCCAGCCCTTGGGTGCTGAGTGCTGGGAAGGTGGGGGACTGCAGTGCAAAACGGGGCAAACAGCACTGACCCTTCTTGCACTCACCTTCTGATTTTGATCCTTGTGCAGCCAGAGCTGCTGCTTTGGCCTTGGCGATGTTGCTCAGGATGTCAACCCTGTCTTTGAATTTGGCTGTGGATGAGAAAGACGCCTTCGTCAGCAGCTGTCGGCTTTGCAAAGCCCCCCTCTGCCTCCTCCCCTCAACACACGCACGCTCTCTTGCCCCACTCCCCTTGCACGGACTGCAGTCAGCGCTGGCGTGTGAGCTGGCTGGCTGGCTGTGGCCCCACATTTGGCTGCTGCTAGCTGATCGTAGCTGTTATATTTAAAAGCTTGGTACTATGGCAATTATGCCAGCAATTTGACACGCAACTAGTACTTTCATATTTGAAAGAGAATCTAGGGGGAAGAGAAATCCTTTCCAGCCAGTACTACAGGGCGTATCTGTACTTCATAGAAAGCAAATGCAGCAAGAACAGAGGAGGAGTTTCGATGCAATATCATTTTGTTCCCAAAGGACTGTTGATTTTTTCAGGCTAGATTATGTGCAAGCGAAAAATGACACCTTCCTTCTGCCATGTGGCTGTTGAGGAGGCTTTGCTGTGCTGCTTGCGTCATGGCCACCTGATGGTAAGGCAAATAAAAACCTTTTATGTTCCGCTTATCTGAAGAATAATTGATTTCTCTAAGTATACGCGAGTGTCTCGTCTGCTGGAGCTGATCAAAATTCCTGGTATCCAGGTTCAGCACAGCCCAGGCGACCTGAGAGATCACCTTCACCAGTGCAGTGTCCAGCACTGTGTTTCTGGGGCTGCTGGGGACTCCTTCCGCTGTGAACAGTGAGCGGCTTTATTATTGTTTTACGGTGAGCTGTGAAACTGTGTGTCTCCATAGCCAGGTGATGTGCTCAGATACCCTCACTCCTGCTCTCCTTGAAAGCGAGCAGGTCTTTGGCTCAAAGAAAAGCCTCATTTCACTCTGATCTATATCCTCTGTTGAGCTGCCTACCCACTGACTAAGCTGAGGGTCACAGGGTTTGCACATGGACACTCGCCACAAAAAATTGGCCGTGTTACGCCTGGCTTGTGTGCGGGGCTGTAAATTAATTTCCTCTGAAAGTTTTATCACACTGATTTAATCTACCGTATTGTTGACTGCGCAACCAGAATGTGCTGTTGTCATTCGCCTCAAGGGCATGGCCCTGACACTTTATTCATCACCATGATGCTGAGTTTATAGAAGTAGCAGGTCCAAAAATGCAGGCAGATCTACCGTTCTGAGCTGAACCTCGTGAAAATCAGTAGACTCTGGTGTATGTCCAACAACAAGGAGCGGCTCCGACATTAAGGCCTCTCGGGTTGAGTCCTGTTCTGGTGAGATTCCTGTTACCATCTGACAGAATCATTTTTCACCAGCTGGGATTTCCACTGAACACTGGAGTGGCTGGACAGAGATGAAAAGCTGAGCTCTTCTCCTGTGAAAGGCTGGCTGGGACTAAGAAGCCTGACTCCTCCATGCCCAACATCACAGAATCCCAGAATCCCAGAATGGTCGGGGTTGGAAGGGACCTCTGTGGGTCACCCAGTCCAACCCCCTGCCCAAGCAGGGTCACCCAGAGCAGGCTGCACAGGACCTTGTCCAGGCGGGGCTTGAATATCTCCAGAGAAGGAGACTCCACAGCCTCCCTGGGCAGCCTGGGCCAGGGCTCCGTCACCCTCAGAGGGAAGAAGTTCTTCCTCATGTTCAGACAGAACTTCCTATGCTTCAGTTTGTGCCCATTGCCCCTTGTCCTGTCACTGGGCACCACTGAAAAGAGCTTGACCCCATCCTCCTGACACCCACCCTTCAGATATTTGTAGGCATTTATAAGGTCCCCTCGCAGCCTTCTCTTCTTCAGGCTGAACAAGCCCGGTTCCCTCAACCTCTCCTCGTAGGGGAGCCTACATCGAAGCCTACCCGAGGGGATGTGAAGCGCTTTGCTGCGTTCCCCCTCTGCTGATGCTAAGCACAAGCACACCTCGGTGCAGCACAACGAAGGGGTGACCTTTTGCTCCCGCTCTCCTCTAACCACTGGGCAATGCATCTTTCTGTTCGGCTTTTCCCAGAAGCTGTTTGCAAAGGCTGCTGTCAGCAGGGTCGGGGCGGTCAGGCTTAGCCTGAAAGAGATTATAGAAATGCAAGTTCCTGGCTTCCCGCCCTCACCGAGGCTGCAAGCTGTGAGCACCGACCCGAGCCCGCGAGCGTCTCTCTGTCAGGATAAACAGCTTAGGTCCACGCCGCTATCCAGTTCTCATGAGATCAGCCTTATTTAACAAAGGTGTTAATTCCTCTGACACACATTTCACGCAGGGTGGGCTGAGACTGAAGGAAGAGCTGGCCACAAGCTGGCCAGATCTGCAGGTCAGCATGGGGAGGAAGGAGATCTGCCAGCTCAGCCCTCGCCGGGGCTGGGGATTAGCTGAGCAGGGCAGCGCGCTCGCGGTGTGGGGTGCGCAGAGCTGTGCCGGGCTGCCGGCTCGCATTCACCGCCGCTAACGCCGGCCCTGGTCTGAGAGCCGTCACACGGGACGTGCCTGTGTCCAGCGGCCCCAAGGTGCTCATCAGGAAGATTCTTGTGCTATGGATTGACAGCATCCAGGCTGGACTTGAGGTGACAGTGGAGCTTCTACCTTGAGCTTGGCTTATAGATTTAATTAATTCTTTGGCTCTAATATTTAATCTAACAGGACTAACTTACATGAACAGCAGGAAGGATTTTTTTTTTTCTTTAAGATTTGGCATGAACCTGGAGGATTTGGAGGTTCTGCTGTCTAAAAATGGAAGTAAAAAAACAAATTCATAATTCTTTTTGCTCCTTAGTATCATGTTTCTCTTAAAACAAGTAATTCAATGCTAATGAAGCCGCCTTCGGTCTTCTAGCTCAACTCTAGCCTGCAACACTGGCTGCTGCTTTATTCTGGTCTGATTTCCAAAATCGTTAGCTCATTAACTGGGGCATACTGAGGGCAGACAGCTCCGATAACCTTGCTGCTGGAGCCTTTTTCTTCATTCAAGAGTAAAAGCAGGCTTCTGTCTTCTTCCCTGTATGACTAGAGTTTAAACAATAGTCCAACAGTAAGACCGGAGGTTGAAAAATGAGAGGGTTCCTCAGGCTTTCCAAAATCCTTGTTCCCTTTAATTCCCCAACAGTTCCCTCTGGTGTCTAGCCAGAAGATCTTGAACTTCTTCCCTCTGAGGGTGATGGAGCCCTGGCACAGGCTGCCCAGGGCGGTTGTGGAGTCTCCTTCTCTGGAGATATTCAAGACCCGCCTGGACGCGGTGCTGTGCAGCCTGCTCTGGGTGACCCTGCTTCGGCAGGGGGTTGGACTGGGTGACCCACAGAGGGCCCTTCCAGCCCCGACCATTCTGGGATTCTGGGATTCTGTGAAAAGTTCTCAAGCTTTGCTTCTACACACTTTCAGAGAAAGTGGGGGGGGGGAACCAAGGTGCTAGAAATTCCTCATTTAAAAGAAAAGACACTTCGAAAATAAAAGCTTCTATCAAAAATATAATTCAGGATGCAGTGTGAATGTTAGAATTTCTAAATTAAAATGCCTAGTCTCCTGCAGACAGAGAAAAAGGCTGAAATAATGATCGCTTCCTAATACAAAAAGAAAAAAAAACCCATTCTGAACATAATCCGCTGTTTAAATAAGAAATTTTGTTTACACAAGGGGTGTTTCATTAGGAACAGCGAAAAAAAGTTTGTATTTCCGACTTCTACTGTATTTCTAAGACCTCTGCCTCTGGAATTTGGTTTTGGAGGCCCAGTGCCGGTAGGTTTTCCATATTTTTGTACTCTAGCTGCTCTGAAACTGCTTCTGCGCTGCCCAGACAAAATGCAACTGCAGCACAAGGAAGGAAACCCGACAGAGATCCTCATTTCAGTGGGTTAAGCTAGGAACTGCTGAGCAATAGCTGGCAACATTTTTCTTTGGCAGGGTGTTCTTTACCACAGCCTCGAAGTGCTGATGCTACAGGCATTGGCAAGAAGGAACAAGGACCCTTAAGGAAAGATAAATTGCTTTGGGATCATCTTTTTTGTTGCAACCTAATTACAGCAATGTGTCCGGTACAGCCAGTGCTGCAGACACTGCAGAGAGCAGGACTTTGTTGGTGCTCGGTGGGAACTAGGGCTGAGGGTACCCAAGGGCTGCAGCCCAATTAACACCAAGGCTGAGCTCGCAGTCCTGATATGCCTTTTGGGTTCAAATCCTTTTTCAGAGTCACCCTGAGGAAGTCACTTCATCTTTTTGGCCAACGTCCTCAAGGCACTTTGGTTTCTCAGTCTATTCATGAATGATTCCTTTTCTCCAGACTCCTTTTTCTTTGGGTATGAATTTGTCAGGGTACGGAGTGTCACCTACTAGGTACGCAGCACTGGGACACTGGCTTCTTGACTTTGAGTGCTGTGCTGTTGTACTATCAGTAGAATTCTTTATCTTTTTTAAGGAGCTGTCTCTGTTCTGGCAGTGTTGAGCAGAACAGGCATGTACCTGAGGCAGAGGTTTTGCCCTTAACTCCGTGGCATTATTATAGCAAAGGGTCTGAGAAACAAAAAGCTTTTGGAAAGACCGTAGCCCATCCTCGCATAGTCCCTGTTGTGACTATTAGACTTGCGTAAGTACATATGGTCACACTCCCATCTAGTGGATGTTGTACACTGAGACGGTAACTCAAAGCCTGCCTGGCTGAAAGGAGGGGGGACGTTGACTTTCGGAGAAGATTCAAACTGTCACCCAGTCTCTTTTATTAAATATTGACAAGCCGTGGTAATAACAGCCTCTTTAGCAAGGCCAGTGGCTTACCACTGCACTGAATCCCCCCAGCAGCGTATCCTGGGCTGGGGAAGCACCGGAGCGCTCTCCTCGCCCTGGGCTGGCATCCTCAGGCCCCCACAGCTCAGCTGAGGTCCCAGGTTTCACCAGGACACCAGCCTGGACCAGGCGCGTGTGCTGGCCTGGGGTGGGCAGGCGCTGCAGAAAGACATTTAGGGGCGCAGGAAGGATGAGAAGGTGCTGGAGGGTCTCTGAGGGGCAGCAGTCCCTCAGGCCCAGCACTTTCTGATGCTAAAGGCAATGGCATGTCCTCTTGCAAATTTTGGGGTTTATCCTTGTGCTGTTGATAGTCCCTTTTAGGGGGACAGGAGGCAAGGGCAGTAGAGCAAACCCTGATGAGTCTGGCTTTTGTTAGGCTGCCGTTAGTGACGTGATGGGTGCCTTTACTAAAATCTGTCAGAGCGGACACTGATCAGTCTTGCTGTCCTTACCAAGCCTCCTTTGTTCCCTCGATCGGTTCGTGCAGCTGGGATTTTGATCTGGAGAGTCCTTTTTGTAACCTCTGTGATAGACACGAGAGGTGTTGATCTGCTTAGCTTCAACCTCTCTTTGAATGGACAACAGATAATCTCTTTAGAACAAGTAGGGCAGTGGAGGGGCAGGGCATGCGCTGAGCTAGGAAAGAAAATCTAAAAAACCGTCTTTTTTTAACATGCTTCACCATTTCTTGGCAAAAGAACCTTCACCCTGTGTTTGGATTAGAGCTGATACAAGCAGCACATTAAAAGTTCGTGTACAAAGGGCCTGGGACTGTCTGGAGATATGGCTTCTCTGCACCCTGGGCAGCTTATAAGAAGGTGTCTTAGCCCTGAGCCGATCAGCCCTGGCCCGCTGCCTGCAAAGTGCTGTGGGTGCAGTTTTCCATGGCAGGGACGGTACTGCAGCGTTGCAGGTGGGCTTCTAGAGGTGCTCAGTGTTGGTCTAATCACATACAGATCGACTTCACCCTCATAATTGGAACCTGGTGTATGTTTTAGATCTCAGCTGGGATTTTAACCACTGTCCAAATGATAATTCTTCAAGTGTTTTAACTTCTTTTTCCTCTCCTTTAGGTTTCTGCCTTGTGAGGGGCTGTGTGCACAGCTGGGGAGCCGCACAGGTAATGAGCTCTCCCCCTGTTCGTTCTCCCTTCGTAAATGAGACTGATCGGTCGAGCAGCTCTTTCTCAGAATGTAGTCAGCACTGAATGCTGCTGTACCAAGGCTGTGGTGAGGTCTGAGCGAAGAAGAGGAAGGAAGGTGTGACATGTTGTGAGATGGAGGAAGCCTTTAACTCATGTTTGCTGCCCCTGCTGTCAGGGACAGCAGAAGATGGGGGACTGCAGGGACCCCAGTAACAGCGGCTGCTCCACGTGTCCTCATGCCCCCTCCAGCAGCAGCTGCCACCACAGCAGCAACCAGTTTGGCACAGGCCAAGTAGGCATGGCAGGGCCAAAACGCGAGGTGTTTGTCCTGGCTAGCCCCATGACCAGAAGGGCTACATCCCACTGTGGCAGAGCTCCCCTCCTCTAACATCATCGGTGACGCTCAGAGCTGCTTTTCAAGGACGAGTCGCTGATCCCCAACACCCCGGCATACAGAGGCTGCATTCACACCCAAACTGCTCTGCGATCCGGGCTGCCAACCCACGTCCCTCAGACATGGAGCGCTCACTCACCGTCTGCCAGGGGGTCCAGGGTGTGGATCATGAGCTGGAAGATGGTGCTGCGCATTTGGGAGTTGTGGAGGGAGGCCGAGCTGCTGCCTCGCTGTAAGGCTGATGCAGGCTACGGAAAGGTACAATGCAGCAGTCAGTAGCAGTTTCCTCCTCAAAACATCTCCATCGTCGGTTCACCTCTGCCCTGGGGGGGATGCATTTATACGGAGGCTAATCTCCCCAACCCAAGGAGCAGCCGCAGCATGGATTTTAAACAGCCTCTGCGTTCAAGTTCACAGGATGGCCGTCAATACTGACCACTCACAGCGAGAGATGTGCTTTTGAGATAGCAGGCCAGCCCTTCCTTGGATAAACGCAATGGGCTTGCATGGACTCAGCATCAATACAATGTTATTACAAATTATAATAATCAAAGCACGCAATTCTCTTAGTCGTGAACTTATTAATAACTGTGTAGATTTATATGGTGCTACAATCTAATGCTACGGTCACATCAGGTGTCCTGATTTAAACTCGAAAGCTCTGGTGCTCTGCTCATAGTCAACACTAGAGTCCTAATGAGCTTTTGGTTGAACATTAATTAGTACAGGTTAGTTAAGTGCAGAGAGGAACAAGCAGCATCCGTATGAGGAAGCTAACACCCACGTGTTAAGTTACATAGGTATACAGCCACTACATCAGACAGGCCTCTGCGTGCAATGGCTGGCCAGCCATGGGAAGACAAAGGCTCAGCAACTTAACCAGGAGCAGAGGAATGAGCTCTTCAGCATTCGCTACGGGGAAGGACAGACCCTACCAGCCTCTGCTCTGGGAGCTCAGGAGGAAAATTGGCCATGAAACCAGGTAAGAAAAGTTGTGCTCTGAATTTCTCTATGCCTGTTTAAAGCGCAGAATGAACAGCACTCTGCTAGTCAAATCCACTTGGGAAGCCTGAGCTGTCTCTTAATTTTTAGAAAAATTCCTTTGAGGACACAACTCAGCCAGGTGTCCTCTTAAGTAAGCTGTAGCTATCGTGCCAAGCATGGCTGGTTCTTTGCACAGAGTAGGCTTTGGTCCAGGTTTCTTGACACAGAAGTTGATGCCTTTATTCATGACCTGACACAGGAAGTGGTTAAAAATATAATGACTTCAGTTACGAAGTTGCTGAGACCTACCTGCAGCTTCCTCCCATCTGCTGGCTTCTTTGTTCCATCATCTGCAACTGCCCCACTGCTTTTCTGCATGCAAGCAAGAACAAAAAAGACTGAACACCACTACTGCTTCACCTGCTTTTTCAGGATCTAATGATAGCTCTTCAGGCTACTGTCTGCAAGAGAGTGGGACAGCTAACGGAAATGACTATGCATGGATGCTACTGAAAGAGCCAAAGCCACGTGCTCTCCTCAGAACCATGTGGCCTCCAAGAGGAACAGGATTATACCTACAACTCCTGAGTGCGGATGCAGGTGCCTGGAGGTGGACTCAGATGGCCTCTACCACCTGATTCCTGTAGATACAGGCAGCCCCAGACTTCATCCCCAAACATCTGTACCCCTACTCCTTTTCCAGCAGAGGCAGAATGAAGGTGCAAAGGGGAATTTTTTTCCAGTGATTGGCATTACTTTCCGCATAGGTCATTTGTTTTTCCCAAGGGTTAGGTCCAGCAGCTCTCTGTCACACTACTGTACGGTAGTGCGAGTTCTCTGTAAGCTTAAAGTGCAGGGTTTTTTCCTTCACTCTGAAGGGTTGGATTCAATTTGTGATGACTGGTGATGTCCACAGTGATGTATGCGTACAGCTGCAGTATCTTGCACCTATACCCCACTGGAATGAGCTTTCACGACTCCCAGTCTCAAGCCCCAGCTGAAAGACAGACCAGGAGGAGGAAAAAAAAGCACTTTCTTGATTCTGCACCTCTTCAATCATCCTCACTCCTCTTCCTTTCTCACCTTAATTTATACGAAGGGAGTGCCGAGACCAGAAGGGTCAAAGCATGCTTGAGTGCCAGCGCACACATCCAACTAGTGAAGCACACCAATGCCAGGGGAGAATTTGAGATCTAAGGGTCTGTGCTCAACAGCTGGCAGTAGCACAGGCCAAGAGGACAAAGAGGTAGTAGGAGATCTGGGGAAGGACACTCAAGCAGACAAATTCCCAAGTGTTCTGGAGACCATGTGCTGGCCAGATCTGCTAGTCTGAAAGGGTAATTGGCTCTGGAGATGCCTTCAGATACTGTCTTTGTGTAAGCAGTCAACTCTTCCTTCAAAGGACAATGAGTGAAGGGCCGTGATCTCAAACTGGAGTGTGTAGTCACAGCCACAGACCTCCCCGTCTCAGCACCGGCAGCATACGGACTCATCTCTGAGCTCACGCAGTGTGGTCAGAGCATGGAAATGGGATCTGGGCATTTCGATCTTGCTGCCAAACGGTGACTGGGAGAGGTGGCAATGGTTGCTAACGGCTGCCAGATCCCCTTCTGCGCTGCAGATTGGGCAGCAAGCAGTACCACCAGCGTCCCAGCGACACACCCAGCTTCAGAACTGGAAAAGAGAATTCCCTCCAACAACTCTCATCCGCAACAGGCTTGGGCAGAGCCTCTTACCAGGAGCTTTTTTGCTTCTATTTACCACAGAATTGTCCAACCATGTTCCCAGACTAACAATATGCTCCTGCAAGTGTTTTTTTTTAAACTCCTTTACTATAACCAAGTGAGCAAAATCCCACGCATATCTTAGCAAGCAGATGAGAGACCACAACCGGTATCTTTAGTAATTGCAATGGCAGAATTCCCTTTTAGAGGTGTTCTCTAATTTCTTAGAATCTCTACTATCTAGATTGTATTTCCCTCATACTATAACCATAATTATTGACCAGTGTCTGTATTCTGAGGTTTTGTTTCAATATGCCCTTTGTGAAGGAGATGCAGTTTTTCTTTGGGGTTTACACTACAATGAACGATTTCCAACTTGCCCTCTGAACAATAAGGACACCAACCTTCCGTATATGCTCTGCTGATGCTGCCTGCACAGCGTTTAGCTTCTTGTTGAGCTCCTGCTTCACCCATTGTTCTAGGTACACGTTCTGTTTCATAGTGAATACATATGTGGCATAGGCAGTCAGTAGAAGGAGGCTTTCCCACCAATCAATGACACTGTCTAGGAAAAACAGGATGAGCATCAGTAAGTCTACAATGTAGAATGAGATGTCTCTAAATAAGGGCCACCATGTCAGGTGGAGTATCTCCCTTGAGAAGAGGGCACAAGTGCCAATGACAAAGAGGATATTAAACACTGCTGAGCCCACAATGGTACCGATGCCCACATTGCTGTGTGAGATGAAGACACCTATGAGGGAGGTGAAGAGTTCTGGTGCTGATCCACCTGCTGCCATGAAGGTGGCTCCAGCCACATCTTCAGAGATCTGCAACTTCTCTGTGATCACTCCCAAAGCAGGGACAAAATACTCATCACACACTATGGCCAAGGCCACAAATACATATATCATGCCAAAGATGTGAAGTACAACCCACCCTTGCCTGCGTTCTTCCACACTGAATAGGTCCTGGGGATATTCTCCTTTGGACTCGTATGGTGGCCTTTCATCTGGGTAGCTTTCACTGATGTTTTCTTGCTGTGATGTTGTATCCACTGATGTCGTGATGGGCACAGTTGGCTCAGGATCCACATATACACAGTGCCTTATTTTGGGTGCTGCTGTGACATTGCCCGTTACGGCAGTCTTGTTGCTGGAGAGGTCCTTGGAGGTCACTTTCACAGGGTCCGTGGGTGGGGGTGCTCTCTGGGGTGCTGGAGGGGCAGAGGGGCTGAACTGGAGCTGATAGAGAGAGAGGACCAACACTGTGGCAAGCAAGAAAAAGATTCGGTTCCGTTGTAGCCGCCTTCTCCGTGGTAAATGCATTTCCTAAAGGTTCAAAAATCAGAGCCGCGTCCAGAAGCCACTGAAGACTTCTCTTGATCAGCAGTTTGCACTTCTATCCACCATTGGAGTTTCTCGCTGATCTTAAGCATCAGGAGTGAGACTGCATGGCACAAAGCGTAGAATCCTGCAAAAGAAAATCTAATGTAAAAAACAAAGTACTGCCACTTTGCACCATTTGGGTAACATTACTTCACTGACTGCTTTTCTATTTTGCTATAAAAAGAAATGGACTTAAATTAGTAAAGTCGGGTCTAGTTACAGGTTTCAGTCTTTTCCTCTTTTACTGTGACTGTAGGCTACGGTGATTAATAATCATAGGTTTGGCTTAATATAGAAAGGAGTTGGATAAGACAGTTCAATCTATTAAGGTCTGTGTTTACACTTGAGTCCAGTTGTTATCGTGTAACATTAGCAACTGGGTTGGTGCTCTGAAGGGGGGGAGGACACGGCTTCTGTCAAGGAACCTGCCTCAAATTGCTAGGAAAGGTGATGCTCTGAAGACACAATCATGCTGTTAAAGCCTTCCTGCAAACAGCCCAGTTATTCACCCACGTAACCCCAACACGAGGATGAAGAGTGATGGTTCCCAGCTGTGCTGCTCTGTGGCTCTCCAGCCGCGCGCTGCCCCAGAATACGAGCCAGGCAGCGGTGAGATTTTTTTCTTTCAGTTTGAGAAAAGCAGGAGGAAGACTCGGTTCTAGTAAAACTGAGGGTGCTGAATATCCATTTGTTTCTATGACTACATCTTTTCAAGCCTTTCTGTAGGAATCAGAGCTGGCAAAGTGGAACTGCAATCATACCTTTTATTAGGGGGTAATTAGCATATCTTGCATAATTATTTGAACAGCGTTTAGAAAGGGAGAGAAGTTGTAAATGCCAGAGTGACAGCCTGCAGCTGTGACAGCATGGAGACAGTGATTTGGGGCTGGACAGAATTCACCCTTCAGCACCAGCTGAATGTTTTACCTTAGAGTATCACTCTTCATGGATTTCTTTTCCCCAGAGTGAGAACATTATGTGATGTTGAGCTGGATGTGAACCACAGTTTTGTAAGCCACTCTCAGATAAGCTCTTCATGCAAGTTAGCACACACTTACCCTCTTGCATAACACCCAGTGAAGTAATCAGCCTAAATTTCTTGCAAGACAGGCAATATTATCTTCTTTTAAATAGTTGGGAGGATCACTAAGTCAACAGTAATACAGTTGGGAGTACCTAAATAAATAGATGATACAAGCTTTGCTTTTCATGTGTAAAAAGAACATGAACATGCATCTGGCAGAATTTCATAATATAATATGTATAACAAATTGCACATTATTAGAAAATAACCCTTCCTAATAAAGAGAAGTGAGTAAAAAGAATGACACAGAGAGAACAGAAGATGTATGTACTCATCCCTCTTTAGACATCGTTTTTAATTCTCCTCTCCAAAACGAGCTGCTTAAAAGACCTTTTGCAAGCAGAAACATATCCAAAGCCAGGATCAATTGTAAGAGCTCTCCAGCCTTCCACAGCACCTGATGGGCCTCTTTGCTCCTCTAACCTCGTAAGCGTAGCAGCTCTTTTCCAGAGCATGTTGCCTCTTACGGGTCAGCTCCCGAGCAACTCCTTTCTCGCTGGTTGGACTGTCTCAGCCATAAGAGATCTGAAGCAACCAAACGAACCTCCACGGCTTACCTTCCAAAGATGCTGTCCAAGAGGAAGAGCAGCGCTGACGGCTGCACGTAGCACTGGAAGCTTCTTTGATGCTGAACAGCCAGGCGGGAGATGCTGTTGCGGAGAAAGGCAGACGAAAATGATCCCATTTTCATGATGCCTCTGCTAGCAGAGGTCTAATACAAGGGAGGGTCAGGTGTGAAGGGCATATTACTGGAGGAATAGCCAATCCAGTTTAATACCCGCAGCCCCTAAGAAGATTAAACAGTATTGTATAGATTTGGGTCTATCTCTGAAGCCAGTATCTTTGTCTGCTGCTGCAGGTTATTCTCAGTGCGAGGGCAGGCGATCACCTCAGTTACAAACCACCAGACGAGAGCACCAACTGTGAGACACGCACCAGTCCCGCAGCAGCCGTGGAAGAGAGCGGCGGGGGTAAATCACACCGCCTCTCCGCAAGGAGCCGAGGCTGCTCCAGCGAGACGGCTCGAAGCTCCATTCTGAGGCACCTTGGGCAGCTGACAGGCCAGACCCGCAGCTCTGCTGGCCTTTGCCACCACACCAGGCCACTCTGCAATGTCAGAGGGAGCTCCCTCAGCTCCGGCACCGCGATGGAGGAGGCCAAGGGACGCTGGGGCCTGGTCCCTCGCTGTCAGAGTAACCTGGGGATGGTGCCAGTAAAGCCTGGGGATGGTGCCAGTGACTCTTAGTGAGCAGCACCGGTACAGCACAGCTCTGCAGAGGGAGGGGTAACAACAGTCTTGGCTAAAGACTATCATGGCGGTACTTTTCACAGAATCACAGAATCACAGCATGGCAGGGGTTGGCAGGACCCTCTATGGGTCACCCAGCCCAACCCCCTGCCGAAGCAGGGTCACCCAGAGCAGGCTGCACAGCACTGCGTCCAGGCAGGTCTGGAATATCTCCAGAGAAGGAGACTCCACAGCCTCCCTGGGCAGCCTGGGCCAGGGCTCCGTCACCCTCAGAGGGAAGAAGTACAGACTTCTCCCCCTTTTATTGCCGAAAATCCCGGTTTTCCCGCTGCCCCCCGCGGCCAGGCCTGCCGCGGATAACGCCGGGGCTGCGTGGGGCCGCACCGCGGCCCGGCCCCTTCCCGCCTGGCCGCGGCGTTCCGGGGGGGACGCTTTGTGCGACGGACCCATGGCGGCGCGGCGGGCCGGCGGTGAGCAGCACCATTTCCCTTCCCCCTTCGCTGCGCTCACCCCTCGCTCCCCGAAACCCCCCTCGCTGTCCCCGGGGGCTGAGTCGCGGGTCCCGCTGGGCGGGAAGGCGTCGGAGGGAGGGCTGGCTCTGTGCTGGGGCTCCCCGGGCCTCTCCGCGGCCCTCGGGGTGTCCCTGCCGCTCCCTTTCCCCCGTCGAGGCTCAGCCCCGGCCGCCCTCACCGTTTCCAGGCCTTGGATACGCTGTGTGTGGTTCAGGAGGAGAGCCGTGGGCTTAATCTGTGCTAAATCCCGCGTTTTGGGGGGGGCAAAAGGGTAGTTGTTGCTTCCCCCGCTGCACGGTGGGGTCAGTGTGAGAGGGTGAGACGCATCGCCTCGTAACTGCGGCTTCAGTAATCGCATGTGGCCTTATTCCTTCTTCCTCCACACAGCGGATCGCTGTTCTCCGCGACGGTAGCAGAGAGGAGCCTCTCATCATGCCGACGGTGGTGGTGATGGACGTGTCGCTCTCCATGACACGGCCGGTGTCGGTGGAGGGCTCCGAGGAGTACCAGCGGAAGCACCTGGCGATCCACGGCCTGACCATGCTGTTCGAGCACATGGCGACCAACTACAAGCTGGAGTTCACGGCCCTGGTGGTGTTTTCGTCGCTCTGGGAACTGATGGTGCCCTTTACGAGAGATTACAACACGCTGCAGGTAGGATGCGTGAAACGCAAAAGCAGTAAGGTGTCGACATGGAGAAAAAAATAAAACCAAAAAGCCCAGGCAAGTTTCAGAACGACAGTGAAACTGAGTGAGTTCCTGTCATCCTGTGCACAACATCTTGAATTGAGTCTTTTCTCTTTATTTTAAGGATGGGTGAAATCAATGCGTTTGAGACATTGTGCTACTTCGCAGAGCGTACCTTTGCGGGTAACCACTGGTGCGTGGTTAATTAAGTTAAAAGTGGGGACAGAGGAAAGGGCTGCCTGATGAAGCTCTTAAAAATGCCAGTGGTTCTGTGACGTTTGTGTGTTTGTCTGTAGTTGTTGATTTGATAAATGATGCACCAGAGAGGACCGTTTAGAAAGGTTTTGAGTCGAGTGATTTGGTAGAGAGGAGGTGCTTGTGAGAGTGTGCAGCAGTTGAAGCAGGGTGAGAATGAGAATAAGTGATTTTAGGCCTCACAGATCTGATGGGAAGTTGGGAGAAAATGGAAAGGAGAAGGTCCGAGAGGGAAATTTGACATTTGACATGAATGCAGTATGGCACTGAAAGTCTCTGGATACAGTAAAAATCACACGTATGTGTCTGGTTGTCATAGGTAATATCTGGATGAAATGACACATCGCTGTCACGGGGCACCATATTTTAGATTGGTCCGTTGTGGGACATACAGATCTTAACAGATATTCTCTCTTATGTTTGCATTTTAGCAGATGAATGCCAGTGCATTCTCTTTGCTTTATTTTCCCCTCCCTAAGAGTTCATTTGAGGAATTTATGAAAGCCAAGAATCCAGCCAGGCTCTTCTAGCATGTTAGTTTTACAGCTGCACCCTTCTTATGATGCTGTGTCAAGTGTGATGTTTTCATTTTGAGGAAGAAAGCTGGTTTATGGTTACAGAAACAGGATGTGGATGTGAGTTTTGGATTCTGTTACTCTCTCTGCCAAAGCATTTTTGTGAGACGAGCTCCTTGCGGCCTACTTTCTGAATCTCTAGTTGCTCTGACACCTGGGAGGATTATCTAATCTAAATGTTTCATGTTAGAAATTGCTTCAAATTTTGACTTTACTGTTTCTTTGAGACATGGCAAAGGATTTTTTTTTTTTCCCAAAGAGTTGCGTTTATGATTTTATAGTTTCTTCAAAGTCTGCTTTCTTTGTTGTCTCATGACATCGTTCACTATTGCTTACATCTTTTTTTTTTTTAAGCTTTGCAGGTCATCTAAGAACATAGCACTTTGCATTGTGTTACAGTGCAAAGCAAACATGCTGACTTACCACAGAACCGTGAATAACTTTTCTCTGTTTCCTAGTAGTGATGTTTCACCCAGCAATGACAGTGGTGTTTGTCTTTACAGGAAGCTCTAAGTAACATGGATGATTATGACAAAACGTGTCTAGAGTCAGCGCTGCTGGGGGTTTGTAACATTGTCCAGCAGGAGTGGGGTGCAGCAATTCCTTGCCAGGTACGACTGATACCACCATTCTTGGGATCTAGTGTACAGTTGGTATTCCCTGTAAGTTGCAGATGGAAATGGGAATGTAATTTGGAAACTTTGAATACTCTCAGGCATGCTGGTGCTACGGGAAGACAAAGAATGAGTATTTTGGATGTATCTGGAATATGAACAGAAGGTGATCTTTATTAAAATATTCAGCAGCAAAAAATTAGACTGTGTCCTGTCCAATGTGTTACTGTAGTGGAGTGGACTATAAAATCTGGCCCAAGAGTACTGTTTTGGAGGCTTGGCGTTTGATCTGGGTGCAATCTTCTGTCCCAGAGCCTCACTCAGTTTGGAAAGGGTATAGTCACACGTACAGTAACCTTTCTTCTCCAGTACCTGATGGTTTCCAGGGCTTGTAAGAGTTGCACATCTCAAGCAACAGCATGGGACTAGTGCTGAGCGTGCTTTGATCTGTCGTCTTCCCCCAGTGAGTCACTTGGTGTGCATCTGCTCACACACTCCATTCAGCCCTTGCAGCTCTCAGCTGCCTGAATTTGCTGCCTCTTCTGGCGAAGTCTGCTCTTAGCCCTCGGTTTTCTGAGACTCTTCAGAGCCTCTTGCTCTTTGGGTTAGGATTTCAGTTCGGTAATTTTGCAGCTCGGTGAGCTAGGAAGATGTCTCAAGCACTAGTCCTCAAGGGCAAAAGAGAGGTTTATTGTCTAGGCCATGCTTCATAATCTAACAAGGATAAAAGGCACCTTGGAAAAGCAGACATTCAAAGCAAAGAGCTAGAAAGATGTAAAAACCAAGTATAGGTTAGTCCTCAACAATTTGGTCTCTCGCTGGTGTCGTGGCTCATTTTACTGGAACTTCAGGTGATGGGGTGGTGAAAGGCAGTGGGGAAGGTACTGTGCAGGATCTTGTAATAATGAAAAACATTGCAAGTGAGCAACAGTTCAGATGGTAACTGAAGAGACTGAGAAAGAGGGAGACTGAGGATGAAGAGAGAATACAAATCTGGATTTAGCAGATATACATTGAGTTTCGGTTGGATTTGATTTTCGTTACCTCTCAGCCAAAAATAATGCCTGCCGTTGCTGCACAGTGTTGAGAGAGCGTCTGTTTTACTGCCCTGGGAATGACTGGGTCTCAGCTCACTGTAAATAGTTCCATTATTCAGCATAACCTATTAGTGCAGGTTTCTACAGGAGTGACCTTGGATGTGCAACCGAATGGAAAAATGCCTATTTTTGTTTTAATAGTTCTGCTGCAAAATGCGAGCATCCTGCAGCTGTATTCCTTTGCAAAGAATTAGGGTAATTAATACTACATTCTGTATGGCTTCTGTGGCGTGTAGTGGAAGTTGGGTTTTGGGTTGCCCTCCAGATTGTGCGAAAGAAATGGGCTTTATCTTCCCTCTGAAATAAACCTGAAGTTTTTGAGTCCATCAGCAGCAGGGTGCTTTTGGGGCTGTATAGTCACTGTTCTTCTGGTCTACACTTAAAAATGGCCATGTTTATGCACAGCATGGTGTGTTTCTGGCTTTGAAATTTGTGTTTTAGTGCAGTTGTCTAATTATAACAACGTGCGTATTCACCACGCATGTAGTTTAAATAGCAATGGTTAAATCCTCAATTTCTCATTTATGTACCTGTGTCTGGAAATGTAACTCGCAGTGCTTTGCCCAGCTCTGTGGATGAAATCCCCGTGTGAGCAGGGATTTGCAGTGTAGAAGTGCATGCTGCTAGGAAGATGACTGAAACGCGTTGGAGTATAGTTGCCCTCTGCAGACAGAAACGTGCCTTGTCTTGGAAACGCTAATCTGTCCTCTTTCGTTCAAGGTTGTTCTTGTCACTGATGGCTGCTTGGGGATCGGCAGAGGCTCCCTACGGCACTCATTAGCTACTCACAACCAGCGAAGTGAAAGCAGTCGGTTTCCATTGCCTTTCCCGTTCCCATCCAAGCTGTACGTCATGTGCATGGCAAATCTCGAAGAGGTGATGTCTCTAACACGTACCTTCTTCTTTGTTACCTTGGATAATTATTGTTCTTCTCTGAGCTAACGATCAGGTCAGCACAAAACACACTTGGATGTTCTTGTGCTTAGTTGCAGTTCAGTTGTCATTCCGGTGCTTAGTGTTAGTTATTTGGTGATATGTAACTGCAGTGTCATTTTTAAAGTGTATTATTTCACTGTTATTATCTACTGCTATTGCGTTATTATCATAATCTGTGTAAATTGTGTCAGTTTCTCCCTGAGGAGTATTACGCAATTTTTATATCTCCGTTTATGTTATTAACTTTCATGCATTAATTACACAGAATGCTTTTGGGGGCTTTTCTTAATCTACAGTTAAATTCTTGAATAAATTACTTCTATTGCAAAGGTGCTCAATACTTAAACCAGTAATAGCTTTATGCAGAAATATGAGTGAGCAAAATTCTAAAGTCTCTAAGCCAGTGTTCAAACCAACTTCCCTTAGTTTTGGAGGAAAGGTGACTGTTTTCTTTCTCGTCAGGTGCCTTTGAAAATCTCAATATCAGCTTTAAACATCTTCACAGTGGTTAAAATTCGGTTGAATAAAAAAAGTTTAAAAAGAAGCCTGTATAGACTAAAGTTCCTTAGATTAGGTTTCATGAATAGCATTGCTTTTGCCTTGACACCTGTATTCTTTTGTCCATCACAGAAGGATTTTCTGCTTAGGCATGCGATAGACATTTCACCTTCAAGGTCTCTATCAAGGATGATCTTCTTGATTAAGCTGATGGATTGAAGCATTGTTTACACATCAGAATAACTGGGAAAATGTTTAAAAATACATCTTCTATTACTGATAATGCTTTCACAAGCATTCTCTAAGAACTTCTCAAAAAGAATTACATCTGCCTTCCCTCCTAAAAATTCTGTTATCCTGAAGGAGCTGGAAGCTTCGCAGTACCAATAAAATGTTGTGCAGTTAAGGCATTCCTGTGCCCTTGAAGATTGAGAGCTTCTGGGATTTTTGGTTGCTTGAACCTGCCTTTGAAGCAGAACCTGGCATGATAAAGCAACGCACTGGGGGTTGGACTCAGCAATCCTTGTGGGTCCCTTCCGCTTGAGATGTTGTGTGATTATTTGTTACTAGGCCAAATGCTGTGTCTGATCTGATATAAATGCAACAGAAGGAGTACATTTCCTGGGAGATCAAGAATGTTGTTTTTTTTCAGAAAGGAATGAGACAGCAAAAAATCCTGATAGCGTCCCATCAGATGCTTTTTGCTGTGTTGTGACTATTTTCTGAAAACGTACTGGTTAATAACGGAAGAGTAAAAAGAAAACTTAACAGGAACATTTCACTTTATTTTTTTACAGCTTCAAAGCACAGATTCCTTAGATTGCCTGGAACGGCTCATAGATTTAAACAATGGGGAAGGGCAGATTTTCACCATTGATGGACCCCTTTGCCTGAAGAATGTACAGTCTATGTTTGGGTTAGTAGACTTGTAGATAATATACCTTTGTGAAGGTTTCCAGATAGTATCTGTAAAAGAAAACAATTATAATGAAGTCTGATGATATGGGGTGTTGTAATTAACCTTTTTTTCTTTTAGTTTATGATCTTGTTAACTGTATTTTAGTCTTGACCTTCACTGGTTGAGGTCAATAGTTATTTTAATCATCTGTAACAAACCATAGCACCTGTTTATGACTGGCGGATAGAAGATACTAATTTCCAGAATTATTGTTAGTTTGCCATTAGTGTGATAATATGCTGCTTTGTAATTTAGCAGTGCTAGAACTGTTAAATTAATTGTAGTGAAAAAAACCAAGATGGAGGGGCTTAGTTAGTGTGCTTTAGAGAAACTATTTTCATTTGATATGTATCATGTTTTCCTTAATAATAACCGATCATGTTCTAGAAAGCTAATTGACCTGGCTTATACACCATTCCATGCTGTTCTCAAGTGTGGCCACTTAACATCTGATGTGCAAGTATTTCCCAGACCAGAACCTTTCGTTATAGATGAGGAAATAGACCCCATCCCTAAAGCAATTAATACAGGTAACAAATCTTTGATTGCTTTTTGCTTAAATCCATTTGATTTCTACCTTTTCACTACCACCTCTTATCCTGCAGAGTTACTGTTTCATCCACTTTCTCTCTTCAAGGATCAGTCACTGACTCTAATTTTTTAGTGTATGTGGCACACGGGGGACAAGACCATCATCTTGTGTCAGCCGTGTGCACCTGGTGAAAGGGCTGGAGGAGGGCAGAGGCACTTTCAAGGCTGGGGGTGCTGATTTCTAGGGGCAGGCAAGCCACGGGCTGCTTTCCGTGAATACCCTCCTAAGCTTCATGGAGGATGGGAGAGGTGTGTTGGAGAAGGGGCTGCATTTTTTATTGGTGTTGCCTTTATCAGAAAGACTCTGTATTACCGGGTGAGACAAACTAGCATCTTTCTGGAGGTTTCTTGAAGGAATCCCCTAGGAGTGGAGTTGAGAAGAGTTGGTGAGGGAGCACAAGTGCAGGTTGAAATTTATGAAATCTGTGTCGTTATACTTTGTCTGTCAGCCTGTCACTTCTTACCGATACTAAGTTATTTGTAAAAGCAACTGTGCAAAGAAAACCTTTCTCAGCCCTCGCTTTAGTGGAGACTGCGCCCATGAACAGCAAGGAGTCTCTAGACAGCCTATGCCTGGGAATTGCGAATGGCTAGGTACGCTGCTTGGAGAGAATGCGCTGAACTTCACTGCTTTGCTTTGAGAATTGAGTTTGCACCATAGCATCAAAATTGCTCTCAGCGCCTCGGCAGTGCACTTGGCCTTGTGTATTTTGTTGTTCATTCCAGTCTGCGGTGGCTCTTGAGCTGGAAGTTGGCACCCTGAGTGACACCTCAGTGTGGCAGACTCTGCAAGGGAGCTGCTGGGAGTTCCTGCTGGCTATGCACTGTTTGAGAAGTGCAAAGAGAGCGGCTCGGTTAGATCACATGCCCAGGTGTCTGTTGGGATTATTTCTTTTTGTGAGTTTCTAGCTCTACTGGCAATTTAATTTCCTGGATCTGTCCTGTAGAATTCCTTTTTATCTGTGTTCGTCATCAAAATGTGCACAGCTCGCATGTGAATGAAGACATAATAGTGGTAAAATTTTGCAAGGAAATGAACTGCGACCCATAAGTTACTGCCACCAAGATTGCCTTGATTTGTTTGGTTTTTTTTTAAATCTGCAAGGAAAAAACATTTCTCATTTGGGGTGTGATCACTTCTTATTTGTAGCTGCATACTGTTAAAATAGGAATGTGTGTCTGTCCCAAAATAGCAGAAGCAAAGAAAAAAGGCATGCAGTGTGGTGAGGGAGGCTTTGTGTTGCAGTCAGCCTTAGAGTTCTCCTGTCATTCCAAAGCCAGGAATTTCACATGAAGGAAATTTTGCTCTGTGTGCATTAAAATGCAGTGTATGGTGTGCTCCGCCCCTGAATTCCTCCGTGGCTTTAATCAAGTGTTCGTGGTTCAGCTATGAGAAGAATCCGTTGAATTACCTTTGGGCCAGGTCCTTTGCTTGGGCTGCCAAGGGGAAGACTGTGCTCCCCGGTTCCAGCTGCCGTACAGGCTGGAGATGCATTGAATTTCTAGTTGTGCCATACACATATGGACCTGTGTCCACAGCTCGAGCACACCATGTGTCACCATGTCTAGTGTAGAGAAGCGTTTCCAAAGCAGGTATTCTCTACAGCTCTGCCAGTGTAGAGCTGGTCAAAGGCTAGCCCTAAGCCACACACCAAAACCTTCACGTGGCTGAGGGACGTGAACCTGATAGGGCGTTTCTTGCAGCCAAGACGTGGGGAGGAGATTGGACAAGGCTGAGTGTGAAAAACACGGCTGCCTCAATCTTTGACCAGCAAATACCCACAACTCTGTGTGAGGTGGAGCTGCATTTAGACTTCCAGTGGGCATATAAAACTCAAGAACCACAACTCTGTCTTCTCAGTCCTGGAAACATGCCCCACTGGGGCTTCCTGCAGGTTCCGTGGTGCCAGTTCGAAGCTGGTAGATTTGGTTTAGTCCTTTGTTTTTCTCTCCTTTTGCTTGTATGAAATGGCAATGGTTTGGGTACAGTGTAAAAAACAATGTTAACAATTCTGTATTTGTCTAGCAACACGGTTCATGGACAGCAGTATGTGTGTGATGAAAGTTATGTTCTGATCTTCAAGTGTCGTGGTATTACGTATGAATGATTGTATCCTGCGAACACCTAGACACCTCGGTCCAGGTCAGGGCTCTGTTGTGCTGCCTCTAGTCACTGCTTCAGAAAACCTAGTGGTGAAGTTGTAATGTTAAATTGACTCTGAATACATTTCAGCTATTTCCATATCTGACTTTAACCTGTTGTCTCCCCACAGATCTAGAAATTGTCGGTTTTGTAGATATAGCTGACATTTCTAGCCCTCCTGTCTTGTCCAGACACTTGGTACTGCCCATTGCACTTAACAGAGGTGAGCAAGTTTTATTCCTTTTAGCAAAATCTGCCTTACAATCCCCTTGTAATGTCTGTTGTGGTTTAGACTAGAAGCAGAGGTTTTATGCTTTATCAAAATGCCAGATGTCTCTAAAGTCCTGTTTGTGTGGTTACATTAAAATTAAAACCTTGAACACAAGCTCTTTCTTTTTTTGAATAGTGTGTTCTTTAGAAAGTTAATAGAGGGAACAGTGTCCTTGTAGCATCATTATTAATCGAACATGCTAAACCTAAAGCTAAAAATTGTTATGGGCCATGAAATATGTGGTGCAAGATGGTTCTTGGAATGATTCGTTGTGAAAAATTTGATCTTAATCACAACTGGATTGCTCAGTTGCACTTGAGCATTAATTGCTGCTCATTGTGGCCAAGTATGTAAGTATCTATACAAATGACTGGTGTAGGCTTCAAGGATGGTTAAGCATTTTACTCACTTGCAGCTACTGTTGTCTATCGGGCTGTGATAAGAAGGACTTCCCCTTTCCGTTTGTCATGGCCTTGGAGTGGAGCAGAGAGAAAGTGAGATTTCTCATGGTAAAGAAGAATGAAAGCTCCATCTCTGCTTTCATCTCTGCGTTAACACTCTTATCCTGCTAGGCCTTTCACCTTAGAAGATATGAACAGTTCAACCACAGCTGTATTCCAGCTGCTCAAACATAGCAACTTTCTCATAATGGCCACAGATTGTATGGGAGAGGAGGACCTGAAATTCAGGATGCCTTTGGTGCAGACGCCGCCATGTATTCATGGCCAGACTCTTGGTGCTGTTCCATTTCACTTCTAGTTTCTTCAAAGCTGAGGGTTTGTTGCAGTTTTTTGGTAACTCAGTTTTGTGAGTAGGATGCAGTGCAATATTTAGATAACATTATAGTGCCACTTTGCCCGAACACTTCATTTAGCGGCTGTTCGTTCTACAAAAGCATTAATTAACTCTTGCACAGCATAAAATACAGAGTGGTGTCATGGAAATAGAACTAGTGTGTTTGAATTTATTCTTATCTTGGCTCTTTGTTTGCTTTTATTCTTCCCCAGAAGGTGATGAGGTGGGCCCTGGGATCACAGATGACACCGAAGATGAGAATTCAGCTAATCAGATTGCCGGGAAAATCCCCAACTTCTGTGTGTTATTACATGGCAGCCTGAAAGTGGAAGGCATGGTGGCTGTCGTCCAGTTGGGGTATGGAGCTGGATGTCTGCCTGAAAATCTCTTACTTTGCTCATTTATGCTTTATTTATAAATTATGCTTATTTATAGCTGTACTCTGTACAGAACTCTGCACTGCTAGACAAAGCTGTGGATTTTTACTTGTGGATATGTTTCTGCCAGTATACACTGCAAATAGTGAGCCTCCACACAGTGGGAGGGAGGCAAACTCTCAGCAAAGCAGGTTGGATGATTTTCAGCATGTGGGATTTGTTCTTTTCAACAGGCCAGAGTGGTATGGAATGCTCTATTCACAAGCTGACAGCAAGAAGAAATCAAACCTCATGATGTCACTCTTTGAACCTGGCCCTGAGCCCCTTCCGTGGCTAGGGAAGATGGCACAGCTTGGACCCATTTCAGGTACTGGTCACACTCCTTTGAGTAACTCTCACACACTCGGCATTGTGTGAATGACCTTGCCAAATCTTAATTGTTAAGTCTGGTTATTTTCTTTTTTCTCCCAGATGCAAAAGAAAATCCTTACGGAGAGGATGACAACAAGAGCCCTTTCCCCTTGCAGCCCAAGAACAAGCGCAGTTACGCACAGAATGTGACTGTATGGATTAAACCAAGTGGCCTCCAGGTAATGATACAGGTTTTGGGCTTGATGCTTTACGTGGGTCAGCAGTAGCCATCTTACTAGCAAAGTGGAGTCTGTGTGTGTCTTGTCCATTAAACGTAATTGCTTTATTGCTTTTCTTTCATTTTTATAAACACTGCCTCTTTAAAATGTCATGATTAAAATGCAGTCGGAAAGCATAGCTTGTTCAATGAAAGCTGTGTCTCCAGTGTAGCATCTGGCTTAGTTTATTGGATTTAGTATAATTACCGTTTATGTTTCAGCCTTTGTGAGCTGCAGTCTTGTCAATGGTCAGGCTAATTTATGAATAAGTAGTCGAGGATTTTTTCTGTAGCTTCCCCAGCAGTTGCCAAGATTTTTTTTTTTTCTTTTCTGCAGACAGATGTACAGAAGATCTTGAGAAATGCAAGGAAACTCCCTGAAAAGACTCAAACCTTCTATAAAGTGAGTAACATTTCAGGCTGGCCCAAGCTTGAACCATAGCGACAGGGGTGCATCAGGCAGAGGAGCACAGCCTGTGGTATGTTCTGTGCAGGCTTGTAGGGCTCTGCAGAAACATACAGGAGACCTCCTAGGTCTCTTTTACAGGCTAGTTAAGGTGAGACGGGGCATCTGGTTTCCCTGCCATGACTTCCTGGCAGAGTGGCGTAGACATGTCATGCTTACAGGTACCCCTCATGATGCCTGCTGCTTCCACAGTGAACTTCTTTGCAGATCTTAGGCTGTAGTCCGGGCAGAAATAAACCAAGGGATCGGAGAGGAATAGGAACACAGATGTCATTCTGAGTCTGAATATATTTCTTACATTTTTTCTGCAACTGAAGCAGAGAAAGACAAAATTCTAGGCACATTTGGCCACAGCATCATAATCCGTAGTCTAGACTGCAGCTGGAGGTAATTGTTCCTCTTGTAAGTTTAGGGCTGGAGCAGTTTGTTGTTGTAGCCCCCAGAGACTTTAAGAATGAATACCCTGCCTAAATCCACATAAGCACTCCTCAGTTTATAGTGAAGAAAAATGAATATATATATATATATATATATATATATATATTTTTCTGGACACTATGGCTAAAGGCAGCAGTCAGTGAAGCCTAAGTTGGAGGCCACCCCCAGCTGGGACACAGACAAAAGCAGGCTGGCACAACAGCTGAATGCACAAATGGGAAAAGAGAGAAGTGGAGATTTATAGGAAGGGTTCAAAGGAAACCCAGCTGTTTCGTTGTGCCACTGTCATCTTCAGCCCTGAAGCAGTTTTTACCTCATGAGCAGCCAGGCAGTTTCCAGCAGCTGTACTGATCACTCAGGTTATTTTCCTCTAAGTGAATAAGCTTCCTTTAAAAAAAAAGTAAGAAACCGACTTTTTATGTAAAGACTTACAGTGGCTTGACAAGGAGTTTTGCCTCTTTGCAGGAACTTAATCGTTTACGAAAGGCAGCGCTGGCCTTTGGCTTTTTGGACCTCTTGAAAGGCGTGGCAGACATGCTGGAGCGGGAGTGCACCCTGCTTCCTGACACGGCTCACCCCGACGCAGCCTTTCAGCTCACACACGCTGCGCAGCAGCTGAAAGTGGCAAGTACTGGAGCGTCGGAATATGCTGCCTATGATCACAACATTGCTCCACTGCAGACAGACTTTTCCAGTAGCAGCACTGAAAGAATGTGAAGTCTCCATTTTGGGAAGTTCTATAGATTTAAGGCTCAAAGTGGTTCAGATTTTCTTGTCACTTTCTGGGGCCTGTTTAATTACTGTTTGGAGAATTTCCTATTAAAGAGGGGTCCCTTACCTACATCAGTGCTCTCTAAGTAAGTTTAGCTAGTTTGTGGTGGCTTTAGTCAGACCGGGAAACTGTGGAAAGTGTCCCAAAGTCAATTACTGTGTTGTACTGAGTAACTTCTACCCACCATCCATGTGAGGAGAGAAAATGCCATCATCAGACTGCTCATGGCTTTTGGCCTCCCCCAAAATGTGGTTACTACATAACTGAACTCACTGGTAAAAGTATCCTAAAAGGCAGCTACTATATACACCGACTTGATTAGTCCAAAGAAAACATGAGTGAGAATCACTGTGCAAGATCAGATAGACAGCTGATTTCAGGGTGTTGTCACTGATTTCATGCCAAACTGGAAAGCCAGTCTGTACTGCCGTAATGAGAGTTATCACTTGCACTGCAGTGCTTATGCTTGTGAAAGTTAACTTAATCTTGTGAGACAAGTTTTTTTATTTGTGTAATATTAATAAAGAGTAATTCTTCCTGAAAATTTAAGTTGGATTTGTTCCACTTTCACAGCAGTTTTGCTGTGTGCATGCTTATAGGTGCACGGGCCTAAAACATGGCCCTGGTGAAGGCTCGACTCCTAGCTGTTTGTCACAGGAGTTAGATAAAAAACTACACAACTTCCCACATTCAGGGAAAGAACAAACAACTGAACTAAAGCAAAATTTGGTTTTAAATCTTTATTAATAGAAACACATTCTTTCTGAAGGACTAAAATTCAGTAGTGTAAGATCCGTGACAGCTTGCACTAGGTACCACTGTTTCACTGAGAAATAGCATGTATGAATACATACAGATTTCATAACAGAAGTTGAAATGCCCAGTGGAGAAATTAAAGTGTGAAAGTGATCCTTGCTGTTCCATTACTCAGCTAATTCAGTCCTCTGACATAATTCAAACATAGGTACAGTGCGTGCTACAGTGAAAGACAAAGTGTGTAAATAAAGTTCAACTCTCCTGAGTGGAGTGAGCTGCGCTCTCCTGTGAGTGGGAGCCTCAAGTATCCCTAAAGAGCAGCTGCATCGTGTCTCTTGTTGACAGGACACAATTCATGAAATGCAGCGTGGAGCTTGTACCAGTTCTTTGTTAAAATCTCCTTATAACACTATTTCCCTTCCTTTACAGTAACAATCACTGGGTCCATATCACAAACAGTACAATGTTTGTGACCTTTAATATATAATTTTCTGGAGGATTCGTATTGTTTTACAGTATGAAAAAGATAGCTAGTAACATGGCACTAAGCTAATCTCAACTTCAGTGCCTGTTCGGGATTGCTGGCATTGCTTTGCATCGCCCTGGGAGCGGTGGCAGTTACTGTGAAGCAGCCTGTTCATGACCACAATACGGTTTAGAGCAAACTTCTTGCACGTTTTCTAAAGTGGATTAAGGAGGCCAGAGGGATCTGGAATTAACTACAGGAGGCTAGATGTGAAGAAGGGCATGCTGAAATGAAGTCAACTGAAACAAAGGTTTCCAGGAGGGAGAGTAGATGACCTGGAATGTGGGGGGAGCTTCTCTTTTTTTTTGTTGTAGTTGCTGTCATTTAAAGCCAGCACAGAGGAAAGGGTCCCTTCACACCCTGTGTGGGATCTCAATAACTGAGATATGACACGTGCTATCAAAATAATACACGGTTATTTTGAGCCACTACTCCATCCCACCAGGGGCCAGCCAACAAAGCATATACACCAAATGCTCAGCTGCAGCTCTCAATTTAAGGAGAAAAGCAATCTTTACTGCCTTTCTGAAGGCACTACAGCCCTGCCCAGAACAGTCAGAGGAGCCCCGGTCTCCCATGACAGTTCCATGTTTTCCCTGTGCATGGGTGGGATGGAGTTCTGCTGGGGTTTGTTCATATGCTAGGAGGAAGTGGTACCTATCGCTGAACTAGAAACAGACTAAGTTGGTAGCATTTAAATTGACATTAGCAACTTCCAGTTTTAATTCTGCTGCCTCAGTGTGCTGCAGAAGAAAAGCAGGGTATGTGCTGAGCAAGTTTACCCCAACCATTAACGAGCGCCCGGCCGCTGTTGGCAGTGGTCTCGGACTGTGCTCCTCCTGCCATCAGGATGCACCTTAGGAACAGCACGGGCCGGCCAACGGTATATCCTGACATCAGAAGCCCTATCTGCATGCAATATTGAAAGAGCAAATATCCAATTAAAAGATAACCACTATTTCTATTTGGTGCTGCTCCACTGTTTGTAAGCATATTATATGCAGATAATAGGATTTCTTTTGAATATGGTAATTGACAGGATACAAGTTTAAATGTGACTGTTCAAAGGTAAATGCCATGCATACATGATTGAAAGGGAACAAAATACAGTATATGGGAATGTTACCTGAATTCACTATGAAATCATGAAATCTAGCTTGATCATTTAATTTTACAAAATTCTTTGCATTACAGTGGGTAAAACCGTAAGAATTAGAGGCTTATCTTGTCATTGAGAGAAGTTAGATGAGAAAGCATCGCAGTCCTCCTTTACTTCATCTTTCTCTTCTTTGGTCCGAGGTGCTGCTTCCTTTGCTTGTAGAGATGACGGAAGTTTACAAATACCCCTGAGAAAGAATGAAGTGTTTAGGTAGGACATTATTTCATCTTTTTAATGCTAGAGGGCTCTACCAAATTTTTAAAAACAAGAACAAAAACACCAAACAAACCACCACACAAAAAAGCAATGGCTTAAGGGTGTGTATAGCACTGAAAGCTACAGCAAGTTTTTTTCTTGCTGGGTGAGGCAGGAGTTGCTGCACAGGCTGTTTGGTACTGGGCTGCTCTGAAGGTTGGTTTGTCACTTTAAAGTTGCAACACCGGCTGTGCAGAGCTGGGGAAGGATCAAACAGGTATTTCAGAGTGAAACTCGATTAAAGGTATTCTTTAGGCAATGTCTGTGAAAGGGAGAAATCTAGTGAAAGTTCAGTTAAAATTCTAGGTTAGATGCTACTGAGTTCTGGTTACCCAGAGATACTGGGTGTGCATACTATGAAGCTAACTTATGTTTAAAAATGTAACACCAGAAACCAAATACGTATCGACTACTGGTCCTCTTTAAATAGATTGCTATTTAAAGAGCTTTCTATATTGTTTCCTGGAAAACAAAAAAAGACTTTATGTTGCATTAGGGATTACAATGCAGTTTAGTTAAACACTGCTTCAATTTGAAGTTATGTTCAGATTTCCACTAAATCTTTCCAAAGCTCAAATACCATGTAAAAGGTGAAATTAAGTATACTGAGATTATAAATACATGTAAAAATTATTCTTTTAACCCAAGTGATCAGCTGATAATGCTGCTAACTTGTTACCAAGGTCTCCTTTTTGGGGGTATAACCAGTGCTAATTGTAGGTGTGTTCCCCTCTATCACTGACAAATTTACATAAACAAGCAACAAGGATAATGCTTAACCTCAAACAAATTTGTGCTGCCATGGTCCCCAAGATGCAGGAATTTAATTTTCTGTGAAAAATATACTTATTCAGAGGAATCTGGCCTTTTTATTTTAATAGTGAGAAACACAATTAAGTATCTTACCTAAAAACAAGGCTATAAGGTATATTTGAAGGAAAAATGAAAACTGGATTGTGACGTTCAGTGGATTTGGCAATCCCAGACTAAATTTCCCTGTTTCACTGAAGATTGGAATGGATTGAACGATACAGACGGCTGAAAGCAGAAGGCCACCATCATTATCAAACACAGATAAAATACACAATTGCCCAGCCCACACCAACTTTTTCAGGATATTCCCTTCTTATTTGCTAGCTCTCATTAATCATATCAATTTTAAAGCTGTCTTTTTTTTTTAAACATGCAGGATGATGGACAGCAGCTAGCTCGGGCAGTATAGCAGTTTAGCTATAACCATGAGCTTGCCTGGTGAGATACTGTTCTGCACAGCTGAGCCTGCAGGGCCCTCGCCAGCAGTATTTACCATGCAGAAGTACACACAGCAACGCAACGGGCACAGTCTCTCCTGTGCTTGGAGTTGGGCAGCGCCCGAGCCTACTCCTGGCTCATGGAAACAGGCTCTGACAGGTGCCATTACAACACATTGCTTACAGCTAGAAGCTGAGCGGTGATATGCTTCTTAAATAAAAAAAAATTAAAAATAATCCAGACCAGTTAAGACAGAAGAGTTCACTGTAAAGCCCCCAACTCTAGAGGGGGTACAGCAGGAAGACTAGGGGCCTGCTTCTTCCATGGAGCCATCACTCTCAAAGCAGAAAGGGAGCAGAGCCCTGTCTGTGAAGCACCGTGCCTGTCTCAGAGCAGGCTGTGCTGCTTTCAGAGGAAGAATCGGCCCCTGCCTGTCCTGTGCAGTGATTTACAACATCATGTCAAGATGTGTGAGCTGCTGCGAACCCAAGCTGGGCTGACCAAGTCAGGTCTAGCAGACAAAATGGGCTGCTGTGGATCAGCAGAGGCAAGCGAGCATCGTTGTCCTGTGCTGCTCGCGTGGACTAAAGCTCTTGGTCACTTTGTTCAGGTAACCTTTTGTTGCCTTTACTTGCCTCTCCAGTGCCCAAAAGGAAGACTTCTTTTCACATCAAATTGAAAAAAAATATTTGATTCAGTAAGAAAGACAAAAATGCTTACATTTGGTTCAGCTCAAAGCACATGTCTATTTATCTGTTGTTCTAGTCTATTAGTTTTTAGTCCAGCAGCCAAAAAAAAAATTATTTGCACAACCTTGACTTTGTTGTTGATTAAACTGTCTTTTTCGGACATACCTTCTGCCAAGCCTCCTAAAGGATAGAGAGGGATCCAGGTAGTGTAACGGAGCCAGGTTAGTGGTTTCCATTCAATACCAATGCATGAAAGCATGTAATACGGATACCTAAAACCGATCCAGCATGAGAAGAAACAGACGCTGTTTAAAATGGAAGCTGCTGCTAGAATTAGTCTTGCATGTATATGCGGTATAGTCAACATGATTCCCAAAGAATATTCCAAAAATTGTTCCTACGATCATGACGGGCACACCCTTATTCGGCAGTTTACAGAACTAATGCCATTATTCTGACCGTATGGATGCATGTAACTGCCTGGCTTGCCTAATAAACCTGTCAAAATACTTCTTTTGAAAGAGAAAGAGAGCACAGTGCAGCTCACTTAACAATAAAAACTCAAAGCAACAGAACCCTCAAGGAAAAAAGCAACAGGTTTCCCGAAGTTCGGGGCAGTATTATTTTCAGGCTCCAGCCTTGTCCCAGCTCTTGGCAGCTGCAGCATCCTTGGAAGGCTGTGATAGTCTGTGACTCAAGGAGATTTTACCCTCTGGGGCCAATGCACTAGGGCCACTCTTCCAAAAGATACAAAGATCAAGAAATTCTTTAGGAGTTCTTGGGAACAACAGCATTGTTCTGTGGTTCCTGCTGGAAGAAAAATCCCACCAACCTGAACAGCTCAATGATACTCCAGAAATAAAATACGAAGAACACCACGGGTTTGCTCTGCATTTCCTCTAAGCTTCCAAGGACAACAAACAAAATAAAGTTTCTTCCAAATATCTGTTTAAGAAAAACAAATCAAGGAACAGTCACACTCATCATCAAAAGAAAGAGCAAGTCCTTGCTGTCAGAAACACGCAGGGTGTCTACTCTTCACGCCCGAAACATACGCCGAGCACATAACTAACTGCAGCTGAGCTGTGACCTGCTTCTTATCAGCACCCCTTCTGCTCTGTACTTAGGTGCAATCCAAGGGACCTAACCTTACACCATCCATCCTCATTTTTATGCACAACAGCCACAACCAGGATAAAAAGAACACTGCCACCAAATCAAAATGATGTGCTTCTCGCCATCCGCTTCTTGCTTCTGCTGTCCTGAACTATCTTACCGAGGTGATGGAAGAAGACAGCCTGCCACAGCTGAGACTGGGAAGCACAAATTCCTGCCTCTTGAGGCAGAATATTTCTTAATGTTCTCTAGTCCAGTGCCAGTGAGGCTGTATCACTTATTTTAGGAGAGTCTCAACATTTGTGTAAAATAGAGATGTACTTTAAACATGGGAAGAGCAAGGAGAATCTTAAAATATTACCTGCACTACAGCAGGTATCAGCGGCGATCTGACTAGTCCTATTAGTGAATTCACAATCTCCATTAACGCCAGGGTCTGACAGAAATACATCATGTCAGCAATAGTGTGAAATGTATCATAGAAGGAATCTGTAAGACACAGGAAACCATTTCAGAGAACAAATGAATTTCCATGTTCAGGAAGCTGGCACAGCAGCATAGCTTTTGATAACAGGATTCTGGTTGTATTTGAAAAAAAAAAACATTATGCCTAATTATGTAACTTCTTTATAGGCCTTATCCTGAAGTCACAGCAGTTAGGCCAGAAACGCTGCTCAAGTGCTCTGCTTCACACACAGAAGGATCAAGAGCTATTTCAGTAATTACTTTACAAAAAAAGCGATAGCGCTGTACCTCAATAGCATGAATCATTCTTGCTTCAAAATCAAAATACTCTGCCCGGCTCATTTTCAAAAATACTAACACTGCAGTGAGCGAGACATTTTGCTCCAACTGATTTCTTCAGAAGGAATCTTGGCAGAGTACAAGTATCATCCATCAGAACATGCAGTTGTGATATACAAGAAGACAGTATTTTCCTATCCTTGACACTGTGATGGCCTTTGAGAGCCTTTCATGGTGTGCTTCAGCGACACATTTATGGTTTTGTTTCCTAAAAATGTCTTCCTTTACATTTCAGTATCTAGAAAGTATTAAAACCACCACTAAAAGCAAAACAAAACACCCAACGTAAATAAAGTAGTGCTTATTACTTGCCTTTTCCTAAGATGAACAGTCGTACTGTCATGTTCACAAAAATCCAAGAGAATCCCAAAAACTGTACAAGATTATACATGATCAAATATCCCTTCTTCAGGTGTTTGAAAGCTAAAATCAGTAACAAACACATCAGGTGAGCAGAGTGCAATGGCAACACTCCTGCAAAGAGTGCAGCTGCAAAACAGGCTTTCTATGAGAATAAAGCTTACAAGAAAAAGGGAAGCTATTGACTGCGATAAAAGGGTTGCTGTGTGCACTGTGGGTTCTGCCTCTAAACTCAATTCTTGCTAGTCAGATTTTTAAAATTGCTTGGAAACTGCAGTCCATTTTTATTAGACTTCTAAACAGCTCACAATACAAAGATCCCCCTCCAAGATGCACTATGCCAGTCGAAATTGCTCTGCAGAAGTCAAGTTTGCGTATAAGAGTGACAAAAGCTTTTTAAACCCCACCTTATGCACAAAAAAGGCATGGTTACTTACGGTCTTTTGGGACTCTGGATTCTATTTTCATTTTGTTAATCTTTTCTTCTTCCTTAAGATGAAGGATAAGGTTTTAAAGACTATTACTGTAATTAGCAAGTGATTTGTTAACTATACTACTGCACAGCTAGTGGGTTTAAAACTCAGCTAAGCAGCCAGTTGCTAGAGGGTTTACATTTCCACCTGCATAAAACAGCACATTCCTCATCCAGAAATTATGGTACGGTAAAAGCCAGAGGGTGTTAACTAGTTATCCTACCTTCACTATGTATTTTATTCTAGTAATTAGGTGCTTTTTCTGAAAAAGCCTGCTGTTTTCTGTGTTAATTCTCAATTATTAATGTTGTTTAGAGCTGTTCCGTAGAACATTTCATGACCCACCAGTGACCTGAAGGGAACTGAGACCATCCAGCCCAGGCTCTGCCTGCCCTTCACCACTGCTGTCCTGGCATTGCAGCTGCCCTTTCTCCTCCGCGCTCAGCTCAGGGGCTGTGGAGGGGAACAGGGCAGCGTTTGTCGTACGACAGATTTGCAGAAATGGGGTCTGTTAAAGTCTTTTCCAAGGCGGTCTTGCACCGCCCTGCCGCAGTAAGCCACTCGAGCTTACCAGAGGGTGGGAATGCACCGTCAGGGCCAGCCCCGTGGCTCAGGAAAGCCTCAGAAATCCCTGCTTTCCAGACAAGCAACGCCCGCAACTGGGGTCTGCGGGCTCCGCGTGGCACATTGCCATGATCCTCATATGGATCGGGACACAGGGCTGCAAAGGCATAGGGCAAGGGGTGCAAGCCTCCAGCTGCAGACCCTGGGCAGTGCCAGTCTAGAGCACAGCCACCAGTTCAGATTCGCGCTGCTGCTCTTTCTAGCCAGAAGTGTGCCTACTTCCGAATGCCTGCGTACAATTTGAGCTGTTTAACCAATTCTACGTGGGATCTGTGTGAAATAGGAGTAACAATCGGCGTGCCAGACAACTCCAGGTAAATGAAGAACACAAGTTCATGCACGAGGAAACAGCTACCCTTGCTTTGTAGCTGGCAACACAAGCCACACGTGCCCACAGGACCGACCTTCTCCTTCAGTTCCATTTCAGCATCCGATTCATCTAACCAGCGGTCAAAGTCGGGAGCTAGGAAGAGCGGGCGCTTCTCTTGCTTGGTGAGTCTCTCCCACCAGTTACTCTCTTTTTTCTGCACAGTGATGTTCAGCTGCCTTTGAGTCACCCTGCATACAGGCTGAGGGCAGACACAAGAACATACATCAGCAAAAGTCCCAAGGAACAAGCGCTGAGACTGAATCGCTGCCCAAGCTCCCCCCATCACGGGAGCAAGGCTGACACGGGCTGCTGCAGCGCAGGTGTCTCTCTGCTGCCCAAGCCACGTCATGGAAGCAAAGGCCAGGCCAGCTGAGGTGGCAACTGTGATGGCTGTAGGACTTGATAACCAGCTCGGAAGGCTGCCCGTACCGCACAGCACCGCTGCATCCCACCACAGAGAGCCAGCACAGACCCCAGCGCTAGCCTTCCTAGGCAGAAGCCATGATCTTGGCTTTAAACGTTCTCACATTTAGTACTGTGAGCCACCCACTGCCTCCAGCCAGTGGTAAAAATAACTCTACCATCAGCCACAGGTACGTGTCCAAAGCAGGGGAGCCCACGTGACATCTGCTACAGCGAGAGGAAGAGCCAACAGCCTTAGGAAACACCTGAAAACAATGGTGAGCTGGCGGCGTGGTCACTGCCACCCCACGAGGCCTCTCCACCATGGCCACACTCTGCGTAGTGGCAGCCCAGAACCTCTCCATCCTTACAGCCCACAGCACTGTCACCTTGGGTGCCCACCCTTACTGCCACCATCGCACCTCGAGCCTACGCCAGGGTGCTCTGCGTGGGCTGCCTCTCAAACCAGCCGAAACCAATGCCAGAGAGCCACAAGCTGCGTCCTTAACTGAGGACGTTGCGCCAGCACTGCTCTGTCAAGGCTGTTGGGATGCTCCTGGGACATCTGAAGGCTGCAGCTGCGATTTACAGCTACCAACGCCCAGCCCTTGCCCGTCAGAGGCTCCGTCTCTCACTGGTGGCCAGCCTGGCTCCAGCAAGCAGCACTCACAGTGCACATCAAAGCTAAAAGGGAAAACCCTGGACTTCACTACTTCCCAGTCCTGACCATCTGTGGTTACACGGATTCCAGAGAGCCAATTCTCCTCCAGCCCCTCCACAGTGACTCAGAGTGACTGGACTTTTGGAAGGAGGCTGCTCTGCAGAGGCGAAGGCTCGCCGTCCAGGCCTGGCTCCCAGCACAGCCCGCGTCTGCCAGCCCAGGGGACACGCGCAGACGGTGGTGGGTGCTTCTTCCCACACGGGCAGCTGCTGCGTTATGGGACAGATGACAAACCAGTGACCAGCTCCTGGAACCAAGGGATGCTCATTGTCTGCCACTCAGTACCTGGTGGGAGCCACAGCAGAAACCTGCCTGCTGACAGACCCTAGAAATTCACCCTCTGGCGGTCTCCTCCCTTGCCGAAGCAGCTCCCAGTCTGACTACTGCTACCCCCAGCAGGCAGCCAGGAATTAGCAGCACAAATTCTGCACTGGGAGCAGAGCCTAAAGTTCTCCTGTGCCCCTAACAGCTTCGAGAGGTAAAGACAGACCTGACAGCCACCTGTGAGGGACGTGGAGGAGCTGCTCTTCCAGCCAAGCTCTCTCCTATCGGACTACAACAGCTAGTAAGAAAAGACTTTTGCAATAGGAGCCACAGGGTATCTGTACTGGCAGCCTACAAAATCTGCCCAAGCCAGAAGCACTAGTTCTCATGACTGTCTTTTGTCAGGCTGCAAAAGAAGCCAGGAAACATCACACTGACACTTTGCAGCACAGTGTTCCCCTGCTCGCCAGTCACAGCTGCATCAGACAGCCCGTTGCCAGATTGTCCCATTATTTGGCTGCTTTAAGTCCTTTAAAAACTGTACAATTGCTGTTTACCAGCTGATAAATGTAACGCGCTGTTTCTGTTAAAGCTGACCCATGCGAGCACAGAGGTGATTTGCATGAGGGCAGGATGGTGGCTGAACACCGGGACGGAGGGCTGCCACAGACAGCTTTTAGTCTGCAGCAGTTACAGAGCCACCAGGAAAACCCAAACAGCATATTGTGAACTTTGCGCACAGCCTTTTTCAAGTTTTTCAAAAATTACTTTTTCTCTCTGCAAGAGTTAGAAAAGCAAAAATACCTACTTTAGGCTCAACCGGTTCTAGGAACTCGATCTGAAATTCGTAGATGTTGTCCCCTTTGGCACCATGACCCTGAGCTAAAAGACAAGAATTAACAATCAGCGTGAAGGTCTCAGCCAGCTCCACGCACCCCACCTACGCAGGACACTTTACACAGAGGAATACTCTGCGGTTCTTTACGGTGCTTCCCCCTGCCTTGCTGGGAGGCGAGGGGAAACCGCACGGTAACAGGGAAGGCACAAACAGCCCAAAACGTTGCTCGGAGGTGCGGTCGCTGGAGTCGGCAGCTAAAGCTGCGGCAACTCCGCACGGCACTGGGAAAGGGTCTGTGCTTGCAAGAAGGCAGGGAGTGAGATTCCCAAAAGAGGGGCTCAAAGGCTGCTCACGGCTAGCGTGAATCCGATGGGAAGCAGCCTTTGGGGGACCCAGCGGCCGGTCTCAGGTGGGTGCATGGGAGCAGAGGAGGGGGCACGTCCGTCTCTCAGCTCCCGCAAACGTGGGGCTCCGAAACCCCACGCGTGGAGTTCAACATCCGCCGTTCCGTGCCGTAAGCCGATCCTGAGGTGCAGGCGACGTGCGACAGCACCCTATCAAATGGCCCTGGCCGGGGCTCCCCGGGGAGGCCGCGTTTCCTAGACGACGCGTCTTCACAAAAACCACCCGATAAATGGGGAAAACCCAAATGAAACCAGCTCCGGCGGATCCCGAGGGCCACCCGGACGAGCCGCAGGGTGCTGCACCTGCCCGGCTGAAACAAAACCACCTTTTAGAGATCTGCTTTACCTGTCAAATCGAGCTCCGATAACCGCTGCAAACGAGCTCTTTGTGAGGGGGAAAGCTGCGGGCTGGGGCTCGGCTGAGGCGGGGCAGCACGGGTGCGGGGAGATGTCGCCGGTATTTAAATGCGGGGAGAGAGAGATTGGTTTTTTTTTTATCTTATCTAATAAGGCACGGCCTAGGGGCTGGCAGGCGGCTGCGGGTCGCGACGCCTCCCTACACGCTCGGTGCTCGGCACGGGGCTCGGCCGCTGACTCCGGGACCCCCCCGGTCCCCGTCCCCCACCCGTCCCCCCGCCAGCAGCGCCCACCTCTGAAGCGCAGCACGTTGTCGGTGATGGCGACGTCCGGCTGCTGCAGGGAGGAGAAGCGGCGTGAGGCGGCGGCTCGCGCACCCACGACGCGCGGGAAAGGGAGGGGGGGGGGCTTTCAACACCGGGAAGCACCGGCCGGGGTCCGCGGGTGGGTGTCGCGTCCTGTCTTGTCCCCTCCCCCCTCCCGGTACCTGCACGTCGCTCAGCTCCACGCGCAGGTAGACCTCGTGGTGCCGCTGCGCCCAGTGCACGTGCGGCCGCAGGCTTGGGCCCGCCATCGCGCGCGCGCGCACCGCACCGCTCCCCAGGCGGCAGGGGGCTCCCGCGCGCCTGCGCACAGCGCCACCGCCCTCGCCGGGGCGGGCTGCACCTACTGCGCCTGCGCACAGCGCCCACCGCCCTGCCCGGGGCGGGCTGCTCCCACTGCGCCTGCGCACAGCGCCCACCGCTCTCATCGGGATGGGCTGTTCCCACTGCGCCTGCGCACAGCGCGCTCGCCGGAGTCGGGGGTTCTCAGTGCGCCTGCGCACAGCGGCGAGAGAAGCGGTAATGGTCGCCGCGATCTGTCCTGCGCTCTTCAGCTGCTCGCTCACCGGGCCGGTCTGGGCCCCGCTGTGGCCCGAGGTGCCTCTTGTGGCCTCAGGTGTCGTCCGGTGCGGCCCCATTCTCCCCTTCCGCCGCTCGGGGCCCCGTGTGTGCGTGCCAGTGCGTGTGCGGCCTGCCCCGTACCCTCACGCCGCAGTGCCGGGTCCAGAGGTGCTGGCCGCGGTGGCAGTGACCTCGGTGGGAGAGCACGTCAGGTATTTGAGAAGAACTGTGGCGCCTTTTGGACGCCGTTGGCTTTCAGCCCCGCTTTGGCAGCTGTGCGTGGGATGTCGAGGCCATCCAGTGTGCCCCGCTGCTGCTCGAGCCCTCAGGGGTTTGCCTTGGTGTTGACCCCCGGGCTCTTCCCTCAGGGGCGGCCTCCTGCAGGGGCACGGAGAGCTCCTCAAGCTGCCTTCGCCGTAACCAAGGGAGGCTGGTAATAATTGAGAAAATACCCAGCTCTCTGTATCCTATCCCATGACTGCATGCCCCAACCTTTTTTAAACTCTGCCGTTGTCATTATTATGTGCCCCAAGAACTTGCTGCTAGTAAGGCTGAAAAAGGGCAGCGTTGAGTTTGGTGACATTTCGGAAAGGCCGTCCCGTTGCTCCCTGAGCGGCTCACGCAAGGGCACCTCACCTGTGACCTCTCCTCACGGCTTCAGGGTGCTTGCTCGTGTTCCTGCCGAGGGTTTTCTGTGCAGATCTCGTCATGGGCTCCATGCCGCACACCTGCCCCTGAGCGGAGGGTTTCCAGCCTCTGCCAGCCCCAGGGGAGGGACGGGCTGGCTGCAGTGGTAGTTGCCAGGCTGGTTTATTTTGGAACACAAACCCCGTGTACCCTTCAGGGGGCAACAAGCCCCAGGGCAGCGTGTGGGAGACAGCACCAGAAAAACAGCCGTGGGGTCTGTGTGTGACTTGTGCACGCATTTATGAGGGGGCACCTGCAGCAACATTATTTTTTTCTGGTTTATAGTGGATCAAAAAAGACTTCGCTTTACAAAAAGTGGCTTTGCTTGGCGAAGGGAAAGTCAAATATATAGAAACATGTGGCTGGGGGCTCACTGCACTGGAGCCTGTGGGTTCCCTGGGCTGAACCTGCGGTGTTAGTAGCTGGGAATTTTGTTTTTTTGCTGTGGGAAGCGTGTCAGTGTGGAAGTGCTTGCTTTTTTGGGGGGAAAAAGGCCGATTTTTGAAACTGAAGGATCCCCGTGCTTGGGGGCTTGCATGACCCCGACCCCCGTGCAAGGGGTAGTGCGTGTGTGTCCCGGTTCCCCGCGCAAGGCATAGGGGGTGTGGGGGGGGTGCGTCCCGGCTCCCGATGCACGGGTGAGGGTGTTCCACCTCCCGCCTCTTGGCTCCCCGGAGCCCGGTCCTCCCGGCCGGCAGGCGGCGCCCTGGTCCGCACTCCCGGCTCTCGGCGCGGCTGGCGTCCAATCCTCCCCGCCTGCAGGGGGCGCCGCCCCGCCCAGCGCGGCCCCTCCTAGCGGAAGCGGAAGTGGCCCGGCGGGGCGGCCCGGCAGCATCGCCGCCGCGGAGCGCCGTGAGTACCGGGGTGGGTGAGGACCCTCGCGGCGTCCCGGGTTCCCGGGGGAGGCAGCGTCCCGGGAGGAGCTGCTGGTACCCCCTAGAGCGGGAGGAGGAGGGGTCTTGCCCCGAGGCGGCCTGGCTTTCCGCCCCCGGCCAGGCCTGCCCGCTGCCCCCGGAGGTGGAAGGCCCCTGCCGAGGTCTGCCTGCTTCCTCCGACCTCGGCGACACGGGCAGGCCCATGGCCATTCACCCCGCTCAGGCCCATGGCCATTCACCCCGCTCAGGCCCGACCTGCCCCACCGGCGCACCCTGCGGATACAAGACGACCTACGGGGTTGTAGCGCTGGTGGGGAGGACGGGGCGGTAGCTCTGTGTTGGCTGCAGGAAGGGGAAAGTAAAATGCTTCATGTGGCAGAAGGTGGCTGCGGTGGAGATCCCGCAGTGATCTCCTGGGAGGCAGATCCTCGCGTTACCCTGGGCTAGCCTCACCTTGCCGGGTGGCAGTTCTCACTCTTGTTTGCTGGTTAAAGTCTGCCACTCTTCACTTCCTGTCTCTTTTCATGGGAGGGGAGCGTGAGGAATAAGTCGGGTTAAACGTACCAGCATCTGGGTGTAGGTGGGGAAAGCAGATTTTCTTTCGCTGAAATTCTGCAAATTAGATGAGAGTCTTCTGATTCAGGACTGAAGTCGTATTGTCAGTGTCTCGCACTGTCTGAGCAGAGCACTGGTCTGTCTGTGGGCTTGGACTCTCTGTCCAGTTTTACTGGGCTGTTTTAACTTGTGCCGTGTTTCTGTGTTATAAATAGCTTGGACAAAACAAAGACCCGTGTTTGTATTGTCAAAGGTGGAACCAAGCTTTTCATCCAGACTTGTCTTGCTTTGCTTTTAGCAGTTTGTGTTAAAATGGGTTTGGTCCAGGGTGTAGGTTGTCTCTTTTTCACTCTGTGATGAGATCTCTCAGCTGCTGTGGAGAGCTGCAGGAGAGCCAGTCCATCCCAGAGCTTTGCCTCGGGCAGCTGTGCTTCCCAAGCCGGCGTGTTGAGGTTCAGTGGCCTTTTAGTGCCTGTTTGCTCAATGGGAATGCTTAATTTAGTCTGTATTAATGTTTTTGGTAGGCTCAGGCCAACAAGCTCTGCCTTAGCAGTGTGCAGAACAGTTGTGCAGCCTTTCCATGCTATATATAGAAACAGCCTCTCTTCTGGAGGATTGACAGCCCTTACATGTTGGTCTCTCCGGTTGTGAACTATGTGGCAGGAGTTTATAGCTTGGATCCTTTTACAGCTGCCCTCAGATCTGGATATATAGTGGTTTCCTCTTTCCAGACATCTGGGCTGTTTATTCCAGCTCAGATCTGCTTTGTAAAGCACAACTGACTTCAGGAAGAGGTATCTGCTGAATTAACAACCTGTTCTGGAGCATGAGACTTACGCTGCAGATAAATCTGTTGGGAAAATGCTTTTTTTGCTGTGTACCCTTTCTTCTGGTATTGCCTGACACTTCTGGAAGCGTGTCATCCATACAGTATTTTTAAATTTATCCCTGAGATGATATAATAGCGGTGATCATTGCTATACCCTTCCAAGCTTTGTTTGAAAGGAGACACAAAGAAACCCAAGAAGTTATAGGAGAATAATGAGAATAAGGGCATGCAGTTGCCCAGGCCTGCAGTGTATGGCCGAGTGGTGCCAAATCAACTACTAATGTTGTTGTTTCTTCTGAGCAGTTCGTTGTCCCAGATCTGGCTACAGCCCCAGTCGTCCCCTGTTCTGTTATCAGTGTAGCGAGGTCATATTCGTTCACAGGGATGAAGACGCAGGTAGGGGCTTAACGGGGAAGAATTTATCCACTTCATGAACTGAAATGAGTGGTTGGTATGTGGGAGGGTAGCAAAGGCGAACAACAGTAAATCTGTATGGCGCTATGAAGTTCTTAGTCCCATTGTGAAAGGCTGAGTGATGGCAGCCTGTTTTCTACAGCAGAAATCTCTTTCCTAGTCCTCTTCATTCTGCTGTGATTTTTTTTTTTTTATTCCCACGTGAAATGGTGCTTTTCTTATAGTGCTTTTGTTGTGGTGTGTTTTGGGAGTCTGAAGTGAATGTTTGCTGGGCTGCTGGAAGGCAGTGCTGAACCTCTGCTATTCTGTTCTTCCAGAAACATGCAACATGGCAGCAGCCATGGAAACTGAACAGCCGAGCCTTGAAATCTTTGAAACTGCGGGCTGTGAGGAGCAGGTCCAGAGGGAGGAGCAGCCAAAACTGGAACCTTTCTACGTAGAGAGACATTCCTGGAGCCAGCTTCGGAAACTGCTCACAGATACGCGGAAGTATCATGGATACATGATGGCAAAAGCTCCTCACGACTTCACGTTTGTGAAGAAAAATGATCCTGAAGGACCTCATTCTGATAGGATCTACTATCTGGGTAAGCTTGCTGCGACAGCCTGTGTCTTGACTAAACAGTCACTACAGAGGCTGTTTGGGTTTGACTGTTCTTGAGAGCCGGATGTTTCTGATATACTTAAATCAGAATGGATTTCAGGCCAGATTGGCTGGTCAGATGTCATGGTCATGACTGTAATGTCTTCATGAAAACTTGCAGTGTAATCTCCCACCGAAATGGTGTGGTTGGAGGTGACCATTAGGCCTTTTGGAGACAGAAGCACTGTGAAGTGTCCCTTGGGGCATGTTCCCTAGCTGGGAGGACGGGTTAAGTCTGTTCGGCCTGTTTTCTCTCACTCCAAATGTGATATCCCCTCTCCAAAAGGGTGTCAGTTTGATCTCCTTTCTCTTAATTACAAATAGTAGGTAGAACCTTTTTCTTCTTCAAAGTTTCCTCCCAAAACAGAGATTATAAATGGAATTTTGAAAGTCCTTTGTGCCTCAGCTGCTGATGGAGTAGGTTTTCCAGGGATTCTGGACGGAATAAATAGCAGTGTAGGGCAGAGGCAGCTTAAAGAGTAAATGTTTTGCTCAACAATTTTGTTCTTGATAATGAAGAACTTAATGTCACGTATTGTTCTTGGCCTCAGTACCTCACTTCTGCATTGTTACACTAGTTGGTGTTCACTTGATGTATCTGCATTTCTAAATTGCAGCTGTGCTTGAAGTGGTTTGGCAGTGTAAATGATACTATGAGCAACCTTCTGGGTGGCTTTTTAGAGCAGGCCTTGTGGTAGAGGAACGCTTTTGTCAAACGCTGCACTAGCTGAACATAAGTCCATGAAAAACTGGGTTAGGTGGAGAAGCAAAGGCCTAGGATACGGAACCACGTTCTAGCCCCATCGCTTGCTGCTCAGGCTAATTCCTTGAGCCCTAATTTGTGATTCACAGAGTCTTAGCGTGTGCTGTGTAGTGACATAGTCGGAAAGCTGCTGATCTCCCTTTTTGCCTTCTTGAGAGGATGGGGGTCATAATCCTTGAATGATGCTGAGTTCAGGCAATCTGAGGGTGGATTAAGGCTGACCTCAACTGAGATGAGTTCTGGTTTCCTATGTGCCGCTACCGGAGCTGGAGGTCAGACTGGGCCTTCTCCAGGGCACATCTGGCTCCCTCCAGGCTGATCCCTGTGTGCATTGGCAGGAGCTGTCAGAAATCTGAATAGCACTGACGGAGGGGAACGGGAGAGAGATGTTCAAACCTTCCTAAAGATGCGTCATCTTTGAAACACAAGCTGCATTATGCCATATTCAGCCAGGGGAATTAGCAGAAAGGCCCTCCTTGATTTTAAAAGCTTATAAAACAAAAGGGCCCGCAGCCTCCAGGAAGACACATATGTGCTTCAGGCAGTGTGGGGTGAGCCTGAGTGTAGCTCCTTGTTCTCTGCCTTCTCTGTGACTTGCATTTCTGTGAATCAGGGGATTCCCAGAGCGAAGCTGCAGTGCAGAGACAGTCAGTACTTTCTCTGGTAGGCAGGGCCTGTGAAACTGTTTCTTGGTATCCTTTGAGAGTGTTTGGATTATTAACAGAAAGCTAATATTTTTTTTTCTTTCCTTCTCACTTTCACAATAGCGATGTCTGGGGAGAACAGGGAAAACACGCTTTTCTACTCTGAAATTCCCAAAACCGTAAACAAAGCCGCCGTCCTGTTGCTTTCCTGGAAGCCTCTTTTGGATCTTTTTCCGGTGGGTCTTGATTTCCTTCTTGCTTCTTGGAAGCATAGCAAGTACACAGGCTTTGGGGTTGCACCTGTAACCAAGCCACCATTAAAATTTGGAGTTTGTTGTCATAAAAATTTTAAGATTCTCCTTGTACTGGTCTAACTCTGCAGCTATCTCAAAAACAAGCACAGCTTTCTCATCGGTGTTTGGAGTTGCAGCCTGTGTGCATCATAAAAACTGTGTGTGCTGGATGATCCCTCCTTTGCCGGCAGAGATTACAAGTGCTGATTTGCATTGAATTCTCTGCTGTGAGATTCTGGGGATTGCTGGAAGAGCCTGTAGTCTCCAGTAATCACTATCTTGCAGGGGGAAGTGGTGAGTCCCCCTGAGGCTCAGTCCACGGCTCCGTGACTCATGCTGGAGCAGAGGATCCCTTTCCCACTCACTGGGACGTGCGTCCCCTTTTCACCTCTGTGCATAGCAAGCCCGCACCAGTCCCACCCCACACACCACGGGGCGGGTTGGAGGAGGTGGAACAAACCCCATGTGGAATTAGGTGTGGTTTTTCCCATGTCATTTCCTGAGGCTGTCAGCCAGGCATAAAATTCATGCTGTGCTCTCCTCCCACCATACCAGTCACTGTGTATCTTTGCAAAAGTTAGCGAAGACTCTCCTGCCCATTCTAGAAGCAACAGACCTTCAGTCTGATCTTTCTTATACCAGTGAATATTGGAACTCATGCCAGCCTTGCTACGGGAGAAGTGGCTATCAGGTTTACCGTTGTGTAGGAGCTGATCGTGGCCTGCACCTACAAGTGCCGATGGCAGAGGCACGAGCAGGAGCGGGCTTCTAGCTGCCAGCAGGATTCTGGAGGAGGAGAGTGTCTGCACAGCCATCTGCTCCTGGAAGCTAGGCATGCAGAGATGCTCTGGCAGTGTAGTAAGACATGCAGAGCGGAGGTGTTGATTGTGCTTCTCTGCCCGTATTCAGGCCGTCCTGGACTATGGGATGTACTCTCGTGAAGAGGAGTTGCTGCGGGAGAGGAAGCGAATTGGCACCATTGGGATTGCCTCTTATGATTACCACCAAGAAAGCGGCACCTTTCTGTTTCAGGCAGGGAGCGGAATTTATCATGTAAAAGATGGAGGCCCTCACGGATTCACTGTGAGTTTACTCATCTGTCCTGTTCTCTGCAGCACTACCTTCCTCTGGCTACAAGATCCTTTGGCTTGGAGTGAAAGCAGAGCATGATGATCAGTTATTGCTGCATTAGCATGGGAAGTAGCCTTGATAACCCTTGAAATATGGAGAAATCCTCCTTAGGGATGCATTTCCGTGGTTGCAGAAACTCAGATGGAGAATTACAAGAAATGGTAGAAACCATGGCAGCAAGGCAGATTTTGTTGATTTTTCATGAGTAGCGATGCCGATAAGAAGCGACACGCAGACTGCGATGCTCCCTGTTCTTTCACGTAGTCAGAAGTCGTGTCAGAGGCAGCTTTTGTTCCCAAGCTGTGGATTAGAGGTCACTGTTCAACTGTCAGTGCAGTGTGTGTTACACGGTTTGGCTGTAGAACTCGCAGAACAAGCAGCCTTTACTCTGCTGGTGCTGAAGCTGGACTTCAAAGCTGAAATAATTTCTTCTTATTATAACAAATGCCTAATGTTTGTCTAACCCTGTTGTCAGGGAGAATATGCTGTACCCTGATTTGCTTTTGGAGGACAAGATTGTGTGTTCTGCCAGCTTCTTTTTAGGGTGCTGTTTTCAAGAGTGTGCCAGGCTTCTCTGGGCAAGCTGCCTTCTGATTTGCGGCTAATCCTCAGCACTGCTGAAAGAGGCCCTGGTGGGATCTGTGCGACCATGGTAGAAGCACGACTTCCCCTATAAAATAGCTGCGTAGTATTTTTCTGTGTCTAAAATTGATAGATTCCTCTGTTGTAAACCTGTATATTTGAAGTGAGCATCCACACTACTGTGGTCTTAGAGATAATCCAGTTTAGTGCCTGTAAGTGTCCGTGTGTTATCATTATTGACTGTGGTTTTTTTTTTTGTTCTTTCAAACAGCAACAGCCTTTAAGACCCATTCTGGTAGAGACCAGTTGTCCAAATATCCGGATGGATCCCAAGCTCTGTCCATCTGATCCGAATTGGATTGCTTTTATCCATAGCAATGACATCTGGATATCTAATATAGAAACTAGAGAAGAAAGGAGGCTGACATTTGTGCACAATGGTAATGCATCCTGAATTAAAAATCTCTGCACCTCCTCTGCGCTTGTTCTTGCTCAACTGAATTAAGCAATGGCACCAGGGGTTCTTCTGAAATCTGGGGGAATGGCCACAATTCATTGCACCTTGTTTGTCATGTTCTACGTGTTTCCTCTAGTGCAGATATTGTGGGATGATTCTTTCACCTCCACTGTGGAATCTGGCAAAACAAGTTATTTGTTGAATACATATGGAAGGGCTCTTCTCCTGAAACCCAGCACATTCCTTTTTACTGGAACAGCATTTTTCGTGTGCAGGAGCTGTGGGTGGAACAGAGCTGGAGGAAAGTTTCTGTCAGTGAAATCAGGCTGCAGGGCCTTATGGAAACAATATAGACAGTTTATGAATAGCACTGTGGCTTCTGCTGGCCCCTCATACTCCGTAGCTTAGGTCCTCGCTTACACTCTCCAATTCTGTTTTAGACGTGTATCCTGGAGGAAGGAAAATGGCAAACTGTGGATAAAGCAGTTGCAAAAAATCCATTGCAATTTGTATTTCACTCGTACTTTATTTAAACTATGTCATTTAAATTTTAGGTAAATTAAAAATTCTGACACTTTATAATAATGCTTTAGCTTATTTAAATGTTAAATATTAAAATATTATGTAAGTACATTAAAAATAAACTGTAGCAATGACTCCTTCTCAGATGATAATTATTTATGGAGCGCTGCTAAGTTACCTCCAGGGTAACAGGAAAAATATTGAAGCCCCATGGATATGTCATCATGTTGAGATGTTATGTAAGTCTGTTGCTTTTGGTTTGCACGCTGAATGAAATACTGGTGCTTTCATTTTTCTGAACGTTGATAGTTTCAGTTGTTCAGAAACGTTTGTATGTTTTGGGTTTTTTCTTTGATTTTCTTAAGTTGTGATTCCAATTCACTGAGCTCAGGCAGAGAGAACATTTTCTTTCTTTGAAGAGTACATGGCAAATTGAGACACTGATTGGGTAGGAGTACGAAGGGAGGATGGCTTTCCTTTCCGAAAAGAAGCTGCCATGTCAGAGAGGATTAGATCCTCCCTAAATAAAACAACAGAGCAGGGTGGAAGCAGAAAACGAATCTGCTGAGAAGTCAGATTTATTATCATGTAATTGTTCCCGGGGGTAAACTTGGGCCATGTTTGGGATAGTGCAGAGCTAGTTTGATTCTACAGTACAACATGAACTAATTCCTTTGTGTCTTTTTTTAGAACTGGCCAATGTTGAGGAGGATCCAAAATCTGCTGGGGTGGCTACTTTTGTGCTGCAGGAGGAGTTTGACAGATACACTGGCTACTGGTGGAGCCCAAAGGCACAGCCGAGTAAGTGTGGTGGATCTAGGGGTGTCTGACAGGCACAGGTAGTGCCCCCCCTGTCCAGTGCAGAGTTATTTTTTCTGTTACTTGTCTTTATGTGAGATAGGAACCTTATACTCGTAGCTGCTTTTGAACCATCTGCAGCGGGGGGCAAGTTACGGTGGCCTTGGGAGCACGTATTGCTGGGGGAAGAGACTTTCCTGCTCACAATAGTGGTAGGAGTTGGAAGAGTCTCAGAGTGTTTTGCTTAATAAAACATGGATCACAGACTTTGTTGGATGTTTTTCTTCATCCTTCCAACCTGCTTGTGGTCCTGGGAGAATATCAATGCCTGCAATAACTGATAATGAGAGCTGTTCTGACCAGGAGACGTTAATTCATTTACAGCACTGAATGGGGGCAAAGTTCTTCGAATTCTTTATGAAGAAAATGATGAGTCAGAGGTGGAAATTATTCATGTCACATCGCCCATGCTGGAGACAAGAAGAACAGATTCCTTCCGGTACCCCAAAACTGGTGAGACCCTCATATCTTACATGTCTGTTTCTGGGAGACACGTGTTTTATTCCATGTGCCTGACAGCAGTGACTTTCCTAGCCTGGAGCAGGGGGCTGCTGGAGAGGTGTTGAGTAGTTTTTTAACTGGCGTCCAGGTGGTGGAAATGTGTTTGGGGAAATGGCTGCTGTGGAGGTTAGATTAGTCACTGGTGACTGTGCTGATATTCCAGCCATGTGGTTACTAAGAGCTCAAAGCCTGGGTCTCTCAGGAGTTGGCGGAAACCCTATCTGATTGTCACTATTTTGGAGCTGCTGTCTCAGATCCTGGTAGATCTGAGTTGCTGAGGAGCTGATTCTCGTTACAGCCCTGTGTCTCTGAGGGAATAGCTGCAGATTTTTGGCCTTCTGCTTTTTCAGGAGGGTTTCTGTTTAGCTGCTGGCAGTGCCCTGATAGTTCAAGTTCTGAAGGACTGTGGTTTCCATGATTGCTCTTGGACTTTGAACAACAAACTCGGCATACTGACAGCCTACCAGGAAACCCCCCTGTCATCGTATTTTGAAACAGTAAATGATCTGGAGACCTCAGCAGTGAAGGGGTGAGGGCAGGCTTGAGGCATACAAAGTGGAGTGCCGTTGGAATCAGGGAAGCTGGACTTAGGCAGACCTGCTGTGGGCTGATCCACTGACGTGTGTCAGGTGTATTGGGCAAATTTGGACAGTCTGACCCTTGTCCTTTTGAGATTTCTCTTTTTTTTTTCAGCAGGGCAGGTTACTCACAGTTAACCAAGTGGTTCACTCTGTCCTCACTCCTGAAATCTTCATTTATTGGAGAAATATCTTGTTTCACTGACCTTCCCAGTTTGCAGAATTCATTTCAGATCTTGCAGCTTCCCTGATCCACTGGGAAAAGTTTTCTGCTCATGATCCTGCTTTCCTGCTTGTTTCAAGGAGGAGGAAAGGCTCAGTGTTACCCTGGGAAGCTAGGGATGACTCCCCATGCTTTTTCGGCACTTGTGTACGCTCACATTTCTGAGGGTATTTTGCCATAGTTAAATGCTAAGCTTCAGCAGTTCAGGAAAACAAGCCAACCAAAGCCCAAATCCTTTTGAAAAAAAAAAACCCCAAACCAGATTTTAATCTCTGTGTTGTAGTTTCCAGTCTGAGCTGCAGAGCTAATAGCCCTTTTCTGTGGGTTGTTATGAGGGCAAAGCTTGAGGTAGTGGAGATAATTCTTCCCAGGGAGAAGGTAAGTACTTAAATAGGTCAGCACTGGGGCCCAAGGCAAGCTGTTTCACCTCAGTGCATCATTTTTTGTGTATAAACCGGGTTGATGAAGTGGGAGTATTTCACGGCGGCATTGAGAATCTTTGGAGTACGTGGAATTTACCACTTGTGACTTCTTGTGGATCAACTGGCAGCGGCTTTATTCTTACCATCCAGCTTTGCTGTGGAGCAGGCCCCGACATTTAGCACTGCAGGTGCTGTACAGCAGGAAGAGTTGCTGCTTTGTGCAGGCTTTGTGTAACAAGTTAACTTTGGATTTTCAGTGTTCCACACAAATATGTGGCTTTGTTATCTTAATGACACTGGTCATGGCAATAGGATTTTAAGAGTGAGTTGCTCTGATTTTCAAAGATGCTTTTTAGCACTGGATCACTTTGTGCATGACCTCAAGAATAACAGCCAAACAGTAAATAAGAACTTGCTTTGCTATCCCGATCACTCCTGAGCATTTACTTCCAGCTAGTACAGGCATCCTTTGACTGTGGGAGAGAAGACTGCCTGTGACAGCAGCATGGCTCTGGGTTAGATCTGTTTGCAAGATTACATCCACTGAGTCTGCCTTACGTTTGCAGTTTCTTTTTCTCCTGCCTGGTTCTGTGCTGCCTCTCACGCATGCAAGCAGGCTGTAAAGATCATTCTGCTGTTTGCCTTTTCCAGTTCTGTATGAATAACACCACAATAATCTACAGTTCAAGTCTGCCCTCTTGGAAGCAAACGATCGGTGCCTGACTGCTAACATCTGTTTTTATAGGTACAGCAAATCCAAAGGTCACTTTCAAGATATCTGAAGTGACAATCAATGCGGAAGGCAGAGTAAGTTCTATGTTCTGCTTGTTTTCCAAATGGATATAATTTCTGTGAATCCTTTTTGGTAAAATTCACTTTCCAGTTCAGTGCAAATAAAATTTCTTGGTTTTGATAACCAAGTTATCAAAACTTGCAGTGCACTTGGCTCATCCCTGTGCAGATACTTGGTGTCTGTGTGTGCAGCAGTATTTCTCAAGGCTGTGCTTTCCTTCTGTACCACTGGTTTATGAGCTCAGCTTCAGAGCAGAATATTTTAGGTGTGGATAGTTAGACCTGCTTATGTGACAGATCTCTTGATTGGGTGCAGATATTGGGAAAATCTGATTGCAAAGACAATATGTCAGCTTACGAAGGCATGAAAATATGGAAAGAGATGAACTTTGCTCTCGCCCCTGGATTTTTTAACAGATGCAGAAATTTCCATAGCCCAGTCCAAGATCTTTGGACATTTGGGAAATTAGTCTTACCAGACAGATACAGTAACAGCCATACATTACTGGGATTCTCTCTACTCTTGAGCTACTTCAGCCATCAACAGTCACCTGCTGGGACAGCGATGCTGACGTCAGCCAGCAAAGGCAAGAAAGCCGTCACGACCCATGGGGTGCAACTGTGACTTGTCCCCAGTCCCAGCAGGGACAGACTGCAGAATTGCATATCATGAATTAGAACCACGTTGATAACTGGATGTCATGCAGGATGTTCAGCATCTACCGATGAAAGCGCCTTAAAAAATAGCTTGGTACAAATCATCTCCCCTTTGCATGGGGAAACTGAGTTTTCAAGTGACTTGCCCGAGGCGAGTGATGGATTTGTGAGCAGCACCCAGATTTCTGGAGTCCCAGCCCTGGCTGTGCTGGTATTGTGCAGCTCTCCTACTGTTTTCGTGTCTGGCTACAGACCGGGTTGAATCCCCGGTGTTGCAAAGGCTGAACAATCTAAATTGCATGAGCTGCACAGAAGTAGTCTTCTGTGGCCGGACTCTCATCGTGCATGAAAACTGGTTGTGGGGGTTCATCTCAGTGTCACTGAATTGCTGCTTTGTCAACAGATTGCAGATGTTGTGGATAAAGAGCTAGTTCAGCCGTTCGAGATCCTCTTTGAAGGAGTAGAGTACATTGCTAGAGCTGGGTGGACGCCAGAAGGAAAATAGTGCGTATGTTAATCCTGTCTCTGCTTAGGGGGTTTGGGGCAATACAGTTAGAAGCAGAATGTAGTCGCCTCTGTCTTCTTCAAGCTTAAGCCTGCTTTCATTTTTACATTCCTGCAAACTTGGTTGTGCAAAGGGGATGATTTTTCCAAAACTGAAACAGAGCGCTCCTTGTCTCTTTCTCTGGTACCTGGCCCTACTGCTTTGGCATTGGGCACTCACAGCCTTTGATGTATGTGTCCTCTCAGCATCCCTGTGAGAGAGAGTGCAGTGCTATTGTCCCCATTTTACAGATGGGGACCTGAAGCCCAGAGAGGCTAAGTGACTTGCCATGGTCACACAGGAAGTCTGTGGCTGAGGAGAGAAATGAGCCCAGGTCCCCCAGGCCCTAGGCTAGCACCCTAACCACTGGACCATCCTTGCTGACCAGACTTACTGATCAGAAAACCTGCTGTAAGTGCTACTTACATTTGCATGTCATTTTAACCCTGTAGATGATGTAGTACAGTGTTTCTAACTTACCAGAAGCTTCTCCAGAATTGCACTTCTACAGTTCTTGAATCTAAAGATGGCTTTCATCTTTCTAATTTTTTTTTTCCCCCCAAATGTGGAAGAAATGCAGGGACGTATTTGCTCCATTACCTTGCTTTTTGTGAGATTATTGTTAAGAGGTACATGTAAAGCCATCAGAAGTATGGCAGGGTCCACTGCCAGTCCGTTTAGGTGTCAGTATTATTCTCTGCCAGATATAGATTTAAAACAAGAGTATTTTCACAAGTACCCTGAAATTTCAATTGAAATTTTTCTGCTTTATTATTCCCTCTGGTTTTTCTCTTCTCTTTCTCCCCTAAAGCACAATTCAAATCTGGGAGAATAGAATTAATTAAACTTTTGAACCGGCAGTGCTTATGCAATATTGAAATGAAGTGAAATAAGTTCTTGTGTTGTGGAAGAGATTTGTTTATGTGGGTTAAATTTTACAGGTGGCTTTGTGCTTAATCTGAAATTGAACATTCTTGGCTCCCTCAAAATGCCTAGTGCTAATGAGTGTCTGTTGATTTTCAGACCTGTCTAATACTCAAGGTTGCACATTATTTTCTCTAATATCTGTCTCCTTAACAGCATCTGGTCCATTTTACTGGATCGCTCCCAAACTCGACTGCAGATAGTCTTGATCCCTCCTGCATTATTCATCCCAACAGAAGATGATGCAATGGAAAGACAGAAACTTATCGATGCTGTACCAGATTCTGTTACACCTTTCATTATTTATGAAGAAACAACAGACATCTGGATAAATGTAAGAATTTGAATTTCAGCTTTCTCTGACAGTTTGTGGTTCAAGACCCTGTTTGTAGCACTTGAGCAACATTGGTGTTACTGTGCTGCCTAAGAGAATGTTCCCTCTGTGCATGTTCTGTGCTTCCTGCTGTAAAAAACAGTCTGTGGAGGACAGAGAAATTTGGGGTGTGAAAGTGGAGCTGCTCTGCTTGCGGCTGCACAGCAGTCAGACAAAGCTAGGAGGAGAGCCCAGGGCTCTGGCGTTGCAGGGCGGCCCCTTGCCTGCAGTGTGACCCACTGGCACCCTTCGACTTCTTGGTGCCTGTTGTTCACCAACAGCAGTGCCAACAGGTGAAATATTCTTCAGCCAACAAAGATGTATCTAGGTGATACTGGGTGAACGAGTCCCGAGAGTTGGCTACCAGTCACTAAAAACCTTCCTTAACTATGTATGGTCTGGTGAAATAGGGTCGTGTGTAATGTCCTCGTAGGTGTGCCTTAGGGCCTGTGCTGTGAGACTGGACACCGGTGTGCTAGGCTAATGCTGTAAAAATGAGTGCTGTTCACCCTTCTGCAGATAAAGATCGATGTCTCTAAAACGATATCGTGTTGGAGGTGTGCCAGGGTTCAAGAAGGCCTGGGAACATCAATCACAGACGGGTAGTTGGATCTTTCAGCAGAGAGCATTTGCACAAAGCCTTCTGGTGAATTATCTCTATGCAGTGCTCTCTATGATACCGTGTTTCCTCCTTAGTAGTGTGCCTGATTTCAGGATGGTGCAGCGAGTTGTCCTTTCTCCTTTATTTTTACTGTCTGGCAGCTTGTACTGTACAGATAAATGCTCCGAGTCCCTCAAAAGATTGTCCTTTGAAGCAAGAGCTGGCATCTTCATGTGTGGGAAGATGATGTGAGCTCGTCTTTCTTTAAATAATCTTCACTTGTGGGCTAGCGCTGGACAGAGGAGGCCACTGAACTCTGGCTTCTCTGGGTGGCTCTTGTGTACTGTCTGCACAGCTGGACCAACCTCTGTATCTAATCTAGAAAAGCAGGTGCGGAAAATCTTAATTAGTTCGGTGGCCAGCATTTAGAGTTAGACTAGAAGAAAGCCTGGAGCTGTGCAGCATATGTGGCCGCTGTCTGCAGACACCCCTGGCTCATAAGCATAACTGGTTCTCCCAGTAAGGGACAGTGCTGCATCCCGCTGGTGTGAACTGTGTTGTCTGTGTGGAGTGGTATGAGGAACTTAGTGTGTGTGACTTCAGGGCCAAAGTCCTGCTGATAATGATCCACTGCTCTGTCTCCACAGATCCATGATATCTTCTATGTTTTCCCTCAAACCCATGAAGATGAGATAGAGTTCATTTTTGCCTCTGAGTGTAAAACAGGATTCCGTCACCTATACAAAGTCATCTCAGTTTTGAAGGAGAGCAAGTATAAGCGGTCATGTGGAGGCCTCCCTGCTCCAAGTAAGTGAAATTATTCTTTTGCTTTAATTGGGCATTTGCTGTCGGCTAGTGAGGAAATAAATGTCCTTCCAGGTGGCAGGAGTTGTTGTCTTTTTGGAAACTCCTGCTGTTGTCCAGGAAAGCACTTCACTGTACAGTCATTCCTCTTGAAGTTGTACAGAGGTTATTCTGTATTCGGGATGCCTTAGTTGTAACCCCGATTATTCCTCACAGTCTAGAGGGAAAAGCTTCAAAAAATCAAATGGGAAACAAGCTCCCTGTGATACTGGGACATGCATTTAGCTGGCTTAGCCTTGTCAGCGTTGAGACTGTGCGCGGACTTTGCCAGAGGTTAATCATTATAGCAGTGATGTGACTACCTCTGATGGGCAGGGTCCAGTGTATCTAATAGATGCACGTTGGTTCAGGACTTGATTTTGCAAGTAAAACCAACATAGTCCCTGTTAGCATTTACAAGCAGTTTGGTAGCAGAGAGGCTGACAAGGAGCATGGTTTGAACACACTGTAAAAAGTTCTGTGAAGGGCCTCCCTGTCTGGGAGCCCACATGTTAGTCACCTTAAAATGAACATGTGTGCTCGGCACCAAAACCTATGATATGACAACTGTTCAGAGAATTCCTCTCTGCTCTTAAAAATAATCATAGTATTGCTGTATAGACAGAGGTGTTAGTAGGAGAAAATTACTGGCAGCTGTTGCAAATGGAAATGCAGGAAGAATCATTTCAAGCAAAAAAAAATCAAGAACTGTGTGCTTTTGAGCTGCAGTCGAAGTGTGGTCTTGCTCAGATGCATGATATAGCTGTGTGCAAAGCTCCTGGAGTGGTTTTTCCACAGCCTGTATACTTTAGTTTACAGTTTCACGCTGTGTGTGTTGAAGGCACTTACTGGGCTCTGCGTGTACAAAAAACACACCTTATTTTAGTAGAGGTCCTAGTTTTGTGCAGCTTGGGTTTTTTTCCAGAAAGCATTATATCCTGGGTTATTTCAGTTTCTCTGAATGCATCCAACTTCTTTTTCTCACTATATTTCCCTAGTTCTAATGGAAATTAAGTCATCTTAAAAAAGCACAGTTGTTCCCCACCTGTTGCAAAATCCTCCATTTTTGACACCTGCGAGTCCCTTTGCACACCCATTTTTCAGTATAAAACCTCTATTTCTGGGCAAGTGAAAAAATACTTTTTTTAAAAAAAAAAAAGGCAAGCAAGTCCAGGCCTCAGGCTGAATCCTGTAACATACGTTTCACAGAATGTTAAATAGTACCAGCCCTAACGTGTTTCTGGGGAGCTGGCAGAGGTGTGGGTCTCCTGCGAAGGCAGGTTGCTGTTGGGTTTAGTCTAGTAAAAATGCTTGGAAGGAAGAAGTATTACTGTGACTATGTGTTTTGTAAAATGTGAAAGTGTCAAATCTGTTTGTATGCTGGTTGTTTGCAGGTGACTTCAAGTGCCCCATCAAAGAGGAGATAGCGATTACCAGCGGAGAATGGGAAGTGCTTGGCAGACATGGATCCAATGTAAGTCTCCGCTCTCGCTGCGTGGATATCTTGCACGCAATGGGGAGGTGGTATCTGGGGCCTCACAAATCAGTACATGTTGTGTTAGTGAGGCTGTGCTCTCTGAGAAGAGCAGACCCTGCCACTGCCTGGTATTGAGTTCGAGCGTAGTAGGATCCTGTGAGGTTTTTTTTGTGTGCTTTCATCCTTCTCTACCTCTGACAGGCTGTTCTGGACCAGAGGGTGTGATTTTGGCTGTGTGGGAAAGCAACACAGGCAACATTAGCTGGCTTTCTTTTCCTGCATGTTCCTGTGTGGATCCTTGTCAACAAGGAGTTTTCCCCACTAAGTTCAAGGCTTAAAGAGGAGGAGAAAGAAGCAAAAATACTGCGAGGCAGCAGTGAGGAAATTCCACGTGTTCCATGAGCAGCAAGATGTCATGTGGTGTGCAGCTGCTGTCGTGGAATCAAGAGATACTTGTTGGAGGGATCAGCATAAATCTTTTAACGCTGTCTCTTTTTAGTCAGAATGTGTAGTGCTTATGTTCCATGTAGCTTGTGAGCTCGCACAAGGAAGGAAGGAATGCTCCCAAAACCACTGCTCTTCTGGTTCTGAGCTGGATGAATTCTTTGATCATTTGAATCAAACAGCAGTTCAAGGAGAACTGTCTGACTGGTTGGGACTTTGTGAAGGTCTTTGAAATCCTTCCTAATTGGTAATTAGAAATAGGGTTAGGGAATGAAGCGTACAGATTGGCTTGCATTTGCATCTGTTCTGCTGTTGGCTCAAAAAGGAGGGACAACTGAGGAATATTTAACATGGCAGTGGTTTATGGTCAGCTGCTGCCTTGATTTCCTTCTGGGGTGGTCTATATCGTATGTGATTTGGGAAAGGGTCTGAAGAGCAGGGAGGTGACAAAGAATGGGGGACAGAGTTATTTAGCGTAGCAAACAGTAGGGGAGACTGGGGAGAGTAGAGGACCTGCATGAGAGAGCTGAGCAACAAGGTGTGAAGTATAAATCATAACTGACAAGAGTTGTGGACAGCAAGAACAGTCTTTTGGCTTATTAATTGCAGATTGTTGGGCTGTAACTCAGCGTTACGGAAGTGGGGTGGGGGGATACTTGCAGGCAGTAGAACCGGGTGTTGTTTTGGCAAGAAGCAATATTGAGGAATATGTTATTTGCTTTGTTTTTGACAGATCTATGTTGATGAAGCGAAAAAACTGGTGTACTTTCAAGGCACAAAAGACTCACCTTTAGAGCATCACTTGTACGTTGTTAACTACAAGAATCCTGGAGAAGTGAAGCGGCTGACAGAACGTGGTTACTCTCACGCCTGCTGTGTCAGCCAGGTACCTGTCTGCCTGAGAGGCCCTGTGTAGGCAGGGCTGCCTGGTTGTGCCGTGGCTTATCACCAGCCTTGTCCTTCATCAGTCAGCAGACAAGGCTGTATTTGGATGCAAGATAAGCAGATTTCACACTGTGTTGTGTGCTCCTGTATGTTGTACAGTGAGTGTGTAAATCCACCATGGAAACCAGATTTGACCTCCCAGTGTAGTTGCTCCTGAGCTCAGTTTTGAACAATTCATCCTGGCTGCTTTTGCCTGAAGTGGCCTACAGAGCAGTCACCAGAGGAGGTGAGCCTGTGGCAGCACAGAGTGGGGTTCCAGGCATGTGGGGCAGTAACCTGTTCGGTTGGGAATGCTTTACCCAGAAGAGGACGTGTGACAAGGTCCTCATGCCACTGTTGGTTTTGCAGATGTATTTAGGGCTTTGGAGTGTTGATATCTAAACCTTGCTAAGGACTGTAGCTTCTCAGAGTATCTCCTGTTACGAAAAGAGCTCAGACTTCCTGGTTTAATTTGATCCATATGCATCTTCTGAAAGATCTAAATGCAGGATGAGTGATCACTTTTGCTTGTGCCTCTTCGCGGAGAAGTTCAAGGTAGTGTTTTGTTTCTCCCTAGGATTGTGACATGTTCATCAGCAAGTACAGTAATCAGAAGAACCCGCACTGTGTGTCGCTTTACCGGCTGACAGGACCTGAAGATGATGCAGCAGCTCACAGGACAAAGGAATTCTGGGCTACCATTTTAGATTCAGCAGGTAATGGCGTGGATGAGGAACTGGAAAAGTACAACCAGGGTCGCAGAATGAAAGATATCCTGGAATATGCTTGCTTGAGATTTGCTGGTTTGGGTGACTAGACTTGTCTCTGAAACTCATACTGTGTGAGGAGTTCTTGGAAGTGCAGGAGCGATGTTTCCAGCTAAGCAACAAATGGGTATAAACTGGCAATGAAGGAATTTAGAGTGGAAATTACCAAGTTTCTACTGCTAGAGCCAGTAGCAACTGTAGAACGCCAGTTTTGGCATTGGGGGAATGGTTTAAGTGCGCCTATTTACTCCGTACTATATTCCTGCTAACGAGCATGCTTCTGGGCCTCTGGGGAGGGGCAGAGGCTTCTTAAATAGTTGTGTGCTGCTGCCTGCTCGTGTCTTTGTGAGACAGCTCTTGGACTTTTATTTTTCCACTGTGTTTCTGTTCCCTTTCATCTCTCCTTCCCTAATGCACACACCATATCCTATGCTTTCCGTGTATTAATGCAGTGAGTCCTAAGTGGAGTTAGGAAGGGATGGGGTACCTATAACAGCTGTGTCAGGGGAGGAGTGTTACTAATGTTCAGAGGAGAGCAGGGATGGGAATGGGATAGGACTGAGGAAGTTTCCCTAGGGCTGGGGTGTTGCCGGTCACTGCCTGGTCCCAGCCACATCCACTGGAAAGCATGGTAGGGCTCCATTGGGATTGCAGCGAGATTGGTGATGGGCAGGGCTGGAGCAGAGCTGCGTTATTCATCCATTCCCTGTTAAACCATACTCTCCGTTCCTTCCCATGGCAGGCCCTCTTCCTGATTACATTCCCCCAGAAGTGTTCTCCTTCGAGAGCTCCACGGGGTTTACGCTCTATGGGATGATGTACAAACCTCACAATCTGCAACCTGGAAAGAAGTACCCCACTGTGCTCTTCATCTATGGAGGTCCTCAGGTGAGCGCAGCGCATTGGTGAGCAGTGGGGTGGGCTGGCCTGAGTCACTCCACTGCTCTCCTGTATGTTCCTGCTCTGTGCTGAGGGTAAGGTGCAGCTTTTTGCTTGTTTGGTGAGTCTCTGCTTGGCCAAAGTTGCGGTAAGTGATCATGATTCCCAGGTCGTGGACCAGGGCACTGCCACTTGTCTGAGAATTGGTATGGAGGAGCAGAGCTGGAACTGGGAGGAAAGGGACTGCAGATAGTCCCCGTTACTGTGTTGTCTCCTCTGCAGCGGCTCCTGTTCTTTGTTTTCACTTCCCCCAAGCGTATGTGAGGGGAGCTCTCTGTTAGTACTGACGACTACCAGCGTGTGTTTTTAGGAGGGCTTTTTCCCACTCATGGATAGAAGGTGAGTCCCTTAGCCCTGCTTTGGTTCCCACAGCTCTGCTGTGCCCTGCTGTGGTCCAAGGCAGCTGGAGTGAGACTTGGTGAAGGGCAGGATTTTGTCCTGGGAAGGATCAGAGAGAGAGGAGAGCAGAGCTGCAGGCTGGGGGTTGGGTTGTGCTGTCAGCAGCTGCCCCTCTTGCTCTGTGGCCATTGGTGCTGCAGAGGAGCTCAGTTCAACTCTCCGTGCCTGTGACGCAGAATGGATTGTTACTGGGGGAAGAGAGTTTATTTCACAGCAGACCACAAGCAGCGAGAGGGAATCCTGCAGCAGGGAGCAGGGATCTTGAAAACTCTACATTATAAAAATGTATAAAACATTCAGAGGAAGGTAAATACAAATGAAATCTGAAATTGAATTAAGAGTTGACCTCTGGATTCCATTACATATATGGTTGTGTCATTGCTGCTCTTTTATTCCAGGTACAGCTAGTGAACAATCGGTTTAAAGGAATCAAGTATTTCCGTTTGAACACTTTGGCCTCTTTAGGCTACGTTGTTGTTGTCATTGACAACAGGGGGTCCTGCCACCGAGGGCTGAAGTTTGAAGGAGCATTTAAATACAAAATGGTAAGTGGAGCTGTGAGTCTGGTTCTTCGTATTTTCAGCCAGAGACAGCTTTGAGTCCCAGTGTTATCCAAGCTGAAGCACCAATTTGGCACAGATGCCCAGCATTGCCTGTGTGACGCTGTCGGGGTGTGGGGAGGGGAACTGCGTATAGCTGAGCAGTGTGGGTCTGAGGGAGGAGAGGCACTTGATGTGGGAAAGATATAATGTTAGGGTTTGAGGTTGCAAACCAACTCCAGCTGTTCAGGCATGGCGGGGGGGCGGGTCTCTTGACTCCTACAAGAAATTGTTTGCTGCTCACATGAAGCAGCATAGCTTCATTCTCAATGTGGATTACTATTTAGGGCGGTTCCTGTGTCAGGATGGAGAGGGTGAGTGTGTTTGGCCATGTGTACAGGCAGGGCAGACCTGTGCCAGGTTCTTCTGGCTTTGCAGTGTAGCTCTCTGTGTTGGGAATGGCATTTTCATGCACAGAGCTAGAATTCAGCCTTGCTTTTGTAACAGCAAAAAGCAAAAATACTGAAAAATCTTACCTGTCCCCAAGCAAGGAGACAAATGAAGAAAAGGATAGTGAAGAGGTGGGTTAGCGTGTAGTTATTGTCTTGTTGGGGAAAGAGGTCATCTTTCTGTAACATGCCTAGCACGGTGGAGGGCTGGTGTGTGGTTGGGTGCTGAACACACAGAAGCAGCAGAAGTCTGAAGGTGGTTACCTTTGCAAATCCTGAGAATGTAACTTTTGTCTGGAACTAACAAAACTTTACCTTTTTCTCTCCCCTCCCAGGGACAAATAGAAATTGATGACCAAGTGGAAGGGCTGCAGTATTTAGCATCCCAGTATGACTTCATTGATTTGGACCGCGTTGGCATTCATGGCTGGTCCTACGGAGGCTACCTCTCTCTAATGGCTTTAATGCAGAGGTCAGATATCTTCAGGGTATGTTCATACATTGAGTAACTATTCTGGTGGTGCAGACAGAATTTTTCCCTTAACCATGTAACCTCCCACGGGTGTTCACAGCACAAAGATATTTGAGCTTGCTCTAGACAACTGAGGACACACTGCGCTGGCTGTTTTCTTCAGGACTGTTCCATTTGGGTGAATTCAGAGGAAATTTGCTTTTCTAGCACACATTTCTTCCACAGTATTTCTAATCAGGCTTTGGTTATTTTTTTGATACTTCACAGACAACAGACCTGAAAATCTATTCACTCTTTAAACCTAGTGCATGCCAACAAGCCAGAGTACCATGTAAAACCAGCTTTCAATGGGTATTGCAAGAGCAGTCATAAGTTGTGTGACCTTGGGTTGTCTCCTGAGTTCTCTCCGCTTGTGTTTCTGTGTGAAGCATGGGGATGAGACGCTTGTCCTCTGTAAGCCTGTGGTAACTGTTGGCTCTGAGAGGTCTCTGGGGCTGGTGTTCACATTGAGTTGAGGCTGGTACAGCTGCAGGACTCAGCTTTTCAGAGGCAGTGATAAGAGTACAGCTCCAATAATTAATACAAAAAGAGATGCCTCAGATCACAAAATTGCATTTGTGCAATTAAGTGCTGTGCTTTCCTACCTCTCCCCACAAATTTGCAGCTTTTCTGCCCAGGACAGTGTGGTGTAACCACCCCAAAGAGCGTGGTGTGACTGCACCATCGCTATGCTTGCTTCCCCCAGCTCCAAATGAGCCAGATGTAATCTTCACCTATGTGAAGGTGCAGTGTTGTCCATGAGGCTTTCTGCATTAGTGCGAGCAGGGTGTTTTTGGGCAGAACACGCTTGTGGTCCGAGAAACCTGGCGTAGAAGAGGAGTGCGGGGCTGTTCAGGTAGGCCAGTTTTACTGGAATATGGGAGAGTCTGTTCTCATGAGCTGGGGTGAGGAGGAAGAACTGTTGACCCCATTCAGCTGAGCACAGAAAGATATTCCTTCCTGTAAGAGAGCTTTAAACTGTTGGACTGTTGAGCTTGCAATAACTTCAGGGTGCTGCTATAGCTATACCACTCTCAAGTCACCTGTGCTGAAGGTACCTTACACAGTCTTAGCTGTTCCCTGCTTTGTCTCAGCCGAGCTCTTTGTGCTGTGAACCAAGGGAAATGATCCTGCTGAAAAACGACACCTCCTGCTCTTTCTCCTCCCCTCTTTCCTGCACTGAGAGGATAGTTTATTTGCAGACTGATCTATTCCCAGATCAAGTTGCCCGTGCTGCTTTATAGCAGTGTGTCCTGAAGCAGACAGGAGGGCAGCCTGGGGTTGGGGAGAGGTATTGAAAACAGGTTCTTGTGATTTCGTGACTTTGGACCGCTATAGTAAATGGCCAGACTGCTGTTGGGCAAGTCTCAGAGGTAGAGATGTGATAAGAGCTGGATATTGCTCTTGGAATGTGTTTTGTTCTTTGTGGCTGCCCTTGCTTTGTCTAAGTCCAACCTGAATACTCCTGGGAGGTTTAATAATTACTTCTCTCAAGTCCTTAAGGGTTGTTCTATTTTTACTTTTAAAAATACCTGCCTTGCAAAGGGTTTGGTTTTTCTGTGGTGTGTTTTTTTTTTTTTCTCATTGGTCTTGTTTTTACAAGCCCCTCTGCAAGCTGGTGGTAGCTATGCAAGGTAGTTTGATGAGTCCTGGGAAATCAATCCCAGTTTCTGTTAGACGTTCAAATGAGTGCAGGTTTTGCAACCTGAAAGCAGAGCACTCAGCATTTTGGACAAAATCCACTTCCCTCAGCAGGCCTTGTGGTGATATGTTCAGCGGTGCTTCTGGTTTGTCTGTAGGATCTTCCTAGCTTTCAGCAGCTGCCTTGTTTTCAGTACATGTAGGTCATAGCTGAACTGTGCTGATATGTATGAACCGTGGGAGGGAGGGTGAGGATTGCTTTTCTTTTTCCACTGCAGGCTGTGGATTGTAAACTTCTTTGGGGCAATTGTAGTTGCACTGGGATAGAGCTGTGGGAGGGAGGGACATCCCCAGGTCGGGTTTGTCGTTCCCCTCCCCATGCTGAGAGCCCTCTTGAACTTGCAGGTTGCCATTGCCGGAGCACCCGTCACGCTGTGGATTTTCTACGACACTGGTTACACAGAGCGCTACATGGGCCACCCGGATCACAACGAGCAGGGGTATTACCTAGGTTCCGTGGCCATGCAGGCTGAGAAGTTTCCTTCTGAGTAAGTATGGTTATGGCTCTTGCCTCCTCCTTTTCCTACCAGGAAAGTTCAAGCCCCACAGACAAGTTTTTATCTCCCTGTTCTTGGCAACTGAGTCCTGGAATCACAAATGCTAGTATTAAATAGTAATTAAAAAAGATAAAACAAACCCAACACTAATAAACTTAACACTTGAATGAATATTTGCATAATTACAGGCCATTCCATGTAATCCCTTTTATATGAGCTGTAATTAAAAACTATCTTTTATGTCTAAATAAATGACAAACATATCGTCAATTCTGATTAGCACTTTAAAGCCACATTAAGCTAGACAAAAATTAGTAGTTCAGGATGCTTTCTGCATGCTCGGAGGCTGTATCCGCATAGAGCTGTCTGCAGACCAGGCTGAGACCATGGGCTTTCTTGCCAAAGAGCTGAAAATCAGCAGTGATTCTGAGCAGGTGTTAAGCCATTGTCCAAGCTAGGAAATGCTTCTGAGAATAAAGAAGATAGACAGATAAAAGGTCTGACCGTGATGTGCATATGCAGGAAGAACTTTTAGAGGAGGAAAGAATAGGTTTGGGAGACATGTCCTTCCAGAGCAATTCACAATAGTGAAATCACTGTCTTCAGTGCAAATATTTTTTTTTCTGCCGAGTGCTGTTGAAGGGGTGTGTGCGGACTGTGAAACGACTGGCAGGTTCTGGGGTGCTGTCTAAAAATGTTTGTCTCTTGGTTTTCTCAGACCGAACCGTTTGCTGCTGCTGCATGGGTTCTTGGATGAGAATGTTCACTTTGCACACACTAGTATTTTACTCAGCTTTTTAGTGAGAGCTGGGAAACCCTATGACTTACAGGTAAGGCCAGAACCAGGATGTAAAGGTAATGTGTCTGTCTTTGAGGAGTCCAGAATTGGAACTTGCAACATGACTGTGCTGGGCAGCTTGGAATTCTAGGATAAAACTGTAGTATTTGAGACTAACATTCTTTCAAAAAGAAGATTTTATGAGTAAACAAAAAAAAATATTAGGCAAATGAGCCGTTAAGAGCAGTTATGGCTGCTCCTGAGGAGATCTGCAGCTTGGAGGCAGTACAGCAGAGTTTTTTCACTGTGGAACAGGGTTACGCATTTAATTAAACCCTGCTGGTTCCGTGCAGATGCAGTCCAGGTATCCCCTCCCATGCTGCAGAACAGGGAGCATGCCCATTTACGTGGTCTGCCTCTGTTCAGCCAGGCTGCTCACCTGCAGCCCAGCAGCAGCTGGAGCAGAGGGTGCCGCGGGTTGTCTCTGCGTTCAGTCGATGGAGGATGGGGTGTATTAGCTCAAGTGTGGAGTTAGTGTAGGGAGATTACATTGATATTTTGAGTGTGGCTCTGGGAACCAGTTTAAATGTTGGTGCCTGCAACTCTTGTGGATACTCATGACTTTATTTTATATATTTTAGATCTACCCTCAGGAGAGACACAGTATAAGGGTACCCGAGTCGGGAGAGCACTATGAACTCCATCTACTGTATTACCTGCAAGAGAATCTGGGCTCTCGTATTGCTGCCCTGAAGGCAATGTGACTGACCTCTGCAGAACTCTGCTCCACTGGCTGCTTTACCGAACGAGGAGATGTAAGAGACTAGAGAAAATAGGATGGGACATTGCATTTTGGTGCCTGCCACATGTACACACACGTACACACACACACACAGAGACACTTTTTTAAAAGTAAATTTGGTGCCATACAGGAAATTGAAGTACGGTGACCTAATAACTTTAAAGCTTGGGGTGTAAATAAAATCAAATGTCTGTGGTATGATGCAGTACCATGGGTGTTCTCTTGGGGGAGGAGCTGAAACTGAAAATAGCGTACTCTACAGCACCAGATCGTCGCTTTTTAGAAGCATTATGACATATTGATGTATTTTTACAGTGTGTTCCTTGGTATGTTATTACATAGTACTGGATGATTTACTCATTACACAGCAGGAGTTTACCTGAATGGTTACAACTTGTATTACATTTTAAATGCTATCATATAGCTTTTGTGCTTCATGAAAGGAATGTGTCTCACTCCTTAGAAGCTGGTCACAAGTTAGATACATCACCTATCTAGATGTTAATTGTTTAAGAAGAAAGACTTTTAAGCTGCCTCCTAAAGAATTTAAATTTTGGATTCAGTTCAGTTGATGCCGGGTTCTTTTCAATGATTTCTTCTCTCCACAGGATAAATCACACTCTTTTTTTAGTTTCAGCAGCTCGAGATCCTATCCTGATTGTACTTGATTTCAGTGGGGAAGTGAAATTATATTTTACTGTGATACAGGCACAACAATCTTTTATTCTGAGATGCAAACTAATTTAAGTCAAAGAGCTGAAACTCTGTAAATTTTAAAACAAGCTTAAAAGTGCAGCTCATTTCTCATTGACTTTTTCCCTTGATGTTCATTCTGGAGCTGGTTTTGCAATACTGTTTTCTTACTGTCACATGAGCATGGTCTAGGTATATGCATCCCATTATGATTTTAAAATTCCAATACTCTAATTCAAAGGCCTACATAGGATTTAGTGAGGAGAGACCTTACAAACACTACATGTGAGGCAATATGAACTGTTTCGTTGAATTTCCTGCTTTATTTGAGGGTCTGTTTCCCAGGCTCGTGCTCAGTTCAGCTCTCCGTTCCTGGGTCCTTTCTAGCACTGCTGCCTGGCATGATTATGATGCTGTATTTGAGAAACCCTCCCCTGTATAGCTTAAGGTAACCCCGCTGAGCCGAAAGGATATGCAATCCCACTTGTGCTCTTGCTAGTGAGGTTTGAACTCAGCAGAAGGCTTGGCTAAAAAGTATCGTAAGTGTGTGAAGTCACTTTGAGCTTGCAACAGGTCGTTTAAGATGAAAATCCATAGCAAAATGATTCTCTTTAATCCAGGAAATTCTCCCCTTGGGGCTTACCTCTGAAACTCCTGTAAGTTTTAATGGTTTTCTTAGAAATCTAAGAACTTCCTTTTTTTTTTTTCTGTTTCGGTGCTAGAGAGCAGCAGAGCATGATTTTCTTTCCATCTTCTAAAAATCTGGAACCACTCTCAGTGTGTACGCTCTTAGTACTCCACATGTTGTAACCTTGTATTTTCTTTGCTTTTGTACTGTTCAGCTTGATCCTGAAACTCTGGGATTTAACACAGTCTGGCTGTATTCTATCAAACCGCATCGTTTTTCGGTTAGGCTGCTGGGCAGATGCACCAAAGCTGTCAGAGCTGGTGCAGTTACACGGTTGTAAAATCTGTGTGTGAGAACAGGATCCATTTTTCGGGTTACACAAAAGCTAGCCAAAGCAAACAGGCGTGCAGGAAATGCAAATTTCCTCCGAGGTGGGGGTGCTTGGTTTGGGCTGTTTCCTGGTTTTCAGATCACAGTGATTTTTAAGTGGATCAGTTAAAATACCATTAGCAGGTCAATACCAGGCTTACAGTTTTATTTTGGGCAAGGCACGGCAGGGACGGAGGCCAGCTCCTAGAATGTCTTCTCTTAGTTGTTGTGACTGAAGCGAACGCAGCATCCCTGTGGAGTGTGCTATAGTCAGTATGGAGAGTCGGGTAAATCTGCTGGTGCATTTGAGCTCGAGCAGCACGGCAGTGAGTAGAGACAGGTGTAAGCTGTTACGATGGAATCCCATTGTGTTCCTTACGTGTTTATGCTGTATTATATATACATATATCTATATCTGTTCATATATACATATATGTATAAAACTACACGTGGATAGTATCGCCTTTTCCAAGGTTGTTTATATTTTGTTCAATACTAAATTAACTTGCTTTTTGGGGTGTTTTTGTTCTTTTTCTAGAGGTGATTACCCTGGAATGTAAATGTGTATGATTTTTAAGATGAAATTGATCCTTTTGTTTAAAAAACAGAACAAAAACGGCCTTCATCAAACAGTGCTTTTTTGGGAACTGAAGAACTAAATGTTATGCAAGCAAACCAGGCTAGGTTTTGATTTGGCACAGGATGTGATTATAAGTACTGACATATAACTTTCTAATAATGCATCCTTTCACTGTTTTAACTATATATATCGAAAAGCTATTAAAGTACAACGTACTGTAAGTACTCTGCAACATAAATTATGTATTACCTGCTGTCCTACAGATGTTTTTTCTTTCCACTGTAGTTAAGCACTTTAAGACCCCATGCTCTCTTACCTTGTGGAAGTGCTGGGAGGATTTATCATCAGAATTTTGTAGTTCTTGCAAAAGACACCTGTTTGTAGGTGAAGGTGTGAGAGATGCCTTACGTGAGGTCTGATCCAGCCCTACGCAGTCAACAACTACATTCCCAGTGACACGGGAAGAAGGGCAAAGCCCGTTGCAACTGCAGAGGTGAGAAGGTGTTAGTGCTGAGGACCGCTGCGTCAGTGCTGCTGGGGGGAGTAGTAGTCCTGCACCTCGTGTGGGAAAGTGTCGGTCCGGCACTGGGCCAGAGCGGTGGCTTTGCCCTGCTCTGCGCCGCTGGGGTCAGCTGCTCCAGGTTGTGCCTTGTGGTCCAGGAGATGGTAGTGTCACTCAGGAAGAGGTTTCCAGCCTGTTTGATGTTTGGGATTATACTTTGTCACTTCTTGTATGTTAAAAAAAAAGTCTTGGTTAGTGCAAGTTTTAAGCAGAACTAGTGAGATCCTGGGGGAGCGCCTGCGAGGGAGGTTGTCTGTGGAGGAAAAACACGTGAGAAGGAACCATCCCTGTGGCTCCCGGCCCACACGTTGGTGTGTCCCCTTGGGGACCTTCTGCCTTCAGCAGAGGTCTGCCCCGAGCCCGGCAGGACACCTGCTCTGCGCAGGAGCAGGACTGAACCTTCATTGCATGGTGGATATGAGTTGCAGAGGTGTCTTTGAGATGAAAGTTTTAATTTCATACATTTAAAGTAGTATATATGGAATATGGGGATCTGAGTGATGAAATACTGGAGTGGTTGGGTGTTGATGCCAGCAGTTTCTGCTCGTTTGCAGTGGCTGGGCTTGGTTGTGCTTGTTTCTCATAGAAGCACGTTGTTTCGCCCCGTTTCAAGGCAGCTTCCAGTAATTCCTCTTGAGTGTGCAATGCGCAAAGCTGTTGGGTTTCACCCCCTTTATGTCTTCTTATTCAGAACAAAGTAGAATTAATAACTACCCAGAACTGCCTAATTTTTATAAGCTCCAATAACTTGTTTGTGAATGAAATCGTGAGTTCAAAACACCAAGTAAAGCTTTGGAAATCTACTAACTTCATTGTACTAGAATGGAAAATGCATTCCCTACTTACTGGTGGCATTTGGGCATAGGCCATGGAGATACTTTCCGAGCAGGATGGTGTAGTAACGCTGTAACCCCAGAGCGCCGTATGTCTGAGCCTGTGTGGCAAATTACGGAGAGTTCACAAGCTCCGCGCCCGGGGTTCCCGACCCTGACTCCCCACCAGGAAAAGCAGGTTGTGTTTCTGCTGTGTGTGTCCGTGTGTAAGGCAGGCTGTTGTGCTGCTGGCGTGAGGCTCAACCGTTAACGAGGCAATAATAGAGTATAAATAAAGGAAATAATCAGCCAGATTAGGACACTGCCTTGAATTGCCTGTTTACTTGAGTACCAGAACCCTGTAAAGACTTTTAGTGTGTCCCTCGCGGTTCTCCGGGCCGCTCCTTTGGAAGGGGAAGAGAGATCTTCATGCGGTTTTTACTTGGATGTTCCGCACAGTAGAAGTTCAGGTGTTTAAATTTAGAACATGAAGTGCCTGCTGTTTGCGTTAACAGAATTGCATGTCTCACTCCAGTGGGTTTATTGGTCTCCCTCCCTCCCCTACCTTTCTAGCTACATGGCTTTTAATCATGTAAAGTGGAGACATTAGTTTTGCTGCATTTTATTACAAAACCTTTGTTGCAATAAAGATGCTGCTAAATAAATTGAATTAAATGGTTTTTCCCCCTGTATTTTGAACGGTCTCTTCCTGATCCAGTAGAGTTTGTGTGTAATTAAATCTCTTCCCTCATTGCGCTGTGGAAAGAGGCAATGATGGAAAACGTGCGTGCATGTTTTATATACTTGTCGGGGAGTTTAGCAAAAGCATCTGCGATTTTCCCTGTCCCTCGTGGTTAGGGAAACTGATATAAACAGGAAGAGCAGGCGTTTGCTTGGCACAACCGCGTTCCCGCTCCTAAACGTTCCCTTGCGAACGCGGTTGGCAGCCCTCGGCAGCCAGCAGCCGGAGCTGTCGCACCGGGTACGGCACGGCCGCGGCTTCGCTGGCCGAGTGCCACCGGGGAGGAGGTGGCCTGGTGCCGAGGCAGAAGGACAGAGGGACCTGTGAGCAGTGGACGGGCTCTGCCAAGAGGAGAGATGTCTCCTCGTGCAGTCGCCTCATGCTTGGCCTCGTGGATGCCTTTGTGAGCAGTATGGGCTTTGCAGGCACCCTGGTTCTGCTTAGTGCTGCCCTGAAGGGGCTGGGGGGTCTCAGGGCAGTCACAATTCCCCTTTTTGCTCATTCATCCTGATTTTTCACCCACGTGGAAGCACCCCCTATTTTGGTGGCTTTCAGAAATACGCTGGTAACCAGCCGTGTGTTGATACATTGCATTGTGCATCCCTCTGGGGTTTCTGTAGGCCCTACCATAACATGGCAAAGCTTCCCCAGGAGCCTTCAGCAGCCCTTGTGCAACACAAGCTGGGACGCGAGTGTCTCACCAGCGACTGGTTGTGGGTGTTTGGGTTGTGGCTGGAGGAGGGACGTGCTTGTGCCTTTGAGCTGGATTTGCAAGTGTGTGCCAGTAGGTCGAGGGAGATTCTCCTTCCCCTCTACTCTGCCCTAGTGAGGCCTCATCTGGAGTACTCTGTCCAGTTCTGGGCTCCCCAGTTCAAGAAAGATGAGGAGCTACTGGAGAGAGTCCAGCGCAGGGCTATGAGGATGAGGAGGGGACTGGAGCATCTCTCCTACGAGTAGAGGCTGAGGGAGCTGGGCTTGTTCAGCCTGAAGAAGAGAAGGCTGCGAGGAGACCTAATATATGCTAATAAATATCTGCAGGGTGGGTGTCAGGAGGATGGGGCCAGACTCTGTTCAGTGGTGCCCAGCGACAGGACAAGGGGCAACGGGCACAAACTGAAGCAGAGGAAGCTCCAGCTGAACATGAGGAAGAACTTCTTCCCTCTGAGGGTGACAGAGCCCTGGCCCAGGCTGCCCAGGGAGGTATCTCTGGAGATATTCAAGCCCCGCCTGGCCGCGGTGCTGTGCAGCCTGCTCTGGGTGACCCTGCTTGGGCAGGGGGTTGGACTGGGTGACCCACAGAGGGCCCTTCCAACCCTTGTCATTCTGTGATTCTGTGTGTCTTCATCACCAGAGAGCAGGGAGGGAGGTTTCTCCACGTGCTGTTGTGCCTGGAGGATTTTATCGTGGCAAAGCATTTCTGTCATCTTCCAGATACCCTGAGGCCTCGTGATGTCCCGCGGTTTGGGGTGCAAAAAGCAGGGAGAGCTACAACCGCCCAGCGGCCACCCCTTCCACGGTCATCAGAGACAGAGGAATCGAGGCCAGATTTCAGCAGTATCATTTAGTGTAAACTCTGCGAGTTCTTTGTCCTTCTTAGAAACACCAACGGGTCTTAATCCTGGAAATGGTAATACTGTAAACTCATTTTCTGTCTGGGCTGTCCTGCTGGTTTATAAAACGTTCCTGCTCCGCAAGAGCGGAGAGCTAGCTCATGCTGGCACAGCCCTCTTGGGCTGGGCTGGAGATGGGACAAGCCTGAAGCTGTGTGGTCTCACCTGTGGGCTGTGCCAGCCCGGAGCAGCTTGGTGAGCCAGCAGCTCTTCCGTGGAGGGACTGGCTCCTGCTCCTGCTCCTGCACTGCGGTCAGGGGCACGTTCCTCAGGTTGGGCTTGACGAATTAGCAGCTCGCCGCATTTCCCCATCGTGCTGACAAACAAGCGTTTGTGCCATCCCTCGAATTCCAAATGACTTTGGAAAACAAGCTGCGGTCTTTTAAGTAACCATTTATCAACCCATGTTCACAGAAGGGGAGGAAACCAATTCCGTGAGCCATTAGGCACTCCCGCTCTCCGCCTCGACACAGCCGCCCATTTCTGAAGCTCTGGGGGCCGGTGGGGGCTCTGCACCAGGCGAGGCACCCAAAGCCCTCTGCTACAGCCACATGTCCTCATTTGGGTGGCAATTACTTTCTAATTATGATTCTGCCAAGCGCAGGAGGCCGAGCCCCGGGTTGGATGCTCTGCGTGGGCAGTGCCGGATCTGCACGGAGGGATTCAGCGGAGGAAGGATGGACAGACAGACAGAGGCCAGCGAGACAGGGGAGAGGCGACCCAGCCGTGAGGGACAAGCTGAACCAGGCCACTGCGGCTTTGCTGTTGTCTCCTGTTGCCACCGCTGCAAGCTGAAGGGCAGTAATGAATCCCATTAATCCCCCCAGAAAATGTAATTCCCTGCCCTAGCCACCCCGAGTATTCAGGCAGAGCTGCCTCTGACCTTCTGCCGCCCCGCAGCGCAGTCTGGGTTCGGGTGCCTTGCTGATGGGGAACTGAGGTGACTGGGGCGGCTCAGCGCTGCGTGGGGCAGAGCTGCTGCAGCTCCTCCTTGCCCTCCCCATCACGGCAGGGACGTGAAACCAGGCGTTCCCGGAGTCCAAAACAACCAAGAGAAACACCAGCTGCGGCACCCGGCCCCTTTGCAATGTGCAGCAGCCTCAGTACCGAAACACACGGTGATTGTTTTCTTCTGATGAGCTGAGAGATAGTGCTGAGAGTCCAGCTTTATATAAAAGACTGAATTCCTGCAAAAAACCCGATGCCAGGGCCTGGGCGAGTTGAAGAGCTCTCGGGGTATTTCGGCAGGTGGGTTGGAGGGCTCCCGCTGAGCTCCGCGTCTCCCGTCTCGGTAGCTGCCCCTTGCGCAGGAACAAACACCCATTCAAACCCTCACGCTTGGATCTGAAATCACAAGAAAAGGCCCCCGTTAGACCAAAAAGCAGTCGTGGCCTTCAGGGAAGGTGCGTGGCTTGGCCTGCTTTGAATTAATTCTGCAGAGGGATGCAAAAGCCACTGTCGTGCCCTGTCCTGCACCGAAGGAGCCACCCGCAGTGCTGGGCTGTTTCTGACTGTGATCTCAAGCCTGCAGGAAGGTGTTCGGCGTCGCAGGGACCTCTTTGCAAAAGGAGTGCAGCGGGAAAAGCGCAAAAATCTCTTTGCTGTGCCAGCTCAGGAGCTTTTCACTTCAATTCCAGACTTTTCTGGCTGTGAGCTCTGCTAGTACTTTCTTCGTTGCCCTGAATACGGATAGAAGTAATGTTGGTGCCCCAGCAGCGCCCGAGTGCTTTGGTGTGGGACCTGGTGCTTGTACCCGCTTCACCTGCCTGCGGCTCTAACGTTGTGCTGACATCCTTGACAAGGAGATGTCTACGTGCTCCGGGCAGAAGGACTCATCCTATCCTCCATGGTCATCCTTATCAGGGTGCTTGGCTTGCCCGTGGCCCCCGAAATGCTCTGGGGTGCCAAGGGCCTGTTCCATGTGTGCAGGGGGTGAAGCAGGGAGGGGTTGTCCCAGCGTGTGCTCGCACTCCGCTGTCAACAGCGGGCTCAGGGCTGCTGGCAGAGCCCTTTCTTCACTTCGTTTCTTTTCTGCTGAAATGCTAGGAATCTTTTAAAATTTTTTCGCAGGTTCTTGGGAGAGAGAAATCTGTTTCCCATCACCCTGGCTGGGTGGGTGCCTGGGGGGGCTGTTGGGGTGCAGGATCCTGCCCTTCCCCGTGCACCTCTGTCTGCCGGCATCGAGGCTGCGGGCAGGGGAGTGGCAGGGCCCTGCTTGGACCTGGTCAAAGCCCCACTTCAGCCGCTGGGCAAGGAACCGAGGGAGCAAACGGCCGTGGCATCGCAAGTCGCCTTTCGGTCATGAGCACTCTGACACCCCGTCGGGCTTTTTGGCACCGTTTTTTCCCCATTCCCGGTGAGATGTCAGCCGTGGCACCTTACTAGGCCACTCGCTCGTCTGTTCGAGGTGAATAACAACACTGTTCCCATGGAGATTCATCCCTCCCGCTGCATCGGTGCAGCCGGAGCTCTGCACAGCCTTTTCAGGCTGCAAAAAACCAATGTTTTCCACCACATTTTAAAAAGGGGTTTATTTGCAGTTTGGTGAGCTGGGAGACGTGTGTGCTTTCTGTTGCTTGCTGCTGGAGGGAGCTAGAAAATACCCTGGGTGTTGGGGAAAGCACTGGCTTCTGCTCTGCACCGCGCTGGCCTCGGGCGCAGCGAGGCTTTCCCTGCGCGGCTCTTGAGCTGCGAGTGGCCATGGCACAGCCGCAGCCCCGAAAGCCCGTGCCGGGCGGACGTAGCCGTGTTGAGGTCGTGATGCTCAGAATCGGCCCTCGGTGCAAGAGGGCACCTTTTTGGCTCTGGCTGGCGCAAAGCGAATCCCCCTGCGTAAGAGCGCGAGGGGTTCTGCTCTGGGGGTCATGGCGTTGAGAGATTTGCTCTGGAAAAGCTGCTTCCCTCCCACAGAATCACAGAATAGTAGAGGTTGGAAGGGACCTCTGTGGGTCACCCAGCCCAACCCCCTGCCCAAGCAGGGTCACCCAGAGCAGGCTGCACAGCACCGCCTCCAGGCGGGGCTGGAATATCTCCAGAGAAGGAGACTCCACAGCCTCTCTGCGCAGCCTGGGCCAGGGCTCCGTCACCCTCAGAGGGAAGAAGTTCTTCCTCCTGTTCAGCTGGAGCTTCCTCTGCTTCAGTTTGTGCCCGTTGCCCCTTGTCCTGTCGCTGGGCACCACTGAAAAGAGTCTGGCCCTGTCCTCCTGACCCCCACCCTGCAGATATTTAGAGGCATTTCTAAGGTCCCCTCTCAGCCTTCTCTTCTCCAGGCTGAACAAGCCCAGCTCCCTCAGCCTCTCCTCGTAGGAGAGATGCTCCAGTCCCCTCACCATTCTCATAGCCCTCGACACTCCCCAGGTGACTTCTTTTGGTGTCACACCCAGCGTGGTCTGACCAGAGCCCTGTTGCTACACAAGGTTCAGAGTTCCCAGTCCTTTGTGTTCGCACCTGCAGAGGTCTCTGAGACCCAAGGGAAAGGAGTGAAAATTTAGCTAAGTCCTTTCAGGGCTGAAGTCATGGCTGATTTTTAATGTTCAGGGTCACAGTGCCGGTCTGGGACAGGGTAAGGGGAAAATCTTTCCTGGAAGAACTTACGGCCTGGGCAAAATAAACCCTCTCCTTACCTTATGGGATTGGTAACACAACTGCAGCCTGTAGCTGAGACTGAGGGGCTGCGTGTTTCTCCCCGCTGCCGTCTTTTCTCCAGATGAGCACCCTCCAGGCTGCCCTGCCAACAGACCTACGCAGAACCAGCGCCGCTGGGCTCGGGCTCCCCGGGACAGGCGCGAGCCATCACACGTTGGCCCCGCAAGCTCTCCCCCTCGATCCCCATGCAGCAGCACTGGGCTGGCCCCAGCCAGGCTGTGCGTTTCCCAGGGAATTCCTGATTTCAGGATTTCCTCTCTTAAAAGCAAACAGCAAAGGACAGCAGCTCTGTGGAGAGGGACCTGGGTGTCCTGGTGGACGACAGGTTGACCATGAGCCAGCAGCGTGCCCTGGCTGCCAAGAAGGCCAGTGGGATCCTGGGGTGCATGAGGAGGAGTGTGGGCAGCAGGGCGAGGGAGGTTCTTCTCCCCCTCTGCTCTGCCCTGGTGAGGCCCCATCTGCAGTGCTGTGTCCAGTTCTGGGCTCCCCAGTTCCAGAAAGATGAGGAGCTACTGGAGAGAGTCCAGCGGAGGGCTGCGAGGATGGTGAGGGAACTGGAGCATCTCTGTTGCGAGGAGAGGCTGAGGGAGCTGGGCTTGTTCAGCCTGGAGAAGAGAAGGCTGAGAGGGGACCTTAGAAATGTTTATAAACATCTCAAGGGTGGGTGTCAGGAGGATGGGGCCAGACTCTTTTCAGTAGTCCCCAGCGACAGGACAAGGGGCAACGGGCACAAACTAAAGCAGAGGAAGCTCCAGCTGAACCCGAGGAAGAACTTCTTCCCTCTGAGGGTGACAGAGCCCTGGCCCAGGCTGCCCAGAGGGGCTGTGGAGTCTCCTTCTCTGGAGATATTCCAGACCCGCCTGGACGCGGTGCTGTGCAGCCTGCTCTGGGTGACCCTGCTTGGGCAGGGGGTTGGGCTGGGTGACCCACAGAGGGCCCTGCCAACCCCTGCTGTGCTGGGATTCTGTGATTCCTGGCAATTGCAGGGCTTCTGCTATTTCTCATCTTCCCAGTGTTTCTCGTGTTTGCAGGAGGCTTTCTCCAAGGGTCCCGTTTCTTCAGGCAAAGGTGTTTTTTCAGGGATGCTTCCAGAAAGGCAGGGTAGCAACACCGCTCGTCATCTCGGTGCTGTGTGTCCATGGCAGGACAGGGAGCGGGCAGCGTCCCCCCTGCCGCATGCTGGGGCTCTCGTCCAGCGGGAGCCTCGTGCGCCCGATTCCTCTCTGCCCCAAGCAAACCCCACACCCTGCTGGGACAAATCCTGCCCCGTGCAGGCACCGCTGGGCCTGGTCTGGAAGAAGGCAGGGGGGCTCCGAGCTGCCCGATGCATCCTTGGGGAGGGAAAGAGGCCAAAAACCCCCTTGAACGAGCATTTTGCGTTGGACTCGGCTCTCGTCACTCCGCTCAGCAGCGTCCGTGTTTTCATCAAGGGCCGTTTTATTGCCGTGTCCGTGAGAAGCAGTACCAGGAGCTGCGAGGAGCCGTTCCTAACTCCAAGCTGCTTTTTGCTGAATAACATAACTTAAAAACCAAACAAAAGCTTGCAGAGGAGTGAGGAAGGTGCCCAGCTGGGGCAGGATGCGAAGCGCTGGCCCGGGAGGGAGACTTCATGCAGCAAACAAAGAGCAGCCGTGGCTTGGGGTTTGAAAGGAGGATTTTGCAGGGCATCATCTGAAGCTTGTGCCCCGTCTCCCCGTGGGGAGGGAATTTGGGTTATTTTGGGGCAGTTTGGCAGTGGCAGGGCTCGGCCGAGCGGCTGCAGCTGACCCCGAGCGAGCTGTTGGAGACGTCACCCTGTAGCCCCTCGGGCTGCCACGTAGCTGATGGCGGGGGGTGAGGTGGTTTCCAGGGCGGGCGTTGAGCTGGAGGATGTTTCTCCCACCTTTGGGGGTGTTGTGAAGTGGGGGGGTTGGCAGCACCTCGCCTGCAGCTCCGCAAAAATGCCATTTGCTCTGACCGTGCGATCCCAGCCCCGGGGCAGCCAGAACTCCTTCTTCCTCCAAGCTTGCAAACCCCCTTTCAGCCTGGGTTTGTTTTCCCAGCTTCTTTTCCCGTCAGCAGAGCTATCAGCGCCGCAGAGCTCGTCTAATCACAAAACCCAACAGCAAGCAAACGATGACCAAGAAGTGTTGTGTTGGGAGCGTGCGGGAGGAAAGGGCGGTGGTGCGGGGCCGGGGCAGCATCCTGCTCACTTGGTGCTGCGCTGCTTTGCGTCCTGCATTGGGCCTTCGTGCCAGGAAAAAAGCCCTTTTGCTTTTCTAACGAGGAGGGTTTTGACGATTTGCTTCAGAGAATCACAGAATGTTCGGGATTGGAAGGGCCCTCTGTGGGTCACCCAGCCCAACCCCCTGCCCAAGCAGGGTCACCCACAGCAGGCTGCAGAGGATCTTGTCCAGGTGGGGCTGGAATATCTCCAGAGAAGGAGACTCCACAGCCTCCCTGGGCAGCCTGGGCCAGGGCTCCGTCACCCTCAGAGGGAAGAAGTTCTTCCTCATGTTCAGCTGGAGCTTCCTCTGCTTCAGTTTGTGCCCATTGCCCCTTGTCCTGTCACTGGGCACCACTGAACAGAGTCTGGCCCCGTCCTCCTGACACCCACCCTGCAGATATTTATAAGCATTTATTAGTTCCCCTCACAGCCTTCTCCAGGCTGAACAAGCCCAGCTCCTTCAGCCTCTCCTCGTAGGAGAGATGCTCCAGTCCCCTCATCATCCTTGTAGCCCTCCGCTGGACTCACTCCAGTAGCTCCTCATCTTTCTTGAACTGGGGAGCCCAGCACTGGACACAGCACTCCAGATGAGGCCTCACCAGGGCAGTGTAGAGGGGAAGGAGAACCTCCCTCGCCCTGCTGCCCACAGTCCTCCTAATGCACCCCAGGATCCCATTGGCCTTCTTGGCAGCCAGGGCACACTGCTGGCTCATGGTTAACCTGTCGTCCCCCAGGACACCCAGGTCCTCTCCGCAGAGCTGCTTTCCAGCAGGTCAGCCCCAGCCTGTACTGATGCACGGGGTTGTTCCTCCCCAGGTGCACGACCCTGCACTTGCCCTTGTTGAACCTCATCAGGTTCCTCTCTGCCCAACAAAGCTTGCGCCATGTCTGTGCCCCCCCGTTTTCCTTTTCTACTTTAAGTTTTGTTGCGAGTAGATGAGTAAATACTGCGTACATTTGTGTGGGAGCAGTGGTGGCTTGCGGTTTTATGATTTTTTTTCCCCCCCAGCTGTGATTCATTGCTTTTTACATTTTTTAATCTATTCCCCCGCACCCTCCTCCTGCTGCTCCCTTTCTCCTGTGCAGCCCAGCAGCTGTCGTTATCAGTGAAATGACTTGACATTATTTTGCCGTACTTTGTTTCTATTCATTGATTTGTTGAATGAAAACTATTTATCCGGGACTGACACGCGAGATTGGAGCCTTTCAAGAAGAGGCAACTCTGCAGTGTAATTTTGCTCCGAAACAAGCAGAGCGAGAACTCTTGAGTGAAAACAGCCCAGCCGAAATCCCTGGCCCCGTGATCATGCAGAAGCAGCGGCTGCAGAACCTGCAGAGGTATTTTAGAAGAAAAGCCTCTTTGCTTTCCCCACCTGGCCCCGCGGGCAGCCCTGCTGGGCTCTTGCTGGGGAGAAATTGGGGGTTTCTCTAGGGGTAGGGGTGCCGGGTGGCTTGGAGGGGGATGTAGGTTTTGGGCAGCAGGTTTCTGGGTACACATGAGCTGTTCCCCTCGGCACAGCGAGCACAGCGCTGCTGGAGCAGTGTCTGAGAAGGCTCCTTTATCTCCCATCTTCTCCATCCTCACTTCAATATTGGGCATCCAGCAGCACAACCCTCGGGATCCCTCCTGGGACCAAGAGAGAGGGTTGCACAGCTCCAAATATAGGGTGCCTGCCTCGACCCTGGGGAGAAGCGATGGGCAGTGCAGGGAGCGTCCCTGCCAGCCTGGCTGCTCGGTTTGGTGCATTAATATTGAGGATGGTGCTGGGTCGGCATCCGTGAGGTTGCGGTGTCCGTGACGGAGGCTGCAGCAGGTCTCGGGGCGTTGGTGTTCATCCCTGGAAGGATTGTTGGGATAAGAGGTGCTTTGCGTTGCTGCACAGACAGAAGCAGGGCTGGAAAATACATCTGGTTTTTACATTGTTCACATTCAGGTCTCCAGGTTTGGGGGTTTTTTTTAAACTAAAATCACAGCGGCCACTGGCCGCTGTGATTTTAGTTTAAAAAAAACCCCCAAACCTGGCCACCGTCACCTAAAATGACAGAAAGTGGTTCCCTGCCATCGCTGCTCAGAAAATTCCCCCATCTTTTGCTCCATCAATACCATCCGCACTCAGCTTGAAGGACAGGTTTTGCCTGGGGAATACGCTCTTGTTTGAGGGATTCAGGATCCCTTTTTCCCACAGAGCCCCGGGCCCTTTCTTCCCGGCACAATCAGCCCTCTCGCCCCGCTTTCCTTGCCTTTTCTTCCACCGCTTTCCCACATTCTGTTCGCACCTTCATGAATATTCAGAGGCCATTGGCCATATGAAGCTATTGAGAGCTCTTGTTAACACTCCTCCTAATGACATGCACCTTCAATAGAAAACAAAAACACAGATAAGAGCTTGTTAGCGGAGACCCTTGTTCCCCACCTAACAAGGTTTCCATTGACTTGGACACTTGTGGTGACACATTGCTTGCTCTCACTGTTGCCTCTTTTGATTTGCGACTGGCTTTTACGGAGGGTTTTTTTCTCTTTTTCTTTTTTTCCTTCTTTTTTTTTTTTTTTCGTTTTATTGTGCAGTTTTAAGCTAATTAAGAAAAAGGTCAGGTCTCCCCCGAACAATGAGTTATGGGTCTACAATGAGCCCGAGGAGCAGCGCGCGACGCAGCCCCCGAAGCGGCGGGCGACGGGCTCGCACGCCGCAGCGCGTGGGAAAGTTGCGGCGCGAGTGGCATCGGTCTGCCCGCGCCCGGCAGAAACAGCCTTGGTTGGGTCGAGAGGTGATTAAAGCCCGACGAGAGCCTCTGGAAAGGGGCTGAGACCACCCGCCGCGGTTCCCAAGGGCTCCCCGGGTCCCAGCCGGGCTGGACATCCCCGGAAGCCGCTGTCCCCAAGGCCGTGCTGTGGCGGGGAGAGCTGGGGCTGTTCAGCCTGGGGAGGAGAAGGCTCCGGGGACACCTTGTAGCACCCTTCCAGTTCTTGAAGGGGGCTTATAAGAAAGATGGGGACACACCTCTTAGTAGGGCCTGTTACGATAGGACAAGGAGTAATGGCTTTAAACTAAGAGAGGGGAGATTTAGACTGGATACAAGGAAGAAATTCTTTGCAATCAGGGGGCGAGGCACTGGCCCAGGTTGCCCAGAGAGGTGGCCGATGGCCCCATCCCTGGCAGCATTCCAGGCCAGGTTGGACGGGGCTCTGAGCAACCCGATGCAGTTGAAGATGTCCCTGCTCGTTGCAGGGGGGTTGGACTGGATGGCCTCCAAAGGTCCCTTCCCACCCAAACCATTCTGTGATTCGATGGTTCTATGGGGTGACTCTTCCAAAACATGACCAGGTTCCTGGACTAGCACTGCCACACTCCCACAGTGCTCCCGGTGATGTTGCCTCGGATTTTATGAGGGCATGTAGTGATAGGACAAGGGGTAATGGCTTTAAACTCAAAGAGGGTAGGTTTAGATGAGATATAAGAAAATTCTTCACTGTGAGGTTGGTGAGGCTCTGGCCCAGGCTGCCCAGAGAAGCTGTGGCTGCCCCCTCCCTGGCAGGATTCAAGGCCAGGTTGGATGGGGCTCTGAGCACCCTGGGCTGGTGGAAGGGGTCCCTGCCCATGGCAGAGGGGCTGGAATGAGATGGTCTATAAGGTCCCTTCCAACCCAAACTGTTCCATGGTTCTATGATTTATGGCTGTATACAGAGAGCAGAGCCCCGTAGCCGTGTCCCCGACAGCACCGACTGCTGTTGGGCTTTTCCCCAGGACAGAAACCCCATCCAGCTTCAACGACTCTTTTTTTCCATCCTCCAGTTGTGCTTCGCCTTCCTCCAGCCGTCACCGTTAGCTGCCAGACTTTCATTAGGCTGGGCCCACCCACTCGATACCACGAGATGCCTTGCTTGTGGTTGTTGGTTTTTTTTGGCCACACCTCATTATTTCTGCTATTATGAGGCTCTCGCAGCGTTGTTTGTCATCTTGTCAAGGCCCCTGAGTTTCTATGGATACTGCTCCCCTAAGTGGCCACGCTATCAATTAAGACAGCTTCGTGTCTGAACTCTTCCAGAGGAGTTTGCGAAGATCCGGAGATAATTTCCCTGCGATGCTCTGCTCGTTACCGAGCTGCCTTTTCAGTAGCAGCCGCTCGGTCAGAGCTCAGGGCACTCGGGTTTTCTAAGCGTTACCAGTCGCAGAGGCAGGATCACCTGCCTGGCAAATAGAATTAGATAGTGGGTGATAGGGGTTAATAATAAAACACCAGATAATATATATGTATACGTATATATATGTATAGCAGGCTGTAATGTGTAAGCAATAATGAGATAACTGTCATAGTGACGGAAGTAAAAGGCACCAGCAAAAAAGCCTGCCGTGGAATCAAAGGACATTTGCTTGATTGTGCTCTTCTGGGACTCGCTGGGAGGAGGGAAAGCGTCTTCTTTTACTTCTTAATGCCCAGCCTGAGGACAGACACTCGTGCAAAGCCGAGAGGCTGCCGAGTATTTCTTCTGAAAATGGGACTGCTTGAAAGTTTCCAAACAGAGCAATTAAAATCGTTTTTCTTACTGAAAGCAGCATGAGCAAGCAAAATGAAAGGCATGTAATTTTCAGTGGGAGAAGCAGGCAGAGGGAGATCGTGCTGGGTTTACTGGGACTTTACTGGGAACAGACTGAGCACAAGGAGCGGCTTCGCCCGTTGCCCAGCAGTTTCTCTCCCCTCCCGACATTTCTTCCACACCCGATACGTTCCCACGGACAAATTTCCTTCACCCACTGAATTTCTTTTGCAGCTGATCCGGTGTCTCACCGCCCTGCGAGAGCGGGCGCTGCCGCCGTGCTGGTGCCGCTCACGTTTGCCCTCCCTGCCGGGCGAGCGGGACGCGGCGCGCTGCTGGGGGGTGCGAACTGCTGCCCGGAGCGAGCACAGGGCACCCTGTCCAGCTCCCCAGCTCGCAGACAGCCGCTTAGTTGTTCCGTGCCCTTCTCCAGCTGTAAAATGCAGATATTTAATGACTTCTTGGGAAGATCAGGAGGCGTACGCCCTTTCGGCCGGACAGAGCGCCTGAGCACTGTTTGCCTTTACTCTCTGGTGAGAATTAGTATCTGGGGGCAGGAGACAGAAGAGAAAAGGGCTTCAATTTGGATTTGAGTTTTGGCTGCTGATTACAATTCTTTATACGCTCTGAACCAGTTTATCTGTCCCTAGGTGGATGTGTGCTGCCAGCAGTGCTGTAATCTCCACTGAGGGCTGCCCAGAGGTACAAGGAATAAACTCATACGTTATTAGCTAATACAGGAAAGTGATTCGATATGGGTCTCAGAAGCTGGAGTAGATAAATAGGATGATAAATGTCAGCATTAGCAGACGTGACTGACTCCTCTGTCTCTGTGATTTGGTAGTGCCCAGTAATTAAATAGTTAGAGCCTAATGTATTTTAAACTAGAGCCGCAGCCTGTAAATCACGGAGATTATGCTCTCCCCCGCTGTGTGCTCTCTGGGTCGGGAGGAATTTCCTCTCCCGTGCGGCAGCTGTCTGCGGGCTCCGGCTGGGTATTGCGTCAGTCGGGACTGGGAAAGGCAGCACCGGCCGCTCTGCCGGTCCTGGGCTGTGAACCCACTCCCAGAGCCTTCCCGGCCCAGCCGGGTGTCAGCTCCAGCCCCGGCAGGGTCCCAGCCCCGTGTCCATCCATCTTGGTTGTCTCATCTGTGCTGGCTGGAGCAGCGTCACGCCCACACGCACGTGCAAAAACACCTGAGATCACTGCAGACCCTAAAAACCAGGGTGCAAAACATCCCGGGGGGGTGATTTGCTCCCCAAAGCCGTGCTTTGTTGCTGTGAGAGCATCGGCCCCGTGCGCTGTCTTTGCTTTCAGACAGGAGTTTCATGATTCTTGTTTTCGATGATCCCAATTTCATCACTGTATTTACACCGAGGTTTAGTTTTCTTTGCAGCCAGACTACGACCTTGCACTAAATGAAAATGTTTTGTCTTTTTTATTTATGTGGTTTGTCCAAGAAGGAAACCCAGCTCGAAGCTGCGCTGAAGTAAAAGTCACTTTTTATACAAAATTAGTTTTAATTTCTAATCCTTTTATTGGCAGACCTGCTTCTTCTGCCAGAGGCTGGTTGTATGACACAGGGTTTCTCCATTAACATTGAGCGAAGGACAGATTTAAACGTTTCTGTGCCATTCAGCCTTTTTGCACCTTTTAACACTGTTCCTGGATTAGCTCAGGCTTTCAGTCGAAAATTTCTCTGCGACGTCAGGCCACACGTTCAGCAGGCACCGCTGTACAAGGGACCTGCTGTAACGACCCTGCCCACACGCAGAAATGCTGCCTGGAACCACAGCTTTGATAAAACCCATCCCCACTCTTCCTGGATATAATTATTTTTAATAAAATCTGTTTGTGCCTCAAATTCTTTCCTCTTCCAGCTCATGCATTTTTAAATAAAACAAGTAATTCTGCCGTCTGGTTACAAATTATGGTCACTGAGGTCTGCCTGCCGCTCTGCACACAGCGCCCAGGAGAAACTTTCCTCCGATGGGTTCTCCTTCTGTTTTAGCTAAAATAAATGTTTCTTCTACTCTTTTTATCAGTAGAAGCTGGTGATCATCAGCCCGTGGCCTGAAGCAACAACTGATATTGCTTGGAGCAGGATGAGCAGCAGACTAACGACCGGTGAGCGGGAATTATTGGAGAGGAGTTTGCGTTTTGGGAAGTGGAAGGTATAACCCTCCCCGCTGGGCTTCGCAGGGAGTTTGCTCATCTGTCAATCATCCTGTGCCTTGTTTTCTCCATGCACTGTTTCTGTTTAGCCTTCCAGTTTATTTTCAGCCTGCCTGTTCCAGGTACCACCGTGACACACGGCCCTCACAAACCCGAGGGGCCTCACGCTGCGAATGGTCGCACCTCGGCTGCCCTTGGCCAGCGCGAAGCCAAAGGATGCGGGGACATCCAGACTCGCCTGGCTCCGTGGTGGGCTGCGGTAGAGCTAAGGATCAACCCTCTTTCACAAGTCCCACAGTAGCTCCCTGCCAGACCCGAGCTGCCTTGTTCCCCGGGGCGCTGGGACTCCAGCTTTGAAGAGGAATGAAAATGCTCAAATCCTGTCCCCCACGGAGCTGGAAGTTTAGTTTTCCTCCTCTCTGGTCCCCTTCTAACCAGAGTCCCCCCTCCTTCAGCTAACGGTGCCTTTGGCTGCAAAATGCTTTTCTTTTTGAGCATAAGCATAAAGGACTCGAGAGTGGTGTGTGGAAAGCAGTTGAAGCCACCTGACCTGATACAAAAGGGATCGGGATGTTTTAGCTGAATGAGCTGGTGAACGGAAAACGCAGCTGGATGTCGACAAACGCAAAGTGGTAATTGGGGGCAGCGAACGGAAACAAGGTGTGGAATAGCAGGGGCACACAGAAAGTGTAACAGCCAGAGAGGGGAGGCGGGAGTTACTGCCAAAGATCCTGGAAATGACCCACCGAATGCTGGCAGGAGTGGAATAGCGTACCCCCAGACCCCGGTGTCTGTCCGCAGAGGCGGCGGTGGGGTTTGCAGAGGTTTCCCAAGTAAGCAGCCAGCCCGCGGCTCTGCAGCAGGAACAGTCAGTGTGGCCGGGGCTGACGGACTGCTCCTCGCAACACCTTTGTGCTGGCACCTCCTTTAAAATAGCAAAGATGGGTCATTTCTCCGAGCATGTCACAAGTGTCGCCGAGTTCGTTGGCTTTTGCACGTGTGGAGTGGCGAACAGGAACACAAAGGGGTTCAGGTTTGCCTGCAGCCATCTTTTATGCTCCAATCAGCCAATTTGCTGTGTAACTATAATAAATCACAGCAACAGACACAGAGGATGGCGTTGTCTTTATGTAATTATTCCATAAATTGCCCCATTTTCTCCCCTAGAAAGCCCTTCCAGTTCCTTCCCTTTTCTTTGCTGGAGAGGGTTGTTATCCTGAACACAATAGGACAAACGTGTTTGAAGAACTTATTTTGTAAGCAAAGGGTAAAGAGATGGAGCCCGCTCCTTTTTCCAACGCGCGGCGCTCTCGGGGCCGTTTGCTCCAAGGGGAGATTTGCAAAGCAAGGGAAGCAATCTTACAGCTGGAGAAATCGAGCGTGAACTCCGGGACTGAAGCACAAGCATCTCGCTGAGAAGCCCATCAACACGGAGCCGAGCTGCCAAGGGCACCGACGGGGAGAGCAGCCGGCGGGCTGGGGACGGGTAACGGCGAGCGTGGCTCTCCCTCCTCGTTTACCTCTGCGTTTCGTTTCACCCGAGTGTAATCAGCTGCATTGTGGCTTTTGGCTTCTCTGAGACAAATGCTTTCTTTCCCTCCCCCCCTCAATAAATTTTGAAATCCCACACCGCGGTGACAAAGGGAAGCTTTTGCATCTTGAAATTGTCCCCGTGTGAGCGCCATTTTAGGGCACTTTGGCTTTCCAGCTGCCGCAGACGGCACCCGTCGCCCAGCCCGACAAAGTCACCTTGCTGAGCAGCACAGCGGCGCTTCCCGCACCAGCCCCGCTCCTTCCCGCGCGCGGTACGCCCTGCCGCAGGTTTGCTTCTGAGAAGCTTTTCATTCCCTTCTTCTCCCTTTTCCGTTCCCATCCCCTGGCTGACTGCCGGTACAGCCTGCTCAACGGCGGGCACGCAGACCGGGGCGGGTTCTGCCTGCAAGAAGCCAGAGAAACTCTTCTCCGGTGGGCACTTGCAGTTCTAAAACCCACACAACTTGTGTACAGCAAGACTTTGGGGACCTCTTGGCTTGGCTGGTGTTTTGATAACTGAATTTGTGTTGTTTCTCCCTCCCCCTGCCCTGTAGAAGATACTTTTTAGAATACAGCAAGTGGGGGAAAAAGAAAAAAAGACCTTTTCCCAGCAAGGATATAAAACTTCCATCAAATCGGCCATGTCACTAGAGACCCAAAGCTAATAAGTCGATCTTACATCTGTATAATAAATTCATTTATTAGGTTTTTATTTTAAGAGTTGGTGGTATTAATTAGATTGATATGGCCCATAAATCACTTGATTTGGCTGAGCCCTCAGATACTTGTAATTTAAATTAATACAAGTGCATCTTAATTAATCTGATTAAATCCTGGGACAAGCAATGCACTGTTTGCAGCTTCCAGAAGCACATTACAGGGAAAAGGAATATTTTAAGGTAATGCAGCTTCTTCACCAGAGGCTCAGACCGGCTCCGCTGGTGAATCGAGGTACAAGAGTGGAGCTGCAGAAGATGCAATCCAAAGAACAGCGTAACGTGCAAGGTGGGAAGCTGGACCTGCAGAGCCAGGCGTCTTTCAAATGCCGTGATGACCGGCCACTTGCTGGGGCTCAGTGCCAAAGGCAGGCACGGTACGGCTGCCCTCCGGCTCTGCTCCGAGACCTGGCAGCCAGGCAAAGCTCATCACAGCTTCAGGGCCGGGAGAGGAGCCGAACTTCACAAACTCGCAGCAACCACTCTGGTTTTGAGGAGTCCCGATCCTCTTCCATCCTTTGGCACCAATAAATGAATTCCCCAGAAGGTGAGTTGAAGCCATCAGTGAGCACAAGCCACGGCCTGATCTCCTTTGCGGTCACTACCTTGATTTTTTTCCTCCCTTTGGTATTGTTGGGAGGAGACAACGTTTCTTTTCAGCAGTGAATAATCAGGTAATAATCAGAATAATCACGTTTCTTTCCAGCAGTGAATAATCAGGTAATAATCAGAATAATCTTTCTTGCCCAAGGGGCGAGGTCCCTGCCAGACACGAGCCGCCTTGTTCCCTGGGGCGCTGGCAATGGGCGGACCAGGACGAGCGTTGGTAAGCTGACGTGCCCCGTCGGAGACGTACCCGCTCCGCGTTTCCCTTCCCAGCACGAGTGTTTCTCCTCCGGTGATGTTGCTGAGCGCTGGACGGTGATAGGGGGGATTTAATTGTGGCTCGCCTGTGTACAGGGCTGCAGGCACCCGCCTGTGGGACACACACTGCAGTGTGTCCTTGCAGGGTGCACCCGTCTGCTTCCCGGAGTTGAAGGTTACTAAACCTTTACTAGACGAGTAACACCGGATACTCGGCTGGTGTTTCCATCTAGTTTTTTCCAGAATGCTCTGGGCTGACAGCTCTCAAGATTGATGTTCTGTCTCTGTACGGCCCAGACAGCTGCCGTGCAGCTTTCTCCCTACGCACCCGCTAATTTGCCTTAATCCTGAGTTGAAGCAAGCTCCCCAATGGATAAGAGTGGAATTCAGACCCCACAGTCCGCCCTAGCCCTGCTTTCTCTGTTGCCCACAAGTGGTCCGCACGGGACAGTGGCACAAGTCTGGTATCTGCACCGGTTCCCCAGGAGCCGGGTGAAAACCCCTTCCAAGGAGACCAGAGCACATCCAGCAGCAGAGCACCAGCCCAGGGCTTGTGCAGCCGCGGGTTGTTTCCATTACAGACGCCGTGAAATATGTTTTCTTTAAAAGCAGGAGATAATGCTATTATAGCAGTTGGGTTAATCTAATATTCTCCTTCATCTTCAAAAGGGAATTGCTTAAATAGCCAGAGAGAGACACTTTTTACGAGTCCTTCTTAAGGGCTATCAATCAAACTTTCCAAGAAAGGCATCGATGCCCTTTTTGCTCACGAGAGGGAAAGCAGATTCCCCACGGCTTTGCTTTCCACCTGCTGTAGCCTTGCACAGCAATAGCTGCATCGCAAATGGTCTGGACATCCTTTTTTCTACCGATCCGGAGAAAAAACCCACACGGAGGAAACCTGTAAGAAGCGAGGGAAAGCAGCCCAATTAGAGGCAATGATCTCTTCGCTCTCTGCCCTCTCTCCCCCCTGGATGAAGCAGCGGTAAAACAATAGCTTTATTTGTGAAAATTTTAATTGGGTAGTTCAAAGGCAGCAGCGGAGGCTCTTTTGATCTCTTGGTGTGTTTGAATGCCACGTTGCAACGGTGCCTGCTGGCCACGGCGGTGACCTCTTGTGTTAATTAGTGTTTATCTGCAACCGAATTAGCTCACAATTGGGAGAAAGCAGAGTGGAAATCAGAGGATAATCATAGATTTGTGTGGTTCTCAATGAGACGTAAAAGGAGGTCTTTGGCTGCTGAAGTTGACATTAAAATAACTCCGAGAACGTTAAATTTTTGCTTTGTTTTTCTAAAACTCTTTGTCAGATGGTACTATTTCTCTTACTAATACCCCGTGCTGCCTTCATCTTTGCTGAGTCTGCTGGTCCGCGGTGCTCATTGGAACTTAAACCATAAACCAACACCGAACAATGATGCATTATTTATAGCAGACCGAATGCTGTAAGGTTGACAATAGTGCAAAGCTTCTCTTTCTTGTGGTCAGTAATCCATAAATAAATACATCATCTATTTAGGTTTGCAGAACTGTCTGACGGGTGAGAACAGCCGGCATTATACAACGAGGGCACTGAGGACACTGTGAAAGCCAGCACCTGCTTCGGGTGCAAACTGCCCATTTCTGAGGAAAAGCATCAAAACTCTTCGTGTGGACGGGGGCTGCGGGAGCTGCCCAGCACCCTCCCGGTGTTCATCTGTGGGGGTCTCTGGGAGGTAAAGGGCAGTGGGAGTTCTCGGTGCAAGAACAGAAATGCATGAAAGCATCAGGTTCTCTCTTGCTGTGTGAAATATTAGCAAAGGCCAGAATTTTATGGCTGAAACTATCTCAAGAGGCAAGTCGATGGTCCCGGTGTCTGAGTAGAGGATAGCCAGAGACGCAGAAGTCAAACATCTGTCCACCATGAACATCTGCAGACCTTCAGCGTGTTGGGCTGGAATGAAATCCCGTCAGCTCCAGATCCCAAAGTTTCCAAAGTGCAGGAATGGTTTCATTCAAACCTGGCCTTTTGCTGCTGAGCTGGCTTCAACCGGCACCGAGCTAAAAGGTGGCCCTTGCCTCCTGCGCGGGCAGTGTGCTCCTCAGCGTGCATCAAGGCACTCGGAAAACAACCCGGTGGCATTCACGCCGCTCCTTTTTCTGGGGTTAGCCACAAGAGGGTGGCATGATGGTGTGCACCAGGCAGCTTTCCCCTTCAGCTGCTCCGCTGCGCGCTTGGCATTTTACAGCCGGCTCTGTAGGTCTAGTAAAACTGCGGAACAGACCCTCAGTTTTGGCACACGCACATGTTTCCCGCTACAAAGGAGCCCGACGGGTGTTTCTGGAGGCAGCCCCGACTGTGCAGTGTTCCTTGATGTTACATGTGTTCCTTATGCCTAAACCCGACCTTATTTAGTAGGTACCGTCGTAGTGTATAAAATTTAAACTATTTAGCGATCAAAACTTTTATTGGTACTTGGTAACTGCTGTAGGGAGAAGTCCACAGATGTTGTTTATGAGTAAATATTATTTTTTGTAGTCATGCATGTTTACAAGACAGTGATGTTCTTATGCAACTGCTTTATAACGCATTGGGATGTTTCTAGTGGGTTTTTATTTGATTATAACTGACAGCGAACAAGCTGGTTAACAAGTACACACAAAAAAGACTCACATGACAGCACGGGAGACTAACTTAAATGAAACAGATTCATTTAATCTAAAATCTACCCAGCCTGAATTGTCTCAGCAGGTTTTTCTGCACCAGAACGCCAGTAACCCGACCCAATGGTCTCAAATAACGAATCAGCCGATGTGTCTCTGCGTAAGGCAAGTTAGCATTTGATTTTGTAAAGCCCCTCTTGGGTGACAAGTCCCAGTAAGAGCAAGGAACAGGGCACAGGGGACATCCAGGCAGCAACAAAAATGGAAGAGACAAAAAAACCCACTCCAAGCTTTAAGCGCAAAGCTTTGTAAATGCTAGAGGTTTTTTACCTTTCTTAAACATGGGTAGACAGAGAGATGATGTTGATACTCAGAATAAGCCTTAGCCTCACTGCTGTGTCATAGCCTGGCACTCCTCTAAATCACAGTTCCCCCATCTGGATCCGTGCAGGTCTCTGCAGGGTGGGAGAGTCTCTGCTCACTCACGGCTCTGGCTGGAGGGCCAGGGCCCTTGCTGGCAGAAATCCCTTTTGCCGTGAACGTATTTTAAATACAGGCTTCCGAATCTCATTACTTGCTGTCTTCTCCTCTTCCATTCGTTTTTCTCCTAACAATGCGCCTGCCAATATCTGCCCCTGAGCCCCATTTTAAGTAGCATTTTCCACAGCTAATGTCACCCTCTTGCTCCCTATCTATCTTTGGCAACTGCCGACTGCCTGCAGCAGGACCAGGGGAAGAGGGAAAGCGCTCTCTGGGCATAACAATAACACAAGACCCGTTCCTGGAAGAATGATGAGACAGGCTGCGTAATAAATATTTATAAGAGCAAGCGTAATGAAATGCATGTGTAGTATACCGAGGCTCCCTTAGGGTTTGGTCATCTCATGTTTTTTTCCTGTTTTCTTTCTTCTCTGTGATACAGAATTGTCCTGATGTCCCTGGGTTGTCAAGCAAATTGCTTATTGTGTTGCTCACTTACACAATGCGTGTTATTATGTGCAACCAGCTGCTCCTGTTTGGCATTGCTCGCACATACGGAACAGGAGGCTACCGTCACTTCTCTCGCTTGGAAGTCAACGTTCCCTCTAGCGCCGAAGTTGCTGCCAGACCAGAAGTCTGGCAACGAAGTGAGTCCTGGTGGTAAAGGTCCCTGAGAGACTCCTTTTCTGGGAAGACCGAGGTTGCAGTTTTGCGATGATTTTGAGCTGATCCAGCTTTGTGCTGCCATTGAAAGCTTCCTCGTGCCTCCGTCTGTATATTCGCATTGCCTTCCTTGTGCTGGCACTAACTCTTGGGTGATTGCACGGAGATCTGGGTCAGGGGACTGATTTTGTTGTTCTTGTTGCCAATTAAGTTTTCAGCACCATCCTTTCCTCTCTCCAGCTCCAGGCTCATTCAAGCACTAATGCTGGCACAAAGGAAAGAGCAGTCAACTCCTCTGGTATCTCCAGCAGCTTAAATCCATCTGAAAATGTCAACCTCAGTCTTGCAGACCCGTCTGGAGTCAGAGATGGTCAGAAGCCAGAGTAAGGCTGTGTTTGAGACTGGGAGGTTTCATCCTGCTTGGGAGACAAAGAACCTAAGCGTGGTCCCAAACACGTCTCAGGCACTGACCCCCTGCGAGATGGGACCAAGTAGCTGAGGGCAGCGCTTCATACCTGCCGAACCGGATGGCACTAACCCCCGGGGATGCTTTCCCTCACAAGGAACGCGCTTTTGAACAAGTGCATCTACAAAGGCTTCAATGTGCTTCAGCTTCAGAGCTTTGGGGTTCAGCAGCATGGGGATTTGTGTCTGAGCCGCTGTTCCTCAGCAGTGTGTGGGGGGATACGCTCAGTTTGCAAAGAAAGTGCCTATTCCAAATTTAAACAGTCCTCTTCAGTGTGAAGGGGATTAAACTAAGACTAACTATTCACCTGGAATAAGAACATCCTCATCATGGCTTTGGAAATAGCTGTTCTGCTTTAAATTACTGTCTCCCTTCACACAGTATCACAGAATGGTAGGGGCTGGAAAGAACCTCTGGGGATCATCTAGTCCAACCCCCCTGCCAAAGCAGAGTCATCTACAGCAGGCTGCACAGGACCTTGTTCACTTTGAATTAACTTCCGTTTGCCTCGACTGCTCTGACCCTGGGCCACAGCTTCCCAGTGCTCTGAACCCCGAACCATGGGAGGCAGCCAGACAGCATTTTCAGCCGTGGGATTCAGCCGGAACCTAGGACTGGGACAATGTCGTGCTGCCTATTTAATAAAAACATGCAGTGTGCTGTGAATCTTCTTGTTCCTCACTGCTTTCTCTCTGAGAGGGCTTTTCCCTGCTTGTTGGGTTTCTTTTATTTTAGGGGGTCTTTTTTGGGAGGAAGTGTTCTTCTTTGCCTGCATTTGTTTAGTATCTTGGACAGCTGGATCCTGGTAGTCTGAATCCTACAGCTGCCGGCTGGAAGTGGACACGGGCTGCTTAGCATGGGTTTGCATTCAGAGCCTGGAGAAATTCTGGTTCAGACACCTCTGTGACACGTGCTGCTGTGCTTCGAGGCCTCTTGCACCTACACCAACATTTCAGAAGCCTGGATCCCCCCTTGGCTACAGGCTGGCTGCACTGGAAAAGCTCCTGCTGAGCTAGATACATTTATGGCAGCTTCTGCTGGATTTCCCTAATGAGGTCTTATTGGCTGGGATCTTACACAAACCAAGAGATGTGTACGATATACTGTCCATATACCCGACTCACCGAAGATTTTTATTTGGAGCACAGAAATAACGTCTCTCGAAGGGGGAACAAAAGGCTGAACGACAACACCATGCCACTTGTTGCTACTGCTCTTTGCCATTCACACTTTTCAGCTCGAAGTATCTGAGGTTTGCAGCTATTGAAAGGTAGAATGAAACTCCTCGCCGAGAGGGACGGGAACACTGGGCAGTCTGCTGTGCATAAATGGGGGCTTTTGCTTGCTCTAAGTATTGGGGCAGAAATGCCATTATCTGGGGAAGGAATGTCCCTGCTGTTGGCACAGGTCTGCTGTCACTTTGTCCTTTATCGACTTACAGCCAGGGAGTTCCCCGATCCTTCCCGAATCTACAAAGCGCCTCTTTCTCCAGGCTCTCCTTCCTCTGTCAGCACCGCAAGAAGTCACTTCGTGGCTGACGCAGCCGATGGCTCCCCGGGAGGTGTGACGCCTGGAACGTTGCCCTGCAACCCCAGGACCGGCTCCGGCCGTCGCACGCGTCAGCCGGCGTCGGCTGCGGCTGTGAAGGAGTCGCCTGCAGAACTGTTGGCCGTCCGAGCTCCGCTTGCCAGTGCTGACGCGGGTGAGAGCGTTTGTTGCTAATGTGAAAGGAGCTGCTGCTCTGGGTCACGTTGCTGGCGCTTTCGCAGTTCAGGGGCTGCTTGCTAAGTCTTGTTTTTTCCTTTTCCCCAGGGACAGACATTGAAGGTACAGACCCATTGCAAGCTTGGGTTTGTCAAATTGCTGGTTTCTTTCCTGTTCCGACTGACACAGAGTAACTCTGTGACGTCGGGTAGGGAGCAAAGACAAGAATTAGACCTAAAATACGGTCTGTTGGAGCTGGTGCCCGCCTCTAACCCTGCCTTTTTGGCAGGGAGCTGGGTCAAGGCAGCTGGGTCAACACAGGCAGATGCTGTTAGCCAGAGTGGGCAGTATTTTTCAGATCACTAGCAGTTTTTGTTATTTATATTATGCCAGACTTGCCTGATGTTTAGGTAAAGGTTTTCTTGCTTAAAGGGAGGGAGAAATGTAAGAAACCACTGGCAGATGCAATGGGGAGACGTTCCTCTACAGCCTTGTTAAAGCAATTTGACAGCTCCTTTGAAACCACCTCACGCAGAAAGGAGCAGGTGGGAGAGGAGAGTTTGTTTACCTTTAGCTCCAAGCTGGAGTAGTGCAGAAGGGAGCATGGCTGTTACTATCTCCTTTTCCTTCTGCAGGGAGGGAGGTGTATGGATGGTGCAGGAATAGGGGCTGGTGGATTTGCTGTGGCTTTATTACCCTGTCCTACAGGTAATTATTTACCCCGCATGCCTGCCCGGCGCCGGGGGCTGCTGGATCCTGGGGCTGCCCTGCACTAACGGTGCCAAGGACTAACGTAGCTACCCACTCACATGGAAAATGGGCTACGAGGATGATGATGAAGGGACTGGAGCATCTCTCCTACGAGGAGAGGCTGAGGGAGCTGGGCTTGTTCAGCCTGGAGAAGAGAAGGCTGAGAGGGGACCTTAGAAACGCTTATAAATATCTCAAGAGTGGGTGTCAGGAGAATGGGGTCAGACTCTTTCCAGGGGTGTCCAGTGACAGGACAAGGGGCAATGGGCACAAACTGAAGAAGAGGAAGTTCCAGCAGAACCCGAGGAAGAACTTCTTCCCTCTGAGGGTGATGGAGCCCTGGAACAGGCTGCCCAGGGAGGCTGTGGAGTCTCATTCTCTGGAGATATTCCAGACCCGCCTGTGCGGGTAGTGCTGTGCAGCCTGCTCTGGGTGACCCTGCTTCGGCAGGGGGTTGGGCTGGGTGACCCACAGAGGTCCCTTCCAACCCCTACTATTCTGTAATTCTGTGAAAACCTTCCTGGTTTCATTCAAGTTTTTATATTTCACTAAACAAGCTAATAGATAGGAAGGTCTGGATTCAAAAAGTTTCTTTTTTTCCATATTCTGCGTAGCTGGCCCTCTCCGTGTTCCATACGGTTGCGACAAAACACCTCGCTGCCCCGGGCCGCCTCTTCTCCTTCCAGAGGCCAACGTGGACCCCTCCTGCCCGCTCCGGGTGCCGCTGCCTTCTGCTGCCGAAAGCAGAGCTTGGTGTCACCTGTCCTGGGGACAAAACCCGCACCTGCGGCCCAGCGTGAAGCTGTGCCCGGGGCCCAGCCAAGGCGGGGAGCCAGCGACCTCCGTCTCCATCTTTCCTCCACTCCCCGCCGCGCTTCCACGCCTTGGCTTGGCTGGCCCCGTCCCTCTCCACAGCTGCGCTTTATTCGCTTTATTTCCCGAGGCACCTGGGAAGCGTACGTGAGGCTTCGACGCCTGGAAAGCCCAGCGAGGGAGACACACCTGAGGGAGCTGCGCTGGGGAAGGGGGGCAGCAGCTCTGCCCTCAGCGGGGCCGGCGGGAGGGCGGCCATCGGCTGCGGGTCCTGTCAGCGGGGAGCGGCGGGGGGGGGTCCCGCAGCCCTGAGGGGACACGGGGGGGGGTTCCGTGAGGGGGGAGACGATGGGTGCGGGCAGCGCGGTGTCCTCCACGCTCACAAGGAAAAAAAAAAAAAACAACCCAAAAACTAAAAGAGAAGGGGGAGAAAAATGAATAAAAAAGCACCTAAAACGCTGATACCCGCCCGCTCCAGCCCCGCACCTGCCGCGGCCGCCCGTCCCCGCTCCCCCCCCCCCCTCAGCAGGCGGGGCCGCTCCCCCCGCCGCGGGCTGGCAGCAACCTGTTGGTCCCCCCCCCCCCGGGCCCGGCGGCGAACCCGCTGCCAAAGGCGGAGCAGCGGCGGGGCAGGGCCGCCCCCGCCCCCGGCAGCGGGGCCCGGCGGGGCCGGCGGGCAGCGCGGGGCCGGGGCGCTCGCACAAGATGGCGGTGGGGCGGCGGGAGGGCGCGCTGCTCCCCTCTTAGATGCGGCCGCGGCGGCCCCTGCTCCCGGCGCCCGGCGGGGCTTACATGGCGCTGGAGGACCTGCTTTGTCTCTGCTTCTCCGCCCTCGCCGTGCTGGCCGTGCAAGGTGGGTGAGGAACGGGGCGGGGGGGGGTGTCGGTACCCCCGAGCCCACGGGCGGTCGCGGTCACGCGTGGGGCCGCGGCGACACCTGCCCTGAGGGGATGCGCTCCCTGGCCAGGACCCTCGTTTCCCTCAGCAGCCATTCTCTCCCCCCTCAGCGGCCATTCCCCCCCTCAGTCGTCCTCTCCCCCCCCAGTCGCCCTCTCCCCCCTCAGCGGCCATTCCCCCCCCTCAGTCGCCCTCTCCCCCCTCAGCGGCCATTCCCCGCTCCCCAGTCGCCCTCTCCCCCCTCATTAGCTGATTCCCCCATGGCCATTTTTCACCCCCCTCATCCCCTCCTCTCCCCCGACCGCTTTTTATCCCCCAGAGTTGGGCGACGGCCACGCTGGTGGCCCCAAACCCCCGTCTGGACGGTGCCTGCCGTGGGGTCACCTTTTGGGGGTGGCAGCGGGGGTCCCCCACCGGGAGCTCCCCTCAGAGGGCCGGGCAGAGGGGAGCGGGGCAGCAGCGGTGACCCCCAGACCCCCGCCTTGCCAGCGGCGGGTTCCCTCAGGAAGGGCCGGGGCCGAAGCGCTGGTCCGGCATGGAGCAGGCCCAGGTGTCTGGCAGGGCCATGGCGGGGACCCTCGCCCTGCTGCCCGCAGCAGCTGGGTGGGCAGATGTCCCTGCGGTCAAGGGGAGCGACCCAGGAGTAGCCATGCTCCTCGCTCCCGTGTTTTGCAACGGTTACGCAAAGGGCTCCGTGTCGGGCACACGTACGGCTTTCCGCCGTCGAAGTTGGCGTCAAGGGCTGTCGGGGCCGCGGACCGTGGGGTGCGTGGGCTTTCGTCTGCATTGCCGAGGAGGGGTTGGGAAGGTACCGGCTGGCGGAGCCACACTGAAAAATGCCAGCTCTGTGTGCGTGTCCTGGAGATGCTCTTGCTCAAAAGAGCCTCTTAAACTGGGTTTGTGGGGGAGAAGCCCTCCCTGTGTCTTCGTATGTTTTTAGTCCTCTTGATACATTCAGGTTCGGCAGAACAGCGCAAAGGATGTTTAGTTTTTATCGCTTTGAAAATCGCCTTCTGGGGGAGAATATGGTGTGGTGGATGGCTGCGGGGTTGTTTTTATTTCCTTTCTTTTTTTCAGAACGTTATGAGGTCCCGTAAGGGGTGGGTTATCATTTGGTATAGGTGCAGCGTGGCAGTGGCGGGGTGTAGAAGTGAGTAATGGTCCACGTACGTGGCCCGTTGTCACCAGCGCGTGTGGGTTTGTCTGGACAGACGGCAGCCTGTGACCCCACCAGCACAGGAGTGGGTAAGCTGGGGCGGGTGGGAGCTGCGTCTCCTGCGTGTTTGAGCAAACAGCTGAGTGGATCCTGAGGCTTGCAATGGAGAGCAATGATTTACAAAAAGAAAAGAAATAAATAAAAAAAAAAGAAAAAGGTGGTTGGAGTGGATGTTGTTTTTCAAACCCCCTTCAACAAGAAAACTTAAAAGGCTTTGCGGTAATTTGCAGTTGTGACTTCTCCGCTTTTTTTGTGCGCCATTAGGCAAGTAGGGAGAATTGTTTCCGTTTGTTTTCTAACAACGGGCCGCGTATTGTGTGGAGGTAGCGAGTGCATCCGCGCCGTCTGTGGACGTGCCGCTTGGTACATGCGGATGTGCTTTCCAACAGGTGGGTTTGATTCTGAAAAGAAAAACATGGACTTGTTTCAATCTGAAATTAATTTGGCAGAGGGTTGAAATGGTTTGGGGGAAGTCTGCGTTTGATCCTGGAGCCTGCGTGTTTTGATCCAAAGTTCAAGCCTCGCTGCGTATGAAACGCTTAGGGAAGAAGTAGACTGGAAAACCTTCCCCCCTCTGTGGACTTGATGGAAGCCGTGCCAGTTTACGCTAGCTGGGGATGTGATCCAGTGTTTTGAAAGCCTTCTGCCGGTCTTACTTTGAGACTGTTTTTCCTGCGGTAGCAGGAAGGGGTTTAAGAGGAAAAAAACCAACCAGCCCCTCTTGGGTTGGCTCTGGCAAGGGGGTTGTGCCGGTTGCTTTCCGTGGGGCTCTCTACAGGGGATGTGCCGGTGGGAAGTGGGCTGAGCTTTCCTTCCAAGGGATCAGCTGAAACCTGTCTGGGTTTGTGTCATCTGGGTTTGTGGTTGAGTCCGCTTGCTGTAGAACAGATTTCCCTTTTCGACATCACCTAACTTTCATTCTGATTTATTTTACCCTTCCTGTCGCGTTCGTCTCGGCAGCGTAACCGCAGCCTGCTGCGTGCAGTTCGTGCCTGTGCCTGGGGAAGTCAGTGCTGCCGTTGTTCAGGCGTTTCTCTTCTGGTGTGTGAGGCTGAAGGAGAAACCTCTCAGGCCCAGTTCTGTTCTTGTTTTCCCTAGCTTTTTGCTTCTCTTTTTCTTGTGCCATCTCCTTTCACTACCTCGAAGTCCAAAGTGAAGCAGAAGCTGCCGATTTTCTGATTTCTCCCCCCTTTCCGCAGCAGACTTTCTCCTGGCAGCTGTAGCAAGTCTGATCCGCCGCAGGGGGCCCCAGGCGTGGTGGCTGAATCGCTGATGGTACGCGAGCCGCTTCGGAGGGGCCCAAGTAATAATTTAAAAAGAAAATGTTTGGCAACCTGCCTTTCCCTGGGGAAGAAGGGAGACGATTCTCCCTGTGTGTGTACTCGCAGCCCAATTTGGAGCTAGAAGCAGCTTCTGTGGTGCGGCACGGGTCTCTCTGCATTGGGGGCACCGGAGCGGTCCGCATTCGGGAGCTGCTGGGTGGGCTGGGTGTTGCTGTGGCATACGGGACATCTTGCTTGAGTGCCTGCTGTGGTCCTGGGCCAGTTGCTTCGTCTGCTCTGGTGTTCTCAGGGCCCATCTTCAGGCAAAAGCAGAGATGCCGCACACTTCTCTCCATCAAAAGTGTTGAGAGGGTAAAATCCATCAGTAAGTATTCAGCACGTATAGATCATCATCGCTATAGTGTAAAATTATCCCGAGGGCAGGGTGCTGCGTTGTTCCGTGTTGGGTTACGAATTTGTGACTCCTGGTACCGTACTGCTTGCCGCGTGACTTGAGCTCCACCTCTCTTGGAGCTGCCCTCCCGAAGGCTGACTCTTCTCCTAGGGGAAAATCCAGGTGCTGGTGAACCAGTTTGGGCATTTGCAGCGTAAGAGATGCTGCTTGCACGATTTACACGCTCCCCTCCTGTTTAAATGGCTGTCTGGCCATTAAGCCGAGTCATGGTTATATAATTAAGATGGGAATTAATATTTAATCTGGTCGTAATTTGTTGCTGGAATCCATCCCAAATGTATCTCTGCATGAGGTGAGTGGGTACCTGAGGGAAAACCGAGGCCAGTGTTACGCGTAGGGGCTTTTCTGCATGGACACTGAGAATTGTAGGCCTGCCTTGGGTGGCGGCAAAAACCCAAACCTTTACAAACCCGAAGCGATCATAGTCATTTTGTTATCTGTAGGAAGCAAATGTTTGCTTTATAGTCAGCTGTAATACTAGAGGGGATATGGTAAATCCTTGTTATCAGTGTTTGCCAAGTGCATGTTGGGCCAAAATCAACTCTGGTGCAATTTCATTGCTTTCTGGAGAAGAACTGGATCCGCTCGTCTACAGTATTTTTAGCCTGGTTTTCTAAGAAAGAGGCTTGTGCAGATGTGCTATCTGGTTGTCTGTCCATTTCCTTTTCCTTTTCCAAATAATTCGGGGAGCTGCTGGTCAGTCATGGCCACTGTGGGTATGGAGAATTCAGAGTTTTTGAAAATAAGCAATCAAGCAGAGGGGAGAGACAGCTTCTGCGTGGCCTGAAGGAGAGGCACTGGAAAACCCACCTACGGGAGGAACCTGAAGGGCTTCACCTGCAGGAAGAGCTTTGAACTGAGCTTGCACCTTGTTCAGGTAGGACAGGGTCATCCAGCCACAGGACAGAAGCTGCAGGAAATCAGAATCTCAAATCCTTGTGTCCACTTGTTTATTTTGTTTTTGAAGTCTCTTATGCTTTAAAACATGCTCTTCTTTTATGGTTATGCCAGCATTCACGTCACAGGTAGATGTTTTGCTTTCCATTCTTACTGGGAAGGCATTTTCCAAGCATGGGACTTGGAGCTGCTGTGATGTTGACGCTTTCTGTTGTCTTTGTGTTGATCACTTGCCCTCTGTGCCTCAGTTTCCCGGTTTGTTCCAGCTGGGCAGAAGATGCTGTTGCACACTGTAAACACAGGAAGAACACTGTCACTCTACCTTTCCTGCGTTTATTAAAATCCCATGAGTAAATGACCTCCAAGTGCTGCTTACACTTTTCTGACTTAATGGCTTCTTGGTGAGAGGATCCACAGTTGTTAAAACCAAATCTGCCACCTTCATAAAAAGCAGAGTGACACTGTGTTTTCATGAGCACTTCTAGAGACGCGAAACCCCACACCAGCCATGGAGGGAAGGACCGAAGAGCTCCTGCTGGTTTGTCTGACTTGCGCGGGTACGCAAAAGCCCTCCTTGAAACACCGCTGAATTTTCTTAATTCTGAAGAGTAACAGACCCTTTGTAGAGAGAAGAGCTGGCCCGTGTTTACTTCCAGGAAGGTAGTACCTGCTAGAGTCGCAGCTGCTGAGAAGAGAAATTCCCTGGGAGAACCCGAACGCTTGTCATCAGCCTTGTTCGAGCATATCTAACACTTTCCCGTTCGCAAATGTCAAGACACGTTGCTCGTGAGGGTGCATCTCCCTTGGGTGTGTTTCTGTTTGTGTCGCTGATGTCCTTTGGTGTCTCCGAGCAGGATCCTCTCCTGCTCTTAATCCATGGGATCCTGCTGTTATGGGCCTGCTTTATCTGAGAAGTCCAGCACATGTAGTGTGTTATCTCCATGGGTAATAAACCTACTCTGTGGTGGTTATGATAAGCAATTACTGTACTCCACTGAAACTTTTCATATCAGATGTTCTGAAATTATTTAAAAATCTGTGTCTGCATTTTAAAGGCAATTGCCTGTTACTGCCATGTTAAATTCAGCTGAGCTGTTGAATAACCTGGTTTATTCTATGCTTTCTTGTTTTTTAATGATTTAATTTTTCTTCAAGATCTCTCACGTGCATTTCTTGAGGACAGGTCGTTAATATTAAAGGTGTGTTAATGAAATGTGAGCATCCCCAGAGGTTGCGCTCAGCCCACATTGGTGGGAGAATTAAAATCTAGTGTGTGAAGCTGTTGCATTTGTGCTCAGCTTGCTGTGGCCCTTGCCTTTATTCTGACCGACTTCCCGGCTCTCATTTCCTGCTTGGGTCTTTGAACCGCATTCCGTTGGAGGTGGATGGCTTAGCACCTTGTTAAATGTAAGAATTTGGGAAATTAAACAGTTAAAACGGAACTCCAGAGAAAGGTGCTGGGATGGCGGAACTTGGAGCAGAGGTGGAGCAAACCTGGGCTGCAGAAGCGGTGCGAGGCTGGCAGCAGGTTGGAGGGATGGGAGAAGGTCCTGCTCCAGGTTTTGCTGTCTGTCCTGGGAAATGTGCATCCTTGATGGTTTCTAAATTGACTGGCGATGATGATCACGTTAATTGGTGTGACCAAAAAGGTCATTACTTAGTGGGATGGATTTCCTGTGCTGTGTTGTGGGAATATACCAAAAGTTTTGGCAAAACCTGGCTGTATCCGCATGCAGGGCTTTGGTAAATCTTCTGTTTCAGAAGCACTTAATGCAAGACTGTCCTCTCTGTGCCTCTCGGCTGGCTAGTTGGATCCGATTTGCAGAATGGGTGCATGTGTTTTCCAGACAAAAGTGGAATTGTGCCTGATACCAAAAGAAAACTAGCCAAGTGTTTGCTTTTTTGTTGTTGTTCACTTGTTATTGAAAAGAAGAAGGCTTTTATGTTCCTTTGGAACTCTCCATCCTTTTTTTGTCTCTCTTTTTGGACGTGGTCTAGTGAGAAGCTCCCGTGTGCTCCTTGTAGTGCTGATGTGATGTGCTGTTGTCTCTCTGGAGCCATCAGCGCTGATTTAGAAGGATGACGTGCATAGTCCTCTGAATCATGTGGACCCAGACGGACTGGGCTCGATGAGGCCCATTTCTGTGCCCTGTCTGTCCTGCTCGCCGATTTGACTTCTGGAGAAGCCTCAAGCAAGCTCGTGAGAAGGATACACAGAGCTTTTTATGACCAGAAAAGAGAAGGATCAGGGAGGGCAGAGAATCAGCAGATGTTCAGGCTGATGTGCAGGGGGTTTAGCCTGTGGTCTTGGGGTGGGAGCTGTCACTGTATGGGAGATAAGGCTTGTGCACGAGGTACTGGGGCTCATGTGAGCTTATCTGCAGTGGTGGGGCAAGAAGTGTGGCATGGGGCAGCGGATCTGGGGCTGCCAGCTTGGCTCCATTATTTCCTGCTTGATAGGTATTTTCCTTCACGGCAGAAGCTCGAGCAGCTCTGCTGTTGGAGAATTCAGGTTGTTGTCGGAGGGCAGTTATATGCTCCACAGGTTTGTGCGCGCTTGCGAAGGCACTGTGCGTTGTTGCGTAGCAAGACATCTTGGCAAGATACGTGCAGAAGATAAAAGGGGAGAAAGAAACCCAGCATCTGATCCAATACCAGCTCCTTTGCTGGGTTGGTAAAAATTGTTTGGATCCTCCTTCTCGAGAATGATTTTGTAAACATAATGCTGCCTATTAGCCATGTAAATTACTGTCATTGGTGGCAATTGTTGTGCTGGAAAGATAAGTGTCTCAAAACTCTGGTTTGATTTACCCCCCCTGCCCCCCCCGGCTTGCTAACCAGTTGTTTATATCAGCGCTGATTGCGGCTTTTGTCAGAGAAATAAAAATAGTGATCAAAATTATTTAGCTCTGTTTTTGCTAGGTCATAGTAAATGCAACTTTTCTTTCTTTTCCTTTGTACTCTTTTCGCTGTACTGAAAACAAGGCGAACCTTTCCTCGAGGAGATGAGCCGTACGTTCCCGAAGTCGAATGCCATCCTCTTGAAGAGGGTCCTTAGGAGCAGGCTTCATATCTGGAGGCTTTCCTCAAGAGCCTGTCTGTTGAAAACCTGGCTAGCAGCATTACCTCAAGTACTATTGTGGGATTTTCTTTACGTGCAAAGTGGGGAGAGAAGGAAGTTTCTCCCAGCTGCTGGCAGAGAATAGCTTCCCATTTACTTAGCGCTTGTGGCTGCTGCCAGCGTCTGCTGTTTAGCAGCAGAGGGAGTTAAGTGCGGGGTGAAAGGCTTCACTAACACTTCAGCAACCAGGCACGAGGCTGAGCTGTCAAATAATTCTTCTCGCTCTTTGTTTTTTATACCAGTCAAGGCGCTTGGGTAGTTTTGTGGGTTTAAGGCTAGCGAGGTTGCGCTGCCTTCATGTGTACTGCGGGAAGCTGAGGATGTTTCTCGTTTCAGGATTAATGGTTGTGCTTAGACAAGAGCATCTCTGAAAGAGCAGCACCCACTTTGGACTTAAAAATGTCTTGTGGGTGCTTGTCTGTCACAGCCCCTCGATCAGCTGGTTTGATGACCTCACTCAGTAGTGTGCACCGTTCAGTCTGAGTTTACCTACCTGTGGTTTACAGGTGTAGATGAAGACAGGCATTGGTATGAAAAGCCTCCCTGTGAGTATGTGTACACTGGTCAAATGTCCTGGTAACCTGCTCTTTACTAAGCTGAATACATGCAGGTCCTTGAGTCTTTCACCCGCTTTCCATCCCTTAATCTCAGCCTGCTGTAGCTAACACTAGTGTAAAAGCCCTGCTTTTCTCAGCAGTTAGATGTTTGCTCAGCAGAGGAGATTTCGTAGCTGCTTCGATCCAGTGCCTGACTTTTCGATCTGGACCCTGCGAGTCCCTGGGGGCACCTGTTCCCCCGCAGCTCGGCACAGAGCTGCCCTTTGGCTCGGGCAGCCGGCGCTGGATGCGGCTTCCCAGGTGTGATGGATTGGAGCCAAGCAGAGGGAAAAGCAAAGAGACCTTCAGCTCCGAGAGAGTCTCTTTGGAGAGCAGCCGAGCTGTTGCCGAGGCAGATTTCAGGTGTTGCAGCAGGATGCTCACACGTAGGAAACCAGAGGAAGAATCAGGATGGGGCACGTGTGCTCAGCTTCCATGTAGCTTGTAAAGAGAAAGGCTGCCATATAATCTGGAATCACACTGTGTAGTTACACTCGTGTAGAAAAATACTGTCTTGGTCTTACAGCAGCTTTCATCAAAGAACATCTCGGCCATGTCCTCCATCAGCACTTCAAGTACAGGTGGAGCGTATGGAGCTTTGCCCTCTCCCGCTCATAAAAATGCCTCTGCCTTTTCCATGTCGCCTACACAATGTGAGTTTTATTTTCACGTGTAAATGTCTCCAGCCTCTGCCCAGCTGTGTCCATGAAGCAGTGAGTCTGCAGAAGTAGGAAACCAATAGTAGGACCTCTTGGGCTTTAGGGTGGAGATGTCTCGTTCCCTGCTGCATGACACGCTTTAGAGTGGCTTCAGGCAACCCTCTGTCTGCGTGGTAGTTTTTAATTTGTAAAATGAGGTATTAAAATTCCTCTCTGAGGGACTGCCCATAAATACGTTCGGGGTGGAGGTGTCCAGACGCTGCGGGACAGAGCGCGGCAGGCGTGTGCTCCAGACGCAGAGGCCTGCAGAGCTGGGGGAACAGGAGCTCTACGAACTGCATCCGTGGCTGTGCAGACATGGTTGTGCCTACCTGTCCGTGGTGCCTCAGCACTGGATGTGTGCGGGTACAGCGTGAATATGGAGAGGTGGACCTGGTATGCACAGGCCTGTAAATGAAAATTCCCGATTACTTGTTTACATATTTTAAAGTTTGTGGGTTTAAAAAAATGCTGCCCTCGTAGGGAATATTTTCTTCTCACCAGAAACTTGTTAGACTGGAAATTTCACAGTATTAATTTTTATGGCATTTCCTAAGCTGAACTAATTGTGTATTTTGGAAAGGAGAAGACAAGGGTGTGGATGTGTGTTTTTTATGTAGATTTCATTAAAAATGTGACATGGATTATCCTGCTAGCTATCTCAGCGATGTGAAGGTCTCTGCTGGAAAATGCAAGTGATTATAGGCTGGTGACTAACAAATAATCCTTGGCTAATACGAGGTGGACTCAATTAATGTTAATCCGTGCTCAGCAGTAGTAAAAGTTGGATAAAGCCAAGGAGATTTTGCAAGGCTGTTAGTGACCTGAACGTGAGGATGATCACACAGCATTCCCTAAAATGAAAGCGGTTCCTTGGAAGACGCATCATTCTCATCATTTCCTTCTTACACTAGAGAAGGAGCTATTGAAAATGGCCCAAAATTGACTGGTTATGAAGATGAGGATTTCTCCTGTGCTGATGTTATGTGCTGAGGCACGCAGGAACTCATTAAAAGAGGAGCAGCAGTGATTAGTCTAGATTAATGGAAATAAATCTGTTTTTACTAACAAATGAGGTTGTGTTCCTCGGTCCAGAGCAGCCACCATCTATTGTGCTCATCTCGCAGTCTGATGCACAGAGGCAAAACCTCTCCTCACCGTGGAAAAAAAAGGATGATTGGGGCGTTTTTGCTGAAATCTCAGTGCAAGTCTGGGTGTTGTTTTCAGATGTGTTCTGGTGAAAGAAGCAGAAGCCCAGAGACAGCAGGGAGAAGCGTCACATCTGAGCCCGGACCCTGTTGATAGAGGCGGGCCCCAGGGTGGTGTGAGGGTCCCCACAGGCATGCTGCTGCTCGGATACTGTAGTGTTGAAAGCGTGTCCTTCACCGTTTGGAAGCAGACCCAGTCCTTTTACTGCTTTGTCCTGAAACTGTCAGGTTTCAGCTGGCTACGGCTTTGGAAAAAGGAAAGATTTATGTGCTCTGAAGAGAAACTTGCACTGACAGTGGGTAAATGTACTGTAGATGTTGGAAAGTTAAACAACCAAGTAGGAGTGAGGGATTTTGGAACATAGGCTATGAAATATATTTTCCTCCTGTTGCTGTGATAGAAGTAAATTTGAACTTGGAAATGGGAAGGCAAATTCCCACCTGTTCTGACCCTCAGTTCTAACCATCTGCAGAAGGTGGTACTGCTCCTTGCTTTCTATGGATCTGGGCATTATCTTGCTGTTTCTCCTAATGCGATCCCTGAGCTGCAAGAGCTCACTTTACACTCTCAGTGGGTAACTGAGTTTCCATATCACAATCAAATACAGTCTTTTAAAACTGGTCTAGGTGAGAAATTATGCCAAGAGGATGCAAAGTCCTGAGATGGCCGAGTTCTTGATTAAGAGCGTTGCATTATCTGTCTGTGGGTACTCCTTTGACTTAACAGTTTAGCATCTCCTGTTTTGTTATTTTCAGTGTCTCCTTCTCAAACCTACCCTATTATCTGCTGTTGTCCAAGTAAGGCTGGCTGGCTAGCTGTGTTGATAACGTACTTTTGTGAGTTAAGTGATAACAAAAAGGAGCAGAGAGTGGCTAGATAAAGCGAGGGGTAGTCCACACCCGTGGAGGGAGCCGGTGTCAGACGCTGCAGCCAGGCAGTGAGGCACAGATGGGTTTTGTGACTTCCCGGATGGTGACAAAGCTGCGCCTGGACAGAGTCTGGTGCTTTGTCTGGACTGCCCACGCTGTCTGTTCTCTGCAAAATTAACTCCTGCTCTAAGCCCCCTTCACCTTTCTCTTCTGTTCCCATGCTGCGTGGGTGGTGTGTGCACTCCGCTGTCCTTGTGTCCTCCCAGAGAGGTGAAACCTCTCTTGGGGGGGATGCAGGCTTGAAGCAACAGTCATCTGCAGTGAGCTATTTAAACATACTTTCCCATTAGTGTTCTTTGTTGCTGTTCTGAATTGTCTTCTCTTCCCCTGTATGCTGGCTCATTATTTCTCATTAATTCATGTTTTGTGCAATTACCTGGGAAATGCAGGAGAGCTGGCAGGAGTTTGATGAGCCTGACTTCTCTTCTCGGGGGTAGGTGACTTTGTACCGATACAGCATGTGAGAGTTGGTTCCTGATCTCCTTCGAGCGGCAAGTCGCACACCCAGGCCTCGCTGCTGGGGCTCTGCAGGCCGGGCTGGCTGTTTTGCTGGGAGCTGGAAAGCACAAGGGGCAGAGAGAGGGGCTGTACGCACAGGTTTCTTTGGGTGCTTGGTCGGCCTGAAACCAGAGCCATTCTTGACATCTTGTGTCTGTCCTGTATTACGGCAGTTTACACCCTGTCCTGAAGAGATACTCTAGACTTGAACCCCAGCCTATCAAGAAAATGAGAGCAAACCAGGCAGTCGCTTTGCTTAGCTTTAAAAAGCAAAAATGTACAGTGTATAGTTTTTAAGTACATGCTAGGGGATTTTATTTGTTGTGAAAGCTTTCAGCTCAGTCTGAGGAGCGCATGTGTCTTGGGATGCGTGTCAGAGCAGCGTCACCCCTGCAGAAGGGTTCTTTGCCCTTTTTCTTTGCAGGCAGCATTTCAGGTAGGAACAGAGATGTGATCTGGTCCCTTTTTGCAAGGAGGAAGCCAGCACACAGCAAGATAAAAGGCCTGTCACTGATGAAAACATCACAGTTTCTCTGCTTGTAGCTTGTGTTATACTGGCAAATATGCTGTGCCGCTGGTTCCTCTGTACGAATGCTCCTCTTTTTAAGGGTTGTATTCGTACATGAACTTCCCAGCTGTGAGGAGGGACCTCTTGATGGAAGCTAGACTAAGCTGTTTGACAGTGGCTTCACAGTTAGAGTTCAGGCTGTTGGTGGAGAATGGGCTTTACCTGCTCTCCTGCTTCCTTTCTTATTTTCAGGCGAACTGCAGAATCTCATTACCAACGGCAGTGGCAGGGCTTTGAAGATTTCTGGCTTAATTATCTTATTTGTGCGGCAAGTAGCAGTGAAATCCGTGTGCAGTCAGGGAGACTTAGCTATTGTGCCAGCTGTAGAGAGGTGGGAGAAAAAGGCCTCGTGACGGGGCTGGTGCGGAGAGTTTGCTTCTGACGGCGCAGGCTGGCTCCGGCTGCTGGCACACTCCTGGCTGTACAGGTGCTGCGGAATTCCCTGCAAGGCCTGCATGGGGTGAGTGAGGTGCAAGTGAGAAGCTGCCGTGTTCCGGACTCCGTCCAGGGCCCTGCAAATGGCTTTTTTGGGTCATGCCTGTGAAGGTCCTGCTTGCAATGTTGAGTTCATTCTTTGTCAGGACTGTAAAAGCAGATTAAGGTTATCTAGAATCTGCCATTTTGCTAAACGTCATCTGCTGTCCCTGGGGAGGGTTCAGGCCTGTGTCCTGTGTATGTGACTCTCTAATGGCTTCCTTGGCAGGAAGTTTTAGGTACCTTCACATAATTACCAACAGTCTTACGTATGGAGGGGTTTGGCAAACTGGATTTTTCCCTCTTTTACTATTCATCTCACTTCTAACAGGAGAGAGATGCAGAGTATGACTGTAACCTTGAGAAAGGTGGTGACAGAAGGAACTGTGTTGGGGCAGTGTTCCATGGAGCACACCAAGGGCTCACAAACTCTGTTAGCGTGGCCAGATACCGTCTCTGGAAGTAACAGCTGGAGAGGGCACAGCTTTGTCACACGCTGCTGATGGGTTGTGACAAGAGATGGTCAGAGATGCCCAGGAAGGGAAGAGGAGGTGTTTGCTTAGGGTGCGTGAAGCAATTTCACAAACTAACTTAAGGAGCAAAACCAGGATGGATGCTCCCAGAAGAACGCGACTGTAGCCTCTTTTCTGGGACCTGTGGCAAGACCCTGGAGCTGCAGAGGTGGGCAGCTCCACCTTCACTTTGGATGTAGACATGTCTCTTCTGTGTTGAGGTGGGCCAGAGCGAGGTGCCAGGGGGGACCAAGCTGTGTCTTGCCTGGGGGCTTTCCCTCTGACTTGGGTAGAAAATGCCGTGTGCTTTGCAGCAGTCTTCCATGAACATGGGTGCCTGGTTGCTGCCACAGAGATGCATCCCGTTATCCCTCTCTCTATGGAGAGGCTGTTTGGTTGTTAGATAGTTTTGCATGCTATGACTTGCAATTACAAAGGTGGTGGGTCAAACGTAGCAAGTTTCAGTGGCGTAGGTGCGAGGGCTGTGACAGAGCCATGTGTTTGCACATCATTTCCAAGACTGACAGAGACATATCTCTGTATTTATGCTTGGATACAAGGAATCTTCTGCTATTTGAATGAAACAGGGGTCAGAATATTACTAACTCTAGCTATTCCCATCCTGAAGCATTAGCAAAGTGTTGCCACATCTCTTGTGTAAACAAGGAGCTTCTGAGGCAGATATGGTCTAAGTAACACTAAACTGCCTGTAGCAAGAAGGCAAGGAGAGGAGTGCAGTAATATTTGATGCCTTGATCATCAGTTGAAGGCGGAGGGGTGAGAAAGATCTTTAACGATTAAGATCTTCGATCTTTAAGATGATGAAAAATTCAGAAACCTTAGAATGTACTCCATGCTGGCACAATTTCTTGGTTCTCCTTTGGGTCAGTATCTCTGCTGCCCGTAACTTATGGGAACAGGCATGACCACAGCTGGAAAGCATTGAGGGTAGGAGCTTGTTTCGCAGATGCTACAGGTGACTGGTCACTGGGGAGTTTGTAAGACCTGTTTCTCTGGCCTTACGTCTTAGCTGTTGTTGTATGGGTTCAGAGACATCTTCCAGGTTTATGTGCAACTGTGACTGGGTGGAAGGCAATGGATCAGGTCCTCTGGCAAGCTCCCCTGGCACAACAGCTCGGCAAAAAAATGCCGCTTCCCCCTTGCGTGGCTTGAGGGATCTGAGTGAGCCCTCCCTGTGCTGCTTTGGAAGTGAAGCCAACCAGTCTCTACAAGGCTATTGCTTACTCCTGATAACGCTGACTGTGGCTTGCTGCATGTGCTGAGTAAAACGAGTGTGCAAAGTCAAGTAATCCTCGTATATCTTGAGTAGTGCTTTCCCTTTCAGTGGTTCCATATAGCAGCTGGGAGAAAGTTGGTTTGGAAAACAAAGCTGTTGGGAACTGTTTGTTTAGACACAAGGCAAAAGGAAAGTGGAAAACATAATCTGTCTGTTCCTCGCAGCCTCCCACCTTCTTTTTGTTTAAAATGTCCACATGCCATTTACTTTCAGTAAACAAAAGATGTTTCTTATAAGCTGGTGTTTACTAGCAGGGGAATGTGATTTATTAGAGAACAGAAATCCCTGCTGATGCTTATGTTTTCAAACTGGAGCAGGAGTTCATAATTTTATAGACCTTTCAAGAATAGATTTCCTAAAGTAAACAGTGAGGAACTGTTAAATTATAGCCACGTAAAACAACAGTATAATAGTGCAATTGCTCAGTGCTAATAGCTTTATTATTCTGTAACAAATAGGAGTGGTTTGGGCTGGTGGGAGATAACATGCCCTTCCTGAGATTCAGAAGAGAAGCCAATTTTAGATTTGTGGGCAACTTCTTTTCCTTCTAATGAAGGAGATAAGGACTGTATGGGTTTTCTCTGACTCCAGCTTTCTTCCAGGATGACATGGGGAGGAGCAGCTTCCAGAAAAGCAACGTGCGGTTTCTCTCTGCAGGCTGAGAGCCACCAGAGTCTCATGCTGCCCCTTGGTGCTAGGCAGGGTCTTGGCTCCCCCCGCATTTGATTGGGGTGTCTCTGTGACCTGTTTGCCCTTTGGAGGGAATAGGAGAGCGATGCAGATCCCCCCTCCCCCAGAATGACAGGTGGTGGGGGCTGTGTTGGTACCTCGCCGTAACCCTGTCTGAGCTCTGGAGCCCTACAGGACTCCCAGGCAGTCGGAGCCCGGTGTTCAACCCAGGGGCTTCGGGACTGAGCTGCTGTGAGGGCTGCTGAATTCTTCAAATCGCTGGACATGGGCAGCAATGACCTCGGAGTGCCTGGCACTGATATCTCTGGATCCTTTTGAGACCCAGGTTTGTACCCCGTTTGCCCGTTGCTTTCCACAGCTGCTTACGTGGAGTTTAAGCAAGTTGAGGTGCCAGATGCCTCGTCTTGCCTCTGTCTCCGTGTGTCTGTCACCTCCAGGTGCTGGTGGCTCGGTGTTGTGCTGACCTGGCTGTGAATGAAGCTGACAATAGCGGCTGTTTGAGGAGGGCCCGTGCTTCCTTGTGCAGCTCTGCCAGCTGTTACCTCCTTGGCTGTGCCAGGTCACTGCAGGTAATGAGAGGCACAAGAGTACGGGTGGTCTCAGCTTGAGCTCCTGCTTCCTCCAGTCTTGCAGTTTGCATGGGTCTGAGGGTGCCTGGGTGGGATCTCCAGCAGATGCGTGCACGGTGCCCTGGTCCTCTTCCAGCCTGAAGTCATTGAGTGACCGCTGCCGAGACACTTGGGGCGAACAGGACCGATCTCCTGTGTTTCTTGGTTTCTTTCTTCTGGTTAGCAACTTTTACATGATACATTGGGCTTATTTCTGGCTGCCTTACACGTATGCACGCTGTGCCAGCTTAGTTGGGCTCTGGGAAGAAATTGTGATTGCAGAGAGAGCTGTGGCTTGTAGTGAAATAGCTTGGCAGTGACATAATTTCAGTGCTGCAGTGTGTCTGTGCTGGCTTTCAGGTTGTTTCTGGGCTAAAAATACGGCCCATTATGACTTCTGAAACAGGATGTAACCATATTTTGAAGATACTTTATTCCTTATCTGTTATTGCTAAGTGATTTAACTGCATTTGTAGACCTACTTTGTAAGAACACTTTGTCTGAAGAAGCATCCAGTGTGGGCGTTTCCAATGGTGCGGACGTGGTTCTGCGTTGGAGGGCTGGGAGCTGGGGGACAGAGCTCGGGAGCCGCACTGGTGCCTGGCTCTGGCTGTTCGGGGCTGCTGGACCAGCTGTTCCCATGTCTGATCTTCCCTGCCCCCAGATGACAAGAGATTCAGAATTGTGCGGAACAGATTAGCGTTAGGAGTTTTACCACCTACTTCATTTGAATAGGGATGTGCTTAGACGTGTCGCACGAGTGGACAGTGGCCTTTCTTCTCCCTGGGCACGGCTTCTGCATGGATGGGAAGCTACAGATGGGGCCCGAGGCAGAAATGCAAATAGGCAGGGCTGAGAGACGAAGCATTTGGCAGCACTGGAGGCTTAAAAGCTCCCTCCCCACGGCTGCTTGATCCCGCTTTCTCGGCTGTGCTGACACAGCTGGCTGTGGGCTGCGCTGTGAACTGTGCGAGTGGAGCTTTGGCCTCAAAACTGTGGGATTAGGGCCTGTGCTGCTGGCACCGTGAAGCTGGCCAAGCCCAGTCCATCCCAGCGCTGCTTGCAAGAAGCCCTCGGAGGTGTACTCACTTCAGAATGACTGCTGTGATTACAGCTTTGCAGAGAAGTACAGTAGTGAGTGTGCAAACCGCTAATTAGTTTTTATAACCCTCTTTTGTTTGCCTTAGAAGACACGAGTGCCTTGCTTGCTTGCTTGCCTGGCTCCCGTTTGGTGTCGTGACAATGTCAAGCGCCAGTGTGTGAAGCTCATGTTACGAGGGGAGAGTTCAGACAGGTTTGGTTTCAGCACAGGTCTCGTCCCCGAGCTGTTCCAGCACTTTCTGGACAGGAGGCAATCGGTGTCAGAACAGGTTTGGCCCCGAGACTGCGAGCAAAACAGTTTTGAGGGGCAGATCTCCCACAGTAATGAGTTCAGCGGTGGGCTGACTGTTTTTTGTAGATGAAAAGGTCAGATCTGTTGCCTGGGTTATGTAGGAAGGTTTTGTTCTGGAACAGCCTGCTCCTGATCGGCTCCTGTCTGTGCTGAGCTGCCAGGCGCTGGTCTGAACAGTGTTTTTCCTACATTTTCGTCACTGGTGAGTGTTGGAAAGTTTACTTTTTAGGTGAGTATGTTCATTTAAGTCTTGGAAGTTTTGAGTTCTGATCAGCAACTTGGAGAAATTTAAAATGCCTCTGGTTTTGAGCCTGCCCTACTTGAAGTTTGGTTTTAATCACAAGTTTTAACAAATTGAGTCTATTGAAACCATTCTCAGAGAAACACCCACTTTTTTTTCCTCAGAAGCTGTTTGTTGTCTTCAAGAAGCAATATTTTAATTGAAGCCATGATAAAAGCAGAGCGGCAGTGGTTGTTGTACAGCTTCATTTATTAAACAGGCTTGTTTTTAATGCAAAAAAAATCTGTCAAGAAAAAAAAGCTATGCGCTTTAAAACTGTCGGAATAAAACCTACAGCTCTGAAGTCTTAAAATACTTTGGGAAATGCTGAATGTTTTTGACTGGTTATATGGAACAGCTGAACTGACTTAACTGGAACAAAATTAGAGGAACAAAGAGGTTTTGTTTGCAGAGTGCATGCTTTGCCCTTTGACAGCGCTGTCTGGCTCACACTCGGAGTTAGATACCCAGAGCAGGTTGCAGTCAGCTTCCCCCCTTTGGGTGGACCTTCCACATAACCAGTCTGCTGGAACAGCAGTAATACGCTTGTAAATGAGTAAAAATCACAGGAAGAGCTGGGCAAGAGCAGAACTTGAGCCTCCTGTAGCTGTTGTGTTGTTTATTTGAAGGAGTCTGGGTCCCATATTGACGGTTCCTCTTCCTTGTGCCACAGGTTAGTGCTGCGTGTGAGGGTACCGCAGGCTAGCAGGGTTTTTCCTGACTGGTGATTAATGTTGCATCCTACGCAGCTGGACCTTCTCAACGTGGTCTCAGAGTAAGAGCCTTGCCTTCCATGGAAGATGCTCTGGAAGTGTCCCTGTGAACACTTCCCCTGTACGTGGCAGCTTTCATCAGCAGAATGGTGAGATGGTTTCTGTGCACATGGTGTGTCCTTAGCATGGTGGCTGACACGCCGGCTCTGGGAGGTGCTCATGTGCTCTGTTCTTCTGTAGCCATCATTCGGGATTATTTGCATACAAACAGACTCTTTGCAAGGTCTGTCTTCTGTTGGGGCAGCACAGACAGCAGGAGGAGATGAGCAGCTGAGAAATGGAGCACTTGTTTCCGTGCAAATATCCGATAAAGAAGAAAAGAGGGCGAGAAACATGCTCAGAGATGGGATCTGCAAGCAGAAAGGCTCCAGAGTTGTTTTCCGTGAAGCAGCATCAGGTCCGTGTGAATGTAGTTTTTACACTGTTGTGCGCTGTGGGTCTCATGGGCGAGTCACAGGTGCTGCTTTTGTTTTGAACTTCTCTAGGGCTAAATCCTCTCTGTCTGTGGGAATTTTGCTGCCCTCTTCACTACGTTAGAATTAGGGCTTTTAGGGTCCGCTGTTGAAATGATGCGAGATCTCTTCTTCCCAAGTCCCAACTTGTGTAGGAGTTAGGATGCAAAATAACACAGGAGTTGCCTCATCTGCCTCATGGCATATTCGCTGTGGCTGGCTCCGAGGATCCTGGGGCGTATTTCACTGTCTTAAGGACTGCCCTGCAATTTCTTCCCCAGTGCATTGCAGAGAGGTTATTTCTCTGTCCTTGGCACCTGAGGAAGCTGTCAGAGGGTGGGAAGCCCTGCATCCCAGCTAAGACCGCTGGCGAGACAGTGCTGCGAACAGCAGCCTCACTGGAGTTGCCTTGAGCTTGCAGCACTGCCAAGCTTGAAGATCTTTGGGAGAAGATGGGACTGGAGACAGGGACAGCCCTGTGACGTGCTTGAGTTGATATGGCAGTGGCAAAGAACTCTTGGGAGCTCCTTGGCGTGCACTGCAGCAGGAGGCTGGGGTGGTTGGAGGCTGGAGGCTGGGGTGGTTGGAGGCTGGGGTGGTCGGAGCTGCTGGTCCCTGAGCTAGAGGGTACTCACTTGATAACACAGGTAGCAGGAGCAAGTGCATGTCTCGCTCTTCCATCACGGCCCCATCACGGCCCCGAGGAAGGCACAAACCTCTGTTCATCAGCCTTTGTGTCCTTATGACCTACAGGTATTGAGTTAGTTGCGAGCCAGTGCACTGCCTGAGCAGATGCACACTGAATTTAGTAGCTTGCTTAGAAATAACTATCAGCAAGATGTCAGAGAGGTTAGGCTCATTACTAGATCTCATTAATTCTGTGGAATACCCTGTAGAGAATGTATTAGTATTCTTATTCTGTTGACATATATTAACATATATAATAGTTGTATAATTGTTACTAATATTATGGTAATAATAAGCTGCTTCTCACAGACAATAGTAAAAACGGATATTCAGAAGTTCCCGAAGGTACTTTTAAATCACAGTTGATGGCCAGGAAGGTGCTGGTGTGTGTACAATGTGAGAAGTGCCAGGTTCCTGCCTGCGGCTGCCTGGGACTGGTGTGATCCCGGAGGCCAGATTTCACAGGTACGGCTGAATCTGTGCAGCTGTGCTGGTTGGTTGGGTCAGGAAGGTGCTATACTTCTAGCTGGAAAGTACTGTTCCCTCCGCTGGCGTTTGCTGCTGGTCAGCAGAAGCACGGTAGTTGGATGTGTGCGTGCTCCTGTGCCATTGCAGTGATGCAAAAGTAAAAGGGTCATTGCTTAAGTCACCTTCAGCCTAAAGTGTCCGTTTGGAGAAGCCCGCTCTGCTTTGCCTTGCAGAAGGATCACGTCAGCAATAGTCTGATCTGGGGGTGTCCTTTCCTGAAGCACTCTAACTCCAGGCTTTCCAGATCACTACCCTAGATCAGATAAAGGTCTTGGCTGTGCGTGTTAGGTTTGCCTGTATAGTTGCTACCCTACGAGGCCGAATCTTGCCATTAGTTATAACAGAAAACCAGAGGGTGCCCTGATTTTTTTGATCATTAAAAGAACTCTAAGACATGTGGAGCTCAAAAGGTTCTGGATTAAAATGTGTTCTCCTGTTTTCTTTTATATAAAAACTGCCAACAATCACGTGGAGACCCACAGCAATTACAATACAAGGCTTGGCTCAAAGGGTACAGCTCTTCTTGGTTTACTGGAAAATAATACGCTGTGGCATATCTGAAAGCTGGATACAGGGTGACAAACCACCACGATTATGGCAAAGAAGTAGTATTTGGAATTGTCTAAAAAAAGATTAACTTTTCAAGCCAGCTTTTACTGATGCGAATTGTCAACCACTGTGTTTCAATGAAGAGTAGAAATAACTAAATATGAAATGCTGACTCGTAAAGGGGAGTCATCTAAAGTGCTTTGTGTTGCAAGATTTCATGAAAATGGTTTTGAAATGTTCTGCTGCATTTACCTTGCAGAGGCCGGGTCTGCCAGCTGGCAGGTGCTCTCGGCGGTGCATCATCCTGGAGACGGTCGGGGTGGAGCGTGTGCGCTAGAACATCCCGTCCGTCTCGCAGGGGTCAAAACAGCATTGTTCCCAGTGGTGCCTTTTTTTAAAAAATGAATAAATTTTAAAAAGGCTTTGTGGTGTGCAGATGTAAAAGTCTCCATCTTGGTTTTCAGTCTCTTCTTTCTGGGCAGCGGTTCCAGATCACTGTCTTCTCTGGCAGGAGTGTGGCTCTCTGAAATATATCTTAGGGTTCCTGGTTTGTAGGAGCAATGCCAGTTGTGTTCAGTGAACGTCTCTTTCATTAACTTCGTATTGCAAAATATCAAGGACTTTTTTCTTCCTTCTAGTGTGACCCCATTGCTCTGTGTTGTAGTCCCCTTGCATCTGGTGTTCAGTGTTACAGCTCTTGTTTCCTTTATGAGTTGCCCTTTCTGCTACTCTCATTGTTATCCTTACCTGGTTTGGGGTTTTGTGGTGTTTGGTCTGTTCTTTTTTTTTAATAGCCTGTGTTAAAGTTGTGTGCTCTTTGCAGCAACCCTCTTGGGCTTGGTTTTTATTTTGGGTTTGTGAAGCATCCAGTGCAGTTTTGCCTTTAGCTTCAAGCAAGCCTCCCCAGGTAAAATAATGCAGCCTGCAGACCCTATGCTGCTAAAGCTTAGAGGTTCTGATTTCCCTGGGTTTTGCCAAGACCCTACGGGGCCGGGTCCAAAATGTGAATTCAGACACTGCCCAGCATCTCCAGAACTTGATTTCCAGCTTCAATCCTTGCATCCTCTCCCCTTAGTCTAATTAAAACCCGCTGTAACAAATGCTGTGAAGCCAGCTGCCATGCTTTGGCAGGTAGCAAACACAGGGCAGTGAAACCTCCAGCTAATCCATCCATGCTATGAAGTCATAAGAATCTTGTTAATTTTTAAAGAGCCCTTGATGCCCAGTAATCCAAATCAATTTTCATCTCTTTCATAAAGTCGTGCTTCCATTTAGGCTTCAGCTAAGAATTACAGCTAATTTGTTCGATTTTATAACAGTATAATTGAAAAAGTGATTTTAATGTCCTGGCAACCATATTCCCTTTCTTTGGTTGTTAATGAAAGAATCCATTAAAGTTAAATGATTTGGGCACAGATTCAAGTTGAATTGCCTGAATATTCTAGGGGAGTGTTTCTGACCATCTGCTGCTCTGTCATTGGCGTTTGTGTTGTAAATGGGACTGAGAGAAGGACTTCACAGGTCTTGTTTGAACCATTAAGCATAAAATATCATTTTAATTTTCTGATCTGAGTGTAAATAGTGGAAATACTCGGGAGAGTTGGGACTGTTCTGGTCTGCGGTATCCTGCGCTGATAAACATCGCTGCTGAGCTGTATTTCCACATCCTTTCCAGGGGCGCTCGTGGCTATTTGTATTGATTACAGTACATCATTCAGCGGCGTGCTGCAAGTTCCTTTTAATGACAGGCAAGACAACTGGAAGCGGAGCCTGTGAAGGGGAAAGCACACGTGATGGCGAAGTGTTTTTCCCGCTGCCTCGAGTCACACTCGTCGTTTCCGTCTGCTTGCAAATGGAGCAGTGTAGGGTTGGTGAGCGTGAACAGAGACAACTGATAAATTAGAGCAGCTGTTGTCATCGCCTTCCTTCTTTGCATATTGTCATGGTGGGTGATTTGGGGATGCTGGGCCAGCTGACACTTGGAAGCCTTGTATAGCCGAGTGAGGGCAGAGTCAACGGGCTCGCATCCTCCCTTCCCTGTAACACGCTCTTCCCCTTTCCTTTGCTGCCCAATCTTCTTGCTGTCCTTGGTGACGCACAACATGGCTGACCTGCTGGGCACCAATGTGGACGATGAACTGGGCTGTGACATCCACTGGGCATGGTGCTGGCTGTTGTTGGGTTTGAGCCAGTGCCTTGGAGGTGGGCGAGTCTTTGGGTCCTCCACCAAAGCTGGAAGCGTGTCTGTCTTGTTACGGATAGATCAAGCAGCCATCCCCACGTTGCGACCTCAGGCTGCTTATCACAGGGTTAGTATTTACCCACCCAGCCAGGGTGGCTCTCCATCCCCGTTTCAACAGCCTTGCAACGTGGAAAAAATAAAACTACTGGTGGTGTCTGTCTTTGGAAATTACGAAGCATAGCTCAGGTTTCTCCAGGCCTGTGAGGTGAGGAAGGGGCAGGATCTGCTCCGTCAGCCTGCTCTGGAGCTTTACGCTGCATTTTGCATGTGGAAGTTTGAGTTGCAAAGGTTGAGGAAGTGGAGAGGACGAAATTTACTTGCTGGGAAGTCTTGTTGCTACTTTCAGAGCAGCAGTGGGGAACACTGTTTCATTCCTCTGTGCACTGACTTTCCACAAGGTTTGAAACTGGGTGTGATGCTTCCCCCCCCCCCCCCCCCCCCCTTCTGTTGGAGGTGAACATCTTCAATCTAGTGTGTTTATATTTGTATATTTGGAATACACAAAGCCACTATGGGAGGGGAAAAGAGCTACGAAATATACTGAGAGTTTTAACTGTAGCCCACAGGTGAAGGATCTTTGTGTATTTTATTTGGTAATATTAGTTTCTAGTTAAGTGACTATTCTCAAGAGGCATAATACTGCAGCGTGTATCATATTGCATATTTTTAGCTCTCTCAAGTGTGGAGGGGTGAAAGCATATCCTAAAAATATGCTAAACTTAAATAGTTCAAGTGCAAAAATAGGTAACATTGTAACAGGAGATCTTGTTTTGGGCTCTCCTGTGTTGTTTGCAGATCAAACGTGTACGTGATGCATGAAACAAAACCAGAAACTTCTGCATCTAACAAAAGCAAAATGACTGGGTTGCCAGCATCAGTGAGAAATGCAGGAAGTCGTTATGTGTTTAAATGTTGTCTGTGAAATCAATGCAAATCACAGCCAGTCATTTTAGCGTGATGTGGTCCTTTAAAATGGCAAATACCAGGCTTATTCAGCTCGGACTGCTGCTCAGCGGCAAAATTACAGTCACTGTGGCAAATGGGCCTTCTAACGTTAACAGCAGCAGATAACAAAAATAGCATTTAATAACTTTCATTAGAGTTAGTGTTTCTAGGGCTTTGGGGCTTTGCTCTTTCAAATCATTTACATAATTTGCAGGTACAAGCTGCTGTGCCAGACTGTCCATCTGATTCTCTCTCTGATCAGAGCATATTAATGCACTTGTTTGATGGTCTGTTACCAATAATTACCTTGGATTGCATTAGGAGCATTTCCAACATTGCAGCTGGTCTGTATTTTTCGCAAAGTGTATTTCAGGGCCCAATTACAGGACTCTGATGCGTTATTGTTCCAGTGCGCTTGTTGAAGCTTGTAATTTTAATAGGCCTCTACACTGTAAATTTATGAATGCAAACCCAAAGCTCTGCCCTGAGTTCCCCGTGCATCCCGCGCTTGCAGCAGCTTCTGCAGAGATCGCATCAGCTGTTCCTCGTCGGCTTTTTGAGAAGGGAAAGATGACAGCCAGGAGATGGAGGCTTCCCCAGAGACGGGTGTAGAGCAGAGCCTGAGGTTCGGGGCGCTGCGTGCTTGGCGTGGAGCTGGTGGGAAAGGGACAAAAGCAGCTCAGCCTTCCCTGGGTCGGGCAGCGTGGAGGATTGTGAAGAGGTTTTCAGCAATTTTAGTGTTTAAGTCACTTCAGCGCTGTAAATAAGCATCCTTCAATGCAAGGAAGGCTAGTGCTGGTGCTTTCCCTGTTCTGCTCTCAGTAAGGCAAGACACCATGGGGAGAAGACCTGAAAAAGGCCAAGTTTAACAAGTCTAGGTTTTGGCCTGCTCTAGACTTCAGCTGCTATTTCAGAAGCCTTTCTGGGGTTAGAAAGGAGAAAATAACAAAGACTTAACCTTTGTGAAAGAGTCAAGCACTTTACCATTATGATTGCCATTGACAATTAAACATGATGAATAAATTATTACTGCTATTGGTTTGTTTCATCTTTCTGTACCATTTGTTTGCAGGAGATACATCAGAATAACGCACACCTCAATGAAACTGAACTCAGTCTTGAGAGCTGGTTTTGTTTTTATTGCTGTCTGCTAGGCATCATCTGCAGATACAGATGAGATGCTTGGGAAACCTGATGGTTGTAGAGAAGCATGAGAGCATTTAGTCCTTCCCAGAAATCAGTTGATACTTTCCTGGGTTGGAGTCCCCAGTGTTACATCAGCCATGGGTTGGTGGCTCCGATGGTCTTGGGTGGCTGCAGTTGGCTTCCAGCTTTAGGAGCATCAGAAGTGTCTTTAAAAATACTTGGATGGAGACTTTTTCAGTTGATTTCTTTCCTTGATGCCTGGTACGTTGTTATATTTATACACAAAGGTATTCATTTACCCAGGGCTTTGGCAGCCTTTGCTTTTATCTAAGTGAGTCTAGTCATTAACCTATTTACCTTAATTACAGCTTTAGATAGTCTCAAGCATTTCAGATATGGCCTGTAAACAGCAATGTGGCGTTGCATGTGTTTTAGATAATGTTTCTTTCATGCCATCCCTTCTGCTCTCTTGTTTTTAACTGGGAGTTTGAACAGGACGAAGACAAGAGGCTCTTGCCCAGCATTGTTCTGCAGGGAGAGCTGCATTTGGAGATCTGCAACAGATCGATAAATTATGATTAATTTAACTTTTAAATGGAAAGGCTTTGTATACATGTGAGAATATAATAATGGACCACTATGAAGTGAATGGGTTGGATCGATGTCCCAAAGCCACAAAGCAAAGATCTTTGTAATTAAGTGAAGCAGAGCTGTAGGAAGAGGGTATTTTCGTGTTGGCAGCATACTCGCTCTACTGGTCTTGTTGCAGTAACTGGGCTCCCTTTTGACTTTCCCAGGGATGCGCAGCTCGCCTGCTTGGACAGATGCGGTTGATAGGGCTCAAGTGTGTTTGCTGCCACGTGACACTTTGCTCAGAAGATTGTTTGGACCGTAACCCTCTTAAAGCTTTAGAGCAGTGCATGTCATCCCGAGAGCATATTACAAAGTATTTGTCTAAAATGCAGTTCTAGAGCTGTCCGTAGCTGCTGAGACTGGCCTAGGCTATGGGATGGCCAAGCCTGGGCGCAGCAGCCAGCTTCCGGGCGTTTAACTGGACTGTGTGGATGGAGCTGAGCTTGCCGAGCCAGTGCTCATCTGGGGTCCCAACATGTACCGGGACACGAAGGACACTGCTGCGCTCCCGAGCCTGAGCTGGGGAGTGACTGTGACACTGGACACTCCTCTCCGCAGCTGGGTCTGCGCAGGGAGCGGGGGATCGCTCCTGGCATGGCGTCGTACCCTACCCCTTGATGCGGGGACTGTGTGACAGCCTCTGAGCGCAGTCTCCTGCTGCACGCAGTGCCTGTCTGGCACCCAGCTGCTCATGAAAGGCTGGGGTCTGCTGAGTGACAGGGGATGATCTGAGAGTCCCTTGCTGCCAGCTGGATAGATATTCCTGCAGCAGTGGGAGATGCTGCATTATTAAATAAACCATCTAGCTTGCGTATATGCAGGATTAGGGTAAGACCTGCTTCCCACTGGCGAGCGCTTCTCAGTGCTGGAACCGTTCTGCTGTACGTGGGTATCAATTGTTAATAAAATGGTCTTTCCAGCAGCGCTGGAGACAGTTTTAGGAGCCTTCTGTTCCAGGGAGGCTAAATGCAGACCGAAGGTGTAACTTTCTTATTCTTAGCTTGTTCATGTTGCAGTGACAAGGTGGAAAGTTCCAGTAACATCTGGTAACTGGGAAGGGAATGTGGAGGTCTTGACCCCTCCATCTCACAGGCCTTGTTATGGTTGAGTGGAAGAATGTTTCCTGTTTTACTGTGCCATGGGGAAGCTGAAGACCTGATGCGTGAGGGGATTTGGGTGCCCAGTTCCTCTTTCAGCCCCTCATTCCGTAGAGATCGTGGGAGTTGGGTGCTCCAGCCCCAGAGCTCACCCGGTTCTGCTTTCAGTGCTGATGTTGCTGAGCACCCAGAATGCAGACTTCGTCAGAGACCTCCGTCCGGATTTCTTTCTGGGTCACCACTTGCCAAGTGAGGTTGCCCTAAAAACAGGCTGAGACCAAGCTATTGACTTTTAATTGTCAATGCATAAAGTTTCCGAGAAGAAAGAGGGCTTTGTGTTGCTTTAATGGGGACACACTGAAGTATAGTCGCTCTTTGAATTAGACAATGAGAACGTAAAGATTTTCTGCAGCTCTAAGAGTGTCTGAAGAGCATCGGCAGAAGGTTACATTGAGCAGAACAATGGCACAGTAGTTGGCTTGCTGAGAGGTAGGAAAACCCTTTGGAAGTAGTAACTCCACTTTTCTTCAGTACTGTTCAATCCCAATTAAATGAGATTAATTGTACAGTTGAGTTCCACGAGTTCAGCATCCAAAATAAATACATAAATTAAGACAGGCGACAGCGCAGAGTCTCAACTGCGGTTAGAATTCCTGCCACGTCCTGCAGGACATGGAGGGGAGAGAGGAGCCCTTTCCCCTCACTGCCTGATATCCCGCAGAACACACACGATGACCGAGCGCTCCGCTCGCCTCGCTCGAGCCGCTTGCCTTGCTCCTGGGATGGTTTTCTTTGGCTGGGGCTCTGCAAAGTGCACAAGCCGGTTCCAAAGTGCCAGATGTGTGTGGAAGAGGAAATGCGCTGGCCGGGCTCCAGGCTGTGGGACCTGCAGCACAGCAGCGGCTCCCCAGGAAAATCTCCGGCTGCCAAGAACTAGAAGTGATGTCAGCTCTGGAAGTGTGTCAGATTGGAAACCCTTGTACTCTGCTCTCTGTGAAGTATTAATCTCCCAAGGCCTGTGCAGTAACGGGTCTTGTCTGGCACAGCGCAACTTTATTTGTTTTGGGCTGGAAGTGTTGGAGGGTTTTTGTGTGAAGGTGCTGGAAGCTGTCAGTGGTTTAGGTGCTGTGGATTGGGCCCCGTCCTTGAAGTTGATCCTGGGACCTCGCTCAGCTGTGATAAAGATGGGCCTCCCCTGCCTTGAAGTGAAGGTCTAAGCCAGGCTGGGCGTTTGTAGGAATGGGCTGGGGTTTGCAGGAATGATTGTGCCTTGGGACCTTTTACGTGCTTAAATCTCTTTGTCTTCCCCCAGCTAAATCAGTTTGTCGAAGAGAAGATAGTACATCTCCCTCAAATACTACCTTCCTGTCTGCCTTTGGGACAGCCCCATAGGGTGGTAGCCTTGCTGGTGACAAGGTTGTGGCTGTGGTGGGGAGCTGTTGGGGCTGTCCTCACACCAGCCAGAGAAGGTCCTGAGCTGCTCTGCATAACTGGAATGGGTTTGGCTGCTGAGTTTGTGGCAGTGCTATGTTTGGAGCTGGGGCATCCGTGTCTGTCTGAAGCAGCGCAGCAGAGCTGTGCGTCCGCCTGGTGATGTGCCGTTCGGGAGGTGGCAGCAAGCTTGCTCACGGGGCTTACTTGGGGGATGGTGGATCAGCTCATGCCAGCTGTGCTAGGTGCTGTACAGAAAAAGAATGATAGATATGCCGGTGGTTTACACAAAAGTGCATCCCTTTTGGCTTATGCCTGTATGTTTTGTTTTTAAAGTAATTACTGAAACACAGCTCCTCCCCTGAACAAAGCCATTTGTCTCCTGTTGAACAGTAACCTTTTATTTGCTCGTGCTGTGTAACAGAGCTCAAGGACGTGTTTACTGTTGATAGCCAAAATTTCACCAGAACAAGCATCTCCCTTGTCTAGATCTTTCTTCCTGGATTTCAGTGGTTAAATCCCAGGGAAGGGAAATAACCCTATAAGCAAGGAGAGAAGTGGGGTTTTGTGCTGTTCTCAGCCGTGGAGTGCAAGCTCCCAGCAGATCTATGGGCTTGGAGTATTGAGCGTCTTGGATGTGAAAGCACTGCTCTGAGGGTCTTGCCTCTGACCGAGTAATTGCGTTGTCAGGAACCTGTCAAACCTCACTGTTGCTAGTTCACACTTCCCCTGGTTATTTATAGTTTTGGAATTACAAAAACAAGAGAAGTGATTCTTTTTCCCCTTTGCTCAGTGGTAAATTGGGCTATTCCTGCCTTCATTTACTGTCAGGGAGAGGAGATGATAGGGGTGGATTTTGGCTGTACGTGGAGATGTGCGATTTGGGAAGAGGGACATTGGCTGGTTTAAGGTGGATTTTCGGATGCCTGCTTTGGATCTGGAATCAAGCCTGCTGCTGGCAGGGGCTGCGCTCCCTTGGAGGGCAGAGGACAGCTTTGTGCCTTGAAGATTTTACAAGCTTTGTTCATCCAAAACGCCCTGTTTTTTATGCCACTCTGCAGGAGGCTTTTTCATTTGCTTTGCTGGGCCTGGACGCCGGAGGTGGATGGCTGGCTGATGGAAGTGAGGAAATAAATGGGAGAAAAAGAACGTTTTTCTCCTGGGCCGCTTTTGTGCGTGATGTAGCCTAAGGGTTAGCAACACAGGAGAGAGTGAAAAACCCCTGCAGAGCCTGGGTCAGAAAATATAATTTTCGTGGGAACTAAATGCTTTTAACTTGCTGCATCAAAGACCCGTCATTTTGGGGCGTGCTATACATTTCAATACATCTGTATTCCCCCCTCTGTGTGTGCATGCACGTATATGCGGTGTGTATCTATATGTAAGTATTTATTTGCACATACATTTCTAATCTTGAAGCTGCTACTGCTGGTCTTGGAATAGCTCAGCAGTTTGCTGGGCTTAGTGGGGTTTAGTATGAAGTCTGCTGGTTACCTGGGGCTGGATGGGCACAGACTGTGCCATTCCTCTCTCCTTGCAACTGACAACTCTGCTTTTGGCCCCTTTTCTCCTGGAGAAGTATTTTGAGATGTTCTTAGTTGTGTTGGGTCATTTCTGGGTAGTTGGTAGACAGGAGATTTTGTGTGCTGTGATGTAAAAGCCTCCTTTGAATGCATATATAATGTTGCCCTCCATAGGGCGACGCTGTATAGGGTTCCCTGGCGTCAATTTAGAGATCCAGGATCTGAAAACTTCCAGTTCCGCCGGGCTTTGATGCTTGAAACTACGTCAGACTACATCAGAACTACTACAAAAGGCCTTCTGGCTTCTGTAGTCTTCACCACATTCCTGACATTGTTACCTCTGGCAGGTAAGAGGGTGGAGGTGAGCAGGAGGCTGCGCGAGCGCGTGGCTGTGTGTTTAAACAGGGTCGTATCCATTTCTGTCACTATATGATGAAGAATGGAGGTTGGAGATAGTCAGCAGCTTCTGTAAGCACTTAACATTCCTGATTGCATTTGTCTTTGATCTCACTTGGAGTAATTTTACTCTCTTCTGATCTCTTCCCTTGAAGAGGCTTTTATCTCGTTGTCAGGCTTGCTAATTTAGTGCGGTGTTTTGAACCAGACCTCCTCCTACGTTTCCAGAGCCTGGAAGGTATTTTTTCCTTAATCAGGGAGTATTTATACAGCTCTTTGAACATCTTAGGACAAAAGTCGTGTGCTTTTTGCAATGCCAAGTCTGGGTCCCGAGCCCTGCTGCTCCAAGCTCTGTACGTACAAATGACCTGTCCCCAAAAACCAGCAGTATTTTGGGGCCTGGGGCCGAAAGGGCAGGAAGGGGGGCTGGACGGTGCGGGACGGGTCAGAGCAGCCTGGTGTCGGCTGGGGGCTTGCTTTGCCCAACTGGAAGCCTTCCCAGGCTGCGGTGAATGACAGACAGCAGTGGGTTGTCACGTGCGTTTGACCTTGACATGGCTTTCTACCAGGCCGCTTGAGCCCTGGGGGTTGTGATTACATCTGGGTTTTTACTTGGCTTCTTGGTCTAGAAATATTTTTGGTGCTCCTGGAGTAAAGGAGCAGTGGTTTGAGTACGGTCACAAGCTCTCACCATCACGTGGAGCCTGCATCGCCTGGCAATGCAGTAGATGCTTGCAAGTAGTAACATATTGATACCCTGGAGGTTGGTTGCTTGTAAATGGTTTCTGCTGTTACTGGGTGGATGATGGGGTAGGAGCAGGTTTCCAGGAAGGGAGTGACTGTTGCTCTGTAAAGATGTTGTGCAATTGTGTGTTGACTGGTGTGAAGGCATGAAAGAAAACAACCTCCTGCTGTCAGTAGCCAGTGAGACGATATCGGCGTGACCAGCTCAGCAAGTGCACCAAATCCTAACGATAGAAACAGGCCACTCTGGCTGCTCCCAGAGGATTCTTTGCTCGTGGTGTGAGTATGTTCCTTGGTGAGTGTGGTCCCAGGCTGTGGCAGGACAGTTGTCAGTGAGGTCCAGTTTCAAATGCTTTTCCCTCCAATGGTGGTTTCTCCTCGCTTGGTATGGCAGAGTGGGACCTGAAGCAGGCTGTCGGGCTTGGCGTGGGTGAGCTCTGCAGTCCAGCGCTGAGTTTTGTAACCGGCCCTTTTTTCTCTAGTGTTCCAACCAGAAGTTTGGATGCAGGTGGGTTTTGACTTTGGGAAAAGAGCTGGGGGATATTTAGGGATATAGAAACATCATCACATGGTTTCAAAAAGCAGATACTTCTTCTGCTCTGATGCAAAGAATGGAGCTGTCTGTTCTTACTCTGCTGCAAGCAGGTTGAGTTGATTTTTAAGGGATTAAAGTTTGAGAGGCTGATAATTGCTTCTTACCGACCTGTGCAGGTGTGGGAAGCTGCACTGCAGATCTCTGCTATATTCCTGGCTGCCTGAGCCAGCCAGCTGTCCCCTCGTGCTTCACCTTTTGAAGAGGAGGAGTATTTTCAGCAAAATGTCATTTTAATTGCTGTCTGAAGAAAATAGAAAATAGGACAGATACACAGGCGGTTTCCCCAAGTGCAGAACAGGAGTGTCTGTCACGGAGCAGAAGCCCATGGAGAATCTGGAGGTGGGAGGACAGCCCGTGTGTGTGGTGGCGGAGGGCACGTGGGACATCCAGCACGCAGAACCAGCTAAGCCCACCCAGCCCTGCTGCGTGACAGGAGGGTCGGTGCTGAAGGGGGGTAAGAGCAGGCACAGGCAGCGTTGGTGCCGGTGGTCGTCGTGCCGCACAAGCGCTGTCCGAGATGTGCTGGTCTGTTGCTGCTAGCAGTGATGTGTAAAAGAGGGGCCGAGGGGCAAGACGCAAAGAGAAGGCTGGAGCCATCAGCTGAGGGGCCTGACTTGTGACCTCAGTTAATTCGTTGTCTCCTCAGTCTCTACATGTGCTCCTAAAACCAACAAATTTAAGGAAAGGCGAAGGATTAAGCTTTTAGCCAGCAAAGTTTCAACGACTTTTGAAATAATCTGTGCATCCCGTGCCTCAGGTTTTGCCTTAGCAGCCCTACCTCATTGGAGGTGGTGTGTTCACACAGGCTGGGCCCCGTCTGACCTGCTGCCAGGAGCTGCTGCTACGGGGGGATCCCTTCAGAGAGCATCTGCGTTGCTGCTCCTCTGCGGATGGGGCTTCCCACAGCAGCGTTGCAGCTCTGAGTGTGCCTCCCGTCCTTAGCTCAGCTGAGCTTTCCCCAGCCTCGGACTGTTATAACCCTCTCCTGTGTTTGGCCGTGTCGCTTCTGCACGTGTTTGCTGGTAACTTGCTCTGTGCTTAATTTCTCCCTGTTTCATGCAGTTTTTTTGTACCGGCTGTCTTGAATGGAAGACTTCCAGTGGCAGAGTCTTTCCAGAGCATTTGGGGCAGCTTTGAGCTTTATGTTCCCCTACTTCTAGCCTCCTGTGGAGCCCGTGCGTGAGTTTTGTAGCTTGCTGTGGACCTCAGAGGACAAATCTTCCCTAGGAGACATGAAGGGGCAGAACTGCCCGTACAGGAGGGCGTTTGGTGGCAGTCCCTGCACAGTGGCATGCCTCAGCTTGCTCCCTGGCCTGAGACGGCCGGGCAGAGGAACCTGCTGGGGCTGTGTTGGCTGACAAATCCAGAAACCACGCTGCAGTGCATTCACGTTGGGAGCTCGATGGCGCCTGCTGCTCCTTGCTGTGGCCTCCTGCCTGCAGAGTATGAGTTAGTGGCCCGGTGGAAGCATCCGTGCAGGGAAAGCCCGAATCCGGGGACTCGCAGGCAGCTCTGTGTCGGCGGTAGCTGCCCCTTTGTCCTGGGGCGTCTGGCTGTTACGCTGGCTGTGTAGTATGGTGTGAAATGGGCATCTCTGCATCCTGCTGGGGCTTGGCTTTGGGGCCTGGGAGAGCGGCCCCTGCACATCCTAGTGAAGATGGGCGTGCTTGGGGCATGGTGTGTTCTGTCCTGTAACGAGGGCAATCAACAGGAGGGCAGTCAACAGGCAGGGCACCGGGAGGATGCTTGTGTAGTCTGCTCCTCGCTGAAGCCACAGAGCTGGCCGACGTTGACTTCTCGGTGGTTGTTCTGCAAACCGGCGATGAGGGCAAACCTGACAAGTTCCCGTCCCCACGGGCTTGGGTGAGCACGGAATTGACCCCGCACGTGGGCAGGGTTAGGCCCTTCCTTCCAGGGGCACCTGCGGTTTCCGGCACATGCCTTGAAATAATTCCATCTCCCTGCACGTGTAATTTTGCGTGTCATTGCCCCTAATTGCATCCTTAACACACACTCTTTTAAAATGCAGCCCTTTTATCAGCAGTAGGTAGTAGCAGGTTTAATAGGGTGTTTGAATTCCTATAAAATTAATCTGTAGCCTTCTGCGATAGGAGACGGGCAGGGAGCCATGTGGTTCATATCCAGTGTTGATAAACTTGTTATAGAGGCAGGAAACATTTCTGATTGGAGCAGTGACAAAATAATTTGGAGCGGAGCCATAAAAAGAGTGGATGGTGATGGTTTGAGCACAGCAGAGATTGAAATTGCTGGTGTGTGGAAGCAGCGCTGCCAGCTAACATTGACTTAGTGTCTCTGGAGAACTCTAACGGCAAATGCATTTTATTAATGGCAATATTCTTTTAGGAAATGCTGAGCCTTGTTTCGGAGGTGGAGCTCTCCTATAAGCATGTGGGTTTGGAAACTGGCCAGACCAAGACCTGTTCAGCTCAGCGCACTGCCGGTCGCTGCTCTGGCCGCCGGCTGCAGCAGGCAGGTTGCCTAAGGGCATGTTCTGGGTACCGTGCAGTGCAACTGTCCGTTTGCAGCTGGGACATGCTTTCTTGCCTAGCGGGGAAAATGCATCCACCCATTCGCATTCTGGATTCAGCTACGTGGGATAAAGCACTCAGAGGCAGCAGGTCACATATTTTGTTGTCTTTCTTTTGAAATGAGTCTCCAAGTACACGAACATCAGAGGCGGATGCTGCCTTTCTGGGTTCACAGCTGGGCTCAAGCTGTTACAGGCAGCTCCCTCTGAGGGTGTTGTAACCCATCTTGCATCTCCTGTGAAGGAGTTTGCTTCTCTTTCTCTAGATCTTGGGACCTTGGCCTGACTTTGTGGCCGCTAATGTCCCTGGAGTGCTGTGCTTACTTCTTTGCCTGGGATTTCTGACCATTTCTCGCTTCTCGTGGGCAGCTGTGGCAGGTGGAGGAGAGATTGGGGCTCTTGCTGTATATTATGTGCCGCCTGCTGCTGTTGCCGTCACTTTACCTTCTTCCAGTTGTTCTTCTCTGCTGTAATCCAGCATGGAAAAAGCAAGAGTGGATAGAAGGGATGGCTGCTGGGCACTGTTTGGGGTGGCAGAGGTGGTGGAGGTTGTGCTTGCAGCCCCGAGGATGTGTAATGGAGAATGTGGTGCACGAGTGTAACGGGAGGTGCTGGTCGCCTGCCAGGGCTGAATTTCACCCGTTATCTCCGACTGCACTCATGGAGAACAGCGCTTCCTTCGCTGCGTAAAACTGGGATGTGATTAACCAAGGAGAGCAACCCCCACTGCAATGCTGTCTTTTCTTTGCAGGGAGGCTGTTGGAAGGGGATTCTCTGGAGCTGAGCTGTAGTGCTGGTCCTGCAAAGGTGATACTGGAGCCAAACCAAGTCGTGGTTTTGGACTGTAACCTGGCCCCTGTTGAGCAGGTGATCAATATCACGTGGAAGAAGAATGGGTTTCCATTAGTGGAGCAGGAACATATCCACGTGCTTCCGAATGGATCACTCTTCATCTCATCCCAGGCTGTGGCAAAGGACAGTAAATATCCTGAGAGGGCTGGTGCGGAGGGTGATTACTCCTGCGTGTCGCACAGCTCCCTAGGGGCTGTCACCAGTCAGACGGCTGCAGTCAGATTTTCAAGTAAGTGTTGGGGGTTTGTTGTTGATTTTCTTTTTTACCCCTCCTCGTCTTTATACAGACCATCTACATCCCTGAGAGTTTGAGATAAAGTGTCTATGAAGTAATATTCTTTTAATGATGCGTAGATGTGTAGGTGGGATTTGGGGTAGCCCACAAATAAACAGTGGTGTCTTTCTGTTATCCCACTGTTAGCATCCTGCGTAACTCTTCCAGGTAAGTGCCATCAGCCATGAATTGACAACAGGAGCCTCCTCACTCTCCAAAAGACAGTGCTTGTTTTTGCAGAGAACTTCACAGCCCTGAGTGCAGCACCCTCCCTCTGCCTGGGGCCGTGGCTGCCGAGGTCTGGCCATGACAGCTCTGGCTCTCCAGGCCAGGGCTATGATGGGCTCGTTGCCTCATTCACGTAGTTAAGGAGCACTGCCCTAAATCTGTGAGCGCTGGCTGAAGCTAAGGGGCCGGGTGATGGGGAAGGGGTTGGGAGAAAACACCCATCGCCTCTCCTCTGCGTGAGTCCCCTCTGGCTGGGGTGGGCAGGAATGCACCTGCATCACTTGCGTGGGGACAGCTGGAGGGGCTGGCTGTGTTTGGGATGGGGCCGCTTGCACTGTGTGCACCCTGCTTGGTGGTGCTGAGCTCTTTATCCCGTCCACACCCCAGAGGTGGCGGTGGGTGGCCTGCAGATCAGGATCTGCCCTGAGTAGAGAGTGTGGACACAATGATAAAAAGAGTTAATCACTGAGAGGCAGTCAGGTGGACGTGGGTGGTCACATGGGGGGCAAAAAGCACTGGAAAGAAGCCAGGTTGTACTCAGGTGGTCCAAGCTCCCCGTTGTCCCTGCTCTCAGTAGCTGGCTTAGATCTTAACAGGCTTCTAGGGGCACCTACTGCTCTCCCCATTTGGAACGTCTGGTGACTTTGACAGCTTTAGTGTGTCTGAATGTGGCCTTATGAAAATGATAAAGGCTGTGAACGTAGCTGGGAACTGATGCACCGAGGGAGGCCTTGGGATCTTTCATCTTCTGCGCCATGAGGTCCTGACGGACAGGATGTCGGACATCTCCCCTTGTGATGGCTTTTGTTTGTGAAAGCTTAGCTCTGCCTTTAGCACAGTGAGTAGCGGAAGAGCAGGAGCTTAGTCTTTGGCAAAGCGACTTCATCTGACGGGAGCGCAGGCTGGTGACTGCGGTGAGCAGGAGCGTTGGGGCTCTCTGTGTGCCTGCCGGAGCCAAGAGAGGTACCAGGGTTCCTCTGGGGACAGAGGCACTGAGTATCAGTTCCCAAACGTGCTCGCTTAAAGCACAGTGCTGCTGATTTCAGGTGTGGGAGGAAAGCAGGTAAGCCAAAACAGTTCTACAGTGCTTCGGTGCCGGTGAGCATGTCCCGGCACGGAAGGTTGTGTCCAGCACCCTGGTTTTCAACTGCATCATGCAGCGGGAGAGAGCAATGTGCTTGGGGCTTCTGGATCAGGAAATCTGTGTGCATCAGCGTGGTCTGAAATGGCTATAATGAGATCTTCCCCTCCCACAGAGACCGAAGGAGATCTTGGCATTGGACTTGTGCTCACAGGCAGCCTTCTACCAGCATCTCGTTCTGTGTCTAACCAGCCTTGCCAGGCTCCCACGGCTGGGCAAGATGCAGAGGCCCTGGCCCCATGGCTCCCTCTCCCTCTCCTGGTCCCTGGACTGTTCTTTGAGTTTCTAGTGGTGCATCTGAGCGGTGTTGGCAGCGTCAGAGCTGCAAAAGGGGGAGTTGGAACTGAAGTGGGCAGGCAGGGCAGGGTAACCTTTTCTGACACCTTGGTGCTGATCTGAAGGTTCTCCTCCTGCAGTCCCAGTTCTTGGTGCCAAGCCTGAAGAGCTAAGCCCAGTGCCTATCAGGAGTCGGTCAAATACTTTTCCAGCCTGCCCTGCTGTGACGGGGTGGTCTGGTCGTGTAAGGACTTGGAAAAGTTCATTTGTAAGGAACTGAGAGCAAGTTCAAGTGGAAAGCTGCAGGGAGGAGGTCATAGCCCTGAGCAGAACGGATGGCAGCTCTGGGACTAGGCTCTAGGTCTCACGCACTGGATTTGGCTGTGCAGATCAGCACAGCTGCCTCCAGGTCACCGTTGATCTCTTCTGGGTTCCCTGGTGAACAATCAGCAGAATTTGGGGAGGAGCATGGGGGGGACTTGAGGAGCTGGGTGCTGAGCAAGGAGCGGTGAGAGGAGGGCAGAGCCAAGCAGCTGCAGCTCCCTGGGGAGCTGGTGAGTGCGGTGGGTGCCCCTGGGTTTGCTCGGATGTTCCCACGGGCAGAGTTCACCCCGTCTCAGCACGGTGCAGATCTCTGAGCTCCAGGGGAAACTCCAGACTACGAAGAGCAGTTCAGAGGCTGGGACGGACAGCGGTCTACACGACAAAGAGTCCGCAGCTCCGCTTGGTGTCACGACTGTCTCGCGAGGTGAATATTGCTTTGTAACGGAAGAGATGGAAGGGCTCTTCAGGCTGGTTTTTCTTTTGGTCTCTGAGAACAACACTCCAAGGTCTGAACCGCTGAATCTTTGCACAGCGTTCAAGAATAAAATTCCTTTGTATTCAGGAATGGCTCCTGGAATTTTTTTAAGTATGTGAGTGCCAATAAGTGATTCCTTGACCTTCCAAACAAATGAGGTTAGAAAATAATGCAAATACAGTAATACTGCTCTCTAGTCTAATGACTCGCGGAAATGTTGGTGAACGCAGCTGCACGGCACGCCGTCAGGGCCCAGGTGCTTTTGCACTTGCTCAGAGCTGTGGTAGGTGAAGACGCAGAGCGATGTCCTAACGCCAGCTTTACACTGTGATGTGTTTACCCTCTGGTACCCCAGGCAGGGCGGTCCCCGTTTGGCCAAGTGCGTATGTCGGGTCTGTGAGCACTGCGCTGTGGAAACCGGCGCTCCTGATGGCAGGTGGAGCTTTTGCCAGGTCTGGGGGAAATCTTCGACCTTTGCGACACGTCCTCCTTTGCTGCTCGCAAAATGTTTAGCGTGCAGCACCCAGAGATTGCTGGTCACCCATCCCTCCTGTTCTCGCCTTTCAGTGATGTGTGGTGCCAGATAAATACTGGTTCCAATATTTCATTAGGTGAAGGGACACCTGAGGGCTCTGAAGATGGAGTCAGGGATCCTGCACACAGATATTGTCTGGGGAGGTGGGAGACCTGGAGCAGAAAAGGTGCCATTAATTCAGGAGGATTTATTGGGCTGCTCCTGCCCCAAACCCGGCCACCCAGAGTTAGGCTATGTTCCCTGTTAGGAGTGAGTTGTGTTGAAGTTTGCACTGTGCCTCTTGCTTGGTGGCAATGTTTGTGCCTCTGTTATGGACCTGGGTTTATTGTTTGGTGTCTCACAAGTGGGAACTGTGGAGACATCTCAAAACAGGGAGACTGACTTACATTGCCCTTCCCTTCCCCTGGATTTTTCCAGAGGAGCATACATAGGTGACGTGTCTCTCCTTCCCATTCTGTGTTTCTCAGGGAACAGAGAATTCAGGGAGTTTCAGGTGAACTCTCTCCTTGTGCGAACTCGTATGTCTCCTTTTATTACCATCTGCACAGGGAAAATGCTGCTTCTGTGGTGCACACACACGCACCTGAGGTAACACTTCTGAACGGAGAGCAGCGAGGGAATTGATTAATGAAATGCATCTCTGGCTTTGATTTGTTTTGTGGGTTGGGCAGAAGCACTTGCTCCATTAGCATTCAGCTGGTGCAAACGAGGATTGTAAAGGCCTTTTTTTAATCCCTGCCGCTGAATACAGTAGTCTGTCCAAGGCTGTTTACATGTAGAAGGAGTTATTCTTTGTGCTGATTGCCCTGGGCACTGCTCAGTACGGAGCAGTAGAAGAAAACCTGTTTGGCAGGTGGGAGAGGTTATCCTTGCCATCAGCCTGTGCTCCTGACCTGCAGCGTGTTTCCTTCCCCAGGCTGGAGATCCATCCACGGCCGGCCATCCACACCTCGTGGTGGTGGCCGTGGCAAACGAGGAGGAGCGAGTCTGTGACGGCTCTCGGTGTGAGCGTGCCTGCGAAGTGAGAGCTGTGCAGGCTGAGCAGTTAGGTGTGCGGGTTTCTCCGAGCCCGGCGTGCTCCCGCGTGGAAATACCAGGGGCGTTATTTTAGTTGTGGGAAGGTGTAGCTTTCTACCTCTTAATAACTACATTTGTGAAGATTTGTTAAAGCTGTTAATTTAGCTTAAACATTTTGTGTGAGGGAGGTTCTAGAAAATTACAGTAATTGTAACTGTCAGATGAAGACATTTGCTGTGCCTGGAGGGAATGGGCCTGCGTTGCATGGCTGCTGGCAGAGGTTTGCTGTGTTCCTGCAGCCGGAGGGACAGGCCACAGCAGGAATCAACGCACACGGGCTCTTGAGATCCGCTCGCTACGAGGAGAGCATCTCTTCTCTGTGATGTGGGGTTTGGGGAAAGGCTGACTGGGAGTTACTCTTATTTTAAGGATTTATTTTGTGGATTTTGTGCTATTTGTTTTGTGGATTAGGTGCCTAGGTGAGTGAAGGCCAGTGACTGTAGGCAGAGCCAGATTGGGCAGGGAAGCCACCGACAGACGAATGCCCAGGCCCCGGACCATCCACAGATGCGACTTTCGAGTAGGTGAGGACCTGGCATCTGTGCAGAGGCGGGAGCGAGTCCTGTAGGGGTTAGCTGGGCAGCACGGGTCCTGTGCTGCCATATGGCCCTGCAGACCGAGCGCTCTTCTGGCTCTGTCCCCGCTGCACTGTGGGACCGTGGCGAATCGCTCCTTGATTTTCTGTACATGTTTCCCTTAGCCCCCCCTGGCCCGTTCAGAGGTAAGCTGCTCAGAGACGGGTCGTCTGGGCGGTGTATGCCATCTCCGTGGGGGCTGAAATCACCCCCATCTTAGAAATACCTACTAAGAATTGCAAAAGCTACAAAGAGGGACGAGCACATGGAGAGTCTGGGGGCAAAGCGCTGTGGGAGAGAGCAGCAAGCCCGTTTCAGAAGGCTGAATTCCTCGCATAGACTGCATTTTCTGCCTGGGGTGTAGTGTTGCTGGCTGGCAGCCTTTCCAAGCTCGCGGCCTCCTGCACGGATCAGGCTGCTGGGAGAGGGGGAGAGCGCAGAGTTTCGCCATACTGCGGTCGCCCCTGGGCTCGGGGCTGAAAGCCCTGGCGCACACGGCTTGGCTCCAGCTGGGTTTAACATGTCAGCGGGGAGGGAGCTGCGTGCCCCATCCCCGAAGGCGCAGAGCCTGGTGCTTTGGCATGGTGCTGAGGGCAATTTGCTGTAATGCTCTTCACCTTCTCACCTGCAGTAGGTAATTTTTACTGAGTGGCCTATTAAGGTGTTCAGGGTAATCAGTGCAGCAGGGCTGGGAGGTGTTTTGTGGCTCAGAATGCTTTGCAAGCCGAACCCTAGCTGAGGAGTTGAAAATATCGAATACACATCTGTCGTCTTTGTTTCCCTTTTCCCCTCAAGCATCTTCTTTCCATGCCTCCCTGCGTGAAAACCTCTCACTTCACAGCACTTCTGCAGTAGTCCCTTCCATCAGAACATGTTTCTGGGAGGAGAACAGCCCCTCCTGAGCATCCCTCTGGCCCTGGGGTGGGCAGTGTGTTGGAGCCCGCCTTGCAATCGCTGTGACCCACACACACGTCTGCGCAGCGCGTCAAGAGTAGCAGGACCTGCTTTGCAGTCCTCTCCTTCCGCAGCAGGCATGCCTTGCTCTGGCTGATTCTCTTCCTTCCCCCCAGCGCCAGCTGTTTGCAGCACAGCTCTGGGCCTAGGTTGGGTTGCGCTGTAGGTACCGGACATGTTCTGCCTCCTCCGATCCACCCTGGTGCCCCTTGGGATGAGAGTGGAGGGACACAAGGGATCACAGCACACTGTGGTCTTGGCCCCAAGCTGCTGCAGAGGATGTTTGTGGAGCAGCGATGAGCCTGGCCAGCGAGTCCGTCGCTGGAGATCCAGGGTTCTTGTTTAGTCCTGCAGCAAGGAAACCTTTTCACTGCGCGTCTTGTTTTGGTGTTGCTTTCTGTGCACAAAATCCCTGTTCGTGTTCCTTGTCCTCTCCTTCCATTGGGAGACTGCAGGCTGCTTCTTTCAGAGCTTGCAGAGGCGATTTTTTTCAGCCTGTCCTCAGCAATTCCGGCTATCCCTATCCTGATCCTGTAAACGGAAGATGACTGAGCTGCTCAGCCTCTGAATCCCACCCCAAGAGTTACCACGAGAAAGCCCTAACAGGCAAAACAAGGATTGGTCTGCGCTGCCAGGGCTGAACCTTCGGCACTTCGTGAGCTCTCAGCCTTTGCCGGCTCTGCCGGGCGCTGTGACCGTTTGGGAAGCGTGGCTGTTCCTGCGTGCTGCTCGGAGCAGCGGGGACGCTGCGCTCCCGAATCAGGGTTGCTGTTTAGTCACATTCCTCCGCATCCTCATGAGAAATCTGTCACGGCTGCATTTCTTGGCTCTTTGCTTTTGAAGAGACGTTCTGGAGCCCGGCACGGCAGGCAGATGGGGCTGGGTGGAGGTGAAGGGCGGGCTCCAGTTCTCAGCAGGGATGGCGAGGAATAGGCCGCAGCCCCTTGCTTTGGGGCAGGTTATTGTTGGGGTAACCCTGGGGAGCCCGGGAGGCTCTGTCACCTTTTGTATGCCTTTGCACTTCATGCCAAAGTGTGCAGAGGTAAGGCTGGCTCGCCGAACGTCCTGCATCTCTTCCCAAACTGTACGAAATACGCATACGTGCAGCCGTGAGGGAGAGCAAAGGGAGCAGGGAGCTGCCTGCTGGGATTTATGGAGCCTTATAGCCGCTGCTGGTGACAGCGGTGAGGCTATCCGTGCACACCACAGAATCCCAGCATGGCAGGGGTTGGAAGGGACCTCTGTGGAGCGTCCAGTCCAACCCCTTGCCAAAGCAGGGTCACCCACAGCAGGCTGCATGTCCAGGTGGGTTGTGAATATCTGCAGAGAAGGAGACTCCACAACCTCTCTGCTTAGGCAACTCCACAACCACATGCTGCTTAGGCTCTCCAGTCTCTGGAGACTGGTCTAAAGCTGCTGTAAACTTTGGGACCTCATTGTACCAGCTTAGATGATGCCACTCAATGACGAACAGAAGAGAGATGGGTGACCTGACATGGAGCGGAGGGAACAGGGATGCCTACAGATTTGGTCTGTTTAGAAGGGTTCCTGCCTCCCGTCGTGACCTTCCCGGGTACGTGACTCTTCAGAGCCTGCCAAAGTATTCTCATTTACACTTGTAGGATGAGAAGAGAGTAACAGGAAAGAGCGTTAAGGGTATCTGCTGCCAGGAGAAGGTTGTTTTGATGATGCCATCCTGAACATGCACTGGCATTTGATGGAGTTTCTTTTACACACTTGGGTTCAGCAAGTTTTATTAACATGGGCTTAAAAGATCCTGTAATCTGTGGAAATTACTTGATGTTAAAGTGGTCTGCAGTGTATTTTTGAAAATACTAAAGCAGTTGGCTGAAATGGGGCCTTCCATATTAATGTATTTTTCAGATTTTTCCAGGAAAACATTTTTCATTGCCACTTGTATTGAATTGAAAAACTAGACTTGGCGGACAGCTGGTGGGAGAATTCAGTCTGTAGCTGTTGCGGAGAGCAATGAGTTGCTTTAAACATGTGATAACTATTTAAATTAAAAAACCCACTAATGACAGCTGAGAATATGCCGAGGTTACAAGGGTCATGCAAAAGTGTTTAATTTTCAAAACTGTACGTACTTTCTCAAGCTAACACTACAATGAAGTGTGTCTGTGTGTGCACGTATGTTTGTGTGCGCGCATGCAATGCAAAGAAAACTTTAGTTTTGGAGTCCTGTGAAGTCCCAAGCAATGATGGAGATTCCTGGGAAGCAGTGGTGGGACAAGCACATGATTGTGTTGGAGGATCAGAAGGTCACTTGGGGTCCTTAGAAGCACAGTGCTGTGCTTGGCCCAGCAGTCAAGCCTGTTTTCTGGCTGAAATTTATGTTTATTTTGCCACATTCAGGATTTCTGGCACTTGTGTTACAGCATTGCTGGACAAATTTGTACGTCAGGGTGGGTTTAACCGCAAAGGCGGTTTAACAGAGACTTACTGAAAGCAGGAGCCAGATCTTCTGGTGGAGAAGAATACAAGCTTTCTTCCCCCATCAAGGAGCCTGCATGCATATTCAAAACAAAAACCGTGTGACTGAGATGCCTTCGGGTTATGCTGTCGATAGGACAGATGCTGACAGCCCCAGGGGGAGGGTTTCTGCTCTGCTGAAATGATCAGCAGGGTTTTGCTGCGTGCGTGGAGGGGGAGGAAGATCAGGCAGCTGCATATGAATGACGGGAAGGGTGCAGTCCAAGAGCAATCACAAACGTTAGTGCTTTGTCTCCGAAGTTCAACCCCTCTTATCCTGAAAGAAGCAGAAGGACAGGGGGTGAGCCTTGGACAGCAAACAAGTGGCCTGGCATGTTTGAAATCCATCCTCCTCCTCTTAGCAAGGTGCCTGTGTCTGCATCCCCTTGGCTGCATCTCGTCTGCTCGAGGAGGATGAAGGTTTGTGCAGGCAAAGCTGAGCACTGTGGAGAAGGAGGATCATGACTCTTACGGTCTCTCGCGCTGGTCTCAGCATTGCCAGCCTGTGGGCAGTTGTTTAGTGTAAGTGACTTGACATCTGGCTTTGTTCTTCCTCTTGCCTTGTTTTAATTTCCTGTGGCTGCGGGAGTGCCGCAAGGCAAGGGGAAACTGTCGTCTCTCAGGGTTGTGGCATTTCCCCTCTTGTTTTTCTCGTTCTGCGTGTCCTTCCCAAATGGAGCAAGTGAACAGACAAGGAAGCAATTTAGGAAGGCAGCTGCTGAAACCAGCTAATTGCCTGTCTTTCTCTCACACTGTTGCCTTAAAGGACAACATGAGGCAAGAAGCAAATTTGCACATTGAAACCTTTCAGTTACTGTTGTTAGGACTGCTGAGGGTCTGTAGGGCATGGGAAAGTGAGGAATCACATTTCAAGCCATCTTTAGGAGAGAAAAGCCTTTCTCTGAACTCATGCGTCATAACAGGTTTGCATTTCTCAGCGGAAGCACTGAGTTACTAACTTTCCTTCCCTTCTTCTTTCCCCAGCATTATCACGCTTTTTCCAACAGCCGGAGTCACAGACAGTGGAAGAAAATGGCATGGCCCGGTTTGAGTGTCGGATTGAAGGGCTGCCGTCCCCGGTCATCACGTGGGAGAAGGACCATGAAGCTGTTCCAGCAGAACCCAGGTGATTCCCTAATTGCTTTCCTGGGTCCAGCTTGAAAAAAAGCGAAACAAGACCTCCCCAGGGAGGCTGTGGAGTCTCCTTCTCTGGAGATATTCAAGACCCGCCTGGACAAGGTCCTGTGCAGCCTGCTGTAGGTGACCTTGCTTCGGCAGGAGGGTTGGACTAGATGATCCACAGAGGTCCCTTCCAACCCCTACTATTCTGTGATTCTGTGATTCTGTGAAGACCTGACCATTTAGGATGTGGAAATCCTTCATGAAAAAGCAGAATGAAGAGAGAGAGGATAGGCCAGGTTTGGACCTGATAAGATGTAAGAGGAGGAGTTCAAAGGCCGCATGGAAACAGGTCCACAAAACACTTAAATCAACTTTCACCCAAGCATCCAACCCACCAAAAAAAACCCAAAACCAAACCCTTTATTACTGATCTCTTGTTCTGGAACCTTTGCTGTGATGGAGCAAGTGCTCACTGTATCAAAGATAGTTTCAAGGAAATTAATTTGGTTAGAAATTGGCTGATAAACAAAGTAATTGAGACTCAAACCTCAGTTCCACAGTGGCCTGAGAAGTCTGTATGTAAAGATGCACGAGTTCAGTACAGTTTACATCAGCCATTTACTCCCCATCCAGAGCATTGGAGGTAAACCCAGAAGAGTGTGCAGAAGGGCAGACAGCAGCGTAAAAGTGAGCAGAGAAACCTGAAATTGCACAAGTTCTTACAACGCAGAGCCTGCAGCCTGCGAAGGCCAGTGTGCATGTGGAACAGGGCACGGCAGATTGTGGTGAGGACTACTTTTGGCTTGTCCACTTTTGTGAAGTGAGGTAGAAGGCTTTGGGGATTGGGGCCTGACATGAGGAATGCTTCTGAGGGGGTACAGCGCTGGGGATACTGGGCGTACCCAGCCAAACCCCGTGGCGTGGCTTTTCTTCCATTTTGGTTGTGGTTTTGGAGACGCTTGTTTTCTTCGCTGTTTACCTGCACAGATTTGTCTTGGGGTTAATGATTCTTCTGGAGCACTGTGTGTGCTCTGTAACCTGGGAGGTCTTTCCATTTGTTTTGTTCCAATGTGCGGAGGTCATCTAGTAAAAGACTTTGGATTTTCTTTTTTGGGAGGAGAAGATAAGAGACGATCTTTTCCTTAATGAAAGTCAGTTACAGGCATGAGAAGAGAATACACCATTAGCTGACTGTTAGTTGGTCTGTAGACATCACTCCTGCAGGGGATTAGTGACCGTATGTCCTTTAGTTTTTAAAAACCCATTTTCTGTTCTGCAGAGGAGATGATTCCTCCCAGGGAAGTGGAGAGGCAGGAAAGAGGGGTGGGGTAAGGTTTAGGAATGATTTTGCAGCAGTGACTGTTTTTGTAAGAATAACCGCTTATATCCTTGAGTCTGGAGTGTGGCATCTAAAGGTTTATAGGAGGCTGTTGCTTTGTAATGAGAAGAAAATTAATTAATTAAAAAAGAAAGAAAAAACAAAAAAAAAGGAGTTGCAGAGGGAAGTGTGCCGTAGATAGGGCAATGGCTTTTTAATGAGGCAGCTCGATGGATGTTGTGAAATTACTTGCTCGGAGATTGCTTTCAACACGGGCAGCCTGAAAATTGTTTTCCTTGTAAAAGCCAGACCATAATCTCTGGCTGCAGATCTTGCTTTTTAAATCATGTTTTAGCTAATATCCTTTTTCAGAAGGATTTGCTTTTTTGTTGCTGTCTAGTTGTTGTTGTTGGATTTATTATAACCGGCTTTCGAAGGAATTCAGTGAATTCCAGGAAACGTTGGCTGCCAACCAGAGCTCTCTGTTATCCTCACCCCATCACGCCTAAGGACCAGATCTCAGGCCAGCCGCTGATTACTGCGGACTCCCTCCTGTGCGCCCTTCTGATGAGCCTGTGAAAATGCAATCATTTGGGTAGGCAGGCGTCAGGATGAGGATTTCATATTCCAGAATAACAAGGTTAGGTGCCTGTATAAAATCAGGTGCTGGGGCTGTAGGTACAACCCTTGAGAGAACACTTGCTACATCAGTGTTTATGATTTCTTTTAAGAGGGGTAGAATAACCATGGCAAACTGACATTGGGGTTTTTCTCTCTCTTTCTCTTCCTTCTCTTTTCTCTCTCTTTTTCTTCCTTCTCTTTTCTCTCTTTTTTTTTTTCTTCCTTCTCTTTTCTTCCTCTGTTGGTCTTGCCTTTGAGTGCTCTCTTTGGCCTTTGCCCTTGGGTGCAGGTTCTAGCCTGGTGCCACCTTGAAGGTCCTGAAGACTGAGTTTAAAAACACTGTGACAGCCCAAAGGGTGAAGAAGTGCTTACTGATGTTTTGAGAATGCCTTTCCTGCCCTGCTGAAGTTCAGGACAAAATCTAACATTTACGTGTGAGGCATAGAAGTATTTTGCAATTCTGGCTCTGAAGTACTTTTAAAAACCATGGTCTGAAATCTGCAGCAGCTGCTGAGATGTGGCTTGCAGGATTTCTCTAGATTGCAGTTGCTTTGGGGTGTGTGCTGCATCTCTTCACGCAGTCTCTTCTCTGTTTTAGGTGCTGGCTAGGTTTCACACCAGCCTCCAAACTGCTGGTTTTTTTCTCTAGGGCCAAGAAGAGTAGTTGCTAAGAACTGGAGGTCTTTGGAGGTCTGCACATAAGCACACACCCTACAGATTACATGGTCTGTAATCACAATACCTTTTCCCACATTTTGGCAAAGTGAGGGTTTTATCTGTATGGAGAGTTTACTTCTGTCGTGTGTCAGGAGAGCCTTAATGTGGCTCACGGTCAGGTACAGGGCTCTTGAGCTGTGAGCAAAGGAGCTTGCAGGTGCCGAGTCTGCAGCCAAGCCGCAGGTTCCTAACTCATCCTAAGGACTGGTGCTTTAGTCTGTTTTGTGTACCTTCAAAAGGCTGCCAGGAAGGGTGTGCCAGCAGACGAAAAAGAAGAGAAAGCAAGAAAGGGAATTGGACTGTTAATGCTGGAATATTCTCTGCTACATACACAGCGTAGTGCCCTGAGCTGTAGCATTGCAGGGTTTGGACACAAGGCAGCGGTGCTTGATTTGAGTTCTTGAGCACTGCACATGTAATCGTCACTGAAGAGGTAGGTGAGCAGCTGTCGGCCCCGTGGTGCTCCCTTCTCTGCCCGTGCTCTCAGGGACAACTCTGCTCAGGGAGGGGCAGAGAGGGGAACAGCTACGTATTTGTGCCCTGCCGCTCTCGCAACTTGCTGCCTGCTGGGCCCTGGTCTGAGCGTGCTGCCCTTTAAGCAGCTGCGCGCTGCCAGCGGGGCCTTGCCTTTCACCCCTGCTCAGGGCAGGCTCCTCTCAGGTCCTGGCACTGTAGCTGTCAACGGCAAAACTCCGGAGTGCTGAGGTTACAGCATTTCTGTTTCTCCCAGGGCCTTTGTCTGTCCTTTGGTTTTTGTGTTCTGCTCAATCTGTAGTGAAGGTGAGCAGACAAAAAGAATCTACCCTTTGTGTGGAAGAAAAGCTAGCATGAACTGTGTGTTTTCAATCATCAGGCCAACTTTGCTTCCTTGCAGAGAGCCTGAGGATCGAGCAAAATGCCCTTGCAGGCTGCCTGGAGTCTTCTAGTTTGGGGTTGCCAGGAGCCTGAAGAGCTGGAGGCTTTGTGAGCAGCTGGGAGAAACTGTGGATAGAGAAATCCTGCCTTTCTTCCCTCCTTGCTTCCCTGGGAAAGCAATGCTCACCTCTGTCAGGTGTTCCCTGCAGGGTGTACCGCATTAAGTAGATCTCTACTGGTGGCATCGCCGAAGGGACTGTCTTGAACTACTGTGGATCAAGGCTGTTCACTCCCATTGCCTCCAGCTCCTGCCCTCTCTGGAAACGAAGTGGCTTGTTTTCCACCCTGGAGAGGAGCTGGGCGTGTTGGCTGAGTGTGACCGCGGCCATGGTCCTGAGCAGCCTGGTCTAGCTGACCCTGCTCTGAGAGGGAAAGACCATAGACAATTTTTAGAGGTCCTTCTCAGCATCAGTGAATCTATAATGCGTAACTGGAGTGTCTTTTTGTGGCTGGGAGATGCCTTGCCTAGTGTTTGAAATATGTTGATATTAATTACAGACTCAAATAGCAGATGCACGACAAAAATAAATATTATCGCAGCGGGAGGCTTTCTCTCCACGGAGCTGAGAGGATGCAAATATTTGTCTTCTGTCTCTCGAGGCCTGATGAGGCATCCTGATAAGGGCTTTCTGGGTACCACCTCCTCTGAAGTCTCTGGAGCTTGATCCTGAGAAAAGTGTCTTTGTAAGTAGCAGCAGCATGGCTTTAGGGGTGCGGGGCAGTTGCTCTTGTGTACATGGGAAGCTGCAGCAAGTCTGTGTCCATGAATTGGGCTGTAGGATTGTGCCAGGAGAGACGGTATGGTCACTGGAGGAGCTCTTTTAGCTCTGCTGTTCCTTCATCAGCTGTGAAGAGGACAAGAAGTGATGAGCTCAGATTGCAGCAGTTGAGGTCCAGGTTAGACACTAGACTCTCAGCAGGGATCTATGTCCCAGGAACAGACCGCTTAGGGCAGGGAAGGTAGTTGGGTTACTGGAAATTTAGGATAAATGTTTGCAGGAGAAGGTGTGCTGTTGGTGACCGTGGCTTGAGTGCAGGATGGGTGACCTCTTAGGGTCCTCCTGGTTCCGTGACCCTTGCTTATGGCACTCCAGCTGTCTCAGCACCTGCAGAACCGCAGTTTTACTTATCAAGTATACTTATCCTGATCTTTGTGGATGGAAGGACTGGCATTCATGGTTATAGCTTGTCTTTGTGCTGTTCCTGTGGAATAGCTGCTATCCCTCCCCTCAGCAATTGCCTTTGAATGTGTCCTCTTCATAATGAAGACTGATAACCCAGAGCTGCCTGTCAAAGCTCGGCAGCTCTGTTTATAGAGGCTTGCAATTAAAAATGGATCTCATATATAATTAAAAAGGATCACATAGGCTTTGTGCCTTGCATTCAAGAATAAAGAGGCTGCCATCTAGGAATCCAGGCAGAAAATGGAGACGCTGACAGCCAGCTCGTACGTTTATGCTAATTGCTAATCATCTCCTTTGTTCAGTAGAACGCAGCGAGGATTGTGTTCACGTTGTGAGCCGGGTAGCCATTTCACGCCGTGGCAGTGTTGCCCAGTAGCACCCCATGGGCAAATGGGGGGGTACGGAATGCCCGGCTGTAAGTTTGTCAGCTTGTGAAAGCCAGAAACTCTCGGAAGAAGAAGAGCAACCAACACAACCCAGGAATGCTGCAGCTTCGGGTGGTTGTATCCTGACTGCTTTGGGCCACAAAGCTGTGGATGTGAATCAGTTGGTCCCTTCATGTACTTGAGATGCAGCAGGGAAAAGATGATGTTCAGACTTCTTTGCAATGTATTTTTTCTCTGGCTGCCAAACCTTTATGAAAAGTGGTGAAACTGGCTGTAGTGTGTGCAAAGGCACTTGTACCCTTGGAAATGTCTGCAAATTTGCATACAGCAATGTGTATGTGTGTGTGTAGCTCGTTTATGCTATCGAGTTGGCCTGTGTCGGCAAAGCCTTGTTGGTCTGGTCTCCCAAAAGCAGATCCTGTGCTGTGAAAACTCCAGTGCTGCAGATAGGTCTGTACCTGCTGCTTTTTAAGAACCACCAGTTGGGTGGCTCAAAGGTTTGTTGGTCCTGCTCTGCTGTGATTACCAGGGTCTGTACGTGATACATCTGCAGGTGAAGAAGAAGGGGTAAAAGGGCTTGGAGTTGGTGAATAGCTCAGGTAAGGCGTAGCCTGTCTCACACTCTTCCTTTTGGTCACTCAGGTTTGTAACTCTTCCAAATGGTGTCCTTCAAATCGTGGATGTGCAGGAGAGTGATGCTGGGGCTTACCACTGCGTGGCAACCAACGCCGCCCGAAAACGCTACAGCAATGATGCCGTCCTCAGCGTCCTGAAAGGTAAGGAGCAGGCGGGAGCGCGTTGGGCCGGGCCTGCGTCTGCCGGATAGCCATTGCGTGGGATGGCAAGCGGAGCTGCAGTAGCAGTGATAATCACTCCTGCTGGTACGGCTCTACGCATGGCAAGGTTTGGCCCAAACTTGCAGAGAAGGCATTGTAATAAAGATTTCTCTTAACTTTATGAACAGCATAAGCAAGCTGGGTTGGGAGATGTTGCCAACCAGGAGTCGCAGCTCCCTGCCTGCCCCAGGACTAGGCAGCCAACAGTAACAATAATGGGGTGGTTTCTCTCTGCGCCGAGGGATTTGCAAGTGGATTGTCACGGCAGGTGGATTTTAACAGCCCTGGACTCCTTTATGCTCTGGGGCTCTCGGAAGGGGTCAGGCACTCTGCTTGCACCTTGGGGGAGTGCAGTGTTGTTGCGATCTGATCTCCAGTAGCCTTGGATGGCAAGACGAGCAAAGGGTGTCACAGACAGAGGAAGGTGCTTGCCCAAGGTAGCGAGAGAAACGGGTGGAGGCTGGAGTAGTTGGCAGGGCTGTGTCGACCCTGCGTTGCCTAGCAGAGTCCAGAGGAGATCAAGCACAGTGACACCTGACTGCCATTCTGTGTCCATGTCGCTGGCTTTTTGCTGAGCTGTTGGGTAGGCTCCAGAGATCTTTTTGTGGTATTTGGGAACGGCCTCAGATGGGATTTCTGCTGGTGACACAGACCGTTGGAGCAAGGCTTTGGACGTGAGCTGTCCTTCACCTCCCAGTCTGGGCCTCAATCTCTGAGCGCATTTTTCTCTGTAAACCAAGAGTGCAGTGGGCAAGTCTGGACATGAGAACATAGCTGAGAGCATAAGTGCGGTGGGGGTCTTGACTCCAGGATCCTTTCCAGCGTGCCTGGCTGCCTCCCTGGTGCTTTACGATCCCCGTCCTGCAAGTGGACAAGGTCACCAGGGCAGGGAGACTGGCTGAGCTGTCCCTTCTCTCGGGACAGTGCCCCTCTGCCACGGCTGTCTCCTGTTTGTGCTGAGCCCAGGGTATTCTGGAGGCAGCTTTAACCTTGAAAGCTCCGAAATCCTTCCCAGCCCCTTTTGTCTTTGTTTAGGATTGCATTGCTTGGCATTCTGCTCCCAATGTATTTTCAGAGAGATGGCTTTGCTGTTCATCCATCAGCAGGGAACGTAATTAACTGTGGAGCTTGAGAACACACCTCTGATCAATGGATTGTGTCGTGGAGGTAATCTGTGTGGAATCTGCAGAGAATTCGTGAGCGGTTGAACGCTCTGTATCTAATTGCCAGCCCCTGCCAGATCCTCTGTGTGCTTAATGAAGCACAGAGGCGAGGGGAGCGCTTGCTGTGGGCAGTTCCACACTCCAGAGACAGCTCCCGTGTTGGGTCTGGTTCGCTATTGATAAGTAATATTGATCAAGCTACAAAGGTGAATATGCTGTCCTTGGCATCATAACTCGTCCTGCATAATTGTATCTTGTAACTGCAATGTTTAATCTGCTTTGCAAATGGAGGCAGTGAAAGAGGTTAAATGGGAAGCGTTCCTTCTGGAGCGCCAGCCGGCCGGAGCAGATTTCTGCCTGGAGTTCTCACCCAAATCTCGCTTCTGCAGCACCACACCACCCGCTGGCTGCAAAAACAAATATGCGAGGTTGAGTTTTTCACCAGATTGAGCTGATAGTGATGAAAAACATGCCTGTTAAATCTCTGAGGTTTTTTATAATTGGGGAGAAGTATCTCTGAGACAGATGGGAAACTGCAGTGACCTGTGCAGGCTGCAAACTCCTCCGTGAGTGACTGGCATGATATTGATCCTTTTTTGTTTCAGCACTTCACCATCAGAGGCACATTTTTGGATGTCTGGGGTGGCTTGAGGAGTCTCTGCCACCCTGTTCAGAAGCAGCTAATGGTAGCTGGGGTGAGCTGGTCAGGAAGAAATCCTTTGCTGGTTGTAAAAATCAAACTAAACCAAACCCATGGAAAAAACAAAAAACAAATACAAAGCCCTATAAGAACAATGGACTGAAATACAGTTATTTAGTGTTGCTCGAGTTGCTTATTAGGAAATTTCAGGGACCAAACTCCTATGTGTCTGCAGGCAGGAGCAACTGAACTCCTTCTTCCTTCCCTGCTGATGGCTAGTGAGTCGTCTGAGCTGAGGTAGGATGGGAATGCAGTCTTTCAGTCCAGCTGCACCACTGAGGCTCCTGGAAAAGGTTTGTGCAGTGGGACCTAGTGTCTCCTCACCAGCTGTGCCTGCAGCTTTGGTGTCCCAGTGACAGCACTGGGCAGTGGCGTGTGACGATGACGGAGTCTGTGTGCTCGTGACAGATTTCGGGGCTGTGCTGGTTATAATGCAAGCGCTGCCACTTGCACTGGGTTGCCAACCCTGAGGCCTGGGAACATCTCGTGTTCATACCTCTGCCCCTGCCAGACAGCACTGGCTGTGCGTAGCGAAAGAATCCGTTTCCCTGTAGCTCTTCTGCCCAGTTGTCTTTTTCCTTCCCGCTCTTCCCAGTATGATGGCCGGGAATTGTTCTGTCTCCCTTCTTAGAGACCTTTTCCTAGCAGAAGCAGCAATTAGCATGACCCCCTTCTGTCATATTTGCATGGCCTAAAAACCCCAAAAGTGTCGTTTCCCTGGACGGCGTGACTCCCCGTCGCGTGGGGAAGGCTGTGTTGTGTGTCGGTGGCTCAGCACACGCCGGCCTCACACAGGCGGGGCAGAGCGCGGCGGTGCACGCTGGTGCTGTAAGCGCTGCAGATGTTTCGGCCGTGCAGACTTCATGGTGCAAATTTCCAGACGTTCCCTGGGGAAGCGGCGTTTTGAGCTGGAAGGGAAGAGGGCAGACGAAGAGGGCAGACGGAGGGCGGGATAGTCACGCAGCCCTGAAACAGAGCCTGCTGTCAAAATAGGGATAACTTGGATTTTCCCCTTGGATCTCCACTGCTCCCCGGCGGATGGAGCCTGAAACACATGTGGCAACTCCGTCCCTTCACCCCTCGCCTGGGCTGATGGACACTGCAGCCCTGCTGTGTGCTCTGCCAAGAAGGGCGTTACGAGCTGGCTGCAGGGTGCTTCTCCCGGGCGCTCTGCCTGTGCGTGCTGCCTTTGCTTGGGGTCAGATCTCGACGGGGCTGTGTCTTGTTTCTGGTAGCTCCTTTTGCTGGAAGCAGGCTCTGGAGCCCTACTCTGAACTCATGTATAATGAGTTCATTCCCTGTGTGTCCTGGTTGTGTTCCCAGGTCCTTGACAGACACAAGGAAGTGTTGCCATGCTTCATAAGGTGGCTCTTGGAGTAGCAGAAAGGCTTGGGGAACCTGACGTTGCGTGGACTCTGCAGGGCACTTTGCCTATCACTTCGCTTTCCCCCTCTGTGTCAAGCACGTGCTTGCTCTTCGTGTGTTGTCTTGGGGACAGGACATGTGTTTCCCCTACAGCTGGTACACTGTGGCTTGCATCCCCAGTGCAGCACAAATAACCATCTGAGTCAACAAGGCCCGGGAGCCAGGACTCTTGCGTTCTCCTTTCCTCTCTGTTTTCGGGCTACAGAGGAAAATCAGTTCCTTGACACTTTAATTTCCGCTTCTGTAAATAGAGATAATGTGGTAGCGTTGGAGTTACTGCCTTAGAAGTGACGGGTCAGTCTGGAGAGTGATGCTGGGCGTTTGGTCTGCTCAGGTGAGCTGGGCATCAGGGTGCACCTGCAGAGGAAGGTGCAGGTAGGTACCTCATTGTGGCTGTGGATTTATTTTCCGCGTGCCCTCCGCACCCTGTTCCTGATCTGTGCACGCAGGGTAGCCACGATTGCTGTGACATGTGGGTAAATCCTCTGCCTCGGATCAGGCTGTCAAGACTCAGACTGTGCAACAGCCTTCCCCCCAGACGTCTGCGCGGTGATGCCCGTGCGGTGACGTCTGTGCTGCACACGATCCTCTGCCTGTGCTGCAATAAATGCAGGAATGCAGAGAACAGACTGGGGCAACAGGCGTAGATACAGCAGGGCTGAGGTCTGGGCTGAGCATGCTGCCGAAGAGTCTTCCAGCAGATGAGCACGTCCCCCGTGAGCTGGGATTTAGTACTGTGTTATTAGAGATGACACTGCGAGATTGCCGTTGGCAGAACATCATTTACGTTGACAGTTGTAGCAGCTTGCTGCAGCAGTGTCCCGGGAAATTTATTTTTTCAGCCAAATATTTGTATGAAATATGATAACAGGGACAGAGCTTGGAGGCAGCTGAAACACCTTCACGCTTTTTGTTCTTTTGGTGTTTGTATTGCAGTGGTTTGCAGGTACCGAGGGAGAGCCTGGCTCTGGGTGCTGGACCTGGGTGACTCCTGCTCCAGGGGGCTGTAGGAGAATGCAGCTCTTGATCAGCATCAGCTCTGGGGATGGAGGGGAGGGTGGTGATGAAGTGAGCAGCGCTCGCAGTTGGCCACCACCTCGCAGAAACAGACGTGCTGTTACCACAAGTGGATTTTCAGACTCTGCATGTGCGAATGACGTGCTGGATGCTGCGTTGGCTCTCAGCCGGAGCCCTGACGGCACGTGCTGTGCTCCTCTTGCAGCTCTGAGCGCGGGTGCCGTGCGGTGTGGGAATGGGATGGCTCAGGGTAGGGTCGGTGCCGCTGTGGTCTGACTCCCTGACCACAGCTGGGCATTGATCCCGCTGTGTGTGCTGCCGAAGATGGCAAAGAGCTGGGTGATGGTCCCACCTGGTCAGGGTGGTCTTCTGCTGACAGGAACCCATGTGGCAGGGGCAGCAGGGCCCTGCGGGGCTGAGCTGTGGGGGGAGAGCTATCCACAGCTCTGCATGTGGGCACGGGAGACTGCTTAAGGCTGTGCTTCTGGGAGGCAAGAGTGTCTTAGAAATGCGTACGGAGAGAAAACATGGGGTGGGATGAGGCAGCTGTATTTTCACTGCGAGTTGTTAGCTTAACCAGCGATGCTTCACCTCTGGAGAAGGAGGCATCCCGGTCCCAGCCTGCGACTGCTGTGTCCCCGTTCCTTGTGCCTCTTCTGCTGGGCACAGACCTCTGTCATCTTCCCCTCTCTTCGTTTAGCATCCTGTTTTTCTTCGCCTGCTGCTCTCTCGCTGGACTAGCAGTTAAGCGGGGAACCGCTCTCCACTTGACATGCCAAAAGCTCAGCCGTGAGGACTCTGTTTATGTGTGTTTCGAAGCCCTGGGCGGCAGGTATCTGAAGCTGTTCGCACAATGCATCTGCTGGGTTGTGGAAGATGCTCTTGATCCTCCTCTGTGGCAGAGGATGCGAAGCAAACGAATGTAAGTGTGAATTCAGAGAATGGCAAGATCAAGGAGGAGATACACAGTGTTTCTAGCTTAGTAAATAGATCTTTAAAGCTAGGAGTGACCTTCTGCCGTAAGTGAGTTGTAAAGTTTCACTCCAGCTCCCTTTTACTGAGCCTGGCAATGCTAGGGATTTCAGGCACGCATGAAACAGGATTGAGACCACAGATTTTGGGTGAAACTTGTGAAGGGCTGGTGCGGACATGCGTCAGGCACCCACCCAAACACATGGCTCTCTCCTTGGCTGGAGTTCGTATGGGGCCAGCACGCATTGCTCTGCTCACATCGCCGAGGGAAAGCTTCTCGTAGCTCAAGTGTCAGCAGCCTGTTCTGGGAGCCGGAGGGGGAGTTTCAGCTCAGCTGTCTGTGAAGTTCGGTGGGGCTGTGATACGCCACGCTCCTGACAGCTCTAGCAGCCTGCGGTGACAGAGGGTTTGATACAAAATTCAGAGCCCTCACCTCCCATTAAGCAGAACAGCCAAGCCCGGGGTTGGCACCAAAGTGAGTGGCAACAGAGGTGTCAAGGATAACAGAGCAGAACAAGGGATGAAGGGCTAGGAACAGGTGAGCTCTTTCCAGGTCCTGAGGGGAAACTGGTCTCTCACACACAACCCTGGCTGTGCGGGATGTTTGGCGCTGTCAGAGACGGCCAGGCTTGTGTGTTACAGGCAGCTCTGCCTCCGACTTCTGAAGATTAGGGATGGCTGGATTCAGGGACGGTTTGCGGTGCTCCAGTGTTCTCCACGTGCACCTCTTCTTAATCCAGATCTGCTGCGCTTCTGAGGCTTCCTGAAATAAGAGCTGGTGTTTGGTAAGGCGTTAACTGGAGCGGGCTTTAAGCGGCAGTCTTCATTCAGCTTTCCTCAGAGTCCTTTGGTGCTGGTGTAACCCTGTGGTGCATCAGCACGTCTGCGCTGCGGGGATCCCACCTGGCCTCTCCCACAGGGTACTGAACAGGCAGTGCCTCCACGGTGGGGCTGGAAGGGACCTAAGAATAGAGATCGTCGTTAGGTCACCAGCTTGCAGTGGGCTGCGGGACAGGAAGGTTGGTGTGATTGGGTTCCTGATGGCGCTTGTTAATCATTAATCGTCTGTGTTACAGCAGAGCCTTGGTGGCTGTCTGAGGTCAAGGGCTAGCGGTGTCCTACAGCTCTTCCAGCATCCGAACAGCTGGAGTGGAAATGCTGCAGGTGTCTAGAGGCACAGCAAAGCTCACCCTGCCATCACTTTAGACAGGGGACAGACATACGGAGAAGGATTTTCCCTGTCCCAAAGACACACCAGTGTCAACAGGCTCGGTGGTGCTAAGGAAGAAGAATGGGGTGAGTCGACCCAGAATGGTGGGGGAGGCTGCGTCAGGAGCTGAGCTGTGCTGCCCTGAGCCCTCCCTTGGAAATCTCCAATGCCAGGGATTGCTCAGGACACCACTGGGAGTTTGCCTTCAGCACCTGAGGGATGCTCTTGCCCAACTCTATTTCCAGTGCAGCCAAGGAGCAGTGCCACGTGGATTGTGGATGAGAGTGAGAAGCAGGAAGAAAAGGATGGGAGAAGGAGGGGCAGGTGGTGTTCCCAACCACTGTGCCTTCAGGCACAGCCTTAAACAGATCGGGGCTCTCTGCAGTGCGCAGCAACTGTCCAGCTGAAGGGCTTTGACAGAATCTGTGGGTATCACTAATGATCTTTCCCCATGGAAAGCCAGCTTGCCTTCCAGACTTTTCCTAGAAAAACAGATTTGCATTGTCCTAAGTTAATGCAGATGCATCCATCTGCTTTTACTTCTTCCTTCCAAGTTGGCAGTCTTCGTTTGCTGCCAGACTGTGTTACTGTAGGCTCCCAGCATGTTGTGTGTTCCAAGTGTAGCTTGTAGGAAGCGTTCTGCGTACCTGGCATCAGAGAGACCACACGACAAGGTGGCTGCCCGTGATGTTTAAAGCCATGCACGACAGTAACGTGGACGGCCATCGCTGGCAGACAGAATGGGGCAGAGCACAAGCCCTGGTCAAAAAGAAGTCAGGTTGTAAAGCTTCTGCTCAGCACAGGCCCTCCAGCCTGTTCCCTCTCTGCTGTCGTGAATTGCAAATAGATCTGATGTTGCAAAGAAATCTGAATTGCAAATACCTGATGAAATAGGTGTCAGCCCCTGCGAAACATCACCTCTGAGCACCAGGAGGTCGCTGGAGTGAAATGGCTCCAGTCACTGAGACAAGGTGAGGTGACGGAGTGAGGAGGAGTTTGGGACTCGTGACCTGTCAGCCAGAAGGGTCATCTGTTGACCATGTCTCTGTCTCATTTCTTTGCAACGGGTAACAGAGTCATCTTTATCTGCCTTACAGCTTTTTTTCTCAGAGCTTTCTCCTGCATCACCCTAGAAAGTGGAGTGCTGGCCTCAGAAATGACAAAGAGAGATGGGGTAATGATGGTTAAAGAAGTGTGGGAATGTTCCCACTGAATCCCATGGGCTGGCAAGCTTAGGTCCCCAGGGCCATTTGGTGTTTACTGGTTTGAGGGGGTGTCCATATTTATATCTCTGATACTGTGGCTTTTGTTAAGGATCTTCTGATGCTTTCTGGCTTTTGCACCTTTCCTTCTGTGAATTAGCTATGTTACAAACTCTGAGCTGATGGAGTCACGGAGATGCTGAGAGATGTGCCCACAGCAGAGCACGCAGTTAGTGACAGCGCTCGGGCGAGACTGACTTTCTCTTGAACCACTGGACCAGAGCCTGGCCTTGCTGAGAAGCCAGGACATCGTTGTGGCTGGTCGGGGCTCAGGCACTGTGGTGAAGCTGTGTGGAGGATCGGTGCCCGCAGCAGCTGGGCAGTTCGAAGGTCTGGACTGGAGCAGCACAGGTTGCATCGAGGAAGGGGTCTGGCCCTGCCGCTGTGCTGCTGAGAGCAGCGTGTTGCAGCGGCAGCGGCGTTGTCAGCCATGGGACCTGCCCGGTGTGGTGGTTCCTGTTTCGGTGATAACTCTGCAAAGCATCCTCTTGTAGCCCTCATCCTTCTCGTCTGTGTTCCTGGCAGCTGCTGCGAATGGCTGGGGCCTGCAACGTGTTAGGGACTCAGCGTAAGATACACTGTCTGGGTGTTAGGCTTGGGGCAGGGAGCCTGCTCTGCCGTTCCCCAGGCTGTTTCGGAGGCACTGAGTGAGCTCTGCTCCTTTTCTCATTTCTTTTTTTGTTGGCCCCTCATCTGATCCAGAGGTTTAAACCCTGCTGTACACTGAGTCACTTTCCTTCAAGGAGTTAGCACCAAGATTTGTGAAAAAGTGCCGAGTGGTCAAAGGCTTGTTTATTAATAATTAATATCTAAAATAGTGACCATATCAATGCTGCTCCAACACAGTTCTTCTGGTAGCTGTCAGTGTCTGCTGTGCCTTCAGCTTGGGCTTCCTGTTGCTTCTGCCACGTTCCAGCTCTGGTCTGCTGCTTCTGCCTCCCAGAAGCTCTCTGCAGTGTATCTGCAGGCTTCCAAGGATTCAGGTGCATGGCCTGAGATCTCCAACCGTTTGGCTAACCTGGATATCTGTCAGAGTACCAGAGGAACCCGAACTCTCCTAGGAAGCAGCAGCTCGCTGTGCAGCGGGGCTGCGTGGCCGCGGCTGCCGGCACGGCACCTCCTGTTTATTTTGCCTAGCTCCTGCTCGGAGCGGTGCAAACGGAGGCGCTTCCAGGCGCTCGCTGGGGAAGCGAGCGGGAATTCGTCGTGCAGTCTGGCTGGCTCCCGTCCCTCTTGGCGTGGTGCAGAGCAGTTCCAAATGCGTGTACGCAAACAGAGAGCCAATGTTGACAGCTTTGCTGGAGGTGGAGTGGTGAGCAAAGCACGCTCCGACTGCTTTGCAGCAGAGCTAAACGTACGCTGGACACGTAAAACTCCTTACTCTGAAGGTTCAAGGGTTTGGGGGCGGGGGAAGAGCCCCCTAAAAATCCCAGGCAGTTCCTGGAAACCTGCCACTGCTCAGTCTGCTTCTGGGCTTCTGGTTACATGTAGTTCAGGGTGTCAACTTATGGCTCAGCTAGTACATTAAAGGATTTGGTTTCTGAGCTGAAGTCTGTCAGCTGTATAAAGAAGTTGAGGGGAGTGAAAGAGGACTGCCTGATGGCCCCTCTGCCTGTCTGGGCTGGGATCCATGTGCTCCCCAGCCTTCCAGGCACAGGCCAGAGAGCTGGGGAGAATGCTTAACAGGCTGTTTCTCTCAAGCCAAGTGAAAAAGCAGTTCCTAGAGCAGCTCCTCCTGCCATACTCGGCGTGTAACGTGTTTGGTGGAGAGATCCCAGACGCTGTGGCAGGTGCTGGTCTGAGGAGTGTGTCCAAGTAGTAAATGAACACTCCTCATCATAACTCATTAATCTCTTTTTATATATATATATATAAAAATATATATGTGTATATATATGTATTTCATCTATTAAATTCTCCATTTTGCACGTACGTATATGCAGGCATTAAAGGAGCAGGGTTTGTGCCCGCTGTTAGAAGCGTAGGTCGCACCATGTGTTTTGGGATCGGTTTGCTGAGTTCTTGCTTGGAGATTTTGTGATAGTAGCTTGAGATACAAGGGCTGTGTGTGGAGGTCTCTTACTACGCTAAGAAAGTGATTGAACTTCTGTGTTTAAATCATTTATGCATGTTTCTTTGTATGCTGCTTTAAAGATGACAAATGACGTCTGGCCACTCTGCTGCAGCGCTGACTTGGTAAGCAGGAAGAGAGACTCTGTCCCTGTTCCAAAAGGTGGAGATAAATTCTTCACCATTCAGCTTTTCAATTAAATCTTTGTATTGACAAGTGCATAACTGCTTACAAAATGTTTTGAGGATGCAAGGTAAAAAGACAGTACAAAACTGATTTACTGAGCTCATTTATATTACTGGGCAGAAAAAAAACATTATGCCAATAGAGGGTCAGTTGTGCAATGAAAGCCAGGTTCCTTCTCAGCCTCCCTTCCAGGACGATGTGTGCTGACCCAGGCATGCTGCAGCCACCTGAAAAGAGAAAGAAAGGGGCATTTCTAGTGATGGAGCCTATGGGCACTGGTGCTGCCAGATTGCCCTGGGACAACTTTCGCTGTCCCAGTATCCCAGTATCCAAGCGTGGTCAGTGCTGGAGTTTATGCCGAGACAGACATCTAAAAGCTCCTTCAAGGCTTGTGAACCAAAGCCTGATCCTCTGCAGAGGAGGAGGAGTGCTGAGAGCCATCAAAGCAGTACTAAGCGTTTGGTGAATTGAGCCCATAATCTTGTAACCAGAATTCTTCCCTCCCCGGCTTCAGTGATGGAGGAAAAGAGAGCTTGGATTCAAACTGCCCCAGGGACTGGTGTAGAAAGGTGGAAGAAAAACCAAACAAGCAAATGGTAGCTTTGAGAAAGGATGCGTGGTTGTGAGAACTGTGTCTGGGGAGAAGAGGAGGCAGCGTTTGACTTGTGATGCTTTGGGGAACCCTGAATCGTAGGGTGCTGGGAGGGCAGCGCTCAACATCTCTAGCCACTTCTGAAAGTCGCTGGTGCCGGCCCTCTCTTGCCTGCTTTGCTTTCCTGTTCGCAAAGCTGTGCATTGTGTGGGTGAGCAGTTAGCAACAAGCATTTCTTCTTTTGTAAGCATGCTCAGCTTTGGGAGCTGACGTTGTTTATGTTCCCCCCAAAGCAGATATGCCAAAGCGTTAGGATACAGTTAGGTAAGTGTTCTGCCTGAAGATTTTAGATGCTGGTTATCTCCTGTCCTGGGTCTAGCCCAGAAGTAGAAATAAATTGTAGATAAATTTCCAAGAAAGTATAAAGGGAGGAGGAAGGCAGGTGTGGAAGATGTTTCTTCTCCTCTGTGGTTGCTGTCAGCTTTCTCCCTGAACAGTCCAGGAGGTCTGTGAGTTGTCTGAGGAAAAAGGAGGGAGCTAGGGAGCGGGAGCAGGACATGCTCTGCGAACACAGCGCCTGCCTTTTTGAAGGTGTGTGCTTTGCAATGGGTAATTTGCTCCTTTATTGTCTGCAGAACAACAGCAGTGACAGCATTGACTTTCTCTAATGAACAGCTGCTCGGTGCTAGAATCTGTTCCCGGAGGAGACTCGTGGGATGAATAAGGTTTCATGCTCCTGCTCCGCAGAGGGTGAGAAAGTTCGCGGAACAGAAGATAGCTGCTTGATTGTTGGCCATCTCCAAATCTTGAACTGCCGACAGCTGAGAGCTGAGTGTGTCACCGTGCAAGTCGGGTTTGACCTTCCAGCGCTTTCGCCGAGGCAGGGTGTTTATGGAGTCGGGAGAGAGGTGTTAGTTCCCGTCTGAGAATTCATCCTCTTGTCACTGCAAACGACCGTCACAAATTGGCTGAAGAAAAAACATTTTCCTCCTGTTGCGCTGCCCGAATTCTTTGCGGATTCTCTGCACAGACAGGAGCAGGGAGGTGGGAGGGGATAGCTGAGGAATTAGGGATGCAGCAGAGGCAGCCCCAAGTTGGAAACTCTTGAAGTTTGAAATCACTCGTGTATGTTACAACTCAAGCTGTAACTTCAAGCAAACATTTTGAGCTTTGTCCCAAGCATCTCCCCATGGTGCCTCCCTTCACGTCCCTGCTCACAGTTCCCCTTCACTTTGAAATGGTGCAGACTGGGGTTTGAGAGGTCACAGCCAGCCTGTGTGCCGAGAGCTGTCTGCCGTGCTCGCTGGCTGGCTCAAGGCTCCCTGTGCCCCCCTCCCCACCGCCTTTTGGTTTTATACTGCACTGGATCATAAGCGATTGGTTGTGTTTCCTCAGCGCCTGCTCACCGCCTGGCTGAGGGCACCCATGGGAGCAACGATGCAAAAAAGCGGAGCACCTGGGTTTGGCCAGACTTTCCTGTCTCAGGATAGGAAAGTGGAAAAATGCCTCAGTAAGAAGTCTGCTATAGTGAGTTGTTCCTTAACAATAAAACCTGGGGGAATATTTTGAAACATTTCTGCAGAATATCGGTAAGTCTCGACTCTTGCTCCGTGATGGCACCCGTGCTGTCTCCCTGTGCAAACACAAGCACGTGCACAGGTTGACGAACCGTGCAGGAAAAGAGTTAGTTCATCTCCAGCTCTTTCGGTGCACAGAGGATTTCCCTCGGCCTTAGTGCACTGCTCAGAGTCAGCTCAGAGCCATGTTTGCACCTTGCAGCGTTATTTCAGTAGAAGAGGGAAAAATTGATCCATCTGATTCAGGAGGGCAAGAAGTCCACAAAGGCCACCAGTGACAGTGAGTTTTGATAAGAATCCACAGGTTGTGCCTTGGGCTGTGCAAAGCTTTTGCCTAGAGCAGCTTTGCTACTTGGAAAGACAAAACAGAGCTGGGAAATCTCAAAGCCCGGGTTTTAAAGAGCAGCACTGTGGAAGCTTTGCGTGCCGCAGAAGGGGCAGCGTGGCGCAGGTGCGTTCAGTGACCTGCTTTGTTCAGACAGTGAAAGATGTCGTGGAAACTGCAGCTCTCCTTTCCTTTGGTTCAAACAGCATTCCCTCTTGACCTGAAATTATCTTAATGGCAAGGGAGAGAAAAAACTCACGTTGGTTTTACTCTTTCATGTTTGTTGGAATCCCCTGCATGGAGGTTTTCCTGGTTAGCTCGGTGCTGTTCCTGGGAACTCTTCAAAACAAACAAAACCTTAGCAGTTTTGCAGCAGTTAACCTATCCAGCCAGCCTATTGAGACAGCAGGTGAAAAATATACTCTAAGGGGGCTCAGTTTAAGGAGGAGCTTGAGGTCTAGGCTTGCTCTGACAGACCCGCAGTGAAATACAAAGCTGGAGAGAAATGTGTCTGTGTGCACAAGAGGTGTAGGGGGCGTTCAGCCATGCACACGCCAGGAACGTGCTGGGAAAGCAAGCAGAACTGTTTGGTTTTATAGTATAATTTGAATAATAATCAGTGACAAACAGATGTGGGGTCTGGGCTGATATGTTTTCCCAATAGTTTTTCAAGGCTGAAACCAGAGTTTTGGCTGAGGGCGATGGAAGCAGAAATGGATGTTTGAGCTACAGATCCCTGTGGCTGTTACCTCTCATGGTTGTCAGAGAGACCTTGAGTTGTGCCCTTGGATTTGGCTGTCAGGAAGCCCTGGTATCAGCTCTCTTTCTACCTGCTGCAGAGTAAGCACAGAGCTGGGTAAGTTGGTAGTTGTCAGCCCTTGGGGTTGCCTGGCCACCGGCAAGCTCCTTGCTCTTTGCTTCCCAGTGCAGCCAGGGCGTGGGACGGGCAGCGTGCAGGGCTGCTGCGGGACTTTTCGGGGTGAGGATGGGGAGGTGTTTCACTGGTCCTTCCCCAGCCAGGAGAAATGTGAGGCCCCCGGTGAAGCTGTAGGCTGTGCCTGTACAGCAGCGCTTCACCAGGAGGTTGCAGAGATGGACTGGTGGCTCCTGGGACCGCTTCAGGATGGGCATTTGAGCAGCTTGTAAAATCCCTCTCCTAGTGACTCGCAGCCCTACACGGCAGCTGTCGAGGGACCAAGTGATGTGGGACAAGTGCCTTCACATGAAGTTTCTGTGACCTGTAAGGTGCCTTTGCCAATCAGCACCTGGGACCATGCACCTGAGTGCAGCAGATGCGTGTTTAAGTCGTGTTTGAGGAGCTTTCTGTCTCGCTCTGCCCTAAGCTTGGTAGAGAAAGCTGCTTGGAAATCTGGCAGGGAATATATTGCCATCTGGCTGGTGTTATTTTCTAACTCTAGATTTATTTTTTTCCCCCCAGTACTGCAGAAGGGGACAGCTTTGTGCACACAGACACGTTTCAGCCATGTTCTGCCCGGCAGGTATGCAGGCAGCCGATGGTGTGCGGTAAAGCAGCTCACTGCCGGGGCAGGCTGGAAGTCTGTCCCCGACTACTCCTGCTCCCAGGACCTGGGGTGTAGGCTGCTGCCCTGTTCATTTTCACCAAAAGCTGCTGTGGCCCCACAGTGGGCGATGGGTCTCCAGGGTGGGCAGATGAGGCCGCTGAGCCCTGCGCAGGGTGAGCGGGCCTGAGCCAGTGATCTGTGGAGAGTGTGACCACGTGCAGCCATGCTGCCAGCTTTTCGGCAGAGAGCAGCTCCTCACCTGGCTCCTTTACACCTCTTTCCCCAGCTGACTCTTGCAACCAACCTCATCACAGCGTGTTGGGTTCTCCAGTGTCTTCCCAGCACTGTGGCTTTATCTCTAACAGCTGCTGTAAAAGCCTTTTCCTTTGCTTCTGGTGCTTTCTCATATGTTTCCTTCCAAATCCTGGCTGGAAAACTCCTTCTCCTTGTTCTTTCTCCCACGTTGCCTCATCCCTCTCTGCCATGTGGGGTAGAGAAAGAGTAGAGGTCTCACATTAGTGATGTGCTGAGCAGCCTCACCCATCCAGCTGGGTCTCGCTGGAGTCCCTGCGCCGTTGTTTTGCAGGACTAATGATTACTCGTGGATTTTGGTGCTTTATTGAGCTAGAGCTGGAGTGAAAAGAAAGCTGCTGTTCCAGAGAGCCTTGTGTTTCTCTGATCGTTCGGCTTACGTGCCTGTTATGGAAGATCTTGTGCCTGTTTTTGCATTAAGCCCATTTTTTGTCTTGGTAGTTCCCAAGCCCAGCCTTGGTGCCGCGGTTAAGAGTGGCTGGGACTTTGATCTGTTTGTCAATGAGGCCTCTGATGTGGTTTCTCCTTGTCCCCAAGTTGTCCTGCTGCAGCTGGACGTGATGGCTGTGAGGCTGAAAGTGTCTGTAGGCATGAATGATGTGAACAGCTCGTCTACGCGAAGGTAGCCAAGCCCTGGCCAGCCCACACCGTGCTGTACGCAGGAAAGGAGATTGCGTGTGCCTGTGCCCACCAGGCCCTCTGTGTCGCGTACTCGTTCTCTGGGAAGGAGCGCGGCTGGCGTCGCTTTTCCTTCATGCCCATGGCAGCCCTTGCTGCTGGTGTTCGCCCAGGGCTGGGGCTGCGGTTCGGTGGGGTCCAGCTGATGCCCCAGGCAGGGCCTGTGGGCGCTCCTCGGTCTCTGCTTCCATCTGCTGGGCAAGCTCCGGCTCCTGCCCGCCCGCTTTCCTGGGGTGCCACTGGGATTTTGCTGGCTCCTTTCAAACTGTGCTCGTGTAACACTACAGATGGAAATCCCTTTAACACAAGTATGGGCTGCAAGAAAATTTCAGTGTTGAACCAACTCTCTTTGGCAAGACTTCTGTGCTAGCCTGAATGGCAACGAGCCTGGAGATGGGCTAAGCACGGTGTGTTTGGTGCAGCGATGTGTAGCGTCCTGCCATGCAGGCAGCCTGTGTGCTGAAGCCAAAGCTCTGCTGGTTTACATTCACAAGAAAGTCAAGTATGAATGGATGTTGCTTGGATGCCACGTGAATGGCCAGTGTGGGTCAGGCCAGAAGTCCAGCCGTTGTGGTGCCTGCTCCAAAAGTGACCAGCAGGTGCTAGAGGAGAGCATGTAAAAAAACACTGGGTGGGGAGGACGTGGTGCTTTCCTTGGATATCTCCCTCGGCATCAGACGGTCAGGGATGTGGGGACGTCTTGGGCTGGGGACTGCAGTGAGACCTTCGTGTCTGAGTTTCGGTAAATGTGTCCTTCGTGAGCTTGTCTGAGTCACTTGGGTTTTGAACTCTGTAGCATCTTGAGACAGTGAGTTTGTACTGTGCAAAAAGATCCCGCTTTTATTTGTTTGAAACCTGTTGCCAGCAGCTTTCTCTGCTAGATCCTGGGTGCACCTGGAGCAGGCCTAAAAATTACTTGTCCTGTATGACTCTGTTTTTCTCTGGAGCATCTCTCCTGTGGGGAGAGGCTGAGGGAGCTGGGCTTGTTCAGCCTGGAGAAGAGAAGGCTGCAAGGGGACCTTAGAAATGCCTCTAAATATCTGCAGGGTGGGGGTCAGGAGGATGGGGCCAGACTCTTTCCAGTGTTGCCCAGCGACAGGACAAGGGGCAATGGGCACAAACTGAAGCAGAGGAAGTTCCAGCTGAACCTGAGGAAGAACTTCTTCCCTCTGAGGGTGACGGAGCCCTGGAACAGGCTGCCCAGGGAGGCTGTGGAGTCTCCTTCTCTGGAGATATTCCAGCCCCGCCTGGGCGCGGTGCTGTGCAGCCTGCTGTAGGTGACCCTGCTTCGGCAGGGGGGTTGGACTAGATGACCCACAGAGGTCCCTTCCAACCCCGAACATTCTGTGATTCTGTCTTCATGAGGACAACAACAAGTGTCCCTCAGAGTTAGACATGTTTGGAAGACCTGGATGAACAGGGTTGCTACTGTCGAGGTATTTGAACAGTCTGGTCGGCTCAAGAGTGCTTCAGTTGTTTTCATCTGACAACAGAAATTTGGCCGCTGCGAGGGCATTTCCTTAACCTTCCCTCAACCTCTGCTCAGCAGTGGGCAGATGCAGGCAGAAGGTTCATTTCAAGCCCAAAATCCCCGTCCTGTTCTCAAGACGTTGTGCAATGCAGCCTGTAGATCTTCCTGTAAACGATCCTTGATTTACGTGTTGGCTGTTTGTCTTGTGCACGTATCAGCTAAATAGCACCCTTTGCTCCAGAGGTGTCATGGCCGACTGAGTCTTTGTGCCTTCAGGTGAAGGCCTGGGCACAGAGGCTTGACCTCTCTTTCTTGCAGTTTATAGGAAAGTGCCTGGATGCTAGAATTTCTTTAACCAAGTTGCTGGATTCTTTCTGAGCTGTTACAATGCCGTGGCAGAGGGTGTGTTGTGTTGCTGCTGCTCTGTTTGAGGTGTCTGGTTTCATCTAATTAGCAAACATCCATTTAGCAACAGTTGAGGAAGGTGCTGCTTTGAAACTACTTAATTTCCATGTGAAAATCCTGATACTGATTTTTACTAGGGCCAGAGTGATTAGAGTAAATCTGCAGGGCACCCCTTGGTTCATTTCTGTAGCAAAAATACTGCGGTCATGTAAAACCAAGACCTGCTTTTCTCCTCCGACTGGGCGTGAGCTGTTGCCACACGTCAGGCTGCCTGGGGAAGCACGGCCAAGGTGTCTGGGCTCTGCGTTTTGTGTTTTTCTAGGGACTTTGTGACTTGGAAGGACAGACTTTGCTTTCTGTTTTTGACATTAGGTTCCCAGCCAGCGGGAGGAGATGTCACCATCGTCGCCGCTCCGGAGAACACCACGGTGGTGGCCGGGGAGAGCGTGGTGATGGAGTGCATGGCGGCTGCCGATCCCACCCCCTTCGTCTCCTGGATACGACAGGGTGAGCACGAGGGACAGAATTAAGCTTTTGTTGTCAAGAGGAACCTGTGGACACTTTATTTTTAAAATCCATTAACAGGCAAAAAAAAAAAAATCTGTGTGGCAGGAAGGGTGCTTGTTACGTCTGCACCTAATGACGCAGGTGGTGTCACAATGTGGGGTGTCCTTGCTAAACTGGAGTTACTAATTAAATCTAGAAGGTTACAAAGCGCGCAGCTCGCTTTATAGCTGTTTGACCTGTGAAAGAGATGAAGTTTTAGTGCCTGGATGCCTGTTCATCTAAATTAGTCATCTTCATTGTGTGAGCTTGAGCACTGAAGGTCGTGAGATGAGGTCAGGTCCAGCCACTCCTCCGGGGACTCAGAGGTTAGTGGGGATTCTGCGGAATCTGCCATGGCACTGGAGAAATATCTCGTATTATCTTGCAGGATTATAAAAATGCGAGAAGATCTGTTAATCATTGGAGTGGCTGGGAGTGTTGCTGGGAGGTTTTTATTCAAAAGTCTTGCTGTGGTCAGATTGGTGATGAGAGGACCAAGAAGATGCTTAGGTCTCGTTGAAGATGTACAAATGAGCCGGACTGGCATACGTCACCACGGGCTGATAGCCTAAATCACGAGTAGGGTGCTAGTGTCACTTCACTGAGTGTCACATCCATCAGATGGGTTTCAGAGGCTCTGACTGAAGACGTTCTCAGCTCAGGAGTTGAATCTCCCCCAGAAAAGGCTCTCTGTCATTTTCATAAATCTGGGTCATGGTCTAAGACTCCTCTCCCCTGTAACTATTTGTTGTGGTTGGTCTTCAGCCCAGACTTGGCCACAGGCAGTGACTTTAGTGTGTATAAATATTTCCTCTTCCCCACAAAAAAGGAGCAAAAAAAATCTCAGAGGATACATCTTTGGAAATCAAATCAGCAAGCATTAAATGTTCTGGCAAAAATGTTTCTTTTTTATCCTGTGCACTTCACAATTACAAATACTCAGCTTTCCCATGCTAGATCACATATTCGTTGCTTTACTGAGAGCTACCGATGCCCAGAGTAGAGCAGACATTATAAGACTTAATTACTATGAAAGTTTTTTGGATGAGGGGAAGAGGAGGCGGAAGGGGGGAAAGGTTGCTGAAACAGTTCCTTGCATGCTTTATTTTAAAGTGTTTGCTAGGTCCCCCACTGCTTCCCAGTGTGGACTCTTCAATTAGAAAAGATGGATGAGCAGTGCTAGCCGTTCCGTGTTACACAAGCGCGTTTCTCTCCAAGGCTTTGTTAAGGAGCAGGCCGGGTCACTGGGCGATCAGTCGTGTAGGTAGCACGGAGGATCGTACCTCCAGGTTGCCAGTTTGGCTGTTGCCAGCCTTGGTGGCGTCAGCTAATTGCTACCATCTGGAGTCGGATTTTCAAACCACCCAGTGCAAACGGGGTGCACAGATTTTCTCCTCCTCTGGGCGTGCAGCCACTGAACTGTGAGACCACCTGAAGACCCCCAAAATGGATGGAGGGGGCAGAGGACCTGATCTCAGCTGCGTTCCCTGCTGATGGTGCTAAGTAGGTGCAGCTGCTCACAGCGGAGGTGGAGAGCTTGCTCCTGTCTCCAGATACAGGCTCAGCTGAATCTGTGAGAGGCAAAGACAGGCGAGTACTGAGTTTTTACTGTCTGAAGGACATCCGTGCTGCTGCAGGTGGAGAGGGACAAGCTCTGGTGTTGCACAGGTACTGCACAAGTTCGCTGGCTCTCCCAGTCTGCTGACTTGTGCCAGAGCTGGCCATGGCTTCCTGACCTCCCGTCCAGGTCTTTCCTTGGCAAGACTCTGCTTGCTCATACTCCGTCCCCAGCTCTTGGCTTTCCTCCCCCACACTCATTCAGAGGTACCAACACCACGGTTCCCGTGCTTCTCACATCAGAGCAATGCTGAGAATAAGCAGTGCCCAGCGCCAGCCTCCTGCCTTGTCCGTGGCGTGCTGAGGAGCCTAGGGCTATCTGATGCTGTAAAAGGATGGCTCAGCTTCTGGCCAGGGGGATGGAGCCACCCTTTACTCCTTCCCTGCTCAGCAGTGCTGAGCATCTAGCCAGGAGAGTGAGGAGAGGGCAGCCCACAGCCCGTGTCTCTGACCCAAACACCAGAGCCCCAAGGAGAACCAGATATCTTCCTGATACCTCACGGGTCAGGAGCCAAGATGGGGGCAAAGAATGAATCGGGAAGCTCAGTAAATTTGGGTTCGTGTCCGGGACCTAGAGGAGGGAAAACCCCTGAGCTGTTGGTGGTTCAGCGCTCTTGCTGACGTTCGCATTAACGAGTGAGGGGAGGAGGCGTCCGTGTTTGTGCGTGGGGGTCAGCAGGCAGATCCAGAAGCTTTTCCAAAATGTGTGGTAGCATAGCTTTCCCTTGAACGTGCTGTTCCGAGGGGCTCTTGTTGCAGGCACTCCCTAGGCATCAGAGACTGTTTTGATCCAAACCAGAACTTTTTTGGTTCTTACAGGCTAAACTGAACCTTGGGCCAGTGTTGGCCGGGGCTGGCTGACGCTCGGTCGAGCACTGCGGAGTGTCCCAGCAGGGATCATCCTCTGGGCTGGGGTTTGGGACGTTGGGGTCTCTGCTCCCCTGCTGTTATCCTGACTCTGTAGATGTGTTGTTTACAGGCTTTACTAAAGGGTGGCGTGGAGCTCCCTCCCACATTTGTGCACGTTTCTTCCTGCAGATGGAAAGCCCGTTTCCACAGATGTGATTGTGCTGGGCCGGACAAATCTCCTCATTCCTTCCAGCCAGCCCCATCACTCGGGGGTCTACGTCTGCCGTGCCAACAAACCCCAGACCAGGCAGTTTGTTACAGCAGCAGCTGAGCTCCGGGTCCTTGGTGAGTAGAGAGTGGGATAGATGCTCCAGGTAGCTGTAGATCACCTGGACCAACATCCAGGAGCTCCCCGAGAAGTTGCATTTGTGGCTTCTGCTGGGTAAGAAGGGAGCAAGGTTATAGCCCGGAGGCCCTGGGCTGGGGTAGGTCTCGGTGGGAGAGTCACCTCTTTAATTTCGGGTTTAGTTTCTTGTATTTACCGAACCATTTTATGCCTTATTCTTGTTTCCAGGGTTCCCCCGTGGAAATCTGTATCAGCAATTAACTTTCAGTATCGTGGGAGCCAGCAGAGAGAACAGTCTAGGATCAGGGAACGCAGCACATGATTGATACAGAATTTATTTTTCCTTTTGGACAGAGTCTAAATTAAGCCCCTAGAGTCTGCCTGGCAAATCCTATCTTGTAAGCAAAGCTGCTACTGAATAAAACATAGCGCTGAGCGGGGAGGAGAAGGGATTTGCTTTGCTATCTTCTCCTCCTCCTTCCTGCATTAATTTGTCCCCTCTCCTCCCAGCTACACCCAGCATCTCCCAGGCTCCTGAAACCATCTCACGCACCCGAGCCAGCACGGCCCGGTTTGTCTGCAAGGCGGAGGGCGAGCCAGCCCCAAGCATTCACTGGCTGAAGAACGGCGAGGCCATCCTCTCCAACGGGCGGGTGAAGGTGCAGAGCAGCGGGAGCCTCGTCATTAACCAGATCGGGTTGGAGGATGCTGGCTACTACCAGTGCGTGGCTGAGAACAGCCTGGGCATGGCTTGTGCCACTGCCAAGCTCTCAGTGATCGTGCGGGAGGGTTTGCCCAGCGCTCCCAAGAAGGTGTCAGCCGTGTCCCTCTCCAGCACCACAGTCCTGGTGTCCTGGGAGCGGCCAGAGTACAACAGCGAGCAGATCATTGGCTTCTCGTTACACTACCAGCGGGCTGTGGGTAGGTGTTACCGGCCTGTGCGACACAGCTGTGTTGCAGGTACAAGACACAAGGCACAGGTCGTCCCTGCTTGTGACAAGTGTGAGGCAATTCCAGTTAGTTTTGCCCTTTGCATTGCAGGTAAAGGACTTTTCTCTTGGAGTCGGCATCGGCCGGTGACAGTGGCTGTGGATTAGCCGCCACGTACTAATTGGTTGACCAGCAGTAGCGTGTCCATGTACCGGAGTTGTCTGGATTCCGCTGGGACCAGGCACTTTGGAAATTTATTTCTGTTCCTTACCTTTTCCCCCAACACATTGATTTTTATATGCAAAGGATGTGATTATTAATGGAGATATTAAACAGCTACATTGTGTGCAGGGGTAATCACTAAATCATTCCCACCCAGAATGTGAAGTGAGGCACTCGGGTCTCTTGGGGTCTGTCTTCCCAAACAGCCAGCAAGCCAGTACTGCTGCTGAACTGTTGCCAGAGCTCTTTTGAAAATTAAGCTGGTAACTTCAGCTGCCTTAGCATGGATTGAGGAGCTTGAGTCAAAATGGAGATGTTAACATTGAGGCATTGAATGTGTCCGCCCAAACAATTCACAGAAGAGATGGGTTTCGTGCAGGTGCTGGGGAAATTGGAGAAGACATAGCGATTTTTAGGGTGGATTTACACTATGGACCTTGTGAACGAAGTGATTTTTTCGAGGAGTGCCTTGGCAGTTCACTGACCTGCTGATCAGTGTTTCCTTGGCTCTAGGAACAGATAATGTGGAATACCAGTTTGCTGTCAACAATGATACCACTGAGCTGCAAGTCAAGGACCTAGAACCCAACACCAACTATGTCTTCTACGTGGTCGCGTATTCTCAGCTCGGAGCCAGCCGGACGTCCTCTTCCATCGTTGTTCAGACCCTGGAGGACGGTGCGTTGAGTTAGATGGGTACTGGTGCCTGTAAAATGTTCTTGGCCTGTTTCATGGTGAGCATTGAATATGCTATGGAGAATAGTATCAACTCCTAGAAACCCAAACGTGCTGCTCCTACGGCTTCTTGCCAGAAGCCCTTTTGAAAAAAGACAACAAACCAACCAAAACCACAGCACCCCACGCTGGTCTGATCATCACCTTGGGTGATAAAGACCATGAAAATGATCTTACTGACACTGGGGCTCATGAGAATCCTGTGGGAACTGCAGTCGGCTCCTCTGGGCTTGCCCCTAGCTAATCTGATACTGCTCCAGACTGGACTCTGGGCCAGACTTGAGAGACATCTATTGCAATTTGTAGGGTTAGGAGCAGCCTTGAGGTTGGTTCCCTTACGAGCCAGTAGTTTGTGTTGCTTTTACCATGGATCACGTAGCGTTTTGCAGGCAGTAAAGGCAGCGTGCCAGAAGGACAGCTGCTCAACAGGGGAGGACATGTACGGCTTTCAACAGACTGCAGGACAGAGGCAAGAACCGGTGGTTTTGGCAGACGTCGTGCAAGCCCCTGCTATGCTACAGGGTGCTTTTTATGTTTTTAATACTCCTGACATAGTGAACCGTGTGTGTCTGCAGCCTGAAAAGCGGAGTTGAAAGCTGCCTGCAGCGCTGAGCTGTGATTCTCGAGGGAATGGGGATTCCCGGACTGAAGTCTGGATCGCTGAGCCATCTCCTTGAGTGTCTCCTCCGTGCTCCACAGCACAGCGTGGGCTGGTTAGCTGATCCGTGCTAACCTGACCATTTTTCAGGGGAGACGGGGTCGCGGTTTGCTTCCCTAGAGGGTAGCGTGGTGTGGGCAGCAGGCTCTAAGCAGCCTGTCTGAGCGGAGCAGCCCACCGTCTACGCTCGCCGGACACCCTGACAGTGGTCTGAGCTGCTGGAGAGCTGCGGGGTGATGGTTGCCCTGTGACAGGCAGCGTGTCACCAGTGGCTGCGCAGGGCCGAGGCCAGGCAGTGGCCTCCAGCCAGCTGAGAGAGCTGGCAGAGGTGTGTGGAGGTCTCGCCCCGGTCTTTGCTGACTTCCCGTTGTTGCTTCTGCCCAGTTCCTAGTGCTGCCCCTCAGCTGTCCCTCTCGAGCATGACTCCTGGTGACATCCGTGTGACATGGCTGCCTCCTCCTCCAGAGCTGAGTAATGGCAAGATAACGAAGTACAAGATCGACTACTGCACCCTCAAGGAAGGTGAGGGGAACGCTGTTTGGGGGGTTGTATCTTCTGCTCCAGCAGTGTTAACAGCATGTCCTGTTGAGGGGAGGAGGTGCAAGGCTGAAAACGGGGGGACCCCTTTTACCCAGGGCAGGAGAAGAGTCCCCTCTCAGCCTGGTTGTGCTATTGGTAATCACAGCAGTGCCAGTGCTGTGCTACTTCACGCTACTCCGAGGTGCCTTTTTCTGTTGCTCTGGAGGAGCCTGTGTCCCCAGGGGAGTGTCCTGACGCTGGCGTTGTCTGTGCTGCCCCGTGCGTGTCCGCGTGAGCAGCCCTCCGGTGCCGTCTGCACGGTGTGTTTTGGGGGAAGAGCTTTGTGCTGGCTGGGGAAGAAGGGTAGATGCACTCGCTTCCTTCAACATGGAGTCTAATCAGGGTGATCCTTGTGGGGAAAAAAGCAAGTGTCCTAGACAGGCTGTCTTGCTCTATTGCTGAGTTTTATCCAGTTTTATTTATTGTCAGACTCTCTAAGAAGCCCTCAGAAGGGATAGTAACATTTACCTATGCTGGATGCAGATGTTCCAATGCCACGTGTGCTTGCTTTGCAGATCCTTCTGGGTATTTGCTCTTAAAACTGTCAAAGCTCTGCAGCTTCTCACTTCCTGGGGTCATGATACTTACTAAGAGAAGGATGGGGAGTGTGGTTAAGTGCTGCACGTGTTCCCATGTGTTTGATCTGGATTAGTAGTCTGCACTGGGACTCCTAGCTCTTATTTTTTTGCCCTGAACCTGCATGTGGTTCTGTGGCATTGTGAAACCTTGGCGACGTTTGCAGTCCAGGGATCCCACTCAGTAATCATAGATTCATAGATTCATAGAATCATAGGTTGGAAAATGCTGTTACATAGCAGGGACAGCGCTCCCAGCTGAGCTTACACCAGGTGAAGCTCAAAAGCAAGACCTCTGCATTCACCAAACAGGCAAGACCAATTAGTTGTTACAGTGAAAATCCCAGGCCATTCTCAGTTTAAATTTCCTGTCATCTCCCTTAGGAACTTCAGTGGGCTAAAGAGAGAGTGGTAAGACCTGGCATGGGTGAAGGTGTGAATTTTGCAGAAAGCAGGGCTGCTGGGCAGTTCTGGTTCACATTAGGGTGAGGCCTTAAATACAGTGAGGAGAAGCACTGGAACAGCTGCTGTCGGCTGTGTTCGTGTTCTGCCGTCGCGTCAGCAGCGGCAGAAGAGTTTCTGACAGCCCTCCTCCAGGCAGGCTCGGTGGGGCTGAAGGAGGTGGCAGTTTGGAGTGTGCTGGAGGGGATTGTCAGTCAGGACATCAGCTCTGTCCAGTCTTTAGTTTTTCCTGGTGGTGTGAGATTGCGTTGGGCAACGCCAAGGCAGCCCAGGGCGTGCAGATGACACTGCGTAGGTGGGCTTTGTGGCTGCTCGGCTCTATTTCCCTTTGACTGGGAAAACTACATTTTCAATGGTGTTGCCTTGGTTCCAGCAGATCAGGTCACCTCCATGGAAGTGGGTGGAAATGAGACTCAGATCACTCTCTACTCGCTCCATCCCAACAAAGTATACAAAGTTCGCATCGCCGCCAGCACCAGCATGGGCTATGGGGCCCCTTCTGAGTGGACCCAGCATCGGACTCCCGACAGGGACAACCAGACGCATGGTAGGAGGCTGGGTAGTGCCTGGGATTGGGGCAGGGTGTGCAGGACACTGGGGAATCAGAGATACTTTCATTAGGGAATTGTAACCATTGCTTTTGGTTAGACCAAAGTACACCTTTTATCTTTCTGTTGAGTAGCCCCTGTAGGTCTTGCTGCTTGCCTGGGTGGTGGGGTCTTTCCTCCCTCCTGTGCAGCTGTGAAAACTCTTAGAAAGAAAGAAACAGACAAAACCCCCAAGCTCCAATGTTACGACATTTGGGAGTGGATAGACAGTTCTGCCGAACAGAACTGAGCCCAAGCCAGACTCCAGCAGTGGTTAAAGATGGCTTTATCTCTGAATACCTTGAGAAATTCCCCCAGCGACTTTGCAACGTTATATTTTTTCCTGTATCACCTGGCTGGTAAAGTCAACGGTAGAGCATAACTGTACCACTCTTGTCAGAGAGCGGAGACATCCTGCTCACAGGACAGCCTCTCCTCACACCCCTCCCTCACTGCCAAGGACAGGGAGGATTCGGTACAGCTGGGACATGGAAACAAGTGGCTGAACATTGTTCTCTTGTCTTGTTGTTCTTCTAGTTCCATTTGCCCCGACAGAATTAAAAGTCCGAGCGAAGATGGAGTCTCTTCTGATAACGTGGCAGCCCCCAGCCAACCATGCCCAGATATCAGGCTACAAGCTCTACTACCGAGAAGTGGGCCCAGAGGAGTCCAGCGATGAGAGCCCTGTGGATGGTGCTGAAGATGAGAGCTGGGACGTAGGACCCATAAAACTAAAGAAGAAAGTGAAGCAGTACGAGCTGACTCGACTAGGTTAGCGGGTTACGTCTTCTTGGCAGTTGGCGTGGAAACGCAGGGTCTGTCTCTTGCCCTGTGGGATGCTTCTGAGAGGCTCAGTGATCTGCGTGGCTGCGGTTACGTAGGACCAGGACCATGTGAGCTGAACTTTTTTCAGAGCACCCAAAATACTTTCTGGAATAGGGCTCTTGGAGCTTATCCTAAGCTGAGTTTAAAACAGGTAACAGGGATTGTATTTTTAACCAAGGGCTAGTAATACACTTACTACGTGCTAGTAAGTGGACCTAAATCAATTAGTGGTTTTTACTGTGTCACTGTAAAGAGTGCATAGATTAAAATCTCCTGTCAGGACAATGATGTCTCCTTCCCTGTGTATTTCTAAGAAGCTCCATAACTGCATGCTGGTTGAAATCTCTGTATTGAAATGCAGAGATGGGTTAATTCAGAGGATGCTAATTTTGGGCCAGTATTCTCCTCCACCTCCCACTAAGGGAAAAGGGGCAGAACAGTGAGTGTCTGTGGCTGGAGAACAAGTCTGCACCGCAGATGCGTCCTTGAAACACGATTCTGCTTCTTAGAGTTCTTCCCTCCACCGCTTCATGCTTCATCCCTGCTACTGCCCAGTGAGCTGAGACTGTGGGGCGAGTGTTTCTCGTGCTGGTTCACCTTACACATCCAGCATACGTATTATGCATGGTGTAAAGGCCAGGCTGCAGCACCTGGAAAGACAGTTTGTGTCATCGCTGAGTAGGTTTCCAGCTATGTTGCAGCCATCCTGCCACTGAGAGGGTGTTAACAGTTATGAGTTTCTCTGCAGAATTTCGGTCTGTAATTATTGCACTGAGGAAACCACATGGGAACATTGTCACGCGCTGCACTAACCCCTGGGAAGTCAGTTCGCGGAGGGACTCGGGAGTGGGCTGAATTGGTTCCAAATGCTCTGGCACGATGATGCTGAGAAGGCTGCTTGTTCTTCTGTAATTACTTCCTTAAATTTGGGCATCCGTCAAGCCCTAATGGTTTCCTTATGATTTGGGGGTGGTGTATCGGCGATCATTGGGTCAGGAAGAGAGTCTCGGGTTTCTTCCAGCCGTGGATGTTCTCTTTTCTCCCCCTTGCGCTGCTGAGTGACGTACTCTTGCATGCGTACAGTAGAGGAAGAGGTCAGGAGTCTGGCTGTGCGGAGAAAGGCAGGGGGTCTGGACGTGAAACAAGGAGGAGGAGTGGTTGGGTTTTAGAAGGGTTTCGTTTTGTGGCGGGGAGCTACCCTGTGAAGGTACTTACATCTGCGTTAGGGGTCTTGTAGGCAGGGCGGGTAGCGGTCTCGGGAAGGGTTGGCAGCCCTAACATGATCTTTGCTGCTGAGGAATCAGCTGGGGGGATTTCCCAGCTTGTGGGTATCTGCCTGGGAAGCAGAGCGGTGGAAACCTCTCCGAAGATCCCTCTAAAAGCAAACAAACGAAATACCCAGCGCTGTCTCTTGGGAGTGTCTCTTGGTGTCAGGGTAAGCGGGCTGCGTGTGGTGAACGGTGCTGGCCCACGGGAGGTGGCCTGTTGGAGAGGTGTCACGGCTGAAGCTACAAATAGGGTCAAGAGCTTGAAGAGATGAGAATAGAAAAGCAAGTTCTTTGTTTACATAGAATAGAATATTTCAGTTGGAAGGGACCTGCAACCATCATCTAGTACAACTGCCTGACCTCTCCAGGGGTGCCCAAAAATTAAAGCAAATTCTTACGGGCGTTGTCCAAATGCCTCTTAAACACTGACAGGCACAGGGCATCGACCACCTCTCTAGGGAGCTTGTTCCGGTGTTTGAAATGGTGTCAGGAAATCCCGGGTTAGGCACTGGGAACACAGGGCTGTAGCTCGGACGTGGCTGCACACCACACCGGTGCGAACAAGGTCCGAGTTGCGCGCTGGAGGCTGCGTAGTGCTGCAGCGTGCTCACTGAACGCCCCTTGGCTCCACGTCTCTGCAGTCTCACTGGAGCCAGCGCTCTGCCCCTTGGCTTGTCTTCGTTTGGGGTGCAGCCTGAGAGACAAAACTCCTGTCCCGCTGCTTCTTCCTGCACAGCTCGATTTTGATTTCCTGGTTTTTCCTTGTTTTTCTCCCAGGATCACAGCAGGGCAAGAGGGGGAAGCGCTTTCTGGGGAGACGGCTCCTTCCGAGGCGTGCCTCAGACGGAGGTGGGTGGATGGGTGTGCAGGAGGCAGCTGTGGACAGAGCTTTCTGAGCACAGATCCTCGTTACTCACAGCGACAACACAACTGTTACACCGGCAAAGAGCCCTGCCCGCGTCTCCTGTAACATCAGGCTGCGTTTGACGCTGCAGCAAGGCCTTGTGCTGGTCCAGCGTGAGGTTCTGTGTCCACCAGCTCTTCTGTCCTGCAGGCTTCCTCATCCTTTGCCTTACCCCCTGCGTCTGGCTTCTTGATTTTGCCTTCGGTAAAGTCCCAGCTATCTCCATTTTAGCTGTCTGAAATAAAAGAAGACTTTTCTCCCATGCTCGTGCTAACCTGTGGAGCAAACCGTGTCTCCTTAGAGCGATACTGCTAATGGCCCGCCTTGTATCTTGTCTGAGAGTTACGTGCTGGAATCCTGTGAGGGCAACTGTTCAAAGGCATGTAGGAAATACAGCAATTTCCTGAGCCCACAAAATCAAAAGGAAGCTGTCCTAAATCACCAGGAGGGCTTTTCCCTGAGAAATTCTCATTGACTTCCATCTGCATTGTTGCAGTTAAGTCTCTGAACCGGTGTGCAACTACCAGGGCTCTACAGGAAAAATAAATGGTGAGGATCTAATCCTGTCTTCCACATTCCCATGAAGGAAAAGTGCATTCCTCTTGGAGTCACTCCCTGGAGAGCAGGGTATTTTCCCACTTAGAGGAAAGTATGGCCTATGGCTTCTGGCCAACACAAACACCTTGAAAAACTGAATAAAACAACGTACTTAGCATATTGGATATATTATGCAGTCATCCAGATTAGCGATTTGAAATGATCTGGACTAGATTATTCTGCTTACATTTAATGTTTGATGGAATGCAGTGACATACATCTGTTTTCGTGCTGCCTACTAGCTTCTTGACAGCTTGATAGAGCTTTATGTCTGCGTGTTCTGAGAGCTTGAACATCTGGGCCTGTGTATAAGAATTGAAGCCAAGCCTCTGACTGAGAAATCCAAAATACCCCTATTTTCAGAATATGGATTGCTTGATCTTGTAGTAGAGCTCCTCTGGCATCATGTCTAAGTGGCTGCCATATCGATCCTGCCCAGGGCTGGAGATGGAGGACTTGCCCTCTCCTTCACTTTATTCTCCAACAGGAGCTGCCCCACATCTGTGAGCTCTTTCTCATCATTTTGGGTTGCATCATCCATGACGAGCTTGTGTCCAAGTGAAGCCCAGGCAGGAGGAGGAGTGTGTGTGCTGGCAAGAGACAGGCTGTGGGGTTCTTTGTTTCCCCAAGCCCGTGGTCCCAGCTCATAGGAAGTCGAGCACCCTTTGGCCCCTTCCCCCCCTTCTGTGGGTTTGAAGCATTTTCCTGCGGCTGCAGAGCGTGGAAATGCAGATCAGGCTGCCGTGGAAGCAGACAAAACTGTTTGCTTTTGGGATTCTTCCGGGGAGAAAAATGTGGCTGAATGTTTTTATATTCCGAGCGCGAACATGTGTTGTGGAGCAGAGAAAGCCTTTGGTAATTGGTACCATTAGCCTCTAGGAGCATAATCGGTGCAGTAATAATAAAATTGGCATCAGTAAGAAAGGTTTTATTCTGCTTACATTGTCTGGCAAAGAGAGCAGTGATCTATCAGGGCAGGGAATGAACAGGCATGTCCCAAATTAACAAACTTCATCAATGTGCTGCAACCAAGGCAACTGAAGGCAGTCTGGACTGCTCTCGCTGAGCTTCTGAATGGGCTGGCTGCTGAAGGGAGAAGCTGGCGAGTGTCTGACTTGAGAACTTTGTATCTCCCAAGTTGTTTTCTCCATTAAACAGCTCCATTAAAAAAAAAATCAGATGTAACGTAACACAGCACAGGAGTATTTCAGCTGATGAAAGGCTGGAGGAAAGAGGGAGGTGGATTTTGGACCACGGCAGCACTGTTTGGAGACAAACACAGCACGGAGCAGCCTGTCCTGCAGCTCAGTTTGGGTCCCAAGCGTGAGGTTCCCCTCAGAGCATGTGGCTGTCTGATGGAAGGGCATGTAACGAGGATCTTCGGGTTTGTGGTGTGGGCTTGGTGTGAGCTTTTCTAATTGCAAATCAACAAACTCTGCTGTGGAGGTAAAATAGTCACTGTACAACAAAAGCTGGCAGTGACTTAACTGGCGTGTGGGGACTTGCTGGAAGGAAGATCCTCACAGCAGTGAATAAATGAGAAGGGACTTTAAAAATGGGAGGTGCATTTTGGAGAGGAGAGGATGTCCTCGCTCCGCAAGAACAAACAATTCAGTGCATCCATATCTGTGGGAGAGAGAGGAGTCGTCATGCATAGGTTTCTTCAGTAGTCTGCAGGGAAGAAAGATCGGGAGATCCTGAGATGATGAACAGGCCGTGACCTGAGGTGGCTGATGCCCTGTCCCTGGAAACACTCAAGGTCGGGTTGGACTGGGCTCTGAGCAACCTGGTCTGGTTGAAGATGTCCTTGCTCATTGTAGGGAGTTGGACCTAGATGGCCTTGAAAGGTCCCTTCCAACCCAGACCATTCCATGATTCTGTGGCAGTGGTTAACCCTTGGTGGCTGGGGCAAGTCCATTTGCTCGTAGTAATTTCTGTAAAAAGTGAGGGGAGAGGACTAGAGAGTAGCTGTGATCTGTGCACCAGTTGCGAGGCAGCACTTGAATGTGAAGAACCTGTAAGTGGAAGGGGGGCTCCTCGATGTCTTTTAGCAAATACAACTCTGTTCAGGCTACTTTCATGAATGCTGAGAAAAGCTGGTCAGATCAAAGGAAACGTGTCTAACTGGGGGAGGGTTGGTAACAAAAATAACCCCAGACAAACCCTGATTGATTTTTTTCCAGCTCCTGGGAAACTCTATGAGGTGAAGCTGGTGGCATTCAATAAGCACGAAGATGGTTATGCGGCGGTTTGGAAGGGCAAAACAGAAAAGGCACCTGCAGCAGCAGTAGGTGAGGAATGTCCTTCGTTTGTTGTCTGTCTCTTCTGCTTGGCACGTGGCTTCAGAGGAGGGGTAGACGTAAAGTCACAGGAGATGAAGAGGGACAATGCAAAAAGGGGCAAGGTCCCAACATAAGGAAACTCCCTTTGACAGTAATTGCAAATTGCCTTGGAGGAATTGTCTTGGGAAGGAGAGGAAGGAGCAAAATGTCCTCGTTCTCGTTGGGATTGTTCCTACACTGGGTGTGGATGGCCTTCACCGCGTTCTCTCTGGCCCCGTTAGTGGCTCAGGGGTGGTCTTGGAAATACCAGTCAACCTCGGTTTCATCTCTTATGTTGTAAAGATTCAAGAAAGTGAATTAGCAGCATGCCAGGCTTTTTGCAGTGTTACAAAGAAAACAAAAGCTCTGAAGACCCAGGCTCTGTTCTTGGCTCTGCCAGCCTGTGGTGGGATGGTGAACAGCCTGGGCTCCTCCTTACCCTGGTGTGGGTCTGTGAGGTGGGTCGCTTTGAAGCTGGCCTCCTGTGCTCCACCGCAGCACACCACCACCGTACAGGCTTCATAACCTAGGTCTACTTTATTCCATGTTTTCTGTGTCCGTGATGGCTGTCTCGTGCCTGAATGTCACGTACGTCTCCACATCTCTTTTCTCTTTCTGTCTTCCGCCGTAGATCCTCCTGTGCAGAAAGGTCCTCCGCTGCCTCCAGTCCAAGTCTATGCAGAGTCCAACAGCTCAACTTCCATATGGCTCAGGTGGAAGAAACCTGACTTCACAACAGTCAAAATTGTCAACTACACTGTGCGCTTCAGCCCCTGGGGCCTGAAAAATGCCTCTCTTGTTACGTACTACACAAGGTAAAGAGGGGTGCTAAGGGTTCATCTGCTGTGTCAGGAATAAACACAGGGCAGGAGGAACCTGCATGGAAATTCCAGTACTGAGCAAAATCCTGGGTGTTTCACATGCTGGAAACATCTGCCCTGGTCACAGATGCATTCAGAACGGCTGAAATGTGGCACTGGGACTTCTCTATAACTTGAATAGCGGGGGGTCATTTACTGGCTGGTGTCTGCATCTTTTCTGCTCTGGTTGGACCTTACATGCTTGCTTCCCTGTTAATAACAAAGCCAGGCGCAGTTATGCCCAGTCTCAAAGCATTCATGATTTGTGAGATAGTCCTTGTAAATTTGGTTTAAAAATTGCTAGAGTTTAAGCAGTTATAATAAATTGGGGATATATGTTAAATCTGGATTCCCAGGTAGGTTGTCAGCCCATAACCAGGCTGTGTTTTCAAGTTTTTTTCTGCAAGTACATAAAAAATGGCCCTGGAGGCTGGGAACTTACTCTGCGCTGTAACTGGGAGCTGAGCTCTCTTGCATTCACGTGACTGCAGGAGACGAAGCTTTAGATGAAAAATCAAATAATGTAGGAGTTAGGATAATCTCTTGCGGTGCTCCTGGTAAGGTATCAAGGTGGCAGTGGGTGGGAGAACCACCTAGTGTTTATGGCCTTGTGAACGTGTCCTCTTTTGGCAGCTCGGATGAGGACATTCTCATTAGTGGGTTGAAGCCCTACACCAGGTATGAGTTTGCTGTGCAGTCCAATGGCGTTGGCATCGATGGGCCCTTCGGCAGCGTGGTGGAGCGGTTCACCCTTCCCGACCGTGAGTTCTTGTGGGAATCGAATCTTGATTTCTCCTGACTTTCCCCAAATCTCTGTCAAATCCCTCCTAATGTGCCCCTGAGAGATGCGGTAATCTCAGATCACCTCCAAGCTCTGGTGTCCCTGAGTGTGTAGAAGGCTGAGAGCTGCTAAGCATCCTGTTGGCATCCCCAAACCTGTTGAAGGAGTGCTGCTTTGGAAACAGGGACGAGCATGCGAAGAGAATCAGGGCAGCAATTGTTGTTACTGTGGGATTGCCTCTGGGTTCAGAGAAATCCTGCTCGTCAGGGAGAGCTCTGATATTCCGCTTCACAGAGCAGCAGCGATGGGCTTTGGAGGTGTTGTGTGTCCTGCCCCTAGCTGGGACTAGTTGCAGATCAAGCAAGGCTTTGGGGAGGATCGAGAAGAAAGCAACAAGGAGAAGGGGCGTGCTCTCAGTATTCTTTCAAATATAACCAACGTTGCACAGTCTCAAACTGAGCTGCATGGCTTCATCAGCACCGTCGCGTTTCCCTTGGCTGGTTGACCATGATCACAGGGTCACAGACTGTTCAGGGTTGGAAGGGGCCTCTGTGGGTCACCCAGCCCAACCCCCTTCCCAAGCAGGGTCACCTACAGCAAGCTGCACAGCACCGCGTCCAGGCGGGTCTTGAATATCTCCAGAGAAGGAGACTCCACAGCCTCCCTGGGCAGCCTGGGCCAGGGCTCCATCACCCTCAGAGGGAAGAAGTTCTTCCTCATGTTCAGCTGGAACTTCCTCTGCTTCAGTTTGTGCCCGTTGCCCCTTGTCCTGTCGCTGGGCACCACTGAAAAGAGTTTGGCCCCGTCCTCCTGACACCCACCCTTGAGATATTTATAAACATTTCTAAGGTCCCCTCTCAGCCTTCTCTTCTTCAGGCTGAACAAGCCCATGCACAAGTCCTGCCCTGTCCTGGGCTCAGCAGCCTCCTCTATGCGCTCTCCACAGCTCGTTTGGGTGAGGTGTCCGGCCACCCAGGGTGCCCATCATTTCATGCTCGCAAACAGGGCTGCGGCACCACTGAGGAGGGTTCAGAGCCATTGTCAACAGGTTGACTGCAGTCCTCCTCTTGTCTGCTGTTCATGTTGGGTCTTGTCTCTGCCAGGTCCCTCGACTCCTCCGTCTGACCTGCGGCTGCACCCGCTCAACCCCTACGCTGTGCAGGTGCACTGGTGCCCCCCCGTCGAGCCCAACGGCATCATTGTGGAGTACCTCATCCTGTATAACGCCAACAACACGCAGCCAGATGACATGTGGACCTTGCTGACGCGAGAAGGTGAGCCTCCTTGAGGAACTGTAGCACCCTACCAGGTCCTCCTCCTCCTGCCTGCTTGCCTGCCTACGGAGCCCTGCTTGGTCAGTTCTGCTGCCCTGATTTTTGCCTCACTTTGAGCACTTACAAATAAACATTTAAGAGCTCGTGCTGCCAGCTTTCTTGGAGTGCTGGGCCTTGCTCCTGGTCATACAGGAGAGTCCAAGGACACGACTGCTGAGACGTGAAATCATACATGTCTACAGCTGAAATAGTCATTATCATCCAGCAAACATCCTGCAGATACAGGCTGGCAGCCAGTAATTCCAGTATGCCAGCAACACTACCTGCAGTCTCTATCATCAGCTCTTTAAGCAGCAAGTTCGTTAATACTGACAGGGTTTACCCTGAATTACCTCTTAGAGCTCATGACGCAAAATCCCTCACTTCTGAGGGTCCAGCAGAATTCCACTACTGCTTTGCTGCAGCCTCTGAATACTCTTGAAACTGCACGTTTTAAACCTCTTTTGATTTGCTTTTGATCAGGAAATATCTTCAGCACTGAAGTGCATGGCCTGGAAAGTGATACCAGATACTTCTTCAAGATGGGAGCGAAGACTGTCGTGGGATCTGGCCCCTATTCCAACGTTAAGGATGTGCACACCCTCCGGGAGAAGCTGTCTGGTACGCATTGCCCCTTTGTCCCGGTGCAGGGAGCGAGTTGCGCTGCTGAAGACGGCGATTTGTCAGCAGTGGCATTTCTGTTTGCCGAGCAATTGCCTCTGCCGCTGCGCAGGACGCGAGAGGTGACTGCGTGCAGGCCAGTGCGGAGGATCATGGCGGAGTCCTCAGATGTGCAGCTCCACAGGCCGCGGGCAGCTCCAGAACCCATCCCGCAGCCGAACTTTGTCTCTCTTCACCATCCCAGCTCCTATGGAAGGGCACGGGCAGCCTGCACCTTGCTGCCTCCGTTAGGCCTGTGTAGCACGAAATTAATGAATGTGTGTAGATGCCAGTTTGCTTTAAGCTGCTCTGAATTGTCACTGCCGAGTAACCTTCTTCCTTTGTGTGTTATAGAGGCATCACCTATTGGTTCTAGTGAAGCTGGTGCTTCTCTGAACGCAAGGCGCTTTGTACCTTCTTCCCGCTAGCAGCTGAAACGGTGTATGTGTCCTTCCCCTCCTAGATGTTCTGGATATCCACTCCGTCACGGGAATCATTGTGGGCGTCTGCCTGGGGCTGCTCTGCATCCTCTTCTGCATGTGTGCCAGCTTCCGCAACAGCAAGCAGAGGTGGGTGTCACCTCGCCGCTGCGGGGGGGGAGGAGGCAGACTACGCCGAGCTGCTTCCCCGTGCTCAGCTGGGCTGTTTGGGATGCGGCGTCTGACATCAGTTAATACAAAGATGGAGTCTTGGGGATGCTAGCTGGCTAAGGAACATAGTGTAGTCTTTTCACTGATTGAGTTTCTCAGTAGTTTCTCTTTAATTTGCATTGTTAGACTATGTTGGCTCTTTACAGAGGCAGGAAAAAAAAAAAAAACCAAGAAAAGGGAAAAACCACTGTTTGCCAGATTATAACATGTGTCTGTTAGTGCAGGCGGTCTTTTGCTGCTGAGGTTGGACGGCTCTAAGGGTGTCTGGAAAGGGTTTGTTAACTTCCAGTTGGGACAATGCTGAAGGGCTTCCCAGTAAGGACAGGCTGGTTTAAGGATGATTGGACTCAGCCCAAAGCCCCCTGCTCTCCCAGGGGTCGGAATCCAGCCACAAGCGTTTGGAAAGACCATGATCGGAAACCATCTTAGTAGCTGTTGAGAAGAGCTTTGAGCTGGTGGCAGATCTTGGGACTAGGAACATGCAGCTTCTGAAGTTTCATCCTAACGTGGCCACCAAACTTTGCTGTCCTGTTGCATCTCCGATCTTCAAAGCAGAGATGACAGAAGTGACGCAGCTCCGCGCAGGCAGGGGTTGGAGAGCGCTTGCTCTAGTGCTGGGACTCGTGTTGTCTGACGCCCTCGTGACCCACTGGTGAGGGGAAGGCTTTGCATCCAGCACCATGCTCTGTGAGCTTTAGGATGAGTGGAGGTGGTGAAGAGATGCAGCTGGGGAGAGGCTGCTGCAGCGAAAGCTGATCCTGTAGGATGTGGATAGGGAACCTCCTTCCTCAGGAGCATCAGGACAGGGGCTTAGGCCTGGTCGCTCCCACAAGGACAGGCTGAAGTGGCTCGGAGGGGGTGGCTTTGTCTGGCCGTCCGTGGCTGTTTGGGACAAAGGAAAGAGAGGCTCATCAGAGATGTCAGCTCTTGCTTGTTTTCCCACAGGGAGGCCCTGCCAGGCCTGGATTCCCAGGCAGCCGGCAACCACACTTACTACCACCAGAGCAGGCAAGGGGTGGCAGCTCCCAGTGCCACCTTGGACTCGCATGAGCTGGAGTCCCTCATGTCCCCACTCCCGGAGGATGCACCCGTGCCCCTGGGAGACATCACGGAGCTGACAGAAGTGCACAGCCTCATCCACACGAGCCTCCCAGAGGACATCGTCCGGGGAAAGAGGAAGGTAAGGAGCCGTGCACGTGGTGACTGGGCTCCTACCCTAGGCAAGAGCCTTTGTTTGGCGTGTCGCTGCTGGGAAGCCAGGGTCTGCTCCTGTCCCGGCTCTGCAGAGTGCTCGACTGCAGGCTGGTGCTGGGCAGCCATGTGTTCCCTCTCTGTAACACTGACTGGCTCCGTCTTGGCTGTCTCGTCTGTATTTGGGATCCCCGTGCCACCTACCAGCCCTTTTCACCTCCTGGGACAGTGACCCGTCACCCCCCAAGATGCCGCTGCCAAACGCACTGCTGCAGGAAGCTGCGCTGTCCCCACCTCTGTGGCGTGTCGGTGGTGGGAGAAAGCGTGATGGCCAGGGTGGACGCTCTGCCTTCCAGGATGCTCTGTTGCGTAGAGTAAAAGGAGCTTTGTCCATAAACAGTGTGTTCACTGGAATACCCTGCAAGATACGCAGGAGGTGAAATTGTGGTTTATTTGTGAACCTTATATTTTGAAGCGTTCTTTTCCTGTCCTGCTTGGTTTGCCTGATGCTGCATCGTCTTTCATTCCTTCCTGCCCATTTCCTCTCTCAAGCTCGCCTGAAACATTTCATTCCATTAGGGAACCTTTAATTGGCCTAATTTAGTTAATCTGTTTATGTCTCTCTTTGTAGCCCAGGGAGACCATGTAAAGTAATTAGGAGGTTCTGTAAAACAAATGTATTGTGAGCGCGTGGGATTTCACGTTTGCGTTGACGATGCGCTCGCCTGTCACTGGAGGAAGGTGAGTTCGGGATACCTGGCTGACGGCGAGACCCGTCCGCGTACTGGTGGCAGCGCGGCTGTGGTCTGCTGGAGACGCAGCGTCTCCTGCTGGGTTTAGTGGTCCAGTGAGCCAAAGCCATGCTTTTGGCCATCCCCAGGTGCCGTGGCAGATCGGCGCTCAGCTGAAGGAGAGGCAGTTTGCAGCCAAGCGCATGTGTGGATTTTGGTGGAATGTAGCTGCCTGTCTGGACCCAAGCCGAAGAGTGTGAGGAATTTCCTACAGCTCTTTCTGTTAAATAAGGAACAAATGTTTTCAGTGGTGGTGTCTTACCCTGAGAACAGGTCGGGGTGGGGGAAGTTCCCTCCCTTGGGAGGCCGTTCTGGGGGCAGCCTGTCCAGATTCACTTCCAAAGCAGCAATCCTGTCTGCAGAGGCTGGCGCACAGATTTTCATGTGTGTGGGTCTGGAAAGGGCAGTGCCAAGGCCTGGCCGCTCAGGCCTTAGCCCGAGAGCTTGGGTCTGCCGCAGAGGCTGGCAGTCTCCGAGTTCTGTTCAGAGATCAGCGTCAGGGAGAGGGGCGACTCTGGCTGCGGCGTCCCTGCCTCCCTAATGGGGTGGGGAAAGGCCACCGGGTGTTTAATTCGCTGAGGTCTTTTGGCAGCAGAACAAAGAGCTTGGGCTTTTTTGATGGATGTGGACAGGGAAGCAGGGATCACTGAGGAGCAGCCACCCGGAGAGCAGCGCTGTCACCCGAGGACGACCTGGCAGGGGAAGGAGAGCTGGAGTGGCGGCCGGGAGCAACAGGCTGTTGTTGCTGGGAGTGGGCACTGGAGGGAGATGTGCTCCCACGCAGGGGGCCCCACTCCCTCCACTGCCCACTCCCCGCTGGAAGTGCCGCCTGAGCCAGCCCTCAGCACCGTCGCATCTCTCTGTGCTCTGACGGGTATCATCACGGGTACAAAGACTCAAACATCTTTACGCTACAGTTGCCAAGAGGCCGCATGTCTCGATGGTGATGTGATTTTTACCCGGCTGGGGGGTCAAGCAGTTGGGCAGGTCTCATGAGCATGGCCGGACCGGTGCAGATGTGCCTCACAGCAGCTGTAAACCAGAATCAAGTGCAGTATTGAGTGGGTGCATCTCCCTACTTGTAGATGAAATGCTGCTAGCCGAGGCCCAGGAGTGGGCTGTGGGTTCCATGGCTTGTCTTGTGTGCTGCAAATAGCTTCTGCCAGCAGCCGTTTAAGCTAGGCTGCCGAAAACCCCCGGGACCCTGCCTGGAACCAGGTGTTGCCGTTTGTCCCATAGAGTGACCAGCTGCCTTTGTTGCCTTCTCTTTTCTGCTCTCATGCTGTGTGTAGTTGGGGCTGTGAAAACCCGTGACAAGGAATGTGGTGGAGCTACAGGAATGAGAAAATCCTTGTGGAAGGAAATTCCTGGTCCAGCCTGGCAAGGGGAAGCTCACCAGGGTGCTCTAGGTCAGATGCTGTCACTTGCAGTGCTGGTCAGTGAAGAAAGGGAGGAAGAAATGACTCGAGGATGCCTCTTATTTAACGGCGTATTAGGTCACCCCAGAGCTCAGGATGTTGGCTGGGACTTGGTGCGATGCTGTTGCCGCTCTTGGTCAGGTTTGTGTGGCTGTGATGCCAAGGAAGCGGCAGCTCCAGGCCTGTCTGACCTGCTCCAGTTGCCTGCTTGCCTCTCCGTCCTCAAGTTCTGCTCCTGAGACGGGGTTTGCGCTGGTTGGGTGGTGCTTGCCATTAGCAGTGGCAGTGCTGCTCCCGTGCTTGCAGGCTCTTCGCATGCTGCCTTGTTACTTAGAATTTCATGGATTTTTAGTCTTGTGGCAGCCTGAGGTTCCAGTGGAAATTAGAGGCTCTGTGTTGTTAGGAGCTGTACAGACACAAAGAAGGGACTGTCCTGTGCCCTAAGCAGTCAGAAGTGAGTGGATGTCACTTTACAGGTGTGGGGGCTGGAGAACAGTGAGACCAGGGGCAGGAAGACTTTAACAACGCTGAGATTTGGACTGACTCCTGCAAAGAATTGCAGGCAAGGGTTTTGAGAAGTCCCCTTGGTCGTTTTCAAGTCAAGATCACCAGTTCCTTTGAATGTAGGGCCGTGATTCCTCCTTAACCATTGCAGGTAATGCTGGGGGTGCAGGTGGGTGCAAGCGGAAGGTGGGACAGCCTTTGTGCTGCTGGAGAGCCCACGGGAGCTGCCTGGCCACCCTGCCCTGCTTGCAGGACAGCGAGGTGCCGCTACGGCCGAGCTGTCGGCACGGGGCCTGCCTGCACAGCTGACAGCTCCATGAGGCAGGAGTACGCTCGGCCGCGTCGCCGGCCCTTTTCCTGCCTTGCTGTGCATTCCCCAGTGGTCGCACCCGAGCATTTGTAAATACCCCGACAGGTGATTTTCCTCCCTTGCTCTCTTCCCCTTTCAGGTGACCCCCCAGAGCGGTGGCCTCAGTAGCCTGCGTCGTAGGTGAGACCACAATGCGCAGGCTGCGGTGGCGCAGCTCTCTTTCCCCCGGCAGATGGACTGAGGATGACGAAATGGCTCTGCTCCAGACATCTCTGTCACTGCTGCTTTTGGGCCAAGCAATTTAGGGGGTGGGGGAGAATGTTAAAAAGCATCTGCTTTCCATGGAAGGCTGCAGCTTTTCACTGAGTGAAGCCAAACCCAGGCGTTTTGGCTTGCAAGTGCTTGCTGTTGTGCTTCTTGCGAGCTGGAACCTTCCTCGCTTGCTGCCCCGCGCCTTCCGTGTGGGCCTCCTCCCTGTGGGGACTGCGTTTCCCGTGAAGCATCCCTGAAACTCGGAGAGCAAAAGCTGTAACGCATCAGGGAACTTGGATCTACCCAGGCTGTTTGTGTTGAAATTTTTCTGCGTGGAAAAAAAGTCCTGACGTTTTCAGAAAATTCTTCGACGAGGGCTGTTCTCCCGTTGACAGCTAGCAGAGATTGTCCTCTGTCCGGTGGGGGAGAGGGCTGCGTTCTGTTGCATCTCGTTTAGCCGTGCGGCTGCGGGCAGGGGTGCCTGTGTGTTTGCATGGGACGGAGCTTTCCCACTCCCCCCGGCCGCTGTGGTGCCGTTCGGCGAAGAAGCTTTTCTCTCTGCTGTGACACCCCAAAAAGCTGGGCACATCTGAAATGTCCCCAGTCTGGTTTTGCACAGGATTTCAAGCTAGTTTAAGTAACCATCTTCATAAAATGGGGAAGGTTTCAACATCAACATTTCCTGCATGTTCATTCTCAGCTCATATATTTGCATGAAATCATTACTTGTCTCTGAAAAGGTAACATGATCTAGGCACATTTTTACCAGTTGGAGTTTTTATAAAAAGGCTAAAATTAAAAGGCTTGTTTACTTTGATAAGGATTTAGCTGTAATGGAAACACCTTTTATTGGAAGATGTTTTTATTAGTTCTCATTCTTGTGTTTGCAGTGAACTGACAAAGGGAATTTTCCCTCTTTAAATCTGTATTAGACGGACACTCCTTGCCTTTGTTATTCTGTTGTAAAAACCAGGAGGACATTTCCATGTCTTCCTTCAGCCATTCACCAGCCCCCCTTGAGTAGAAAGAAATAGTATTGTTTATTACACCAAAAAATCCTGCTTGAAAAAGCAGAGAAGCTTTGAGGCACACGAGACCTTCTTCAGATCGGTGATGAAAACAGACCTAGAGTTAATTGCCGCTGCCCAACCTTAGAGAGTAAACCCCAGGAGGGTTTTTTTCCCCCCTCTCAAACATAATGTGCTTGAACAACATGTGGGATATAGGCCATGTTGTGTGGCTGATGGTTTTTTCTGTTTGTTGAAAGTTGCAAACTGGTACAAAACAAGTTTGTTCTTCGTTGCAGCCAATTTCAGCCAGAGCTGAACAGGCTGTTCCCAGAGTCATCAAAACCTATGTAAACACGGCAGATTGACGTTTCCGCTAACAGATGGTCCATCGGGGATTGCAGGAGAGCTGCCTGTTCATTGCCACGTTTTTTTGGTATTCACAAGATGCCTGCAAGAAGGTTTTCAAGTTTGCTCTGCGTGTGTGTCTGGATGCGTACGATGCTCAGATCTTTCTGATGGCAAATACGCATGTAAGCATCTCTAACGGGAGACACGTTTGGGTGCGTGTGTGCGTATTTGTGTAGGTTCAACGCTGAAATTTCCAGGCAGTATTTGCTCAGTAACGTATGTTCCTTGGAAAAGGCACAGAAGCCATCAGTCAGCCATGTAGCTGCAGAAAGCCTCTCAGATGGCAGCAGAAGCAGCCTGAACACGTGACTTGAGTACTCGCGTGTAGTGATACTCCTTGTTGTCAGCTCTGTGTGATCGCTTGGTTGATTTCTTGCTGTTGAAGTGTGATTTAATGATTGTCCACTTAGAAAGGGAGCAATTAGGGAATGCTCTTGGCTCAGTTTATGTTGTTGAGGAACGGCAGCGATCCACCGCTAAATTAGCGAATCCTTGATACCCACAGCGCCAGTTTTGGACGTCGGTGTTCTGCAGGGTGCTGCCATACAAACGAGGCCCCTTACTACATGTTTTCTTAAGGTTTGATCCTGGGGTGGCAGCTGAGCTCCTACGGCTTGGGCTTCGTGCTGGGGTGTAACACGGCTCTGCGTCTTGCAAGGTGTTGAGCCCCTTTGGTGCTTGGGTCAGGGTGGACAGGGAGCGCTCGGGAAAGGCTCAGGCAGCCCTGCAGGGCATCCGTGAGCCCTTTAACGTGCCTTCTGCCAGCACCGACAGCACGAGGTGGCCTTTGCTGCTTGCTAAATAGCTGACTTAGGAATGCCTGGCTCGCATACAACATCTGCTCGTGTATTTCTACCTAATTTCCAGCCAGATGGACCGAGGCACGGGGAGGTCAAATGACTCACGCAAGGTCAGGCTGATGTCAGAAATCTCCTCGCCATCTCGGCTGGACTTGTGCTACGTTGGCTGTTGTCGGAACAGATCCGGCCTGCGTAAGTAGCAGCCACATATGCAGAGCAGAAACCTTGGTTTCTCCTGCCTGGCAGCGAGCAGTAGGTGGTTGGTGGGTTTGAGGAGACGTGCCGTGTATCTTCACCCTGCACAGCCATCGTGCTCACGCCACCGGTATTCTTCATGCTCACGCACACGTGCACGCTCGTAGTCGTGTTGGCTCAGGATTTTCTCTTTGCGGCAGCTTTGCGTCGTCCTCTCATTGCTATCCAGGCAGCGTGCAGCATCTGTGGAACGAGCCCAGAGATAACTGGCTCATGTCTTCTTTACATCTGAGCACGTGTGTGTGTATATGTGTATATGTATGTGAGTCAGCAGCAAGGCTGAGCTCAAGTAAATGCAGCCTAATAAAATCAAAACCTGGAAAGAAAATACTTTTCTGCCTGTGAACTAATAGTCTGAGCTGTTAAATAACTTCAGCTCTTAAAGGCACACATTTCCCATACACAGAGGTGTGCATTCAACAGTTTATTGCAAGGGGAAGCTGAGAGAACCCAGAACAAATTGCGTTCAGCCCATATAATTTAATTAGATCTACAAACAAGGTAACACTGGTTGCCCAGGGGATTTAAAGCTGAGCTAAGAATTGCTTGGTGGTCTGTTGCAAAAGAAAAAAAAAATTTAAAAAACTAAGGCCCCCAATGTTGTGCCTCTGTGTTGATGGGGAATGGCGCGGTGTTTACCCAAGCCCTAGCTTGGAGCAGGATATCTGTCCGCACCATGGAGCGAGCAGTCTAGCGTTGCCTTCAGCTCTTACTGGAGCACACGTGCCGGTACGTGCAGGCGAGGGTCCTTCTCCACGCTGCAGAGCGGTGCTTGTGCCGAAGCACATACCGTAATCGTTCGGCTCCGGATTCCCACTCTCCCTGTTCCTTTCCAGCTTTGCATTATTTTTGCGTAGTCTCGTACTGCTCTGAGTTGGTCGCAGCTTTGCAGGGAGTTGATTTCAGTGGACGCTGAAGTGGTGTCTCGTGCCATGATATACCCGTTGGCCTCAAAATTTGCCGATCAGTGGCAAGCCCCTTACGAGGCCGGTTGTGAACCACCTGGCAACTTTTATCCGCTTGCTCTGCATCAGACCACGTAACAGAGCAATAAAACCTGTTGTAACACAGAGACTGTGTGGGTCCATTGCAGCGAGCGTTTTTATTTTGACGCCATCAGAAGTGTTCTCTGCATTTAACTTGCGTCTTCTAACACCATGGTGTTTTCCCAACTTGCACTTTCCTTTTTCAAGCTGCTTCTCATTTCAGGTTTATGAGGATAAGAATCTGTATCTGTGATAATTGGGTCTTTTCTCCTCCCGCTTTTCTTCTGCAGCCTTCATGGAATAAATCGGCTCACCAGCCCTGGACAAACAGCGTAGCCAGGTACGGGGACGCTATCACAAAAGAGCCTCTCTCTGCTGCGAACGGGTCGCTGAAGCTCCCTCCCAGCGCAGGACAGAAGCTTTTGTTACAAGCTCTGGTTTACGATGCCGTGATGGTGGGTGTCTTCAGTCATTTCTTGACTTGTGTATTCTGATGTGGTTTTCCCATTTATGCTCCTCACCTCCCTTTCTCCTTTTTCCGGCATAGGAGAAAATGTTTTCTTCTCTGAGCTAGCTTTACTTGGCTGAGCATAGGCTTTATTTTTTTTCCTGGATATAGGGGGGTGTGCAAGCGAGGCTGATGGGATTTGAGTAAAAGCTGTTTGTTTTTTCCAAGCATCACTCAAAGCCTCAGCTCTCCCCTGCTCTTCTGTCTTGACTCCAGCCGGCCCCTGAGGGCCTGTGCTGTGGGCCCGTTCTTCTGGTGATGGCCGAGCGGGGTGAGGCAGCTCGGCTGTCGGCAGGGCTGCGGCAGTCTCGCTTCCCTTTAGGAGACCTAATAAATGCTTATAAATATCTGCAGGGTGGGGGTCAGGACGACGGGGCCAGACTCTGTTCAGTGGTGCCCAGCGACAGGACAAGGGGCAATGGGCACAAACTGAAGCAGAGGAAGTTCCAGCTGAACATGAGGAAGAACTTCTTCCCTCTGAGGGTGACGGAGCCCTGGCCCAGGCTGCCCAGGGAGGCTGTGGAGTCTCCTTCTCTGGAGATATTCCAGCCCCGCCTGGACGCGGTGCTGTGCAGCCTGCTCTGGGTGACCCTGCTTGGGCAGGGGGTGGGACTGGGTGACCCACAGAGGGCCCTCCCGACCGATTCCGTGATTCTGTGATTGCCGGGGACCCCGGGCCAGGCACCAGCAGTCTGCTTTGCGTCCTTGCTGTGGCCATGCGGCAAGCAGCCTGCCAAGTGAGTCGGGAGCTGTGTGCTCAGCACAGTCACTAAGATCTACAGCGTGCTCGCCTGAAGGAGGGATTGCATTTTTGCCTGTAAAAGGAGTCAAAGATCAAGAGTTGATTTAAACTCCTTCTCCAGATAGGGTAGAGCAATTTCCACGGCACTCGTCTTCCATGTGTGGGTGCACAGGTTGGGAGGAAATGCTGTTTCTGATGTTGCTTCATTGGAATAGATGGGTACTCCCGTGTTTGGGAGAGTTTGTACAAGGATCGTGACGTCTGTGCCACGGTCTCAGCAAAGCAGGCCGACGCCTGCTCAGGTTGACTGTCCACCAGAAGATGATTTTGGTTGTTGTTTTAAAAAGTTCACCCCTCCACCCCCAGCAGGTACTTCTAAGTAAGCTACCTATGCTTCCTTCCCAGGTAGTCGTGTGAAAATCAGTTATACACAGGATGTCATTAACGTTGTGGGTAGAGTTACGGCAATGTTTTACAACCTAATTACAGGGCACCATTTACAGCACAGCTTACCCATCAGAGTTTGTCAACAAAAGAAGAAAAGTGCTAAAATATGTAAATGATGCACCAAGTTGGCTTCAACAGAAAGCGCAAATTACGTGTGGGATATCGCTGCTCTGAGTTGTCGTCTTGCTACTAAATCACACTCAGCCCAGAATCTGAGCGCCGATTGCCTGGAGAGCTCTTTGTGAGCTTCCAAAATAATTTGCCTGTTAAGTTACTGAGTGGTGATCTAGCAGAATGACCTGCCAGATTTGTGGGGACCTGTAGCCTGAACTCCGCTTGAACAGCGGAGGAGAACGGATTGTCTTCTTTCTGAATTAAAGTGCTTGAATTTACCCCAGCTTTTGCAGGCTGTGACCAGGGCTCTAAGGAGCAAACATTTTGTGATGTGTAGCCAAGGTGACACCAGGACAGTGAAGGCAGTGCTGGTATCTAGCTGTGGGTCTGTATCATGAGGTGTCTCAGAAGCCAGTTTCCTAGAGCACTGCCCACTTGCCCTCTGGAAATCTGGTCCTTAATATGGAAACAGACTCTTGAGTTTTGAGAACTGTGGTCTTTGACAGAGGCTTGGAGGAATGGTTGCTCCAGCCTGCCAAGAAACTGTGGGCAAATCACTTCACTCCCTTGGGACTTGCTTTGCCAAATGTAAAATAGGAATAATGATCCTGAGGTGATTTGAGATGCTGCTTAGGACTTCAGCTCTGAGAAGCATATCAAGATAATGCATAATGCTTAATAGCAGCACACGTACATCCCATTGCACTCTGTGGGATTAAAAAGAAACACATTTCAGTGCTTGGTTGGGTCACAGCCTCAATTATCTGAATCTCATTTACTTTACCTTCTTTTATTTTTTTAATTTTTCCCGTTTGATAACAGAACGAAGCAAAGAAAAGCCACCCGCCAGCCAGCCTCCACCAAGTAGAAGCAGAGGTCATCGTCCATTCTGATTTTTCAGCTTCTGACAGAGACTACGACTCCCAGCTGCACACCCTGGAGAGCGAAGAGACAGAAACCGAGGACCAGGAGCCTGACGAGCTCCCCTCCGGAGAGCCGGCTCTTCCCAGCTCTCCCAGCGCCCAGCAGAACACTAGCCAAGTGCTGGGGGACGGCACGGCCAATTCCGAGACTTGGTCCCGGGATGAGCTGTTACCTACCGACAGAAAGACTGACACCCCAGAGGCTGTTTGCGTCCGTGGGCTCACCAATGGCTTCCACAGGCACGGGGAGAGTCTGGATTCAGTGGAGAGCGGAGATTCGGACTCCATCCAGGAGGGCAGGGGGGATGTGCAGCCAGTCAAGTGCCAGTTGCGTTCCCCGGCCCCGGAGGAGGCCCCTCTCTGTAGTAACTCTCATTTAACCAGTTCATCCTCAGCATCTGAGAACGTGGCAGGTGTCCACAATCCTGGAAGAGTGAACTAATCTGGTTTTGATCATGAGAGAGCTAGAAGCACTAGTGAGGGCCTGTCCCTGTGAGGTACTGCTTGCCCTCGACTTGCCGAGCCCAGCAGGAGCTGAGGAGGCGCAGCATCTCGCCAGAACAGGGTTTGGACCTGTCAGCTGTACATACTGCCTTCAAGAAATCAGCAGGTGGATTGGTGAGGGCCCGTCTCCTTCCCACTGAGGCTGATGAGTAACTCGGTTTTCGTGGGATTGAGCCATCTGCCAAAGTCTGATGTGAAACCACAGCTAGAACAGAGCCTTCTGCGTGAGACTGGGGCTGTCACTTCGCTGCAGTCCTCAAGGCGGCTGGCAAGGCGGCTGTGAACGCTCGGAAGAGGCAGGGCACACCGAGCGATTCTTCTCAGCTGTCCCTGCACGAGGTAGCGCCTTGGCACTGCCTGCTGCCTCGCAGCCTTGGGATGAATGTCGTCAGCGGAGTCCCACGAGGGGTGGAAGCCAACACAAACAAATGCCGTGAGCTGTAACCACCAGCCTTTTCTGCCCTCCCGCGGTTGAAGGGATTATAAGGCTCTCTTTGTGCACTACCGCAGTAACTGTTACTGGCAGGCTGTTGTAGTGGCCTTTTATTACACACTCTACGAGTGCCTCTGACAACGTGTACTATATAGAACCTTCTTCAGTGTCTGGGTCATTTCACCAACCTGGACTTTGTTTTATGTAGGTTCTTGTACCTAATATTTTAGGTACACATCTGTCCTTTTAATGTACAACATGTATTTTTATTTCCTTGGAACATTATATTATTTAATTTTATAAAGTGGAGTAGTGTGTGGTATAGAGTAGCATTTTTACTACTTCTCTCTTTCTTTATTTTTTCCTCCCTAACAACACAACTACCTCATGTCTGTTGGAGAAAAAAAGCAGTAGAACTACTCTTTTGTTATAGTCCATTATAGGTTTTAACTTATTCTTATACTGCCTTTTTCTAAAGAATATGTTTGCACTGGTTGTTGACTCTTTTTCATGCGCAGTGCTGCAGATCGGATGTCTCTCTTGCTTTGTGTCTAAGTGTTGCTCTAGGACACCTTCCCTACAGCTGGAGAGTTGGGTTGTGTTTCTCTCTAGGACTGTGTTTTGCAAGAGAGCGAGGGAGACTGCTTCAGCTGGCGGGATGCCGATTCATCTTTCCTTGAGAAGCTTATACTAGCAAGGAGAGAAAAGAACCAACAATTGCAAAAGTAACTTGTGATCTTGGGGACATCTATTCTTTGGGGGCTTTTTGTGCCCAAGTGGAGACACCTCAGATGATTCTTGGTTCCAGAGAGCAGCGCTCAGCTTGCTGTAAGCAGTGGCTCGCGGAAGGCTGTGGATGAACAGGTGAAAATTTCCGGTCACTTCTGAGAGTCCTGGCCAAAGCGCTCTTTATTTTGGGTTTTTTTTTTGAGACCAGAGCACCACCAAAGCCTAAAAATTAAACTTTTGTACCAGTTGGTCTGGTTTTACTACAGATGACATTTGAAAATCATTCGGTGACACTTCCTTGCTGACGCAGTTTGCTTGCTGCTGACATGTCTCCCAGCCTGGCCTTCCTGGGGTTGGGTGAACCTCTCTCTACCTGTTCTTCAGCCTGTCTCTGCCCTGTTCCAGGCTTGCGGAGTTTGACTGTGAACGCTACGGGCTGGACCAGCGCCTCGGGGATAACAAGGATCGGTGATTCTGTTCATTGGGTGTTTGGTAGATGTTCTCCCTTCCTGGAGGATGCTGACATCCAGCCATTTCTTTATTAAACAATGAGGGAAAAGATACCAGTCTCCCTCTTTTCCTACCGGAATTCCCCCAAAGCTATACAGGGAGCTGTGTGCTGATCAGAGACCCTGTGAAAGGCTTTAGACTTTTTTTTTTTTTTTTGTGGTGAAATCTGGAGTGAGATACCACTGCTTGAAGCAAGGAGAACCTTGCCGCTCCAGCATCCTATTCCCACCTCTGTTGTGAAGAGCCCTGTCACCGCGTGCCCTGCGTTCAGAGCTGAGCCGGACCAGCCTGTGTCTTTGTAATCCTCCATTAAACACCGTTAGCTCTGACCCTTCAGCAGAGGAGCACCTCCAACCTCCACGGACCCTGCTGGGGAGGACATGGAGCTTCCACCTCTCCCCGTGTTACAGCATCTCCTCCCAGCGTGGCCCACTGTTGTGGTAAATGGCTGTATTTCCTCTCGATGCACTTGCTCTGTTGCTTGGTATCTTGAGGAGGCTCAGAAACGCCATTCCATGCTCTGCAGTGCTGTTACTCTGAGGGGCTGTGGCACGCAGGCTGGAGATCGGTGCCAGCGAGCAGGCTAGGCAGGAGTTAGTGCGTGTGCGCTACCAGAGCGAGGAGCTAGCAAGGCACAGAATCATCGCTGGGCAGAGGAAGTGCGTGATTAACCTCCAGAGCTCAATGCCACGAGTCCTTGAAACTAATGACTTGGCAGGGTTACAGATAAGGCAGTGAAGTGTTATTGCGGGCAATAAGGGCAATTCACAGTTACCTGGGAGCGGATGCGATTGCAGAGGTGCAAACCCTCCAGCCCGGGAGCAGTGGCGGGGGGCGAGGTCTCTGCAGCTGGACCTCAGCTCGCAGTTAGTTTGGGGAAAGAGTCCTTGCTCTTCCCAAGAGACAGGACGGACCCTGTACATGCCACATTGCCACCGCTGGTGTGCGGAAGGGGAGAAGGGCACTTCTCCACAAAGCCCACTCCAGAGGAACCCCCGGTGACTTCCTTTCACCTCCAAAACCAAGTCACCCGTCTGCAAGCATGACGGTATGCCAAAGGACCGCTTCTGCCGAGTGTCTCGGCTGCCGGAGGGCAGCGCCGGGAGGAGCTTGGCCAGCAGCAGGTATGGCCAGGACACCGGAGTTCTCCCAGCTCCGCACCGTGGTACTGTACCTGGGGCAGGTCACGTACCAGCCCGGAGCTTTCCATCCAGGGGACTGTGGGGATGGAGGCTGAGTCCAGGGGTTGATGTCACATTTTCTGGGGCATTCCTTTGTACACGCACCCTCTGCTTTGTCTGTACTGACTTTCGCCGTCATACAGCCATGGCGTGAGCGTTGCTGAGCTGCCTAAAAGCTACCCAAAAGCTACCCCTGCCTGCTGCTGAAGCCAACGCAGGCAGGCACGGTGTGGCACCATTCCCCTGGATCACCTTGGGCCGATGACAAAACCACCAAGTTACGTGCTCCGAGAGCTGTGGGGCAGATGCAGCAGCGTGCAAACAATTCTGCTTATGCATCACGGAAACACTCTGTCTCCTCACACTGAGGCTGCTTCTGGTCTCGTTACACCCCACTGAATTGTGCCAGAGCGTGAAACCAGCAGCATTTGGATGTCCCAAGTGCTGCGGTGGCCGTGGGCCAGGTGGTACAACGGTATGCCAGACCTCAGTGACAGAAATCACGGCGGTTCCCTCCGAGGCAGGCGATCCGGGCTGACCAGCAGCAGCGAAGCCGCTCTTCGTACGAGCGCGTGTCCACACAGTGCTGGGTGTCCTCGCGGAACTCGGCTGTGCCCCAGGTCCCGCCTGTCCTGAACACACGTGGGACCTCTCGTGTCTCAGCCAGCAGTGAGTGGAAGACGGCAGATAATACACATTTGATGTGTAAAGCTGAAACAACCAGTGCATATATTTTTTTATCATGAAATAAGTAGCTTTCTTGCAGATTTCTCGCAGACGCACAAACTGTTGATACTTTTAATTACCCATCGTACTTCATCAATCAGGCTCCTTTCTCCCTTTTTTTTCCTTTCAGTAACACTAAAGATCATTGTCGTTCAACTTTTTGCTGGTGTATATTGTTTTACATTGTTAAAATGTCAGGTTTATCTCACTGGCATAATTTTGTAGTATTAATGTTACCGTTTGGCTACACAACTGTATATTCCCCATCTTGCTGCAGGAGTCACAGTTCTCATCCTTTTATTTCTTTGAATTCTTTGTGGCGTGAAACACATGGATAAAAAAAATCTCTTTCAACTTTTTGTTGATTTGATTTCTTACTTAACAGACAGCAAAGTTCTGGTTTAAATAGTTCAAGTGAGATAACTTATAATCTAGGTTTTGAGAATTCTTTACATTACTAGCTAACAGTCCTGAGGTCAGCCCATGAAATACGCTGTGTAAGAAAGCAACCTTTTTAATAGAGCGCTATAGGTGTTGTTGATCTCATTAGAAATAGGTGTTTTGAAGGGATCATCGCGTCTCTTCTGATCAATACTTTTGTTAGAGAAAAGGTGTTTAGTCCAGGAGAAATCTACCATCTAGTTCTGTTATTGTATTCCCTTTCTTATGTTTTAAAATTAAATTTCATTTAATTTTCTACACAGTGCATAAGGATGTGTAACCAGAACTTGATCTTGTTTGAAGATTGTGTCTGTGTTTGTTTCCATGCTGTACTTACTTAATTATAACTTTCTTTCTTCAGAGACTGTTCTTACTCCACAAATACTCTTTAGTGTTAAAGTGTAAGAAGACATTGTCCTTATATTCCTTAACTAATGGGTTATTAATAAAATATTTTTAAAAAAGAGTGGAATTTGTCTCACGAGTCAGTCTGTTACAGCTCTTACTCTGGGAGAAAGTTCTTGTCGTGGAAGGCTGATGCCACAGCCGTGCTTGGAGCGGCCGGACCCTGGGAGATGTGCTGTGAGGTGCTGGGCTGTACCCTGCCCCTCGAAAAGCGGCAAGGATGGCCGCAGAGCTCTGCCTGCGCGGGTCTGCAGGCAGCGGAGCTGCGAGATGTCCGTGCGGGCTGCGTCAGCCAGGCGGGAGCTGAGCCTCGTGGTGCGGGGCGCTGGCGGCTGCGTTCCCCAACAGCTCCAATCCAGCCTCGTGCTTCTCCGAGTGCCACACCGTGGATGGACCTGAGCAAGGCCCTGCAGCTGGCAGAGCGGGCGGCGCGGTGGAGCGAGGGTGTACTGCACCAGCGGGAGCTGGGATCCACGCTCGTGCCACTTCGGTGCCTGAGCCCACGGCCATGGACACTGGGAATGTGGGATGATGGTGGGCACTTGGTTCCTTAGGGATTCTTCTGGGATTTCAGATGTGGGCAGAGTTTGGGTTCATTAGGCTTAATGCTTGCTCTTTTCTCAGTTTTGAACTGATTCCTATAAGAAAAAAAAAAAATCAGTTTCATGCTTTATCTTTCTGGGGAATTTTTTAATGTGAAGAATATGCAGAAGCATCGAGTGAACAGTGAGACTTCTCTCGGTTGGTGCACTGGGCTGAACGCTCAGTGGCTTGCGTCCAGCGAGATGGACGAGAGGGTATCTGGCAGTGCCCGAGGACACTCCATTAACCTCCCATGCATCTCACTTTCTTCCTAGGACGCATTCCCTCCTTGAGTAGATAGTTCCCATTATTACTTTATGCTGCTAGGACTACGGAGCCATAAAATCGCATTTTATCTGCATTACAGAGGTAATAAATCTGCACTTAGCATAGTGTTCTCTGATAGTGGTTAAAGAGAACGGTGTCTGACAGCGCAGCTCCGAGGGGTCTTTCTCCTGAGGGCGGGTAACCCCACAAACGTGCGAGGAAGGGCCTCGGGGTGACGGGTGACTGCAAAGCCCACGTCCAGCTCTCTGTTCGCAGCACGAGACGTGGGTAGGAGGCTGCCGAGCATGGGTGAGCAGAGACGGACGGACACAGCCATTACAGGGGAGCCGGGACCATGGAGAAGTGAAGATAAGAGCGAGGCGTTTGTTTGCTTTTCTTTCTCTTCCCAGCCTTTTATCACCCCAGTGCGTTACGCCGTGATGCAGCCGGCAATGTTACGACAGCGGGCTTGGGTCTCGTGCGGTCTCGGCTAATTCAGTGAGTTACAAGTGCCCGGTGCTCAACCCTCCGGGAAACGACACGGCGTGAGGATGCTCCACGGATGCTCAGCAGACAGCCGGGGTGGAAACTGCACCCCGTGGGGACTCCTCCAACCTCCTCCCCTCCAGCACCGTGCTGGAGCAGCGTTACAGCAGCACAGTCAGACCCCGGTGGTTTGCCAGGCAGGTACGATCGTGTGGGTTTCGTCATTGGCGCTGGGTCCCCAGGCTCGTTGCCACTGATGGCAAAACTGCTGGATCGGCGGCACGATTGTTTTCAGTTAGCGGAGAACACGGGGCTCCTCCTCAGCTGGGCAGCTGTGTGGGGTGGTGACAAATGCCGGCCGCTGCCACTGCAACCATGTCCTTAAACAACCAAAAGCAGAGGGAAAGCAGCTCCCAGGAGCACGTCCCGGCGCTGCCCCGCTGCTGGAGGGACGGCGCTCAGCTCAGCGCCTCGAGGTGGGCGCCACGATTTTGGCTCCGCTCACTGACCTCGAAACAGATGCTGAAACCCCGCGTGTATGTACAGGAGTGAAGAGCTCCCAGGCTGTTAGCAGACCGGGAAACCACAGTTACACACAGAATAATAAATGGAGTGACTTCAGACGAGTTAATCTCCTGCTTCATCCGCTGAAGGTACTAATGGTGTCTTGGGGACCTCAGTTTGCAGTTAATTGGTGTAAATCAGGAGCACTATCGGAGCTGATGGAAATTCGCTGTGCAAGGAGTTGAGGGCTGAACGACTCCCTCTGAGGCCAGCTCTCGGGGAGGATTACGTCGTGGGGAGGGAGGACAGAGGGATGGACAGACCCCTGCCCCTCTGCGGGAGGGAGGACAGAGGGATGGACCCTGCGACCGCTGGGCAGGGAAGGGCTCTGGAGCTGGGCACTGCTGCTCCTGTAACCCCGCTGCTGTTCAAAAGTCTCCAATTTCTGCTCGCAGCGTGATAAGCAAGTTCCTGCCCCCAGCAGAAATCAAAGTTTTTGAAGCCCTCATGGTTACAGAGGAGCACAGAAAAACACGGGTGGTCTGGATTCCTGCTCTCAGGTAGCTCCAAGAAGAGCCCCAAACCTGCATTTTCCTTTAAAAATCTCACGGCTTTTCACGTGAGTCTCGTTGTTTGTCAGGACCACCCGCACTTCCCATTTTTGGATGCGACGCCGGCGATGTCACCGGTGTCATTTGCAAGATGCCGGGGCTGAATGTGGTGATGCTCTAAACACATAGCTACCCCTCCCCGGCTCCTGGGTCCTGCCACTGCATGCGGGAGCAAAAGCACCCAAAATCTGCGGTTTCTGGGGAAAACATGCCTTGTGAAACACACGGTGCTTCGTTTCCCTTGGAGTTATTAATTCCCACAAGCCGTGCTCAGTGCCAGTGGTGTCCCAGGAGCTGCCCCGAGGGCTGCGAGCGTTACGGAAAGGCGGGGAGACGGCTGGGGAACAGGAGCAGGGCTGGTGCCAAAAGGTCGGGGACAGCGCAGAAATTCAGATGATACCAGGAGGCCGACGGAGCCAGAGCAAATTCTTCCCCGGCTGAAAGCAACCTCGTACAGCTCAGTCCTCCGCTGAGCGAGGGAAGCTTTAATGAGGAGCAGATGTAGAGAAGTCTTCTTTCCTCGCTAGCCGACGCCAGCATGCTCAGGGTGCGCCATCCAGGGGAGCCACCCATTGCTCGTCTCCACAAAGGGTTTTTCACCAGGTTTCTGGGCACAGTTAAGGGGTTTAGTAACCTAGTCCATCAATCTCTGTTTTTATCCTGAAAAAATAAGTGAGTTAGGATCCACTTTCTTTTTTAGTTTTTTTTTTTTACCCAAACAAACCCCACAAAAGACTTCGAGCTGTCTCAGGAGTTTGAGTTTTACTGATGATGGTGATGATGGGGAGTTGTGTTTGCGGGACTGGGCAGGATCAGCTATCAGGGCCTCTGCAAGGGTGAGCTGCTTGGTCCAACATCTGTGCGACTGACCCACGTAAGTCCCCTTACAACGGCATTTAAAATAAAGAGCACTGGGACAAGCCAAGTCCTTCCCCGTTCCCGTCCTCTGGGGCTTCCTGGCCGTGGAATCCCCTTGTGGCCATCGCTCTGGGATCCCACTGCCCTGCTCCCCGGGGACACCAGGCACTGCAAGCCACCTCTGTGAGTGGGTTTGTTCCTCAGAACACAGCACAACAGCGAAACGAGTGGTGGAACCAGTTGGAAGCCGCACCGACTCATCAGCATTTTTCCTTCTTTTAACACCAGGTCTTTGGGTCCCATCCCTGAGGGCAGGTGAAACACAGCTCCCCAGCCCCGGGCACAGAACCTTCTTCCCGTATGCTTACCACAAGCTCAGGATGGCCTCACGTCAGCTGCCATCCCTGCAGAAAGCAGGGCCAGCCGGGACAGGGCAGCCCGGGCTGGACTCCCTCAAGGGCTTTGCTGTGCCAGGGGGCCCTCAGCGCCCTGCTGGGCTGGGCTGGAGGGAGTGCTGTGAGGGGGCTCCGGTGAGGGGAGACCCCTGAGGGGAGCCCTGTGAGGGGGCTCTGCTGAGGGGAGACCCCTGAGGGGAGCCCTGTGAGGCGAGACCTATGAAGTGGCCCTGCTGAGGGGGCTCCAGTGAGGGGATACCCATGAGGGGGCTCTGGTGAGGGGAGACCCATGAGGTGTCCCCCGTGAGAGGGCTCTGGTGAGGGGACACCCATGAGGGGAGACCCGTAAAGTTGCCCTGCTGAGGGAGCTCCAGCAAGAGGAGACCTGTGAGGGGGCTCTGGCAGGGGGAGATCCATGAGGGGAAACCTGTGAGGGGCCTCCGGTGAGGAGAGTCCCATGAGGGGGCTCCGGTGAGGGGAGACCCGTGAGGCGAGACCCATAAAGTGGCCCTGCTGAAGGAGCTCCAGTGAGGGGGCTCTGGTGAGGGGAGACCCGTGAAGTGGCCCCCGAGAGGGCTCTGGTGAGGGGACATCCATGAGGGGAGACCCGTAAAGTGGCCCTGCTAAGGGAGCTCCAGCGAGGGGAGACCTGTGAGGGGGCTCCGCTGAGGCGAGACCCATGAAGTGGCCCTGCTGAGAGAGCTCGAGTGAGGGCATACCCGTGAGGGGGCTCTGGCGAGGGGAGACCCGTGACGGGGCTCTGGTGCCAGGGCTCCGGCGAAGGTCCGGGCACGGTCCCCGCGGACCCCGGGCGCGGCGGTCGCTGAGGAGACCCGGCCCCGCCGCCCCCCGCGGCCCCGCCGCGCCGCTCCCGGCGCCCTGGCGGATGCGCAAGATGGCGCAAGGCGCTGCCCGCCCGCCCCCGCCCGCCGGCGGCCCCGCTCCCTCAGCGCCGCCCCCCCCCCCGCCCGGCGCGGCGGCGTGCTCGCGCGGAGGGGAGCAGCGTTGAAATCCGCTTTTTGCCTTTTTTTTCCCCCCTCCTTCTCCCCCCCCTCCTCCAACCGAGGGGTGGTTCCCGCCTCGCCTCCCTCCTTCCCGGGCTGCTCCCTCCCCGTGGGGCGCAGGGAGGCGAGCCCGCCCGCCCGGGATGCCATGGCTCCGCCGGGCTCCGCGCTGCCCGCCTGCCTGCTGGGGCTGCTGCTGCTGCTCGGCTGCCGCGGAGGTAAGAGCTGGCGCCGGGCTAAGGGTGCGGGGCAGGCAGCCGGCACCGCCGCCGCGCCCCGCCGCTCTCGGTCGGGTCGGTCCCGTCCGGTCCGCGGTCCCTCCCGCGCCCCGCGCCCCCTCATCGCCCGCGGGGTCCCTCCCGCGTCCCCTCAGCAACCCCGGGGTCCCTCCCGCGCCCCCTCATCACCCGCGGGGTCCCTCCCGCGCCCCCTCATCACCCGCGGGGTCCCTCCCGCGTCCCCTCAGCAACCCCGGGGTCCCTCCCGCGCCCCCTTATCGCCCGCAGGGTCCCTCCCGCGTCCCCTCATGGCCCCCGCGGCGGCCGGCGCCGCGCTCGTCCCCCGCGTCCCTGCGGCGGGTGCCGGTCCCAAGCCCGGTCACTCCCCGTGGCAGCGGTGGCGGGGACCGGGCGCGGCTGCCGGTGGCACCGGCCGTGTCGGCATCCCGCTGCGGCGAGGTGTGGGGGGGCGGCTCGTCCCGCCGGGGCCGGGGCGTTCGGCCGTTCGGCTTCTCCACGCAACGCCTTGACCCGCAGAGGGACCGAAGCGTGTGTGTGTGTGTCCCTCCCCCCTCGCCGTGGTTGCGGTCGGAAGCCCCGCGGTGCGGGAACGGGGCCGCCACCGCCCTGGCCCCCGCGGCCGCCGTGGCAGCGGGGCTCGGGGAGCGGAGCCGGGCGTTCGGCAGCCCCCGAGCAGGGCGGGCGGGTTGGCCGGCCGAGAAGGGACGTTGGGCTGCGAGTCGCAGGGGTGATGGCGAGCGACTTCAAACCCGCAAGTCCTGCGCAGGCAACCGCCGGTTGCCTGCGCAGGACTTGCGGGTTTGAAGTCTCTCGTACCGGGGCCGAGCCACAAAAACATCGCAGGGATTTCTTTTTTCCCCCGGACCCTCCTGTGCACATGCCCTGCTGATAAATCACAGTATTTTCCTTCTGCTGGCGACGCTGCTTAGGCAGCTCTCTAACCTGAGAAGGGAGCAGAGGAAGATGATGATACCCGCGTCCCTCCTGTCCCCTCCTCGCTTCGCAGCCTCAAAGATAAGGAGAAGTAGGAATGGTTTTTTAACATGCAAGCAGCCCGGCGTGGTCAGAGGGAGAAAAGTGTGCTTTGAGTTCATAAGAAATGAGCTGCCACGGTGTTTGGAGAACCAGGCTGTGGGTTAGTCCCATAAGAAATCTCGCCACGTGGTTCGTAGCAGCCACGGCGAGGAGGAGAAGCCAGCGTGACTCGCGGAAAATACAAGTTATCGGTGAAGTGGATGTAAGGAGGCAGGGCTCGTTACTCTGTTGGGATTCCTGGGTACACAGCAGCGCGATGAGGATGGTTGAAAAACTGCTTCTTTCTTAGGAAAGGAAAAGAAGTGAATTTCTGGAGGCAAAACTTCAGTTTGTGTCGAAGTTTATCACCTGCTGCTGTCCACGTTGCCTTGTGTGTGTGTTTATGCTGTGACTCGGCAGGTCAGTGGCTCCTGCCTTTGGGGTCCGTGTTGCTGGTCCCTCTAAAGACGGCTTGGCTGCTCTTTAAAAGTTTTTCTGCCCTGAGAGGTTTTTTTCCCCCTTCGGTGGGTTTACACGCTCTGACAGTGAGGTAACGCGTTTCTGCTGAACTTAATAAACCGTCCCGCGCCGGTGCTGCTCAGCGCCGGAGCAGCAAGCCTGGCCGCGGGGACGGGTGCTGCGTCGGGAGCGGTGCCGTGCGGTGTGGGACGGGATGCTCCGCTCCCAAACTCCCCAAAACGCCGGCCCAGCGACTGGGAACCGGGCACTGGGAGCTGCTGGTCAGCGTGCTGGAGTGGGCTCGGTGGGGAGACCGTATTTTCTTTCATTCTTTCTATTTTTTTTTAATTTCCTGGAGCTCTTTGTTCTGGGTGGTGGACAGCTTTTGTCTGTTATTGCTGAGTCCGGCGTTCAAAGGCAGGCATAGGATACGAGAGGCTCCCTGGCTCTGCTCAGTAACAGCCTTGGAATTAAACATTGTCATTTATATTTAAGTAGGCTTAACTTCTAAATTATTGAAGCTATAAGCTTTCACTAATTCCTGCTCTGTGTGGCTTTGTTGGGGCTTTTTTTAGCCGCAAAAAAAGGATTGCCTTCTCCTAAATTGGTGTAATACTCTTTTTTCTTAATATACAGAGGGTATCTGGTATCATTTTTCCCCAGTAGCAGTCAGAGATGCTGTATGAAATCCAAGCCCCCGTTTGGGCTTTGTCTCTCTGGGGGGTTCTGCGGGAGGCTCGCAGGACGTGTTTTTCCCCCGTGGTGGACGGGGCTCGCAGCCCGTGGAACGGAGCGGTTGGCTCGCAGCCGAGTGTTGTGCATCGCGCTCGGGACCGGTGCCGGGTGCGAAGCCTGCGCCGGGGTGCCAGCCTGCAGCCGCCCACGCCGGTGGCACGCAGACGTCTACTGGGGCCACTGCTGTGCCCAGAGTAAACTTCTTGGTGGAAGTATTTAAAAGCTAGCTGATGGAGAGGGGAATAGGGCAGGTTGGTCCCCTCCTGATCACCCCTGCGCAGGGCGTTAGGAATCCTGAACTAGTCTAATTGCTCCTCTCCTTGTTACCTGTCAGGCTCTGGACCTTGCACAGCACAAGCTCCCGTGCTCGCTTAGGAGCTGGGCGAGGGTCCCAGGGAGAGGAGCTGGGCAGAGGGTCCCAGATCCAAGGTTACAGCCCGGTTCCCCGCTCCTCTCCTTCCCACTCGATCCCAGTTTTGGCCCACGTACCCTGGCGCAATCAGCCTGGCATGGGCCAGCGTGGAGCAGCTCCGCAGCAGTGCTGCTGCAAAACTGCTCTCATTTTATGCGTGCAAATGAGAAAGCCTCTGTCCCTCTTTTCTGTCTGCTCGAACTTTTCTTTCTCCGATTTCCTGGTTTCTGGAGAGTCCCGTGCCGCAGCGTGTGAAGTGCCGAGCAGTGACCCTGCGCAACGCCAGCCCCTCGCTTCAAAAGCCCTTGGGATGCTGCTCCCCCCGCACCTCCCCGTCCCGCTGCCTGGCGACATCTTTCTCCGGCGCTGGGATGGCCGGACCCAGCCGGCTCGCCGCGCCGCAGCGTTGGGACCCAGCGCCGGCTCCGTCGGGGAGCAGCGTGCCGTGGAGCCCGGCTCTCCCCGCTGCCGCAGCGAGCTGATCCGGCACGCCTTCGAGCAGACCGTGCCCCTCGCTTCGCAGCCTGCAACAGATCTGGGACAGGAGATGCTTTTCTCCGTGCCCCCTTCCCCCCCCTCTTTATTTCATGCTTTGCGCTCCTGGGTTTCTGACCCCGGATATTGTCCTTTTATTTGATCTAACAAAACAATGCAGGACCCCCCCTCTGCGGATTAAGAATTCCCATTTGAATCAACCGAAGAACGTCGGACAGGAACAGGAATAGTCCGTTCAAAATTACTTTGAAATCACAAACTTATTTGAACTTTACTGGAGCTTTTAGTTTTACGGAGTTTAGAAACTAATAAATTATGTAGCAGGGCTCATGAAAATCTACCCGAGTCCGTTTATCCAAAAGAATATGCAACGTTTTGGTTTTGCAAGAAAATAAAAATAATTGTTTACACATGTTCAGGAGTCATTGGCAAGCATATAAAACTGATGGTTAAGGAGGCGAACACGTCAATAATTGCATTTTAAGAGAAGAGAGAGGCAAACGGGCGCGCGTGCGGAGAAAAGCACGCGGCACGCTGATCTGGCCTTGCCGTTGTATCGGATGTCACTGTCGTATCGCGCCCTTCACCTCGAGAGCAGCCCCGTCGCTTAACAACCCAGCCCCGCTCCTGCCTCGGTGATCGACACCCAGAGTTGCGAAGCAGAGTCAAGGATTTGCTGCCTTTTTGTTGTTGTCGTTGTCCTTGCGTGTGTGATTGTGTCGATGAAGCTAACGGCGGGGAAGGAGGACGCGGGTTGGGTCGGGTGGTTCTGCTGTGAAGATGCTTTTGCAAAAGGATCTTTGCTGCTGAAACCTGAGAGTACGTGAAAAGGGAGAGAAGTGGTAGTGTTTCGTTAAAACAGCTCTGGTTTTGGAGCGAGCAGGGACCGGTGCGGTGCTCGGCAGTGCCGGAGAGGAGCAAGGTGATGCTTTCCTCCACCCCGAGTTCTGGGGTGGGAGGTGATAAGGCAGAGGGGATGGCAGGGAGGAGAGAGTGCTGCGTTTGCTTTGCATCCCCTGGGTGTGGATAAGAGTTTCAAAGGTTTTCATGCGCCCAGAAACTTCTCTTCCTCCAGAAGGACCTTGCCTTGTCCAGTCCTGCCTGCCGGTACTTAAGCTGGATTTCAGGGGCTGGGCGACGGGGCTGTGCTGACTGGTGGTTTTGGCACCATGATGCTTCTCCCAGCCGCTGCGTCTCTGATCCACGAGCATCGTCACCCACTGCGTGGCCAGTCCCTTCCCTGCCGGGTCTGTGCAAGGGACCGGCCGCGGGGACAGCCGCCTCCCTGCTGCTTTCTTGCAGAGTGGGGGGCTGACCCCCCCGTTCTGCGTTAGAGCAGCCTTGGGGGCTGGAGCCTGCAGGGACCCCAGCTCTGGGCACAGCGTTTCCCACCTTGGCTGCTGCCTTCGCAGTCGTCTCGTGCGCGGTTGTTTCCTGCTCCGTATTTGTGTTGCTGCTGATGCCCTCTGCGGTGAGACGGCGATCCGGTCGGGGCTGCGAAACACGTGGCGAATGCAAATAACAACACATCCTACGCTGGATGCCTCGCTGCGGATGGAGCTGCTGTCGGCAATGAACTCGGAAAAGGTCTTGGCCCTTTCCAGCTATACCAACAGGTTTTACCCTGCCTTCTTTAGGGATGGGGGAGCCCACGAGGACTCGGAGCTCGTCCTGGAAAGGGTCTTTGTGCTGTGAACGCTTCCAGCTTCCGTGCTGTGTTTAACAAGAGACCTCCTGGGATTTGCCCAGTCTGGTCTCGAACATCTGAAAATTATTTGGGGCCACTTCTCTGGCTCTTTGGGGTCGCTTCTCTGGCTCTTTGGGGTGGGTTTGCCTTCCTCGGCTAAAATGGGTGCCCCCGCGTAGGGCAGCGATGCTGGGCACGTCTCTGGGCTCCGCATCGGGGGGCCGAGAGGTTGCGTTATCCTTGACAGAGACCTCCTGCAGTTGCTTAACGAGTGGATGTGGTTTATGTGCTCCATGGAAAAATCGCTTTATATAACCTCCCGTCCGAAAGGGAAGGGAATAAAAAATTCTGAGCTAATAAACTTTACTGCCCACAAGATGTTGGGCCTGTTACAGCCTATTCTCCCCTTCTTTAAATGTAAATTTTTCTGGATGCCCTAAAGAGCCAATTTGCACTTTACTGCAGTGTAGTGCTTTTCTCCTTAGGGTCTGGGTCAGCCTGAGGGAGATTTAAGGGGGCACCAGCTGGGCTTTCAGGCTGCCAATTTCATCAGCCTGAAACCTGTTATAATCTGCTGGAGAACATTCTGCAGGTCCAGGTATCTGTTCCTTCTGTATCCTCCCTTTTGCAGAAGGGCTTAAAAAACCAAAACACCGCTGCAAAAACAAGAGGCATTTTTATCAATGGCTGTCCTGACCTTGCATCCAGGTTTTCGGTCCTAATATTAACCCGCATCCCACTATAAAAACCTCTGGTCGTGGGCTCGTGGGGCTCCAGGGACATCTTCTGTCTTGATTGAAGCAGGACCAGAGTGGCTGTCCTTGGCGGTGGTGAGGCTGGCTGGTGGGTCACTGCTGGTTTATGATGTGTTACGCTGGGAGCAAACACGGTAAATCAGGAGAGGGCGAATTTCTGCTCATGGGGGGCAGTTTGTGGGTGGAAGTCGTGCTGCTGGTGTGATGAGAGAGGAGCTGCGGCCGCTCCCAGCGATGCTGCGCCGGGAAGGGCAGGGTGGACCTGGCTGCTCCTGCAATATCTCGCCTTGCCACCAGCTCAGACTGGGCCCTTGGCAGGTCACTTCATCTCTCTGTGATTGATGTCCCCTGTCTCGAACGGGAGTAATAATACAGGCTTCATCTGTCGGGCCCGCGTGCTCCCGGGGCAGGGATGGCCCTGCTGGCTGTGGGTCTGGACAGGGTCCAGGAGGATGAGCTGTGATGTGACCGAGGTCCTTTGCGATGGATGTCACCACTAATTAGAGCGGTGAGATTAGTTGCTGTATTTTTCAGAAGCAGGGAAAGCCAAAACCGCGTTTCCCAAACGGAAGAGGACAATGCTAGGGTATGAGCAAGTTCTTTTGAAGCTTTGAACATGAATCACAGTGTCAAGTAAAAAATAATTAAACTTATTTTTTTTTAAAATATACTTCAAAGTGTCTTTTAAGCTTCCCATTAATTCAAAGTTCTTTCTCTCAGCACTAAATAAATCTCTTGGTTCAAAAGCACAAGTGCTAATTGGTTTCTCTGAGTGTGCCTGTCTGCTTGATCAGTAGGGGAAGTAGTTTTTGTTAAATATTTGCACATATAGTCACATACTGTATTGCTCAGGGAGATGGTAAATGTTTCTCAAAAGGGGACTTATAGAATGAGGATTCCAATAATTTTCTTGTGGCCTTGATGTCAGAGCTAATAACGCTTCCTCCCTCCATCCTTCTGCAGAAAGCAAAGCAACTTTCCCTCGCGCGCTCCCCGGTGCAGCCTGCCGGCGTTGAGAGAAGCGCTCTGTTCCGCTGCCTGCCTCGCACCCCTGCCTCGAGCTACAAACCCAAGCTGCCCTAAGCCGGGTTTTATAGTTTCTGCCATGAGCAGACAGTGGCTGTGAGCCCCGCTGCCTCGCCGTCCCTTTCGGGAGGCACCCGGGACGTTGCGTGGGTGAGTTGGGTTTGGCGACGCAGCCGGCCGTTGGAGAGGGACGGGGCTTTCCGACTGCCCGAGTGAATGCACACGGCCTCGGCGATTTCCTCTGTGTCTTTCTCAATTAATTGCACTTTCACTGTTTCCATGTGCCTTTGGAGCATGGTTTACTTCCAACTTTGCAGCATGGTTTCTGTGCCTCACTGCTCACTACAATAATTTATTATGCTAGTGGAGCTGGGTCCCTCTCTTCCCTGCTACCTCCTTGCTTTGTGTGTGCTCTCCCTCTGGCCCAGCTGAACTGACCTCTAGAGCAAACACCAGGAGCCCTCTTGTCCCGCCATGGAGATTCCTCTGTGAGTGTCCCTGTCCTTTCGTTTCTCATCCTGAGCATCCCAGGGAGGCAGGGCTCAGAGTTCAGAGTCCACCTTCGAGACCTGGAGCCCCGCAATGCCAATCTTGGAAGGCCAGATCCCAACGTCCCTGTTTGAAGCCTGATCCTGGAAAATCACTTTTAATGCAAATAATCCCATGTTGACAGCCAAATGGATGAAGGGGGGGGTCTTGAAGGTGTAGAGTGCCCAGTTTCTACCATGCCTTGCACACAGTTCTCTCCGGAGCGACTGTGCATCGGCCACGTGGAATCTTAGGTTGGGCTGTTTGCAGACCAGTTTCTCATACCTGTTCCTGATGGTGTGCAACACTGGGCAGTGCAGCATCGCAGGCTCCATTCTTTTTTGAGAAAATCCCAGGAAACATGAGGCCTTGTAGAAGTACAGCGTTGAGGAAGGAGTCCTTCTCGCCAAGCCCACTCTGTGCCCCCGAATTAGACCACGAGGCTGAGAGCCATAGGGAACGGAGCTGGCTTCAAGGTGCCCTTTGGACAGAGAAGAGCCCATGGCTGCTTCCTCAGAGCTTCCTGCATGGCAGGGACATGCTGGGCTCAACTTTCCCTGCACCAGTGGTGCCATGGTGGTACAGACACACTTAAGTCAGCTGGTCAGCTTGGGTCTTGCCAGCTGTGCCACCAACAGTTTACCTGTTTGTGAGACTCTGAGGTTTACCCCATGAAAGCCAGAGCCTGTGGTTTTTGCAAAGTGGAATACTGAGACCCTTGAGGACCAAAGCTCAGTTTTTTAAGGCAGCTTCAGATCTATCTATTCAACGATGCAGAGAGACAGGTTTAGGATGCCTAATGTGCCCATGGTGCCAGGGAAAGGCGCAGTGGCTTTTGAAGAGCAGCAGATGCCCCTCTGCATCTTTCAGCACCTGAATATCTTGGGTGGGAGAAGAGAGGTTTTTGGCTGAATTTGCGTGGAAAGCCCATGTCCGGGTGAAAGACTGCGCTCGGCTTCTCCCAGATCCCCAGATGGGGTGGGCTTGCTTATCCCAGTGCGTCTGGTTAGTTGGTCACCTAGCCCTGAAGCCCTAGGAAAGTGGCAGTGGGATTTCTTCAAGGTCAGAAAAGCATCCCGTGAGAAAAGCATCCATTGAGGAGGAATTTGGGTCCTTCTGGACACTGCGAGGTGCCTGCAAGTTACAAACCAGTTGCACGCTGTCCGTTGCACGGTGTCACACCTCAAGGCACGGTCCTGCTCTCGCCCACAGCCCAAGGAGACCGCGGGACCAGCCCGTGTCTGCCCCCACCTCAGGGCACAAGTCCTATCTATGAGTGTCATCACTTCTGCTGCTCATGCAGCCTGGAGTTAGGAAGCAGACCGAATGTTTATGGAGGTAAACATGATTATCTCCAATCACAGGCCTTAATGATGGTTATTATAATGACAGCTATTGTGGGAAGGGCGTGTAATTATGTTGATTCTTCCTTTTATTATACATATAATAATAAGCTGTTTTATCTAAGAGTACGGAGGAGCTGGGGGAAGATGGGGCATTTATTTCATTAGGGATTTTTTCTGATCGCCTGTTAGACTAAATCCTGAAATCTTGTTCAGTCTTTCTGCAGTTGGGAGCCCCGTCGGTTTGGTGTCAGGATGCGAGGGTCCTTGTCCTACCTAACTCCCTGGAGCGCCCATGCTGGGAATGGGGCCCCAGCGTGGTAGGTGCTGTTGAGACTCTGGCCACTTTGCAGAAAAATGCGGAGCATTCGTTTAATTCCTTAATTTTCACAAAAAAAAGTAATTGATGGGTTTGCGCTGGCTGTAGTCTAACTTGCTGAGAGGACCCCAGGGCTATCTCATAAAAAAGAAGTCACAGTGAGCGATAGATCACCGAGATGGCTGGAGCTAGCCTGACATTTTAAGACTTAATGGGTTAATAAAGTGTGTGTTGTAGGTGTCTGTCACTAAGTAGAGTTTGTCCATTCCCTGCACACACTCATACCTTGACAGCAGTACCTTTGACCTGCCGTGCGCTAGCCCTGCCTGCTTTGTCTGCTCCGTCCATCTGCCTCGGCTCAGGTTGCACTCAATGTTTATCCCCCGTAATCCAATTTAAGTTGCTGTAGAAAGCAATGGGGATTTACAGAAAGAAAGAAAAAAATCTCACTGGGTTTGCAGAGCAGAAAAGACAGACTTTTTTTCCTTCTTTAGCATAACTGCCTCTTCTCATCCCTTTTATTTTTACTGTACGTTAACAATCTGCCCTCCACTCTGTTTCTGAGCCTAGTGTGGTGGGATCCTGTCCTTGGTGGGGTCTGTGTTAGGGACAGCCTTTACAAAGACTGTGCCGCGGCTGGGGTTCGCCAAGAGAAATTGCCTGTGCGCGTCCCACTTCTGTGGGCAGCTGCGGAGTTGGTCTCCCTGAGTCCAGGAAAGAGGGGAGAAGCTGAATCGCAGGTTTGAGCAGCTGGAAACCTCCGCCCATCGAGGGGCTGTTGCACAAGGGAACAGTTAGAAAGGCTTTCCCCGTATTCGGATGAAATTGTGGTTTCTTTCTCTGCTGGAATTTCTTCTCCGTTGCTGCTCTTCAAAAAGAATTTGCCTCCATCCCTGCATTTACACCCTTCAAATATTTACATGACTCCTGTTTCTTGGTCGCTTTTTGTCTTTCATGGCAGCATGTATTTTGGGCTAATCTTTAAACAATAGCTCTATTACTGTCGTCTTCTGTAGCCTCTAATCATGACTGTATGGCAAATTATACCCTAAAAAGGTGTGCTGGACCAAGTGAAGCATAACATGCCAAAGACAGTGTTTAAAAGTTCTGTTGGCAAAAGAAGTAAATTAGGATGTATCTGTATGATGGGAAGCGAGGGTTTGCCTATTGTTGGTACAAATTCTGCAATAACTTCTCTCTCGTGGACGCCGTTTAGCGTAATTGCTTTGCAAGAAACCTTTTGTGTCGCTTAGCCAGAACATTGTGCATTTGTATTTCGGTGCTTAACTTGCTCTTCATTAAGCCGTGAATAGCACCATCCTTTGCCTGTTACAGCGCGAGAGGGGCCGAAGAGACAGAAGGGCACGGCGTTACGTGCGAGAGGCAAACAGCCTCGCGCTCTGCCAGGCGGGAGAAGTGTGGCGAAGATGCCGGTGGCAATATGGTCAAATCGGGAGCTGCCGATTCCCCTCGCCACCCCCATCGGCTTGTTACACGAGGGAGAGGAGCGGATTTCTTGAATTGGTGTAAAATTCTGCTCCTGCGGTGGGAATGGCTGATGCCTCATGCTTCTGCGAGTTTTTATTGCCTATTGCTGCACCCCTGCGAAGGGAGGTGCAGAGGCAGCCCGCAGCGGGGTATGAAGCGGAGCTGGGGTTTGGCAAGCCACCGGAGCGGTGAGCCTGCCCATCCCCATCGCTGGAGTCTCCAAACGCAGCCTCGAAGGCCTGTGCTTGTGTTTGTGCCTTTGGAAACCACACCCTGAGATTTTGATAGCAAAGCCTTGGGAGGCAAAGCGTGCCCAAGGGCTGCGTGTGTCTCCAAAACACTTGTACCCTGTAGCCCTATTGCAGCCCACTCTACCCGAAATGTTTTCGTCATCCCATTAGCTGCCGTAGCAGTTGGCTCTCGCTGCTTCTTGTGGACACGCTGCTGACTCTGTCCTTCTCTTCATTTCAGATTTTGGCCATTCCTCCGAGCTGTCGTTCGTTGTGGAGCCTAGCGATGACATAGTTGTACAGGAGCAGCCCTTGATCCTCTACTGCCAGGTGGAGGGCATCCAGCCCATCACCATCACGTGGCGGAAGAATGGCGTGATGATCGTGGACAGCGAGAATGCCTTCATGTTGGCCAACGGGTCGCTCTACGTGTCCCGCTTCCAGAGGGTCCGGGGAGATGGCTCCTCGGATGAAGGCGAGTACGACTGCATGGCGCAAAACCACTACGGGCTGGTGGTGAGCCGGAAGGCGAAGATTCAGGCAGCGAGTAAGTACGGGCATCGTCCCACCAGCACCTCGTGGGGCCGTCCCGCAAGGGGCCCTGGCTTTGCCGGGAAGGGGGAGGGCAGCGTGGTGGGTGCTGGGTGTTCAGGGCGGGAGGATTAAAGACGGGGAAGAGAAAAAAGAGCCTGGAGCTGGTGAGAGGATCTGGCTGGCATCTAGTCTGCATAGTTGTCCAGATGTGAGAGAAGAGCTAATCAGCCTTCTCAGGGAGAAAACTAAAAGCCAGCTTCTAGCAGTACCTTCCCCATCTCGGAGGGGTAAGTTATGTTGAAGTCATGCAGCGAAATAGTCCGTGTTTGTGTACCTGCTGCGGTGGGTTTGGAAGCCCCTTTGCTGTGCAGCACGGCTGGGCTCTGCTTGGAAGGCAGCGCTTTCCAAACCATAGGCAAGGACCTTCTGAAGGTCATGGTTTCTTTCATTTTGTTTTTTAAGGCTGGCAGTGTGAAGGCAGCAAGGTCTTATTTACTACCCGGCGTGGCAGTGCCTTTGAGGGCAAGGCTAACAACACCAGACAGATTGTCTGGAGGGGGAGGCCGGAGGAGGAGAAGGGAGATGAAAATGTCAACGAGGAAATGAAATTTAAAGGTGGGGAAGAGGAATTACAGGGCAGGCTGTGACTCCAGCCCTGTGCAGAGCCAGGCTTAGCCCGTTGCATCACCATGGCCAGAGCAGCTGGTCCTGCTGGGTCTCCAGCTACTTGGGCTGCTGGGCTCCCCGTGCCGGCTCTGGTTGCTAATTTGGGTTTGTCCCGGGACTGATGGCGGAGCTGAGGTGTCCTGGTGGTTCCTGTCCCCGTTGTGTCGGTGGCCAGCTTTGCCTGCAGACTGTCTGCAGGCTCTGGGGGTGCAGCCCCTAATCCTTTTTGCATTTGACCAGAAGTTGCTGCTCGGTGTAATTTATGTATGGAGGTGAGGACAGGTGTCCGGTATGGCCCCGAGGCCTCACCAGATGCTGTTCTACTGACGGGTTCTCCAACTTGTTTGGGAGATGGCTACCACTCTTCTTCCTCTGCAAGCCACTCACTACCGCTGCGGTTGAGTTTGCAAACTGCGCCACGATTTTTTGGTGCAAAACAGGAAAAGTCTGCGGCAAAGTTTGGGGCCAGGCTCCCCTGGCTGCACTGCCCAAAGTGGGGGGCCTTTCGGAGCGCCGCCGCCCGCTCCCCGCAGCGCCGGAGCCGGCTGGCAGCCCACCAAGGGAACACTCCAGCCCTTGTGTGTAACAATCCCCGAGTGCATGAAGTGGCCATCTGCAAACGTAGCTTTTCAGTAGTGTAAGAAGTGACATTGTCCAGGAGCCAAGGGCTTTGGGTCCGTGCCAGATTAGCAGCTGGATCTCAAACTCGTCAGTCTTGCGGTGCGAAACCTCGGAGCCCTTTTGGTGAACGGCTCTGGCGTTTATGAGCTGGGAGCTGGCTGAGGCACAAGCACCACGTCAAACTTCTCGGACCTGTAAACAGGAGACGTGAGAGCTGGAGGAATTACCTTTGGGAGAGTGGATTGTCAATACACACTGTTTATCCTGGCTCCTGCATCGATACGTATGTGATGTGCTGTGTGTCCCTGAATAGCGTTTCCTTTTGTGGCTGTAGTTTCACATGAATCAAAATGGAAAAGGGATCGTGTTGAAAACGCTCTGGACTCTGTTCTGGCTTCAGGCTTGGTTTCATGCCAGCCCTGAGAAAAGGTCTGGGTGAAGCCAGCACAAAACGCGGGGCAGCTGGCCTTGACGCCACAGGTGCCTGCGGATAATGGGAATAAATCGGGATGTCGTGGGCAAATGTAACCTGCTGCTGAGGGCGAGCTCCCCCGCTGTGCCTGAACCGCAGGAGCGTGCACTTGCACTTAGGACTCGGCTTAAACGTAGATGAAATCTCCTAAGAATGAATCGCGGTTCTACCCTCGAGCCCCCACGTCTCAGGGTGGTTATGCACCAGTGATAGCGACTTTCCTTGCCCCAAGTCCCGAGAAGCAAGTCAAACAAAGGAGGGGGGTGAGTATCCCCGTTGTAGAGGTGACGGGACCGTTGCATCGAAGAAATGGGTGCTGGCTGCCTGCAAGGAAAAAAAACCCAAGTGCTAAGCAGACCTTTGCAAGAAGAGTAAATACTGCCGGTGGGTAAAACCTCATCCCGATGCTGATCTCTTTTTCCCTCTGAGCCTGACATCTGAACACAAAAAGCAAAGGAGAAATAAAAACCTTTCACAAACAAAAAATCTTGAAAGTTGATCAAGGCCGTGCTACTGAGGAATAAAAGGGATCTGACAGACCGGAGCCCCTCGAGAGCTCTGTTGCACTTTTCACTGTCTTCAAAGGCAGGCTGTTAGTCTCATATCACTGTTACAGACCCTGGCTTTGTACTATTGCTTGGAATATAATCTTCTTGGCTTGGAGGAATGTACATATTTACATTCAGGAAATGTGGGCTGGATATCATATTTTTATGTTTCAAATTTACTTCAACGTTTGGCATCGAGTAGAATTTAACTCGAAGAATATGCTGCTCTTAGCCGCTGTGCGCGCGGCCTCGATGGGCTCGAGGTGCTGCGCGGAGCGGGCACTTCTTAAAACCTCCCTCCTAAAAATTGACTCATTAAATTAATTTAACTAAATTCCAGGGGGTTTTCTGTATGTCCTCGATGTTAACCAAAGATGCTCAGCAGACGGAAGTGGACCTTGGCTGGTTTGTGGATTGGCAGGTCGGATGCTAAACATATTGATAATATTTTTGTAGCATAACCTTCTTCTGAAGAAGCGTGCGAGAAGCCTGCGCGTGGCTGAGTTGAGCGGAGGCCCTCGGCGCGCTGGTTGGAATTTTTTCGGTTGCTGTTTCTGCGTCTGCTCAAACCCTGGTCTGTTAGCTTAAAAGGCTGTGGAATGCAACATGCTTGTATAATCTGATCAGGTTATTGAAGACAGATATTTTCTTTCTCCTAATGAGAGTTTCATAATTTCGCAGGAGTCTGAGCTGTCTCAATTAAGGTGAGTTTTGTAGGCAGTGTTCTCTGGAGGCACTGCTTGGCTGTGTCTTCACGGGTCTCGGTGAGGAGCTGTGTTTCCCTTGTGCGTGCCAGCAGCTGGTGCGTGCCTTTGCTGTCTGCAGATGAGGGTGCCCTCCGAGCGACGGTAACAGCTAGAGCGCACGCCTTCGGCAGGCGAGCTCCCCAAAACGCAGCCGCCTTGCTCCTCATCGCCACCTTTTGCTTAACTTGGCCTTACTTGACTCCGATCGTGTTGTCTGATGGCATTTCCAACCCTTTTTGCCAATGCTGTAATTTGATGGAGCTGGCTCCACATCGTCATAAATCACCGCCCGGTCAGTGGAGTAAGCCCCATTGATTATATCACTCAATAACAAGCAGTTACCACTAATTGGAAATCACCATCAAACTGGGTATCGGATCAGGCTCTGCACGCATCCGGCCCGAGAGTAGCAATTTTCCCTGTTTGATCTGGTGCGATAAAAAAGAGGAAAGAGGGAAAGTAAGTCAGTCGTGCAACTTAGAGCCAAAGGGGTTTCTTGAAGCTTGGCGAAATGGACCTGCCCGTTGTTTGAAGGACTGTGGGACCTGAGAATAGCTCTGGAGATACCTGGGCTTGTCAAGGTGATTTCCTCATCGTGTCTCGCTGCGGGGGGGAGTGTTTCGTAGCCAAGCATAGCACTACACATCCCTGCGCCCTTCTCTGCTCCCTTACCCTCTTCCCTTCTGCATCCTACTCCAGATCCCGCTCCTCCATCCCACTGTGCCGGCCGTCCATGGGCCGTCAGGAGGGCAGGATTGCTGGCCCGGGCAGGGCAGACATGATGTCTCTTCTCTGCATTGATCCCTGCAGACAGCAGCAGCGGCAGCTCCTCTCGCCCAGCCTGGGGCCAAGCCTCTCCCCACAAACACGCTGGCTGGTGCGACCTCCAGGCCAAGGGTCTCAAGGTCATCTGCGAAAGATAAAAAAGGGGGAGGTTGGTGCATATGCATGCTTGCAAGTTGGTTTCCCCGCCGAGCTGTGTGGCTAGGGGAGGAGGTTGGGAATTGCGGGGTTTTTAAAGCAGGAAAGATCTTCCCATCGTTTCAGCTCCTCTGCACAGAATATATTCAGGGTTTAACCTGCAGCCCCCTTTCCAGGCTCTGGGGTGGTGGGAAGAGCTGCTGAGCCCAAATAATGGCAGCATTTATAAGAGTGTAGAGACAAGAAGGAAGTCTAAAAGGATTAGGGAGAGACAAAGGGGGCTGATTATTTTATGGGTCACAATACAAGGCATTAGAGTGAGATCACAAAGGGATGTAATTACAAAAGAAGGCCATACTGGGGGGATCAAACCAGGATTAGAGTGGGAAATGTTTTTACACAGTTTTGTTCCACTCATTATGAAGTTAGCATTTTAAATTAAGGTTTAAATAAGGTGGCACCAAAGTTGTCACCAAGGTATTTCCTAGGCAATGCCACCGTTTGGATGCGAGTCTCGGCTCAGAACATCAAGGCAGACCTTAAACCCATGGGTTTGCTGTTGGTTTTTCTTGTGTTCGTACAGTATCCATATTGTCAGCAGAACCCTACCTATAGCTTGTGCTCAGATGAAGTGAACCTGTTTCTCCAGTTGGAAGCGGGAGACTTTCGTGGTGACACATCTTAGTGGTGCGAAACACGTGCTGGAGGTAGAGGTACGCTTCTAGAGCCAGTGCCCTGGCATTGGTTTGTGGCTCTGGAGACACTGGTCCTGTTACTCCCAGGAACTTTTGGCCTGAAGGTCGCTTGCATTTTATTGCAGTTTAACCCCTGGTGTTGCATGCCAGGTTTCCTCCATCCACAAACAGGATTTTTGGTTTTTTTCCCCCCAGTTGTGGCTCTGCTTGCATTTAATGCCCTTTCTTCTCAGATGCTGAGTGGAAGGGCTCAGTCCTGATGCCAGTGATGTTTCTGTATTGTCTGTGCTTTGAACGCTCACGCCTCTTGGTAAGCCCACGGCAAGTTCTGGGCTTGTAGCAGTGGGTCTCAGAGGGGAAAATACCCATGAGGAATTACTAAAAAAAAAGGCAGAAAAAGAAATTAAGTAAAGCAAAAAGACTGTGAGAGGTTTCCAGGGGGTGGAAATGATGGGTGAGTGGGTAATTTCCCTCCATCAGCTCTTTTGGCTGCCTGCAGGACGTGCTGGCTCACGTGATGCTGTGTCTCGCATCCGTACTGTTGCAGTATTTGGCCCTGTGTGTGCTGCAAAACAAATGTATGAATATAAGAGTCACTGGGGGGAGATCGAAGAGATTCAACTGGGAATTTTAGTAGATTTGTGGGATTAGAAGAGTTTGTCACTTACCACCCACTGCATTTCAGCGTCTGCATGTAACAGCCAGGATTCATCCTGAGACTTGAGCACATTATAAGACCATATTTCTTTTGGCTGCTCATTTCTTAGCAGTGTGATAGTTATTTAAATATCATCTTGCAGTCCTCCGCCAGGCTCGTAACGTGGATGCGCCAACCTTAGCTCCGGCAATGTTATCTCTCATACAGGGGGTTTGCACTGCAGGCAGTAATGTCACTTAGTCATTTATAGAGAGCTCAGGGGAAATATATCAGAAGAATTTCATTAATGGTAGCACTGTTGAGTTATTTGTCTCAATTAACTCTTGGAGCACAGCTGAGGAAGTTCTGACATCTCCGCAGCCCGTGCCGGCAGCACGAGGCTGCTCCCGAGTTCGCTGCCTGCGTTTTTAGCCCAGGGTGATGCTCTGCGGGTACCCCTGCGGGCAGCTCTGTGGAGACAGCACGGTGCCCGGCCTCACGGGCTTTTACGCTGCTTGTCCCTCTGCTGCTGCTTTGCTCCAGCCCCTCCTCGAAGTGCAGGGCCACACTCCTCCTCCGTTGCTTTATTCGGGAGGCCAGGTCTCTGCTCCCGTAGTCTTCTGCTTGCAGTCATCGCCCCGGGGTCTCTCTGGGGCTGTCACCTGGAGCAGGTCTTTATCTGCTTAGGCTTGTCTCAGCTTCAGGGTCTGTAATGCCGCAGTTATACGGTTGTTTTTCCAGCAGGTTGGTGATGGCGTGATGGTTCTGTATGGCTTCCCCTCTCCTGCTGCCCTACAAGAGTCCCAGCTGGCTGAGCCGGTCACCGTGGTGTGGCCAGTAACCGTGCCTCAGTTTCCCCTCTCTGAACCCAGGGTGGGTTTGCCTCAGTGCCATGGATTTGCACACCCGTGTGGGCATCTAGGGGGGAAGGGGGTGGGTGCTATTTTGCGTTTACTGGGGACCCATGTCAGCTGGGGACGGTGTTTCATTGCGTGAACGCTTCTCTGCAAGCCTGCCAAGCGGCGAAGGGCGTGCAATGCGGGGCAAGGCTGGTGCCCCGGTGAGAGGAGGTTGGTTTTCTGCCGCTGCTCATTGGCAAGGCTGTGAGGGGGAATCGATTTTCGGAGGCGTATGGCCAGAGCAATCAATGCTCTTGATCTAGGGGGTAACCAGTGAGTGAAGGGAAAGCACCGCTGCGTTTGCCTCGAAGCTCTGGTCGTGGCTGTAACCCACAGTTACCAAAAAGAGCAAAAATATGTTAATAAATAAAAGGGTACAGAAGCTGTAGAGAATGATACCTGGTTTTGCCAGGGCCGTGTCTTTTGTGCTGATCCCTGCTCTCTATGAGATCGGGATCTGGAGACGCTGCTTTGAATGTTGGGGGCCTTTGGGTGCAGTAATGCTGTGAGCAAGGGCAGACCTCGCAAATCCCTGCTTACGGATGAGTCCCCGCACGGCGGCCAAAGCTGCTTTCCCAGGGCTGGCGGGATGAGAGCCGGGAGAGCCGTCGGCCAGAGCTCCCCGCCACCGAGGGATGCTGGATCCCGGCTCCTTGCACTGCCTCTTCCGCTACGGTTTTGGCTCTACCCACCATCGCAGCCCTGTTGCTGGGAAGGGAGCCTGCTCCCACTCCTCCTAGGCACAGCATATGGTTTTCAGAGAGGTTCTTGCTTTAAACCCAATTTTACAGTTGGGTTGACTGAGGCAAAAGGAGGTCAAACGATTCGCCTGAGGTCACTCAATAAGTGGCTCAGATTAAATCTCAACCCACGACGCTGCCCGTTCCCAGCGCTGGCTGTGCCGGCCGGACCAGATGGCCTTCTGAATGCGGCGTCAAGATCCTCGGCTTTTTCTCTACCTCATTGTTCTCATTGTGGGCTCCTGAATGCAGGACCTTGAAAGTGAGAGTCATTTGGATTTGCCGAGTCCAAGTTATTCTGTTTAATGACATGGATTTGCAGGAGAGGGCTTAAACGCACCGCTTTGCTGCGGAGATTTAAATTTTGCGGAGGTTTACCTCTTTGCTTTGGTTTTGTGATGTTAAAACTCTCTCTGCCCGCACCAGCTACAATTGGTCCCTGAGCCTTTCAGCTGCCCCGCTGCGGTCTCACCGGCCGAGCAGGGCTGCCCTGGCTTTGTACCTGCCCAGGTTTGTCCGCAGGGCTCTCGGGCCCCGATCCACGGGGTAATTCCCTGGGTGATTTTGCTGCAGCTTCCACACCACTCTGGCGTGTCCGTGCTGTTTGTGCCTTCTCCCTTAGCCTGGTCCTGGGATCACTCGAGGGGGTCAGCGCAGGGTGCTGCTGGACCAACGATGTCCTGCGTTTGGCTCTGGGAACCTGCAGGCTCTGGTGTTAACTCTGGAAACACAGATGGGAGATGCTGACATCTCCCTCCCGCTCTGGTGTGGTGTCCCGTGCGTCGCTCCTGGTGGTAGGAGAGGCCACGGACGCAGTTAAAGCAATGCACTGAGTAGCACGAGACAAGCTCTGTCCCCGCTCTCTAAACCAAGGAGCTGCCTGGACAAGCATGGCTCCGTAACCGCTTTTGAAAAGCAGGTTGATGGATTCTCGGGACTTGCAGATCAGGGAGCGGCGATGCTGGGGTGGCTGTTGCTGCCTGGGGCACGCAGTGGTCCCTGGGCGGTGGGGAGCTCCCCACGCCCGCACATCCCTCCGCATCCAGCCTCCGGCGGGAAGGCCTGCGCTCCGGACCTCGCCACTCACATGCCTCAGTCAGTTGGCACCTCTTGAGCACCCCTTGATTAATGGCGGGGTTTTGTCAGTCCTAAGAGGCCCCCATTATGTCCCTTTGATGCTGCATTTCGCACTTACCACTGTCACTGAGCTCAATGACTAATTTTCACAGGTCACGGGAGAGGGACAATGGATCAGGCCACATTTGGAAGAAACAAATGAAATTTTGCTGCAACTGAGAGCACTAATTAAGAGTGAGGATCAATTTGGGTGTACAAAAGAGATAGTTTTAGGCTGCTGGTGTGTAAATGAGTGGCAGTGTTGCAGTAGCAGAAAAGGCTCAGTGTGTGCATACTTCAGCTGCAGCATTTGATCGATCCTTCTGGGCTTATTCATCGAGGAAAAACCAAGTGCTTTTCCGCCTGCCGTGCCCAGGAGGGGCAGGGACGGCAAACCTGCCGGATCAAGTTGTAGTTGATCCCAGCGAGATGTTTTTGGCCAGGAGCAGGAGCTTGTGTTTCTTCAGTTGTGCTGCTCGTCCTGGGGCATGGCACTGCAATTTGGCTGGTGGCCGCTGAGCGCAGCGCCTTGCGTTCCCTGCCTGTCTCTGTGGGCAGGATGATGCCCATCCTCATCTCGGGCCACAGCTCGCCCTGCCAGGGACTGCACTGCTCTGCTGAGACTCCAGGGGAGGGCTGGTTTGGAGGAGGTGTCAAAGAGGGAAGGGGGACAGTGAACTCTCGTCAAGGAGGATGTCTTGAACACAGCAGGAGGGACAAGGAAAATCCAAAGGTGTGTAATCTGGGTTCATGGCTTCACTGAGCATTGAAGAAAGGTGATGCAGGTTTGCCCGAGCCTTCAGTTACAACAAAAAGTCAGAGCTATCAGGAGTATTTGAGACGAGCTGGTTGCAAATGTCCAGGTCTCCAAGCTGTGCAACTTAAAATCAGTTTGCACATCGTTTTGGTAGTAGAAATGCATCATGTCTGATTTTGCTTTGATTTGCCTTGGGCAGAAAGGTAAGAGCATCAAAGGAGCATCCTTTTGCCAAGAGGGTTCTCCATTTCCCATGAAGTAAAGGCTAAACAGATTTGAACCCAAACAGATTTACGGTACTGAGCAAACCTCCAAAACAATCAGGCAGGAGCAGCACTCCCCTGTTTCCCCCTGTTCCTTGGTGTGGTTTGTCCATTACCAGTTTTTCCCCCTGCAGTTCAGCATCTTCCGCAGCGGGCAGTGGGACGTTCGGCCTCGGTCCAGGGGTTTGCTCCCGTCCCGAGCTCTCTGCGGTGACATTGCCCTGAGCGGCCAAGCAGTGCGGCCGTGTCGCTTTGGTCCCCAGCGTGGCAGCCCCTGCCGAGGTGAGGGTACTCGCCGAGGCACTTTGTTTGCTCAGAGCAGTATCCACATCCAGCTCACTGTGATTTCCCACGGCGGTGTGTAAAGGGGTGGGAGGGAAAGTCCTGACTGAGTATTTCATTAGCGATCCTCATGCTTGGTGGGGAGAGGAGAGGCAGGGCCCCAAGGGGGTCAGCTCAAACTCTTGCTCTCAAAAAAAAAAAAGAAAAAAAAAGAAGGGGAGGGAGAGAGAAGACAAAGTCTTTGCCTGCTGGAATGGCCATTTGAAGGATGGCAACAAAAAAGTATTTTTTTTAATGGTAGCCAAAGAGAAAACAGCTCCCTTATGCCTTGGGAGAGCCATGGGTGCTCTAGTCCTTCATGAGGGCTCAGGCTCTGCAGGCACCCAGCACCTCTAAAAGACAGGAACTGATCTATGTCCTAAATACAGAGCCTGAGCGCCAGCCTTAAGGATCCAGGCTTGACCGTTTTGGCCCAAGCAGTGTGGTGGCTGATGCCTTGTGAAGCCTGGCTCTGCTGCTGCCGTCCCGTGTGGCCTTGGGCAACTCTCCTGATGCGTTTGTGTCCCCAGGAGTTGGGGACGGAGGCATTGGTGCTCCCCAGCTCCCCCCAGCCCCTCTGGGTTTGGGGGCCCATCGCCTGCAGCCTGTCTGCGCCGAGCTGGTGCGGGAGGGTCCTGAGCAGAGCTCGTTATCAGCACCAGCAGCTCGTTCCCACCACAGCGGGTCCGCGGAGGCTGGTTCCCTCCAGGCACGCTGCTCAGGGCTGATAGGGCTTGAGGATTCGGGGCACTCCATGGACTTCGCGTTGCTGCTGGCTGTCGATTTTCATGAGGCTCTTGGGTCTGGCTTTTCTGAGACCTTTGAGGTTGTACCCAACCATCCAGGAACCAGCCAGAGCGTTCAGAAGTTCTGTTAGGGAAAGACAGAGGTCCCTGCGCTGCATATTCGTATGCAAAAGCTGCTTTGACAACGCGTTTTAAAAGCCAGCGTGAGTCTACGGTTATACGTACACAGGAGGTGTTTGTGTTGCTGTGCTGGGGAACACGTACAAGGCTTTCTATTTTAAAGCATAGTTTGCATACGTTTGAAGCACCTCTGCGATTCACTCTGCCGCATCCCGCGGGGAAAATTGGGATTTGTTCTTGTACAGCTCCCTGCCCAAGGGGAGCCTGCTTAATTTTTCTTTAGCTAGCTAGGTTCCCCCAAGAATGAGAGATTACCTGATCTTCCAAAAGCATTTCTAGTGTGTGGAGAAGTCTGGATGACTCACAACTTTTAATTAGCTCTCCTGACCGAGGCAAGGATCCCTCCCTCCCTCCCTCCCTTACAGAGAGGTGGTGATTAGAATTACAATGAAGATAATCCAAACTGTATGTGTAGGGTTTTCTGTAAGCGGAGAACAAAGCAGGACATCCATCTGGTGAGTGTGAGCCCATAATACCTTTCTGCTCATTTTTCCAGTGCAACAGGAGCTCCTTGGGACGGAAGCAGGCTCATTATTTTGGAAAGGCTTGCTGACACGCAGAGCAGGGCTGGCTTGTAATCTCCGAGGCACTGGAACCGCTGCACAGGAAGGAGCATTGCTTTTATTTTTAAGTCCACCTTTGTATTTCTCCTTGTTAAAATCTGCAGCGATGAGGGATACCGACCTCTTCTGAGCCTGCCATTAATTACTGTATGAATGAGAGATGCCCTTAGTTTTAGCAAGGCTAATCAAAGCTGTAAGGGAGTTTTAAAAGGCACTACCCGGCAGCCAAGCTGAGCCTGTCCTACGACAAACATCCCGGCAGCAGTGGGGAAATGCATTAGCTGGAGACAGCCTTCTTTTTGAGTGATGCTATTTCCCCTCACCTAAAATCTGCTCTATAATGGACGGAGCTCCTGCCTCAAAACTTTGGCATCCCCTTATGTCCTGTCTTCGCAGCGGGAGGCTTGCGTGTGCCACGGGGTCTGCTTTGCCTCGCCGTGCCCTGCAGCAGGCAGGAAAGATGCCGTGTTTGCAGCACAGAAATGGAATGCTGGGCCCTTGGCCATGATGCTACTCTGCTTCACGGTCAGCTGGATTTTGCCAGGCCGCTCCAGCACGGCGAGAGGATGGGCGCGTTGTGACGGGGCCGCCTCGGTGAGAAAGGAACAACAAAAAGCCGTTGTGGAGGAGCAGCCGGCGCTCCGTGCTGCCGCTCGCCGCCATGCCGGCAGCGCAACGCATGCTTCGACTCCTGCCATGGCAACAAGTTCATCCTCAGGCCAGTACGACGGTTGGCCGCAACGTGGCAAGGCGGCCAGGAGCCGGTCCAGCCTTGTGGCGTCCCCAGAAGGGCCCAGGGAGGCAGGAGGGACGGGGGTAGGTGTCATGCCTGCAAGATGCTCTGCCAGCTAGCAAAATTCAGGCTGCTGGTTTCCCACCCGAAAATGACAGGCGAGGCGCTGGGCGATCCTTTGGGATCCTGAGCTGGGCAGCACTGGTGTGCGGAGTCGTGATAGCTCTTGCTGTCCAGCGCAAAGAGCTTGGGAAGGAAGATGGAGAGCCCAGATCCAAGGAAGTGTTGGTCAAACATAAGGAATCTGTTCCTCCTATTAGTGCTTCAAGCACTAAAAAAATCCCCCCTGCGCATCAGAGCTGGGTGCTGCCTTTGCTTTGAAGGAAATGGCTCTTCAAGCCGGGATCCTGGCTGCCGAACTTGCCGCCAGCACCTCCTGGCATCCCCGCGCAAGCCAGCCGTGCCGGTGGGATGCGGCTCAAAGTATGATCAGCTGTTGAATGGCAGAGGTTGGAGATGTCACCCCAAGGCTTCACGTTTCGATTTTTCGATGCGTGCTGTGAAATTCATAGGTGGAATATTTCTGGGGAGCTGCTTGGCTTCCTGTAGGAAAATGGGGGAAAAAGTGGGAAATAATGTACTACATTGACAGCTTCCAGCATTCAAAACCTGCATTGAGCTGTCTTTCCCCTCCCAAAATCATAACACTTGTTCTGAATTTTTGATGTTAAAAAATAACAAATTATTAGTTCCTTTAAGCCGTCTATTGGCTTTTAGCTGTTATGATGCACTGAAGTCACGTTTCTAGCATTTGTGATTCGTGGCGGAAAAAAAGCTTGAAAACATCTCACTTTTAACATAACGAGAGCGAAGGTTGACAGAACTGCGAAATGCTGAAAGTTGGGGCGTCACGGCATTGCCAGACATCACAAGGTCCTTGATGACACGATGAGAGCTGGCAAAGCTGAATAAACTGATGAGCTGCTTCCATTTTGGGCCCTTGTCATGTAAATAGGCTCCAATCTGCATGTCAGATCCCTTGGGTAAGGGAGTGTAATAACATTAAAAATAAGGCAGCAAAACCCTCGACGTGTGTGTTTTAGCAATCTTTAAACAGACAAAAAAATATGCTTGGAGGAGTTCGGGTGGGGTGAGAGGACTCCTCGTTAGTGCTCTGCTGCTAATGCAAAAAAGTAACTGCCGTGGCTTTAAAGAAAGTATTTTAATGCTACATAAATATAATTGCTTCGATGAAATGCCTTTAGCCTCCTGAGGGAAGTTGTAGTCTGGTAAGCCTTTAGATATGAATGGACGACTCTGTAATTGCTATTGTTTCGGAGACACATTCGGAAGGCCTAATGCTGATCACTTCTGGCATGTTATGGAAGCGGCACGATGGCAGTCCCACGCAGCGTGCAGGGGAGAGGGCATTAGTATGCGTTTTGCAGGATGAAGAACTGACAAATGCTTCAGGACTGGAAGTTTTTTCTCCTAATTAGATTGTGGGCTTGTGAATTTTATTTGATTTTCTTTTCCCCTCCCTTTTCCTGCTGGTATGCAAAGTGAAGGTATCTAATTCTTTGCAATTTAGGCTTTGGATAATGAGCTTGAAGGCAACATCTCAGAGGAGTCCAGAATTGATGGGTTAGTACATCAGCTTTGGTTAATGCAGTCTCCTGACTCTGACAGGGTCCAAACCAGCTGGTTCAGAGAAAAGGGCAAGGTGTGGGCATTGAGAATAAATTTTTTTTGTTTTTTTAATACTGGTTAGTAAGACATGGGATGTGCTTCCATCTCTGGATTGGGAGCAGCTATGTTTAAAAATCAGAATCTGGGTTTAGAGATCATTCCTAAGAGAGATTTTGGGTCGTCTCCAGGTTTTGGAGACTGTAGACATCCTGTTTTCCAGCTTTTCTTCATGGCATAGGGGCCAGAAAGGCTAGCCAGCTGCGCTGGCAGAGCTGCAAGACCTCACCTCATCCTAGCAATACTGACTTTGGTGTCATTTTTCCTGGGAGCGAGCGAAACCCAGGTCCTGAAAGGCAGCAGTGGAGCCAGGAGGACTGGCACGTCCTTTGGGAATCACAGAATCACAGAATGTTCGGGGTTGGAAGAGACCTCTGTGGGTCATCTAGTCCAACCCCCTGCCCAAGCAGGGTCACCCAGAGCAGGCTGCACAGCACCGTGTCCAGGCGGGTCTGGAATATCTCCAGAGAAGGAGACTCCACAGCCTCCCTGGGCAGCCTGGGCCAGGGCTCCGTCACCCTCAGAGGGAAGAAGTTCTTCCTCGTGTTCAGCTGGAACTTCCTCTGCTTCAGTTTGTGCCCGTTGCCCCTTGTCCTGTTGCTGGGCACCACTGAAAAGAGTTTGGCCCCATCCTCCTGACACCCACCCTGCAGATATTTCTAAGCATTGATAAGGTCCCCTCGCAGCCTTCTCTTCTCCAGGCTGAACAAGCCCAGCTCCCTCAGCCTCTCCTCGTAGGAGAGATGCTCCAGTTGAGATATCAATGTAATCCTCTTGCTGTTGGCTAGAACCAAGCTTATTCCTCATTTTCCACTGGGCAGTGTTTTTAAGTGCTTCTCAGTGCTGTTTGACTGTAGTTGTGTCCCCTGCCAGGGACAGGAACCTGTTTGCAAAACCAGGGAGGTTTCCAGACCTGGCTGGAAGAATGAAGGCCAGCACTGGAGCCGAGTATGGCAGGCAACTGAGATCTCCCATCACACCAGCACTCACTCATTACAGATTAAACCCTGCAGTCTTTTCCAGACGCGTGGCTGGATGGTCTCTAGGGGTTAGCCCTCTTGTGCCTTGCTGAATGTGGCATTACTTGCCAGCTTTACCATCATTTGCTTCGCTTTTCTACCGATGTGCCTTATTTCCACAGCTCTCCTCCCGCAGGGCCGTATTTCCACGGCTCTCCTTACTCACACTGAGACGTACTCCCTGTTTCCAGAGACTGGCCTGCCGATCCCCGGGCTGGGAGTCTGGCCAAGCAACACCCGTGGGACTGCCCATTTTAGCCCTTGCCTCCGTGTGCTGACCCGGACCTTCTGCACGCCGTCGGGTGCGTGCACAGCCTGGCTGCTGGATGTTTCTTCCCTCCATCGGCAGCTCGCATACATTGTCCTTGGTGCTCAGAGCTCCAGATCCGTTTTCCAGCTTTGTTAGCACTGACTTCTGTTTAGGAGTGATACCAGTTTGTGGTTATTATATTGCTTGATCCTGCGAGAGTATCTATCAGGTAGAAGGCAAAAAGGAGATTAATTTCTGCCCTTGGGTTGTGTGGGTGTCTTCTCTAAAGTGCTGCTCTCCTCTCACCATCCCGTGTGCAGCTCCAGCTTCCCAAGAGAAAGTCAGTCCTGGAATATTTGGGAGCTGCTACCCAAAAGGCCTGGAGAGAGAGCCTGGAAAGAGCTCTGTTGCGGAGAAACAAAAAAAAAAAAGGGATAGGGTCCTTTTATCATTGCCCTGTCCTTGCTCAGGGACTGATGCAAGCACAGTCCTCATCTCTGCTGCACCATTAGCATCCTGCTACGAAATGAAAAGTAATAACTTACTGATGCTTTCCCTCGAATGAATGTTTAGCCTCAAGCGGTAAATCTTGGTCTTTATTTTCATTCTGCAGATTTTTACTGCCTTCAGAAACTTCACTTAGAAGAGCGAGATTTTATAGCTCTAAAATGTTTGGTTTTAAAGATGTTTTTTTACCCTGTGGGATTTTTTTTAAGGAAAATGGGAGGAGTCATGTAATCCTTGACATACAGTAGATTGTCCCAGATTAATAACACACTGTTTTTCACAGTGAACACAATCCTGACTCGCTGTAATTTACTCTCCATCCTGGCACGCTGTTAATTAGGAGGAACTCTTATGTGAAAACTCCACATATGGCCAGTGCCAGCTTTCGTAATAAGTTGCCCCAAAAACGTGAGGAATGAGGGGTAGAGAGTCAATGAAAATCGCGACATAAATTGACTTTTTGTGTCCTGGCAGTGCTTGGCTGAAAGCCAATGACAATAAGAGCCCGGCGTGCCAGAATTCACGGGCAAATAACGCTTTTCCACTGCGGCATCCTCACGAGACGCCCTCCCAGCAGCCATCCTTCCTTCCTGCCACTCATCCCCTTGTGTCCACGGAGGCTGTCGGGGCGGGGGGGTTGGAAAACGTCTCCGTGTTGTGACGGGGCGCAATGAAAACATGAGTGACAGAGTGACATTTTGACAGCTTGACTTCAGGTTCCTGCTGCAAATGTAAATAAGTTCATTTGAATCCAATTTATACAACCAGGAGTTTTAAATGGGAGATAAATGAAGGATGGCTTAAAGGTGAATTTGGGGACTTTTTTTTTAAATCTGGGATATTTGTGGACTTTTTTTATGATTCAGCCACCAATTTCCGTGACATCGTGGAGGTCGAAGTGGTCTCCATCCCAGTTTGTTCCAGTCGTGTGTTTTTCAATCAAATTGCTTTGTTTTTTCCCAGTTTCATGCTAATCCCCTTCTGAGCTGAGAGACCGCCAGCAATGTAGTTCATTAAATGTACCTATTGAGCAGCTGATAAAATTGAACCGCAATCCCATCTTCCTCAAATCAAGGACTCTTGAACAGCCAATAGTCCATTTTATCATTTTCCTAAGGGGTCTGATCTGTTGCTCTTTCTCACTTGGAGACTCACTGCGTTTTCACCGGAGAAAAGTCACCGAGTATCTTGCCAGGTGAGACGAACGGCCGAATCGCGCTTCGAAGCAGGATTTATTTAGATAATCAGAACACCTTGGGGATTTCTTAGTCCTTGTTAGTGCTCCTTGTAGTAATTCCTCCCTGTGATTTGGGTGAGGAGTGCTGGAAGCTCTGGTTCGCATTCCCGTCGCAGGAGCAATACAGCTGTGGTTCGGTGAACGGTGACGTGAGGTGGGCCCCTGCACGACAGCATGGGGATCCACCTTGGATGCGGAGCTCTGGTCCTTCTGGAGTCTGATCACAGCGCTGCTCTGGTGCCTTCCTTCCAGGGTCTCTTTCCTCCTGGTTTTCTCAAAAAGGTATTTTTGTCTTTTGTTAAATTTGTTCACCGGAAGGGTTACCAAGCACTGGAACAGGCTGCCCAGGGAAGCGGTGGAGGTGCTTAAAAGCCGTGTAGATGCGGTGCTTAGGGACATGGCTTAGTGGTGGACTTGGCAGTGTTAGGTTCATGTTCGGACTCGATGATCTTAAAGGTCTTTTCCAACCTAAATGATTCTATGATTTCCCTGGGTGCTGCAAGTAGTTGTGTCCTTGGCCCAAGTTAGCGTAAGCGCAAACCACTTCCCTCTGGCTGCCTGCTAGCTGAGAATCTGGGTGTCTCCTACCGGGAGAAGGACTCACGGTGTGTTAAATCCAGCCTGTCCTCGTGGGGCTGGAGAGAGACTGGAGCTTTCCAGTGGCTGTATACACATCATTTATTGTTTGGCTCTTGCAGGTTGTGGCAGAGGCGCCTTGTGACTGCGGGTCCTCAGTGACTTAAACCTGGCTATTTACAACATTTTGAAAACAGATCTGTGGTTTTTTGGTCTGGGTTGTTTTTGTTTTTTTTTTCTTTTTTACCTCCTGAAACCTTTCCGTGCTCCTCGATTCGGAAGTTTTGCAGTCCGTGGCAGGGAAGTCTCCAGCAATAACAAAGCAAGTGCTCTGTAATGCAGCCAGTTCAGCTCGCTGACCACCCAGCCTCCCCCCAGCTAATGAGAGTTTATGCACATTGAATAGCATATGGGGTTTTTGGCTGTACAATGCTCCATTCCTGGGTCTGTAACTGGAGTGGACGAGTTATCTTGGCTAAGAGCTAGAAGATCCGAAAGTTTAACCACAGATGCAGAGATCGTCCAGACCTTGCAGCTGTAGGTGTTTGACTTTGTCACCTGGGATTTCTGAAAAGAAGCAGCAGGTCTCCTCACACCGAGACCTGCGAACACCATAGTGGATGTTAATTAAGCGGCTGCTTCCTTCTCAGTTCTAAGTGAAAGGGTGGCAAGGTAAAGTGACAGTCAGACCTCATTTGTCTTAATGAGAAGGGTCAGGAGTTTAATGGGGTTTTGCTTAGCGAGGGTGTTTCAGCCTACACTGTGTTTGTTTGGGTGGTATCTTTACAGTTTGGGGTGGCGTGGTTACCTGGGATTTACTGCTGATATCCTCTGAAGTCTTTTCTAGGGAGACAAGTTTTAGGAGAAATCAGGGAGACTTTCTAGCATGTCTGCTGTGTCTTGGTAGATGGTTTGTATAGCAATATAGTGAATTTTGCAGGCAGCTTTTCCCGGCTAGCGGGGTGCGTGGGGCTGTGTTGCATACATCTCTGATTTGTGTGCTGTGCTAGGCGACGGTTGCTTTGAAGCTCTTTCCTATAACAGTTTAGACATTTAGCCAACGTATTTAGCAGATACCAGCAAAAAAATGTGGTTGTTTTTACATTCCAGACTCTCACCTTGTACTTACCACTTCTGAGGTTTGTTTGACACGACGCTGACATATTTACAGTGTAGCCTTACTGTATATAGACGGAGTAATCAGCCAGTCACTCAGGGCTGCATCAACTAGGCAGAAGTAAAGCTCTTTTTACTAGTTCACGTGCAGCACCATGCTGTGTGCATAACCCCGTTTCTCAAGCCTGTTTCCTAGGTATTGAACATAGACCCGAGCAACACCTACCCTTAATGGGACAGACCTCCAGCTGGCCTGTATCATCAGCACAGCTCCGGCTGAGAACAGCCCTCTATCTACAAAGGACCGCGCCAAGATTAGTGAGGGAATTCTCGCAGGGCCGGTGAAGCAGGTGAATGCTATCACTGTCATTTTTTCCGAGGGGACACAAAGGAATAGGAGGGGTGGGATGATGCTGAAACAGTCCAGAGCTCTGTTGCAGAGCTGACGGGGAGTGTGAAAGCCTTCAGTCTCCTGTTGGGGCTGCGTGCCCTGCCCGGAGAGGAATTCAGACCTGCTCTGCTGGAGTCATTCGTGCGCGTTCAAAGCCAACATCAAAGGTCCCATTCTAATTCAGTGCTTTTTAACGCACAAATGGAGGTAAGATCATTAATTACCGCACTTAGCCAACTCCAGCGATTAAACGCTCTGCGTTTGTGAGTGTCGAGAGCTGGTGAGAACTTTCTGGTGCTGTAAGTGAAGGGCAGGGATTTTGCCTGCTGCTGAGTTTGGATGGTACTGCCGTTCTGCAAGCGGGCAAGAGCTGCCTGCTCTCCAAAGAGGCCTGTCTATGCCGGTGTCTAAGCTCCATTTGGCCCAGAACATTTTCACGTCATGCTTGATGGCCTGCACGTGCTCTCTGCTCCTGCCTTGCTGCCTGGGTAGGTAGGCAGGCTCGTGGCTTTTGGAAGAGGGAAGCAGCGGTCTGCGGGAATGTGGAGCACCTTGTCTCCTCAGGACAAATGTCTCTGAGGTCTCCTGCAGATAAACCTCTGTTGGCTTCTTGATTTCTGAGGTGTTCAGCAGCTCGAACGGTGTTACTTTTTCTCCACCAAGCTCAATGCAGTGGGGCTGGAGTAAGGACTGTTCCCTGGAGAGGTTGCCCGCCACTTTGGGAGATGTTGGCTTGAGGCAGAGATGCCTCAACCTGAGGTCTTCCCAAGCTGAGGAATTCTGCAGGCAGCTTGAAGCAGAGCATGGCCGGTGGGCAGCTGGAGAGCCAGGCGGTGATTTTCCAGCCAGCCAGGTTTTGTCACTTACCGCTACCCACGGGGAGAGAATTTTTCCCCTTCCTCCAGAGTGCGAGAACTCATTGTTTCCAGCACCTGAGGCATGCAAAATCCCCCTTGCCATCCTGCAGGAAGGGTCCAAGGGTGACCATGGCTGATTAGCGAGGCCTGAGCAAAAAACTGGCCAAAGATCTCACACCCATTACTGTGCAGGGAGAGAAAGTGGACCCTCCCAAGAGGGCGCAGCTCTTGCCTCGGACCTCAGTGGCTGCAATGAGCTCGCTCCCGTGGGACGGTGGTGTTTGTCCCCGGAGAGAGCCCGTGTTCAGCGGGGCTCTGCGAGAGATGATGTTCGGAGGATTGAATGGGAGCTGGGATAAACACACTCTCCAGCTTGGTTTGTGTTCGGTGTGGCGTGGGGGGACACATCCCTTGCTGGACTAATGAGGCTAGGCGTATGTGACGTTTTTATGACTCCTTCCCAAGCTATTTCCTCCAAGTTTTCAATGTTAAATTGGATTCCTTCCCCCAGCCCCCCTGGTGTTGTTGGGAAGGCCATCTGCAGACAGAAGAGTGATGCAGAGATAATGCTCCTGGGGCTGGGTCTGTCTGACTTTGTGGCTCTTACATCTTTCCTTTAGGGTTTCTCTGACTTTTTGCCAGGCACAGATGCGTCTCTCTGGGCATCTCTCCCGTGGCCCTACATTAAAGGCTGCCCAGCCTGGCACTTTGTGGACCCCACTCGCGCCACAGCCCTCCCAAGGCTTTGCTGCAAGAGGTGTTTTGGAGCAGATGTCCCAAATGAGCATTTCCCAAGTTCTCACCCCACTAGAGATATTCTCAAGAGAAACATGCTTCAGTTTTGTGATGTAGATGAGCCTCTTGTTATTTCCCCCCCCTACTCTTAGTTTCCAGCCCCAAAAGTAGGCGGTGAATTCTAGGGCTTGAGGGAAGCAACCGCACAAAAGCCTATTACAGTCCCGTGGCATTGTGCAAGGTGGGGATTTGCAATTTTAAGCGGAGGGAGAGCGAATCGTTGTGGTAATTACATATAGTACCTAAAGTACCTATAAATACAGATGTATATTTATATAAAGCCTCTCCCAGCACACGAGTTCCCTGTCTGGATAGGGTTGCCAGACCACCCTGTCCTGCACAAACAAATGAGTTAGAAAGTCCGAAATTCCATCTCTGCCTTTCGGGGCTTGTCTGGGGAATTCCTGAGTAATGGAGGTTGAATTGGGTCGCAAGGGCAGCGGGGAATAAATCTTCAAAGGTTAGCTCTGGCATGAAGTCTCCTTTTTTAGGCATGTCAGGGATTCTTTTGTTTTGCTTTGTTTTCCAGAGCCCCCCCGGCTGGGGTACAATACCTCGCTGGGGCCAAGCCTGGCCGGGCACAGCCCCGCAGCATTGTCCGGGGGGCCGGGGAGGGGGCCGGGGGGAGAGATGACATCTTAAAGAATGGTGCTTCTTCTTATGGACACTTAGTAGATCCGTGTGCATTCAATTAACCCTATAAAACGTTCAAGGTCCAGGGAAAGAGCCTTTCAGGCATTATGGATTGAAAGTATTAAGGGGGTGGGAGGAGAGCTGTTGGTGAGTCCTGGTTAAATAAAGCCTGTTAGGCAGGAGCAGTGCAGTGGGGGTGGGAAAAGGGGATGGCTTTTTTTCTGAAAATTAAATTCAAGCGCGGTCTCGTGTGCCTGTTCAGATTTTCTTTAGATAAAGTTAGGAAATCATCACATAGCTCAGGCCAATTTAGATGTTAGACGTTCGCTCCAACTGTCTTTGGGTCTGGTGGCTTGGGAGCAAAGGGATCCTGTAGACTGTCTTAGGTGGAAAAAACATTTTACGTGAATGTTTTCTTCCCTCTCAAATTTCTGCTCATCCCTGAACTGTGTCCTAAGGCCTCAGCTGGAATAGCCTGTGGGACATCCCTGACCTTCCTGAGTGCATGTTTGATGGTCCCCTGGGTATGAAGACATCTAAATGCTTCTATGAAGGATCAAGACACCTTGATTTTTCCAGTTCTGTGTCTGACGTCTTGCAGGGACCTTACAAGCCACTGCTACATTTTGAAAATACAGTATTTATTCCCATTAATATTTGGAGGGTGGTCAAGTTTTGAAATTTTTGTGTGCTGGCAACTCCATCCCCACCATCCACCCCAAACCCCCAGTGCCAGTCGGGGCTAAGTAGACCCTCCAGGACGAGAGAGATATTGTGAGCAGAGAGATGGGAGCAGCCAAATTTCTTTCACTGCGTATGGCTAATATTCACCTGGAGAAATCCAACCCATTTGTAGATATTAAACTAGACACAGTAATAAGTTCAGTATGTATTTCAATTTACTTTGTTGCAAATAGATTTAATTTACCAACTGCAGAGTTTTAGATGGAACTGCCTGTACTCCTGCCATTTTATGCTACATTCTGAATATATTATATGTAAAGCTGTAAATTAATAGGCCTGTTTCTGATTTGTTGCACATATAACATGGACGTGCAACTAAATTAACAGTGAAGTCTTAGTGTTGCAGAGTTTAATTATATTTGCGGATGAATTAGCATCTAATTCCTCTATCCCTTCCTTATTGTGAAGGACACTGGAAATGTTTTTTCCCTAAAGACATTGGTATTTTGTATTGTTTTGAGAGGAGACCCATGAGATCTGCTGCATTTCCAGCTTACCTTGGAGCTGCTGTTTGAATGCGCGGTGCAACCAGTCTGTATACGGCTATGTCTATCGATTATTGAGTGCTAAGTGGCATTTCTGGTGATGCTCTTGCTCTCTGGACATGGTATCACCAAGAGTCCCACAGTGCTCGAAAAACAATGCATGTCCCTGGGTCCTTGCAGCCCAGGTTGGTTCCTGGCCGGCTGCTGCAGTCATGGAGAGCTGGTGGACTTCACATGGGCTCCAAGCGCAGGCTCACGACAACACGTTGGAGATGGCTGAAGCAGAGAAATGGCCTCAGCCTTGGGGAAGAAGGAAAAGAAGTAGGTGGGAGTTGTGTGAGTGGTTTGAGGTGTCAGTCCTTCGGCTGGGAGAGACCCACAGCCCATGGTAAAATGTTGATAATGGTGCAAGGTGACATTTTGACCGGTGATGATTGTTCTTGGAAAGCATCTCTAATCAGGACAGCACCAAGGTGTGGGCTGAAGACCCCTTAAAACTAGGCTGAGCCTCTTAGTTGGCGATTCTTTGGTGGAATGTTTCCCGAATTGGGCCCAGATCAGCTAGTGCCAGCCGTGTTAATTCACTCATGTGAGCTGACTCGTAATTGCTGGAGGCACCATTGCATTAGCAAGCTGGGAACAGGGACCTCTGGAGCTGCTCTGCTGATGATTGGTGAAGAAAAGTGCCTTCTGATTTTGAACAAAACCCAGTAAAATAGCAGTGAAATGAAAGCAGCTGTGGTTTTGCCTGCTAGTGAAGTTTGGTCGTGCCTAGCTCGTTGTCAAATTAGGAGAGCATCCTCTCTTTCTCCCTCTGCTCTGTATTGGATTCCTGAGGAAAACAGCACCTTCGTAGCTACTTTATTTGGGGAAGCACTCCAGAGCTTGGTGAGAACAGCTTTGTGCCCTGTGCCGCTGAGGATCTGCAGACCTGTTGGGCTTCCCAGAAGAACAGAACTGATGACACTGGGGCTCGTAGTCCTGCCTCAAATTCTTCCCTAAAATGCCCCGTTCCCTCAGAGAACAGGTACCTCAGGGGCTGGAAACTCACTGCAAAGATGTGACTGTGGAGAGGGGCATCTGCGTGGGTCCCTGCCAGCACCCTGGGACCACGGCGTGCCAGTGTCCCCCTCCCTGGCACTGCTCCCCTGTGTTTGCCGGGGACCTCCACAGCGTCAAGACTTCATTAATGCCGTCTGTTACTGAAAAGATAAAACCAGCAGCTCTTTTCTCTGCTGTCCTTCACAGGCTCCAATCCAACCTCCTTGGAGGAACGTGCACAACCTGGCTTTCCAGGGGGCTTGGTACTCCAGGACCGTTAACTTTCCTAGAGTCTGGGCCACCAAGTCAACACCTGGTGGCATTACTCTCAGCTGTAAATTGTGTAGGTGCTTTACGGCTGCACTGAGGACTCGTTGCACAATGCCTTTGAAAGCTGCCTCCATCCTTGGCGTGTTAGTAGCATCTGTTGACCTTTTTTGAGCAGCAGGGATGAGATAATGGTGCCTCGCTTTATCAGCTCTTTCTAAAATTATTCCAACAAAACAAATGGTTTGCTTTCTCCCCGCGTTGTGATGATTAGCCTTTTGCATAGCCCTGCACCCTTCCCTTAATTTAAAAGTAGCTTCTAAGTCCAGATCGCATCCAAGGAATAAATACTGCTTCTTTCCTGAGCAAATACAGGAAGAGTCAGCAAATACAAAGCATCTCTTTTCCCTAATGTCACAAAACTGTGGCGCTCCCCGAGACTGATCTGCGCTTGCTCGAGGGCGTGCGTTAACAGGAGCACATTTGAGATATAAAGTGGGGAAGGTTCTCAACGGCTTTTAATTGGAGTTGTTGCTTTTGATGGGGCTGCACTAATTTCCAGTGGCTTCAAAGCTGGCGGGGAGCGAGGAAGGCTGGTGAGATCCCGGCTCCATCCACGGGCAATGGCAGGATTGCCGCTGCCTCAAAGGGACGTGGTGTGACGCCGCTGCGCTTTGGGGAGAACGAGAAGTAAACCCAAACGACACCGATCCACTCACCGGGGCCGTGTGTGTGAACTGGAATTTAAATTTGTGTCTGTCACTGCCTAAAAAAGAGATCTGGGCCGTGATGGGAGTTTGTAGGGGGAAACCGAGCTGTTCCCCCCAGAGCCGCTTTCCTAAGCCATGCCTGGTTGGCAGTAGCTTCCTGTCTGTTGTTAGTTTTTCTTTTCGAATACAATTTAGTTTCTGCAGCCCAGTGGCTTTTAATGATTTCCTTTGAGTCCCTGCATCCTCTGGAACAGCCCTCTTCTCCCTTGACACTTGATGTGGGAATGTGTACATCAGTATTGTTGCTTAAACAATACCCTTCAGGCACCGATGCTGGGCCCTCGGATAAATCACGGATTAAAATGGAGCAGAATCGCTTGATAAAAAGTCTGCAGTGTTCTGGCATGCAGGGAACAAACTGCACAGAGTCCAGGTAATGGGAAATCATCTGTGTTATCTGAAGACCCATGTAATTAATGAACAAGAAACCTGTTTATTCTGAAAATAAATGGCAGAGTTACTATAATGCCTTTCTGCTTTGAATGCTGAGTGAGTATCTCCGGAGGAATAAAAGCCCCAGCAGCTCAAAGTCAGATCTCAACCAGAAAGGCAGTTTGGAGACGGCGCTGAGACTCAGAACTGTTTCGCTTTGATGAAGGGTATGAAACCAGCCTTCCTTCTGATAAACACCTCATTTCTTTTCTCTTGGCTCCTGAGCGATCTAGCTTGCAAATCGTGGTGCGGACGGAACAATTAGCGGATTCGATTCAGTGCAGATGCCGTGCCGAGCAGGAAACGAGCACGCCGGGCATGGGCAGCATCAGTCTGATGCTCAGGCATGTGCAAGTCTCTGGCGCTCGGAGCGCCTTGCAAACCGGCTGTGCTTCTCTTTTTCCCCTCGCGTTCCATCCTGCTCGTGCTGCCGCTGTATTCGTGTGTATGATACCGGGCTCCCTGTTAGGGCTGCTGCCATGCTGACGGCTCGGAAGGTTTCATCCCAGCTATTTTCCACGCGTGGAAAAACGCTCCCACGCCGGAGAAGGCGTTGCGGCGGGCGCTGGGAAGGGGAGAGCTGTCCCTTTAACTGCGCGGAGCGTGCGGCTGGTTTTAGTTAGAGCTCTTTTAGCAAGTTGTCTCAGCACATCAGGGCCCCGCTTTCATCATGCCTGGCCTTTTTTTTCTTTCTTTTTTTTTTTTTTTTTTCCCTTTTCTCTTTGAGTCCTAGAAGTCAGAGGCCACAGGGGGGGTGACAGAAAGCAGTGACCTCTGCATAAGCGGGGGGACCAGATGGCCACTCCTCTTCCTCTGAGCCTTTCTCCCCTGGCCCCAGGGCACAGATCGGTGACCTTCGCTTTAACTGAATGCCCAGACTGTGTGACTGGGGCTTTGACATGCTCTTTAATAGGCATACATTATCCCTCCATTGCTAAAAGCCCAGAAAACTGGGTTCATTTAGATGGAATTTAAGTAAAACTGTTTGGATTGGTCTTGCTATCCCCTGGCTGCCTCCTGTTAAATTGTTGATCTTTGCGCTAATGAAGGGAAATGCACTCACGGACAGGCTGGGAAGCATTTTATTTTCAAAGCTTTGCGAAACCCAGTGATTTCCGTCGGACGAGGTGTGCGCTGACAGCGTGAGCCCACTTACGTGCCCACCCACGGCACAAGCGATGCTCTGGTACTCGGACCACGTTGAGCCCTTGCCCTGTGCCTGGGCTCAGTTCTGCTCTAAGGTCTGTCTAAGGTCTGTCTCTCCCAGTTAAAGAAAACTTCTGATGTTAAACAGTTGCAGAACTTGGGCTTGTAGCCTCTCGCGGAGTTTGTAGGCACAAGGGGGAGATGTAATCACTAAAACTTCAATAATTCTCGGTTCCAGCGATAGGCATTGGTCTGATTTCCAAGTGTGAGCCAAGCTGAAGCATTGCAATGGGGTAGCACCCTGCCATGCTGAGCTCAGGAACAGTGAGAATGGGCAAAAATACCCCTGAGGAGCAGGGCTAGCACTCGACCAACTGCAAATGGAGAAAATGCTTTATTCTCTGAGAATTAGAAGTCGTTGCGTTTTTCTCCAGTAGCCCAGTAACTGAGAAGTTCATCTGATATTTCTATCTGGTCCCGTAGCTGTTATTAGAGGAGGCCCGGCTCTCGTTAAAGCAATTTGCGTAATGGTAGCTGGGCTCTTCAGGAATGTCCTCGGGAGAGGCTGGAAATAGACTCTTTTCCAGCAGAATGGAAGTGCGGAGGTTGTTTTTCTGCTAATGACCAGCAAACATCTCTGCCGGTCAGACACGCATGGCCTCCAACCTCTGCCGGGCAAGCGGATGCTGAGGAGGGGCTTTATTAATGCCTCCCATTTCCGAAGGGTTAAGCACATGAAAGTTATTCAAGGAATTTCCTTTCCAGGGCAGACCTAGGGAGGTAGGTATAAGCAAAAGCCAATTCAGCCCCGCTGAAAGTGATGGATGCAGTTCCCTTTGAAGTTCCTGGGAGCTGCACTTCCGCGCTGCATGGCTGAATTGAATCCAGAGATCTTCAACTGTGGATCCACAGCCGCCAAACACGGTTTTGTGACATCTGCCGTGGTTCACCAGCTACTGAAGGTGGGAAGGGGAGAGCAAAATAACTGCCAGGAATGCTGGTGCGGACGATACCGGAGGTTTTGACTGCTCGCAGCTCGTGTTCCTGTTTTCAATTAAATGAGAAAGTATTTGTGGATGAAGTGACCCATTAGTTGGGTAATAACGCTATCTTATCACGCCTGCTTATCAGTATTAGTTATGCACTATAAAACCCATACCAAAGCCCTTGGGGGAATCAATTAAATCAAAGCGGGCAGCTCTGTGTGTGTGTGAGGGAGCTGCCGTGGGATGCGTGGCACGGTGGCACCCCAAACTGTTGCAGGTTTGGGGCAGACAGTGTTTCCGAGCTCGCACGCCTGCCCTGCCTGTAAGCTGTCAGCATCACACAGCTTTGTTGCCTCTGCCAGTTCCTCACTGGAACAGGAGAAACAGGCTATAAATTTGCTGATTATGTGCATTTAGGCAGACTAGCTCCCTTAATGGCCTTTATGATGGTTGCAGCCGCCAGTGATGGAGTTTTGCATCCCCGGCTTCTAATAGTAGACGGTTGCTTGTTCATGCTGTACCTCCCGTTAAATAAGTCTGAGCCTATGGTAGCTGATTGCTGATGTTAAGCTGCAGAGGGAGAGATTAAAAAGATTTTTTCCCTGTCTGCTTGGGAAGGCTTTGTTCAAGTTCTGTGTTGTTTTTGTTTTTTTAAAGAGGAGTAAGGAAACACTTTGAGAAATAGTCTCATCTGTCTTCGCCAGTGTCTGAGCTCAGAAACAGAATCACAGAATCACAGAATGGTAGGGGTTGGAAGGGACCTCTATGGGTCATCTAGTCCAACCCTCCTGCTGAAGCAGTGTCACCTACAGTAGGTTGCAGAGGACCTTGTCCAGGCGGGTCTTAAATATCTCCAGAGAAGGAGACACCACAACCTCCCTGGGCAGCCTGTTCCAGGGCTCCGTTACCCTCAGAGGGAAGAAGTTCTTCCTTGTGTTCAGCTGGAGCTTCCTCTGCTTCAGTTTGTGCCCATTGCCCCTTGTCCTGTCGCTGGCCACTACTGAAAAGAGCTTGGCCCCATCCTCCTGACAGATATTTGTAAGTATATATTAGGTCCTCTCTCAGCCTTCTCTTCTTCAGGCTGAACAAGCCCAGCTCCCTCAGCCTTTCCTCGTAGGAGAGATGCTCCAGTCCCCTCACCATCCTCATAGCCCTCCGCTGGACTCTCTCCAGTAGCTCCTCATCTTTCTCGAACTGGGGAGCCCAGAGAACAGGTAAGAGGAATCTGATTTAATGACATATCAAATAGAGAGCTAGGTCTCATCTGATCCCTCTTTGAAACACTGCCAAGGAGCGATCAGCGCCCTATCTGCTTGCATCAATAATTAGACCTTATAAAGTATTTAGACTCCAGTGGCACAGGGAATTGTGGTGGCCGATCACCTGGAAAGGGCTTGATTTCCAGGTAAAATCTCCCAATGCAGTGACTGAATCTGCTGACATCTCAGCTGGCGAAAAGGAGCCAGAAAAAAACAGTGTTGCCCTGAGTCTCTCAGGGCCCGCAGTGCAAGGAAAGATGTGGTGGTTTGCAGCGTCCATTAGAGCTGTCACCCCCGGGGCTGCGAAATGGCCGGTTTCCTCTTGGCCAGGCACCGAGGAGCGGTCGGCAGGGAGAACCGAATCGTGGTGTCCCCCTTCGACCCCCCTTCCATCCCCCCCCTCCCCCCCTAAAAGCAGCACCTCCGCAGCCGGCTGGGGCTCAGCTCCAAGCATCCTCTCTCCGCTTTGAACCTAAGGAGCCGTCACACCTCAAGGTCAGGCGAGGGGCCCCGTTAGCGGGCAGAGGGAGGTGGAGGGAGCAGGATGTCATTTGGTCATTAGCTGGGCTTCAAAGGCAGGCAGGCATCGGGAGAGGAGCTGCGGGGTCATGGGGGGCTGCGAGCCCCTTGGCCAGCCTCCCCGCGGGCCGGCTCACCTGGTACGCAGCTGCTCCAGGAGGAAAGAGCCCCGGGAACGCGGAGGGATGGAGGAGGCAGCGTGGGGAAAGCCGTGTCACCGGTGCCTTTCACCCCGCAGCCTGCCAAATTTGGCGTGCGGGTTGTGTGCCGGGGGCACGATCCTTTAGCCGTGCCGGGGTGATGGTGCGAAGCTCTGCCTGTGGGTTGGAGCAGCTGCCAAAAGTGGCGACCCCATGGAGGGGTGCTGCCTGAAATCATTTAATGGGGTCCTGCGTGTCGCTTGGAGACTCTGGATCAGGATTTTGGCTTCCAGGGGGTGCTCGTATTGGAGGCTGGTAACAGGGCTCCGTGCCCTCGTGTTCCGATGCCCTGCTCTGGATAACCTTAAGCTTTCCAGAATCAGATCCAGCTTTGTGCTCTGGGCCTTGAGGATGCTTTGGGGTCCCTGATTGAGGCTTTTCTCCGCAGCCGCCGGGGCCAGGTTTGTTTATTGTGATCCAAGCTGAGATCCTCCTGCAGATCGCCGCAAGGATGACCATGAGCCAGCAGCGTGCCCTGGCTGCCAAGAAATGTAATGGGATCCTGGGATGCATTAGGAGGAGTGTGGCCAGTAGGTCGAGGGAGGTTCTCCTTCCCCTCTACACTGCCCTAATGAGGCCCCATCTGCAGTGCTGTGTCCAGTGCTGGGCTCCCCAGTTCAAGAAAGATGAGGAGCTACTGGAGAGAGTCCAGCGCAGGGCTACGAGGATGATGAGGGGACTGGAGCATCTCTCCTATGAGGAGAGGCTGAGGGAGCTGGGCTTGTTCAGCCTGGAGAAGAGAAGGCTGAGAGGGGACCTTAGAAATGCCGATAAATATCGGCAGGGTGGGGGTCAGGAGGATGGGGCCAGACTCTTTTCAGTGGTGCCCAGCGACAGGACAAGGGGCAACAGGCACAAACTGAAGCAGAGGAAGCTCCAGCTGAACATGAGGAAGAACTTCTTCCCTCTGAGGGTGACGGAGCCCTGGCCCAGGCTGCGCAGGGAGGCTGTGGAGTCTCCTTCTCTGGAGATATTCCAGACCCGCCTGGACACGGTGCTGTGCAGCCTGCTCTGGGTGACCCTGCTTCGGCAGGGGGTTGAAGTAGATGACCCACAGAGGTCCCCTCCAACCCTGACCATTCTGTGATTTTGTGAAGTGGGGTCGGGGAGGAACGCCAGCTGCTGCGGGGCTGCAGATCAAAGCCCATGGGTTGGCAATACTGGGAGGCTTCTGGGATCGGATGCTCCTTGACCTGCCCCTGAGAAAGCCAAGGGCCCCGATGTGCAGCATGCGTGGGGTGGCGGTGGAGGAGCTGGGCGATGAGATGAGGAGCTGGGCGATGAGATGAGGAACTGGGCGATGAGATGAGGAGCTGGGCGATGAGATGAGGGGCGGCAGCGCCGGGAGCAGCGATCGGCGTGGCCTTTCACGGCTCTGCTGCACAAGCTCCCTCCATCCTGCAGCCCGATCAGGCTCATGTGCTGGTAATTAGGATGTTTGCTGTCACTTCTATGGGCGCGACAATGCGTATTCATCAAATATGTAAATTAACACATTAAGCTATTTGCATAAATCTTCTGGATCCAAGAGGGTGATGGAGATGAATTGCTGCGAAAGCAGCTCTGTAAACGATTCCCTGATAACGCGAGTCACGCTAGGGTCCTGCACGCTCTCTGTGGGTGCTCCGATGATGCAGAGCAGGGCCTCGTTGGGGTCAATTAGTGCGAGAAGTCCAGGGGTCATTACCTCTGGAGCAGGACTCCAGCTGCCTTTGCACAGGCAGCTCTCAGGTGGCCTGTCCTCCTGGGGGAGGATGGGTTGGAGGGGTGGGCAGGCAGGTGAGGAGTTATCCGTGGAAAAAGGCAAAGCTGCCTGTGCACTGAGCGTGCCGGAGGTCTCCGGTGAACGGCAACGCGCAGAAGTTTGCTTGGGCTTGCTCTGAGCACTGAGCTTCCCAACAAGCCCCCGGCACAGCCACCGCCTCCAACACATCTGGTACTACCAAAAGGAAAATACAGAAGACCTGTAACCCTTGCCTGCGGTAGCTTAACTATACCTCTGAGTATTGCTTCAAATACATATAATAAGTCTGAACTAATAAAGTAACGAGTTTATGAGCTTTTTAAAGATTTTACTAGATAAATGGACGGCCTAATAACATGATTCGATTTTTTAATGTAAACAACGTATTTGCTGTGGCCTCTTAAAATATTCCCAACTTTAACTGCAGAAAATCCAGCGTATGATTTATATTTCTGGCTGCTGGAAGCTCTGGCTTTCATTATCTGCATACGCCGCAAATCCAATTATGTAATATCATTGAGATAAGGCATGTAATGTTTCATGTCTAATTGTTCTACCATGCAAATTTTTTCCGAAGCTGGCGATCGTTAGGGTGAAAGGAAGGCAGGGGCTGTGTTTCGCGCGTGTGTGTTATGCGGGTGGAATCAGGCACTCTGCAGGCAGTTGGATCTGTCGACCTGTTTCTGCCTGGGTGTCTGGTGCTGCAAGGTCTCCAAGAAGAGAATCACAACGTGATGCTGAGCAGGGTGCTGGTTTTTGGGTGAATAAAGTGCTGGTTAAATGTAACCAACAGCAGCCCTTGCCTGGATGGGGAGACCTGTGTAGGGCTGCAGAACACTTCACTGACCCAAGCGTCACGACTCATTTCTTTTCCTGCCATGGGGCTTGATAATCTCTGTGCTTTGGAGTGAATGGGACAGCTTGGGTCTACAGCCTCGCTCCCCTCGCCAGCAAAGGGCTGTGAAACCAGTGCGTGTGCTGAATGTACCCCCGGCAGACAGACCGTGCCTTGCCTGGCTGACAGTCCGGGGCGCCT